>NW_025334037.1:4845000-5570833 GCF_019186645.2 Phyllostomus hastatus | reverse complement strand
GTGATACCACCTACCTCAGCCTCCCACACCTGCCTGACTTGTGCCCACAGAAAAATGGCTATACCCTTCCATTGCCCACCACCACCCACTCTCACCTCAAGGTAGTGTTCTGCTTTTCCAGCACTAGGCATCTGCCCGCCTCTTAGGATTAGGGACTACTTCATCATCCACTCTCTGTTCAAGGGTATCAACCATTTTTCTAGGGTCCCCATCATTAGTTCCCATGGTTCTTTGTACCATTTCTCCTAGAAGACCAACAAGCCTGCGTGCAAATCAGACCTCTGGTGGCTGCTGTGATATTCCAGAACTCTCAAGGTGATATGCACCTGGCTGGTGTAGCTCAGTGGGCTGCGAACCAAAGTGTCGCAGGTTCGATTCCCAGTCAGGGTACATGCCTGGGTTGTAGGCCATGACCCCCAGCAACCGCACATTGATGTTTCTCTCTCTCTCTCCCTCTCTCTCTCTCTCTCTCTCTCTCTCTCTCTCCCTTCCCTCTCTAAAAATAAATAAATAAAATCTTAAAAAAAAAGATGATACGCAGTTGAGTTTCACCATGACTCTTGTGGCTCATGAATTTTATTTTTGAATGAGATAACAGATGGAGCAAGTTGGAGACTGTATATACATGACCAGACATTACCAGGGAGCTTTATCAAAGGGCTCTTTCCAGGCACAGAAGGTCAAAAACCATCACCTTCATGGTCTGAAAGTCAACACTGAGAAGGAGAAAAGCACATGGGATTTGGGAAAAATCAGGGTTCAAATCCTGACTCCTTCATCTACTAGGTGGGTAACCTTGGCAAATGATTTGCTCTGGCTAAGCCACAGTTTTTTCAATTTGCAAAATTGGTATAATATAAAAATATGTAGGGTATATCAATTTGCATTAGTATTGGCCATGAGAAACAGAACACACAATGTAAGTGGTTTAAGCAATACAGTTTATTTTTCTCTCATATCAAAGTCCTGAAGTAGAAAATCCAGAGCTGTTCCACACTGTTCTCAGAGACTCAGGCTCACCTCACTGCTCTTCATCCCCCTAGTATAGCCCTCCCCTTCATGGTCCAAGAATGTGACTAAAGTGACAAACATTGCTTCTATGTTCTAGCAAGCAGGATGGAGGAAGAAATAAGAAGAGATACGGGGTATGTACCATTTGTCTTTTGAGGAAAATTGCCAGAAGTTGCCATACAACACTTCTGCTTGTATCACATTGTCAAAACCTTAGTCACATGGCCACACTTAGCTGCAAGGGAGGCAGAAAAATTCCAGGCAGCCTTGTGCAAAGCTAAAAATTGAGAACCATGTTAAAATGGAAGACAGGTAAGTTGAATTTTGGGGGACATTCTGAAACTCTGTTACATAAATTATTTATTTTAAAGATTGAAGTGGTCCATCAGTAATTGTTGGCTATTTTTAAAATTCTTCCCTGAAGAATTACTAAGGAGTCCAGCAAAGCCAGGAATAAGAGTGTCCCCCAATGAAGGGAAAATGTGGCTTTCATTTCACCCTTTTTCATTGCTAAGATAGTGACACTCAGACAGTGTACCTTATGAGGTGCTGACTTAAAAATTTCAAAGTTGTTATCTGCTTTACAAATTTAAATATGTGATACTTTAATGGGACTCTGTTTGCTTTTACTCAGTATGAGTGATCAGTGACATGACAAGGCAGAGTCTTGGAAGGGAGTCTTCAAGGTAGTTTTCTCAAATGGTCTGTGTATGTCCTCATATCCCATTCACTATCACTGTGAGGGATTCCTTTTCTGTAGCAACTTCTGCTTTCAAGATGAATCTGATCCAACATGAATCTCCAATATGAATCTGATTTCCCTCTGCCATCAGCTAACATCCTGTCCCAGTGCAGACTAGTGTCTGAAGAATCTTGTTTCTCTATTTTAAGAATTCCTGTATCACTTGCTAACCAAGATGATCTCTCTTTTTTTTTATAATATGATCCCAGCCACTTTATTGTCACTTTTTTAAAAGATTTTATTTATTTATTTTTTAGAGAGGGAAGGGAGGGAGAAAGAGAGAGAGAGAAACATCAATGTGCGGTTGCTGGGGGCTGTGGCCTGCAACCCAGGCATGTGCCCTGACTGGGAATCAAACCCACGACACTTTGGTTCGAAGCCCGCGCTCAATCCACACTGAGCTACACCAGCCAGGGCAAGATAATCTCTTTTATTCTAGAGGGCACCATCCTTCCCAAAGCCCCTGATACACATTAAGTAAAAACTAAAGCATTGGAAAAATTGACCAATTCGTTCATGGTCAGATTCTAGTCTAATGGCCTTCAAAAGACTTGTTTAGCAGAACAATACCCCATCATTTTTTTCTATTGAAATGTTACATCGAATCCCAACGCTGGTCTGATTGAAGATGGGAAGGGCCCAAAGCCCAGCCCACTCAGCTTGCTTCTTAGTAAGCCCCTTCACTGAAGAGTCCCTGGGTACCTCCATGAAACTCTAGGGGTCACATCACTATACTCAATTTGACATCCTTATTCTGTTCCTTATTCTTATTCCATTTTCTTGTTTTAAAAGCTGGCCAGGTAAAGGGGAAAGACAGGCCACATATCAAACGTTGAGATCTTACTAGCTATGTAATCTTTGAGATTCAATTTCCCTGTTTGTAAAATGGAGATGATGAAAACTACTGTCTTGCATTGTAATGATAATTAAAGTGAATTTACAATTGTGAAGTTCCTGGCACAGAGCAACTTCTCAATAAAGGTTAGCTCCCTTCCTTCTTTTCCTTCCCCTTAAGGTAAAAAATGGCATCTAACACACCTTTAACAGATGTTTAACACCTTTTCCCCACTACACTGACCTCTGTGTATGTAGGTGAGTGCCTTTATGCATGCACCTAAAAATACAGGCCACCCTGACCAGTGTGGCTCAGTTGGTTGGGCATCATTCTGCAAAGCAAAAGGTCACCAGTTTGATTCCCAGTTAGGGCACATGCCTGGGCTGTGGGTTTGGTCCTTGGCTGATGCTTCTTTCTCTTTCTTTCTCCCTTCCTTCCTCTCTCTCTAAAAAGTAAATAAATTAATTAAAATCTTAAAAAATAATACAGATCACCTCTGGGTAGTTTTAGGAACTGTCAGCTAATGGTTATTATAATTTGTATAAACAGTCCTTAGGCATTAATCGAGTTCATGAAAGTACTAACGAATAAGGCTATGCCATAGAATGGATAGATGGGCTTCTCATGTTTAAAAATATTCAATAAAGGAAAGTTGCATCTATTAGCCTCTCTCTCACAATAAAGAAACTGAATATTGTTGAAGAAAGAACTAGTTTCTCCTACCCACCCATTTGGACAGAGCAGCCAGAGCACCCTCATGCTCATCGTAAGGCACTGAGTCACTTTATATAAAGGTCAAGTGAGGGGGAGGGAGCCGTTCAGGCCAGACACCAGCTCCTCAGGCATGGGATTCTTGGACAGCATCACAAAGAGGATGGCTCAGGCTCAGTCTCTGAGGGACTTTACTAGTTTCAGCCCTAATTCTAGAATCAGACAGCAGGGCATAATGGATAATGGCTGTTAAAGGCAGCACGCTGGCCCCAAAGACATCCACATCCTAATCCCTGGAACCTCTGAATATACATGATACTTGGCAAGGGGTAATTGTGGAATTATGGCAAAGGTTGCCAACTGAAATAAAGTTGCTAATCAGCTGACCTTAAAATGAAAAGATTATCCTGGATCATTCAGGTGGATCCAGTGTAATCACAAGGGTCCTTAAATGTGGAACAGGGAAGTGGAAGAGTCAGAAGGAAATGTGATGATGGATGTGGCGGTTGGAGTGACTTGATGTGAGGCCTCAACCTGCCGTTGCTGGCTTTGAAGATGGAAGGGGCCACAAGCTGAGAAATGCAGGTGGCCTCTAGAATCAGGAAAAGGGAAGGAAACAGACTGTCCCCTCCAGAGCCCTGCTGTCACCTTGATTTTAGCCCAGTGAGACCCATTTTTGTTTTCTGACCTGCAGAACTGTAAGATAAGAAATTTGTGTTGTTTAAGCCACTAAGGTTTTGATAATTTGTTGCAGCAGCATTAGAAAATGAATATAGTGGGAGATGGGCAAACCCTAGGTCATTATACAGGACAGCAGTGGTGGTGGGGTGTGTGCATCAGTGAGTCCAGTTGCGGGAAACTAAATATCACAGAAGCTGGAGAGGTAAAGCCAAAGTAGCAAGGCTTTCACTAGCAGGAGAGCCATCTCTCTGGCTTATGGGTTCATTTCTTTGTTAAATTGGAGATGGCCACTCCTCACCCTCCACACGTGCCGTGCTGAGGAAATGTGGGCAATCTTTCCCAAAGTAAGTGTTTCTTGCATTTCCTAGTCAGTCACCCTGTGATCTTGGGAACTAATGGTCTCCAAAGCCCCCACTATAGTCCCTGCTGAGGAACCCGCAGGCCACCTGACACTTGTGCTGTCAGGACTGTTTCTCAGACACAGGCTCACATGCCCCTGTGAGCACCTGTCTTCCCCGTAGAGTCTCAGGAACTCCGTTTATTTTGCTTTCAGCCTCAGAGCTAAAAACAAAAGTAAATGCTACATGATGATCATGTTAATTTAATGATAACAATAGATACCATTTGAGTAAACATACTTCACAAAAACTTTACAGGCCTCATTTCTTTTCATCATCATGACTTACAAGGTACATACTATTATTATCTGCATCTTACTAATAAAAGAAATAAAGTGTAGCATGATTAAGGAGACTGTCCCAAAGCATAGAGCTTGCAAGTGGTAACCAAGCTGAATCTTACTTCAAAGCCCATGCCCTTAGGTGTTTTATCACTGCTTCCCACAGCCTTAGGTGCTGCATTACTTCTCTATAACTAGCTGCAGATTGGGGCGCTCAGCTTCCTGTGGTTCCCCCAACATCAGAGCAGACATTATGACTGAAAATCACTTGCAATAATAAAATAGCTGACATATTTCAAAAATCTAACAACATTCTTTCAATCCTAACTCCCATGCCATACTGGCCCACTAAGTGACATTCCCACCTTAGGCTCCCTCCCAAATATATCCATCTCTTCCTGGTCTAATTTCCCATCCCCTCTTTCCTATTTCCTCCCAAATTCCATTTGCCATGAGTGACGGAGGAGAAAAGAAGGGGAAAGGAGATAGGGCGCAGGAAGAGAAATTGGGCTGGGCAGATAGAGGGGGTAAGAGTTCCAAGCCCTACAGTAGAATGGGCAGCAATGGTGCCTAGCAGGTCTAGAAGCTGAAGAATGGGGTTTGATCCCAGAGTTCAACTAGCTCCTAGTTCAAGCAGCATACCTCATGCTTCGTATTCCTTGCATGCCCTCATGCCTCTCTTGTTCAGAGTTCCCAGATCCATCGTACCAGAGGTAAAAAGGTGAGCCATGGGAGGAAAGAACATAAAGAGAAAAGAAGAAAGGAGGCAGAAAGACTCAATAGAATGCTGCTCCAGTTCAGTTTCATTTTCTCCCTGGGGAAGGAAGGCATCGATCTAGGTGCCCAGGCATTCATTCAACAAGCATCACTGAACACCACCTCTATGCCAAACAGTGTTCTAGGCACAGGCAATTTGGAGGTAAACAAGAAAAATGTTCCCATCAAAATGAATCTTTCAGGAGCAAAAGTCTTATTTAAATGAATCCAGAAAGACTTTCCAAAGAAAAGTCAGCCAGATACTCAGAGCTGCCCTAGGGGTCTAGGCTTTGAAACAGACTGATACAGTTGCTTCAGCTCAGATACAGGTGATCTGATAAGCTTCATCTTATAAAGACGCAGGTCATCATGCAAGGAAGCTAAAGGTTCCATCTTAGATACCAACTCTGGCTGCCTGATAGTGATTGCCTAGAGTCCTTTGTTGAGGATTGTGAAACACCATCTGGTCTGAAGCCGGAAAAGCGGCTACGATAGATTAGCAATGTCTGCCACATGTATTTAAGGATGAGTGATGGCAGATGTGCTATTTATTACTACCGCAGCCCTAATGTAAATTATCCTACATCTTTCACAGTTGTTCCATACCTGTTCATTTTCCAACAAGGCAACAAACGCTAGGGAAGGGGGCATTATGCAGTAGAAAGAGCACTGGAAGCTGAACAGAGGAACTTTTCTTTCTCTTCTGCAGCATGGCATGGAGGGATGGAATGAGCACGATTTCTCCAGAGTCAGAGGCACGGCTTTGGAGCTGGGCACTCCACTCTTCCACAGACTGTCTGATCCTACATGTGTTACAGTTGATTCCTGCATTTCACGGTTGTTATTTCTGATAAAGTCTCTATGAATTAGCAAATACTGAACTATTGCTTCTAGGGGAAATACAGGCTTAGGTTCCCACAAACCTTTGGTCATAACATTGTCATCAACCAATCAACACATAACTTCATTTTATGGGTGTTTCTGTTTAAAGACAGCTTATTTAGCATATGTTGTTGATTCATTAACAGTGACCTCACAGCCAACAGCACTGTAACTCATGCCTGAATGATGTTTATCTAACACGCATATTGTCTCTGCGAGGCACATCAGCTCTTTTTGTGCTTAGGAATAGTAGACAGCACTTCAACATTATGATTGGGGGCCTTAAAATGGCAAAAGCACCAACAAAATGCACAATAATGTGACACTAAATAGACTTTAAAAGGGAAACTTGTTTTCAGTATAGGAGCTGAAACAAGAAGACAGAGGCTTGCCTCGTTTACCTCAGCTGAGAATGTGCATGTTGGACAACTCAGTTTTTCCACTGCTCTGCACGTGTCTATGAATGACCAGGAAAGTGCCAGGAGTGTTGATTAGGGGTAATACATACAATCTAGTGAGTAAGCAAATTTGCAAATACAGAATCCACGAATAATGAGGATGAACGGTCCTTAGTCTCTGTGAGCCTTAGTCATGGAACCTCCTGAACGCTACAGGTTAAATGAGACAAAGTATGTAAAAAGCTTCACATGATTCCAGTTTGTTCTTCTTTATACCAAATGTCTGCATGGTTGCCTTCGGTACTTTATCTGCTCTGCTCATTCCTGAGAGATAAGCAAACACCCAGAAATTTTCAAATTTCCAGCCAAATGTACCATCTTTATTTCTAGAGCCTGTAGTAAGTAAAAAACTGCTCATACTAACTCAAGGAGAAAAGGAGGTGCTTTGAACCAACTCAAAGGGCAATCTCCTGGGTCGCTGAAGCGTGGGAATCAGCACAGCCAGGCCCCCTGGAATTTGACTGAAAGAGGAAGATGAGAAGCAGTTCCCACTCTTACGTGGCTGCATTATCAGCCACCCCTGCTTCTCTCTGAGCGTCTGCTACACTTTTCTGCTTCTCTCAGCAGACAGATTTCCTCTGCTTTCTCTGGCCTCCTTGCACCCTCCTAATTTCGGCTCACATGTGGTTCTGGCATCCACGGTGCTGACTGCAGCCTACTCTACATGGCTGGTGTGCACGTGTGGTGTGTGTCTGTCTAGCACCATTTTCCCACTTCTGGTAACGGAGCAGCTGGCTGCACATCTGCCCCAGGGTTGGCCTGTGACCCAGTCCTGGCCATTGACTCTTTCTCCTGAGATTGCAATACTTTCTTACTCATCTTCTATCACTTCCGTCATTACTCTGTATATCTTTTTGCTGCTTCAAGGCTTTTGTTTGCTCAGAGCTCTTGTTTACCCATGGTTTCTGCTTACTCATGAACTCTGAATACTGCCTTCTCTCCAAGTCTTGCAGCTTCTGCTCTCACTGATTATTATTTTCTTTGTCTTTTCAGTTCTGATTCCCAAAAGAAAAAAATCACTGGAACAGTTAATTGACATTTATTTGAGCAAAACTTTCATGTCAGGATACTTTATAGGCAAAGGTCCAGCCGTTGATCAGCTGCTCCTAGGTCAGTGCCTGCCATTGTCCAAGAACTTGTGGGAAGAGCTATAGAGAGCAGTTGTGCATATGGTATTAAATATGATCACTTACGTTTAACGATTTATATCAAGCTGGTTATCTAGATGCCTATCTTTTTCTAATACCCCAAGTCCAATCTATGAAGAAGTCCTATTAGGTCTACTCTCAAAATATATTAAGAATGTAATCACTTCTCTCTATTCCCACTGCTACCACTCTGTTCTAAGCCACACTGCCTCTGACTTGCATTACTGCAATTGCCTGCTAAGAGGTCATCTGCTTCCAGATGCCAGTAGGCATACTCTGTTCCCAGCATAGCAGCCAGAGTGCTGCTTTTAACACCTGAATTAGGTCATGTCATTCCTTTGCTTCATATGCTCCCATTTCACTCAAAGCCAGAGCCAAAGATTTAGCTCCTCCCCTGTCCCGCCATTGTGCTCTGACCTCATCTTTACCACTTTCCTCCTGTCTACTCCTCTCCAGCCACACCGGCTCCTTGCTTTTCCTTAGATATTCCAGACACGCTCCTACCACAGGGCCTTTGCTCCAAGCTGCCTCATCCATCTGAAGCACACTTCTAATAGATGCTGGCTTGATTAACTCCTTTAGAATTTTACTCAAATCTCTATGGTTTTAAATACTATAGTTCCCTACATATTCATTCCCTCTTGCCCTGCTTTTTGTTCCTGCACTGATCATTTTCTAACATAGTATATAAATTATGCTAGTTATTTATTGCCTGTCTCTCCCTGCTAGAATGTAAATTCCACAGAAATAGAGATCTTTGTCTATTTTTTCCTCAATGTATACTAAGGATTTAGAACTGTGCCTGACCCAAGTACTCCATAAATATGTGCTGAATCGAATTGAATTCCTCAGTAGGGAGCTATAAACATGGTTTTCTGGTCTGATATAAATATCTATTCCAGGAAATTTTATAGCACTAGTGCACATATAGAAAAGTGGAAAAGTCTCAAATTAATAATCTAAGTTCCCATTCAAGAAACCAGAATAAGAGCAAAATAACTCAAACAAAAAGGTAGGAAATAACAAAGATGGGAGCTGAAATCAGTGAACTTGAAGGGAATACTACAAACAATTCTACACATATAAATTTGACAACTAAATGAAATGAACCAAGTCCTTGAAAAACACAAAGTAACCCAATTAACCCAATATGAAATAAATCATTTGAATAGCACCATAACTATTTAGGAAACTCAGAATGGCTAAAATAAAAAAGTAACCCCAAATGCTGGTGAGGCTGCAGAGAAACCAGATCATGCATATGTTGTGGGTGGGGCTATAAAATGGCACATCCAATCTGGAGAACATTTTGGGAGATTCTTAAAAATCTAAACATGTAACTACCACACAACCCAGCAACTGCCCTCATGGACATTTATCCCAGAGAAATGAAGGCTTGTATTCACACAGAAATCTGTACATGAATGTTTGTAGCAGCTTTATTTGTAATAGCCAAAAGCTGGATGCAACCTAGATGTACTTCAGTGGGTGAATGGTTACACAACCATTCCTTGGGTATATCTATTCCAAGGAACACTCAACAACAACAAAAAATAACATTATTGGTACATGCACAATTAAGATTGATCTCCAGAGAATTATAAGTGAAAAAGCCAAATAGGTACATATTGTATGATTCAATTCATAGACCATTCTCGAAATGACAAAATTATGGAAATGGAAAACAAATGAATGGCTGCCAGAGATAACAGACAGCATGGGAGCTGAGGAGGATGGGAGGGTGGTGGGTGTGGTTATAAAAGGGCAACAAGGGGATCCTCGTGGTCATGGAAATGTTCTGTAATGACATCGATATCCTGGTTGTGATACTGTACTGCAGTTTTGCAAGATGTTACCTGTTGGGGATGTTACCTGTCACTATATTAGTTAGGGTTCTCAAGAGAAACAGAACCAATAGTGTATATAAATAAATATAAATGTAGATATAGACACTGATATATTTATATAGATATATAAGAAGCAATTGATTATAGAAATTGGTTCACACAATTATGAAGACTGAAAGTCCCATGATCTGCCATCTGCAAGCTAGAGAACCAGGAAACCACCCAGTGGTAAAATTCAGTCCAAGCCCTAAGGCCTGAGAACCAGGGAGGTCAATAGTGTTAGGTCCAACTTCAAAGGCCTGAGAATCAGGGGTCAGCAACATAAGTCTCAGTCTGAGTCCAAAGTTCTGAGAAAGGAAGAACACCACACCAATGTCCAAGGGCCAAAGATGGGTATCCCAGATCAAGCAAGAGAGCAAATTCGCCCTCCCTCCACCTTTTTGTTCTACTCAGATCCGCTAGCATTAGATAATACTCAACTCATTCTCATTGGAGAGGATGACCTCCTTTACCAGTCTACTTATTCAAAAGCTAATCTCTTCCAGAAACATCATCACAGACACACCCAGAAATAATGTTTTACTGGCCATCTGGGCATCCCTTAACCCAATCAAATTGGCACATAAAATGAACTATCACACTTGGTAAGGGTTGCATTATTTCTGTATTAATTTTTACAATGACATACAAATTTACAGTTATGTAAAAATAAAAAAAAGTTTAATTTTAAAATCTCTCTCAATTTTAAGATGCCATGGAATATATTTAATTGTAGCTATTTGGGTGGAAGAAGAGAAGTATTTCATTAAATTTAATTATTGATTGTAAAACTGCATCTCAATTTCATATTATAGAGAACAGTATCTCCCAAAGCAATCCAGGCAGCTCTAATTATTAGAAATGAGAGCTGCTGAAAGCAAAGACCTATCCTGCCTGTGCCTTCAGAGGGTTTAAGGACATGGATTTGGTCTCCACACAGGTCGATTAACTTGGCTTATTCACACAGTAAAATGGTGAAGATCCACCACGCCCATGGCTCACATGGGTCGGGCACTGCTCAAACACTGTCCACAAGAGACACAAATATGTGAAAGCAAACAGACAACACAAATCCATCTCTGCTAAGCACCTCTTCTCACCCTGGACAATTCCTCATTTTCTCAAGTGGTCAGCAGGAAACACACCAATTTTAAAATTTGTTACAATCAATAGCCAGGAACAAAAGTGTAAAATGCATTCCCTTCACAACCCAAACCCCAAACTCCCATTATGTATTTTAATGTCAACCTAACAAAAACTATAAAGAGAAATCCAAAGCCATAATGATACACTAAAAGGAAGTCCTGCTACAGAAACAGTCATCCCTGCTCATAACTGGAAAGACTAAACAAATAATACGGTAACGCTTCCCATTCACAGATTCAATGCAAAACTGATTAACAGGGCATTTGAAGTTTTAGGAATACAAAATAATTGTACAATGCACTGAAAATAAGCATACAAATGATGATGTTCTGGGAGGAAAAAAGATAATGTTGCAGAATTTCCCTTCCCTGGATTTAAAGACATTGTGATGTCACATACAGCAGCAATGATCAAAACTCTTGGGGAGTGCACTCCTAATTGAAAGGGAGGCTCTGAGTCAGCATGATGAAGGAAAATGTGGGGGAAGAGGCCTGAGCTAGACTACTCAGAGGCAGTGGGTGTCTGGGGAGGGCTTTTTTGTTTGCAAAACAAAGACTTCCTTCAAGGTAGCTCAAGTAAGAGAAGACGTCTATAACAAGCAATTTTACCTCAGCTAGGGGTGGAAACAAGGATAAGCTGTGCCTCACTGCACTAAAACTGTGAACAAATGCAACTCCCTCCTTATCTCAAGAACACCTCCTAGTGCCTCCCCTCTACCCCCCACTCTCTGGTGACACCTCATTCTACCTCCCATTTAGTCTCAAACAGAGGCAGCTGTAGAGGACGTTCATACCACCTCTTCACTTTTGTTCTCCCTGTCTGAGAGGTAGTAATTGGTTTTCCTGGCTTCCCCCTTTTTGCTTTTCCAACTTTCCAACAGCAGTGTAACAAATTCCCTGAATTAAAGCCCTTCTGTCTAACATACCTACAATGGTTTCTGTTTTCCTGATTGGACGCTGGTTGCTACATTGCCAACATTTTTGTTTGTTTATTTGTTTGTTTGCTTGCTTGTTTTGTTTTGTTTGAGCTAGAGTGTACAAATCACAAGCTGTTTCTCCTATGGGCAGGTATCGTTTCTGGTCCAAAAAACCATGTTCAGGTCATGGTTATTTTGAGCAGATGGTCTGTCACCCCAAACATTGTGGTGCAGCTGAGAATAGCACAAAAGCTGGTGGAGCTGGGAGTGGGTGGATGGTATGGGTGAGGCGGGTTGACAATTGAGGAAGGACTACAAAGAGATTTGAGCAGTTACCCCAACATGCAGAACAAAGTCTAATATCAGAAATCTGGAAAGAAATCAATGACCAGTAGTCAGTGTGGTAACCACTGGGTTGAAAGCCAAAGGCACGTACAGTTGCCGTCATAGGAAATAGATTCCATGACTGAGACAGACTGGGACAGAAGTGGACATTTCAGCAAAGTCAGGGGCGTGCAGAGACGTGCTTATGTACACAGAGTGCTGGAGAGTGTTAAGTATAGTCAGATAAAAGGGACTTGAGAGCAACTACAGTTTATCTGAATTTGCCCCTGATGTGACATATTCCCCAACCTTCCCTCTCTTTTTCTTTTCTTCATACTTGTCTTTTATCACATGATTAATATTTTTGTTTTCTTTATCTTATTTGGAGAGTTTCTCCCTTTTTAAGCAATGAAATGATATGTGTTCATTGTAATGTAATATATATTAGAATTTATAGATAAATGACAAGAAAAATATGAACTTCATCTGTAATCCAGCCATCCAAGGTTAACCTTCCAGACCTTTTTTATATCTCTGTATTCATATGCATATAACCTGTGTTCATATGCAAAGATTTTAAAACGAAAAGTAGTTCATTTCTTTTTTTTTTTTAGTAGTCACTTCTTATGGGAGAAATAACAGGGAAGAGTCTTATAATACTACATTTTTTTAAAAAAGTAGACTAATTAAACAAATCAGAAATTTCAGTAATAAATTCAAATCTACACAATAAGTTAATACATAAAAGATTTTGTGAAAGAAGCAATGAATAAATGAATTCTTATTAAACAACATAGGAGAAACTGGATATCATTTAAAAGAATGTAAATATATTACCACACTTTATACTATATGCCATAATAGATTCAGAGTTCAATAGTTAAACTGAAATCTATTTTCATTTGAAGGTAAAAATTTCAAAAATGTATCATTAAATATAGAAAGCAACACAATACTATGCTTTTATTAACAGGAAACAAGATGTCACTTTTGGAATATTGAAGCATTTAAAAAAATCATTAATGACAGAGTCAAATGTGTTTTATGCTATGAAACACAAAATCAACTAATTAAAATGTGAATTCAAGACAAACAGCAATGGAATGAGAAACCACCAAAAATAAACATCAAATAAAGCTTATCATCTACCTTATATAAGGAACTGGTAAAAATATGAACAGCCAGTACCCTTTTATGGAGCAATAAATAGCCTAAAGATATAAATAACAAAAAATATAAAAAGTAAAGAAACACTTGAGAAATGTCTCTGTCTCACTAATAATTAAGGAAACTGAATTTAAAACAATGATGATGTAACAACTCATTCTACTATCAAAAGTAAAAGTGAGGAAAAAATCCAATGTAAGTATAACAATTGGTACATAGGTACTTGAACATTGGTTAGAGTACTAAAAAATTAAGAAAACCTTTCTAAGCAGCATGTGTGAGAAAAATCTTTCTAACACTTCCCAAAGTGTTAATCCCACTTTGGGGGAAAAAAGAAAGATTTCCAAAACTGTTTTTTATATCTATACTACTTATTGTGAAAAACTAGATAAGCCAATGCCCCAAATAAAAGCAATAAGTCATTATGAAAATATTGATATGTTAATATGGTAGAATATTGAATTGCTGATAAAATAATGAATTTATGAACAATGTGTATTAATGAAAAAGAAAAAACAGCTTAAAATAGAATGAAAGCTTCTTGATATGACTATGTAAATATTATGTCTATACAACAATAAAGATTTTAAAAGACAGCAAGCAGAATCTTGTAAATGGTGTATATCTTATGATAAAGACATTCTTTGTGCTTTTTTAATCTATTGCATCAAATCTAATTTGGTTAAATACATATAAAACCATAATGTATGCAGTTTTCAATAAAATTTCACAGATACTTAACCATGAAATTTGGCACGTCACATACATCGCAATTCTCTATCCTTCTCCAATCCATCCCCATTCCAGAACTCCTAGGAATAGCTGAAATTTAGAACAGGAATTCCTACCACTTAGTTTGTAATGCATTTTGTGGTATGCTATCCCCCTACCTCTCCCCTTCAGGACTGAAGCACTCATTTGCCCGCCTGCTGTGGGAGTTGGCTGACAGCTCTCAAACGAGTGTCTCTCTGAGAATTGCCTTCCCTCAGCTGAAGAAAGAGTCTTGCCTAAGATCATGCCCCTCTTCTTGGGGTCAGCCACTTCTAACAACTGGACAATGTTGGGTGTGCAGGGAAGACAATACAGACCAGACTCCCTTGCCTCAAGAAAGGGCACATCTAAAGGGTCATCTCTGTCCAGAGCTCCCTATGGGAGCCTTTGTTGCAACTGCACCACTTGCTCCTCCCTCTGTCCTACCTGCCGCAAAGAGAGACCAACACTGAGCCCCCAATACCACACCATTCTTCCAGGAAACCAACCAGCCACTTAATCGAAAATTGCACTGGAAGGGGCGATGATTAATGTTGACTGGAATAAATACATATATGGGGTACAGGGTTTGCCTTTCCTGCCTTCAGGGCCTCAACTAGCACCACTATCTGAGAGTGTTTGATACACTGACATGCAATATTTTTATTGAACCCAGGAATCCATTTCATAACATCAGGTGCAGCAGTGGTACATAATCATGGGATCCACTCTTCCCATTTCATGCCATACTACACAGAAGCTGCCAGCCTGACAGATAATGAAATGGCCTTTTGAAGGTGTAACTGAGCTTCCACTTTGGAGGTCATACCACTCAGTAACATCTTCTAAGATGCAGCAAACACCACAAATTAACAATTATTACATGAAACTGTGTTCTCAAATGGTATAAAACATGGTTCTGGGATCCAAAGGAAGGAAGGAAGTAGGAGTGACCCTGGGCCCTACTTAACATCACTCACAGTGACCCACTTTTGGTATTTATGCTTCTTGTCCCACCAACTCTGAACTCTGTGGGTTTAGAGGTGCCTGTGATTGACTGGGTAGTTGTTTGCCCAATTCTGATAGTAAATGAAACAGAAACAGCCTGAGGAGGGGATGGTAACCACAGGCCCACCAGGCAAGCCAACTAGACAACAGATCCAAGAGTGAGGGAAACAAAAATGGGTCGTAGAGCAGGGAAACAATGATTATCAATTGGTACCTTCAGACCAGGTAAGTACCAGGGGCTGTTGTTTATCTCATTTTCCCAGAATCTGAGAGGAGCTGTTCCTAGAGTGTATATAAAGTGACTGCATCCAGTGGAAAGGACCGGCTGTAATAGATGCCATGGTGTGCCACTCAGTCCTCCATTCTGGATTGAGGCAATCATTCATTTCCTCAGCTGCTAGGGATATTGGCGGCTGTCAGGAGACTCTTCTGACACTGTCCTCAGTTGAAGAGGGTCACCTTGTGTGAGCTGATAGGCAGCCAACATCTAATGACTAGTCCTTGTCCAGGTACAAAGGCTCAGCCCTCTTTGTCCTCAGCCCTCTTTCTCCATGGACTTGGCTGAGAGGTCTTTGTTGTGACCACATTGCTGTTCAATCCCTCCTTCTGCCCAATCCTACTTCCTTCGCCTCTCTTCTGGTGTGAGTCCCTGGGCCCTCCCCAGTAAGCTTCCTGCGTGCAAATATCTATCTCAGGGTCCGGTTCTGTGAGATTCAGTACAGAACAGTTACATTAGTTTGGGGATATTTTTAATAAAAGAAAATACTATCTAGCACACAACACTGCATGTTAATACTAAGAATCCCTGGGTCATCTATGTCTGGAATGCTCATTTACCTCACCAACAACATTGTCACAATTTCTTCTCCTTTCAGAGACTTTGTTTTTCTGGGTCCCCATGGCATGTGCTGAATACCAGAAACAACCAGGAAGCCTTTCAGTTCTGCTTCTGCCTAATGGCCATTTCCTTTCTTCTTCAGTTCTCTAGTTGTCCGGCCCTGAGCTGTTCTATCCCATCTTTCCAGAAAGCCACTGGTCCCACTAGCTGTCACTTACCTTCCTCCACCCAGAGTCAAGTAAGTTCCAGATGCTTAGAGAGTTGTGGGAATCTCTCCAGTGTCACGAGGAGGAGGGGAACTTAGATTCCTTGGCCAGCGGACACCATCTTGTTTCTCTGTATCTCTCCTCTGCCCCCAGTGCTTTTCCTTCATGATCAGAGTAAAGTCACTTTCTGACTCCACTGTGTCTTCTTCCAGTTCTTCTGCCCACTAGGATTTCAACACCTTTTTACAGCTAATCTCTGTATTATACTTTCTATTTTGTTGTTGTTGTTTTACACTTTAAAATGTCTGGATGACAAAGCTATCAATGGGAACTAAACTTCATTTCTTCCTTCAGTAAATTTCTTGTGTACCAACTATGAGTCATCTCTTAAGGGAAGCTAAGCTATACCTACCGTTATTTAAGGTTATTAAATGTGATATTAGGGATACAATCATTCCTTTTTGAAACCTCCCTAGGGGCCACTGTTGGCAGCAGATTGCTGGTCTGGCTGAGTCTTCCAGCACATCCCACTGGAACAACAAGCTAGAGCTCATGCCCTTCGATGGAAAGCATATTAACAGCATTTTCTTTGTGTAGGAAGGCCTGCAAGTTTTGTAAGGGCTCACTATGTTTAGTGTAGTAAAGTGAAATGCCCCTAACCAGTAGATTTCTATCAACCAGCCAGTCTTGAAAGGCCAACTGGACAGGGCAGCTGGAAACCACAACCCAGTCCCCCCTCCCCCAGTAGCTCCTTAAGACATCAGGCCCTCTTGTGCACTTCTAAATCAAGACACACATAAATCTGGACCTTCTCCATCCTCACATTGTTGTTGACCTTAGTCCTGAAGCCTGGACACACTTCTCAACCTTTCCACAATCTCCAGGTTTCTGACCTTGTAATTCGTTCTCCCATATATAGCCTTGCTTCTCTCTCAGGGCCTAGCTTGGGGTCAGAAGAGGGAACTACCACTCATCAGCATATTTTCTCAAAGTATAGTCATTTCACATGGAGAAACATGTAGAGAAAGAAGACAAAGACTGAAACTTTAATATGATGACTCTTTTAGTTGCAGAAGCCTTCCTTGTTTTGTGCTCATCTTTTTATCTATGAGAGGCACCATTTCTTTGACTTCAACTTCACATTCTTGTTTTGCTCCTGACTCAGGATTCAGGCTTGCTCATAGTGGGACAATTTTTTTTAATGCTGGAAGAAGGAAGACAAATTACCTGGAAAACTCTGAAATCAGAGGCACCAGACACCTCTAAAGATAGGAGTATCAGGTATTGGTGGAAAGAAAAGATTGTATCGGTGGATTGAAAATTTTCTTAATGATTAGTTAGAACTCTAGATCTTCTTCCCAACAAAGCAGCCACGTGGCTATCCTTCTACCATCCTAGAAAAGGCTAGGAAGTTTATTCTCTTGAGAAGCTGGGTCAAAGAATCTGGGCTTAGTGCACCAGGCACAGCTGAAGACAGGGGGATTTTATGGAAGTTTCTATAAGGAATACTGAACTCCCCTCACTCCCAGCCTCTAGTCACTTTCTCCAGAAAAGCTCCCAGAAGGCTAGAAGCCAGATTTATAAACTCCCATCCAAATAATTTATCTGATCGACCAATTTAAGGAAAAAAGTCTTCAAATAATGACATTTGGAGGCCCCTCCCTTCAAAAGAAATGTGGCGCTACTGTGAAACACAGCAGTCAGTGAGCGCTGCCCATCCTCAAGGGGCATATAAGTGCCTCACTCTTAAATATGAATAGACAGCTGTTTATGAAAAGTCACTAAAGTGAAATACAAACAAAAACTGCTCAGAGGGAGAATATAGAAGAAAACTTCAGATACTAAAATTAATGTCCTAGAGAGAGGTAAGAGAAGAGATTGCATCCATGAAACAAGAACAGGATCCCATTTAAAAACAAAGCAAAACAAAAATGGGGACAAGAGGAAGGGGGCAATCATAGAACCAGAAAGAACTTTAGAATATAAAAATATTATAGCAGAAGTTTTAAAATGCAATATAAGGGTCAGAAGACAAAGTTAAGAAACTTGGAAAAAAGGGAAGATAAGAAAAAAATTAGATCCATTTGAGTAATCCAACAACTGAATCAAGAGTTCTAGAAAGAGTAAGCAGAGAAAATGGAGGAGAGGGAATTACTAAAATAAGAATATACATGATAATTTCTCAAAACTGAAGGAAATGTGTTTTCAGATTGAAAGGGCCACGGTATTGAGGTTCATTCTGCACACTGGATGAAAAGAGACCCCACTCTAAGGTGTATCATCATGAGATTTCAGAACATTAGGAAGAAAAGAGGATCTCAAAACCTTCCAGGAAGAAGAAAACAAACAAACCTGGAGTCCCGTAGGAGGTATGAGTGTCAAACTTCTCAGCAGCAACCTGGGAAGCTAGATGAGAAGAACCGATGCCTTTGAAATTCAGAGGGAAAATTATTTTTAACCTAGAATTCTATACCCTATCATCCAAGTGTTGTTAAAATAAAGACATTTTCAGGCATTCTAGGTCTCAAAAAATTACCTCTCATGAACTTTTCCTCAGGAAACTATTGCAGGATGACCTTCATCAAGGCAAGTGAGTAAACCAAGAGGAAAACATGAAGTTAAGGAAACAGAAGATCCAACAAAACAGAGATGCAAAAGAAATTTTCAAAATGATGACAAAAGAAAGTGTCAGGATGACAGCGGGACCACTGGCCCAGAGATCAACCTGTCCAGAATGGAGCTGGAAAACAAAAGACTCCAGGATGACATCCAGAAGAGATGCCTGTGAGAAAACAAACAAAATGATAGAGAGATTTATAATTCTGTCAGAGGACTTGGCTGAAATTAGTGATTGCTGTATGGAAACTGAAGTTTAAAAAAGACAATTATTAACCTAAGGGAAAACAAAATGATTACACAAGACACAAAGTGAACACTAAGCAGCTCATCTAGGAACAATATTTCCATAGGCACAACAATGTAAACACTGAAAACAGGTTTAACCAAAATTGTGATATCATTAAAATGGGAGCATGGTTATAGGTGAAGGGTGTGTAGAGGGTGGTATAAAAAAAAATGAAATCTTATCCCCATATAAGGAAATCAAGAGGTAATACTTAAACTGAAAAGTCAGGGGAAAAGATAAAACAGTATAAGCCCCAGAATAAAAGGTATGAACCTAGCTGGCTCTGTAGAGTAGAAATCAGAGATGAGAGGAGTAGGCAAAGAGATTGCCATGTTGTTTTTTGTTGTTGTTGATGTTAAAAGCCTTGTATTTGGTTTTTTAATGCTATGTGCTTGTATATTTTTCATTTTAAAAAAGATTAAAGTGGAAAAAAGTGAGTTAGAGAGGAAATGATGGAAAAGAGAAAATTAGGGTAGAAAAGAATGAAGTCAGAGGTAATAATAGATGCGGTACACATTATTGCTAAAGATAGGCTGAAAATTTGGTTCTGAGCTTTTTAGAAGCCAGAACAAAATGGGAAATGTAATCATTTATACAGTTTCACAATGTCCAAGAGATAAAAACAAACCACTTACTCAGGAGAAATAGATCTATTCCTGGTACTAAGACCTGAGAGACATTTTTCCCATCTGTCCTCCTAAAGAGGACACCATGTGACATAGTCAACCACATCCTCATTAACTTGCCTACAGTAAATGCAATAAGTTTCATAGAGATGTTTCTTATCATGTCTCTCAACATAGACTGATGGAAAAATGCCAAAGCAGAATCCAGTAAAAGCAATTCCGTGAGAAGGTAGAAATCTGTTCACTTCAGAGAGGCAATAAAACATAGTGGCTGTGGGTATGGGCGTGGGCTCCAAACCTGCCTCTTAAGAAAGTTATTTAACAACTCTGTGCTCAGTTTTCTCACCTATAAAACGGGCCTAAATATTATCATCTCACAGGATTTGTGTAAGGATTAAATGAATTTATGCATGTGAAGCACTTAAAACAAGGCCTGGAAAACATAAGCACTCCAAAAAACAAAGATAGCAATTATTCAGAGAAATGCTTTTTAAAACTACATCTTAAATGTTAAGACTACAATGAACAAACCAGTGTGGTATTGCCAAAGGATAGATACATATATCAGTGCAATAGCAGAGGGAAATAGATCCACATTAAATATGGCTAACTGATTTTTGGTAAAGATGCAAAATCAAGAAAGTCTTTTCAACAAATGGTGCTAGAGCAATTGGACGTCCACAGGCAAGGAAATGAACTTCAACTTAAGCCCTATACCTTATATTAACTCAAAATACATCATAGATTTAAATGTAAAATGTCAAATAATAAAACTTTTAGATAAAAACAAAGGAGAAAATCGTTGGAATTTAGGACTAGGTGAAGAGTTCTTAGATGTCACCTTCAAAGCATAATCCATAGAGAAAGACTGATAAATTGGACTTCATCAAACTTAAAAACTTCAGCTCTGCTACAGATCCCACACGGTAATGAAAAGACAAGACAGACGGAAAAAAAGTGTTTACAAATCGAAATGTACTTTGGAAAGTATTGCAAGTCAAACACCTGTAAAGGATCATTAAAAACAATCACTCCAGAGCCCTGGCCAGGTAACTCAGTTGGTTTAGAGCATCATCCCAATACCCCAAAGTTTTAGATTCAATCTCCGGTCAGGACACATACAAGAATCAATCAATGAATGCACAAATAAGTGAAACAATAAATTTCTCTCTCTCTCTCTCTCAAATCAGTAAATAAAACAATTTACAAAATCACTCAAAAATCAGCTGTAAGAAACAAATAATCCAATTAGAAAATGAGCCAAAGACATAAAGAGACTTTTCTATAAAGATGATATACAGGTGGCAAATAAAAATATATTCAACATTAGGGAAATGCAAATTAAAACCATGATGATATATTGTTATAAACTATTGAAAAAGAGTAAAATAAGACACAAAGGCTAAAAATAAAGACTGGAATAAAACGAAGCCAAATGCTGTCACAGAAACTGGCTCTGTCATATATTGCTAGTGGTAATGGGTGAATAGTTAAGCTATACTATGTTATTTCACAGAATACTACTCAGCAATAAAAAGAAACTATTGATACATGCAACAACTTGGATGGATGGATCTCAAAAGAATTACAGTATACTAAGTGAAAAAAAAAAAGCCAATCTCAGAAGGTCTCACTGAAAAAGTTCTTGGTATTTATGTTTTGGTGGGTAACAATATCTTTTTTGGGTTATTGTGTGTGTGCTGTGTTGAGATGTCTAAACTTCAGGCATATCAATAATCTAATAAAGGACAGGCAAATCCATGATATTTCCTCCACTCTTTGCAGAGAAATAATGAATGTTCTAATGAAAGCATTATACTCTGAAATTTGCAAAGTGCTTAAAATTAATCTCTATGGTAATTCCTCACCTATATATCTCTGCATACCTCAAGAATTATTATCCTATTTTCTATTAGGAGAATAAGAAAGTATAATTAATAATAGTAGTAATAAAAGATTTCAAGGTTCAGTTGCTCTAACAGGTTTAAGTTACATGGCAACAAGAATAAAACTCAGACTGCACTTGCTCTCTCTAACTCTGTTTAGTAACTTTATATTCTCTAGTATCTTCTGCTTGCCTTTTCCTCTTTTCAATCTTTTTTTTTCTTTTCCAGTTTTCTTTAAATGGCACAAGCAGAGTACTCATTATTACTGAGATCTTCCCAATATTAATCAATTTATTATGTCCAATAAAACCAGAAAAAATACTAGCCAATTGGTCGATCTCATGAATGATTTTATAATAGCTTTATCTATCAAGATAAATAAATATACTAGGGTTTTTTTCTAAAGTAATTCCTACATAATATTAGGAATCTCAAGGCAGTATAAGAGAAAATGAAGTTTGTTTGTTTTTTAAGTTCATTTCAACTGGTTTGGAGTAAAATTTAACTAATGTTTCTCTCCAGTTGTGCTCTTTTATTTTGATTTGATTCCTTAACTAGTTATGAAACACATGAATGTTTATGAAATACATGAATATATTTACTTTAAGCTTTGCTTTCCTCCAACTCATGCATAATGACCCCTTTTTATTTATGTAAACTTGAAATAATAATAATAAGCTAGTTGTGTTCAACTCTGTCCTTTGAGATGAAGAGATGCAGTCAGAACCCCAGAGAGCAGTCAGATGGACTCCATTGCCTCTCACCATGATTATAAGTAATGACTGTACTCAAATCTGTTCAATGAGCATTTCCCCCACAATACATTTTGTTAAATACAGAACACTGGACATTAGGTGATGAGGCTAAGTAAAATTTACACATTTTGTTTTACTAAGGCAAAAAAAGATCCAGTCCCATGTATTGTTACCTACTAACTCCATCCTCTTGTGATTAGAGCTTCAGTACAGAATCTGTTCATGTCCTCATTGCTCCAACCAGAGGTTCGGCCTTGTGCTCACTCTGTGGTACTCATCTAGCCAGGAGGATCCAAGGGCACGGGGAGAGCTGCCTACGTACATAGCCCTGTTGCATGAGGTGGCATAACATCTCTTTAGGTTTGATTTCCACTGTAGGAAATTATAAAATCAGGTTACTGCACATAATGGGGCTCACGATAAGAGGCAAGAAGTGAGATTTAGAAACCTTTCAGTCCACTTATCAAAATGCTCACAGTCCCCATTTCATTGCAGATGACACAATAGTAAATACAGAGCAAAGGAAGTTAATCCACATCCAGAGGATTTTATTAAGTTAAACAATAAAAGTTGTGCAGAGCCTGGCAATGAATTGCATATTAAAATTCACAGCAACCCATAGGCACATTTCATCAAAAGCCATAAATAGACATTGCAATGTATTATTTTCATTACTGACTCTATCAGAGTCTAACTGAAAAAACAAACAAACAGTAATTGCATAATTGCAACAAACATTAGGGTTTTTTTTTTAAAGCAGTGTTTTTCTTTTAGAAACACAGCAGGTACAGGACTGATAGGGACCCATCTTACAGTGTTGTCCACAGAATCATATCAAGGCATTTTTTACTGAAATTTAATTTAACATTTTATAGTAAGTATCTTCCAAAGAAATCTCTTTATTTGATCTTTGACCAGTATAAGCTGAGTGTGAAGGAAAGTAGGTCAAAATGAAGTTACTACACAAGGGGGACTTCCGGCCAAGATGGAAGCGTAGGTGGATACACTGTGCCTCCTTGCACAACCAAAATTAAGGACAACAAAAATTTAGAAACAAAACAAAAAACAACAATCAGAACAGAGAGAGAATTGAACTGTACAGAAGTCTGACAGCATTCATCCAGACTGGTAAGAGGGGTGGAGTCGGCAACGAGCAGACCCAGTGAGGCACATAAGGCAGCTGGCTGTCTGCACTCACACATTTGTGCGCAGATAAACCAGGTGAAAAAGGGCAGCGAGATGGACCGAGAAACCCAGGGACCCAGCGCCGAGAAATAAAGCCTAAAAGCATTGATTGAAAACACTTGTGGGGGTTGAGGCGTCGGGAGAGTATCCCAGCCTCAAAAGAGAATTTGTTGGAGAGACCCACCTGGGAACCAGCACCAGAAGGGCCCAATTTACTTGTGAGAAATGGCAGAGGGGACTGAAATTCGACAGAGAGCAGAGCAAGTACCATTGTTCCCTCTTGGACCCCACCCCCACATACAGCATCACAACCCAGTGACTGGGATACCCCACCCTGGTGAACACCTAAGGCTCCTCCCCTCACTACGCAACAGGCACAACCAGACCCCCCCCAAAAAATGGCTGAAATGGAAGAACAAATTCAACCTCCAGAGCCAATACTTTTAAGCAACCAAGAGATAACCAACCTATCAGATGCACAAATCAAAGCACTGGTGATCAGGATGCTCACAGAATTGGTTGAATTTGGTCACAAATTAGATGAAAAAATGAAGGCTACAATAAGTGAAATGAAGAAAAATGCACAGGGAACCAATAGTGATTGAAAGAAAACTGGGTCTCAAATCAATGGAGTAGACCAGAAGGAAGAAAAAAACATAGAATCAGAAAAGAATGAAGAAACAAGAATTCAAAAAATGAGGAGAGGCTTAGGAACCTCCAGGACATCTTTAAACATTCCAACATCTGAATTATAGGGGTACCAGAAGGAGAAGAGGAAGAACAAGTGGAAAACTTATTTGAATAGATAATAAAGGAGAACTTCCCCAATCTGGCAAAGGAAATAGACTTCCAGGAAGTCCAGGAAGCTCAGAGAGTCCCAAAGAAGTTGGACCCAAGGAGGAACACACCAAGGCATATCATAATTACATTAGCCAAGGTAAAAATGAAGGAGAGAATTTTAGAAGCAGCAAGAGATAAGGGAACAGTCACCTACAAAGGAGTTCCCATCAGACTGTCAGCTGATTTCTCAAAAGAGACCTTACAGGCAAGAAGGGGCTGGAAAGAAGTATTCCAAGTCATGAAAGGCAAGGACCTACATCCAAGATTGCTCTATCCAGCAAAGCTTTCATTTAGAATGGAAGGGCAGATAAAGTGCTTCTCAGATAAGGCCAAGTTAAAGGAGTTCATCATCACCAAGCCCTTATTTTATGAAATGTTAAAGGGATTTATTTAAGGAAAAGAAGATAAAAAATACGAACAGTAAAAAGACAGCAAACTCACAGTTATTAACAACCACACATAAAACAAAAACAAAAACAAACTAAGCAAACAAATAGAACAGGAACAGAACCACAGAAATGGAGATCACATGGAGGGTTAGCAACAGGGGAGTGGGAGGAGGAGAGAGGGGAAAAGGTACAGAGAACAAGTAGCATAGATGGTAGGTAGAAAATACACAGGGGGAGGGCAAGAATAGTATGGGAAATGTAGAAGCCAAAGAACTTATATGTATGACACATGGACATGAACTAAAGAGGGAGAATGTGGATGGGAGGGGGTGTGCAGGGTAGAGGGGAGTAAAGGGGGGAAATGGGACAACTGTAATATCATAATCAATAAAATATATTTAAAAAATTTACTGCACAAGCAAGAAAAGACAATATATTTCTTGTATCTTGTATTTTTAAGCTTTGTTTCATAGTTGGGGATTTTTAATTCATTTGTAGCTTATAATGTGAATTTATTTGTTTTTGTTACATATATTATACATGCCTATCCATATAAATATATATGTATCTGTGTGATATGCATACCCTGTGTTATGCTGGTTAGCCAGTGTTTCAAAAAAATTAAGTCCTGATTTATCAATTTCCACCCTGTGAATCCTCCCTTCATGGCCAATGCCAAGCTACCAATATGATGCCACTGAATATGGAGTTGGGAAAAGAGGTGCACATTTGGCTCCCATGAGCCAGTACAAACAAGCTCCAACACCATTGTGTGTGTGTGTGTTTGCTTGTGTGTGTGTGTTTGCTTGTGTGTACATGCACACAAGTATAAAAATGTGTATACACACACACACCAAGGGAGCTATAGAATAGTGAGGAGAGAGAAGCCAGTGCCTACCTTAAAATCCAACTTTACCACTCACTAGTTATTTGACCTTGAGCAAATCATTTAACTTTTCCGTGCCACAGTTTCCTCTTTCACCTAATGAACAAAATAATAGTACTAGGCCTGTTGTAAACATTAAATAAACTAACATATGTAAAGGGTTAAATTAGGAAATGGGCCAAAGACATAAAGAGACAATTCTATAAAGATGATATATAGATGGCAAATAAACATATATTCAACAGGTAGGGTGGGGAAAAGTGGTGGTGGGAAAATGGGGACAACTGTGTTCAAACATCAATAAAAAAAGAAAAAAATTTGCAAAATTTAAAAATATATATATATATTCAACATTAGGGAAATGCAAATTAAAGTCATGATATCACTATAAACCACTGAGACAGAGTAAAATAAGTACTACATAAGCATAAGTGCTATATAAGCATCAGCTATTTTTGTTGTTGCTCATAATATAATCTATATATAACTCTGTGTATATATAATAATTTGTCAGGATCTTGCCCATCAGAAGCAGCTGATGCTCCACCTCCATCTTTTCCACCACTCCCCGACCTCTGCCCCATCTCTCCCTTCCTCCCATTTGCAGATTCAGGCTATCCTTGTAGGAATTAAGTTCAAATCTATAGGAACCAGCTAATCACCTGAGGCTGGAGCTGTCCTGTTATCTAGCCTTGTCAGCTGTCTTACCTGCTTGGTCCTCTCCATCAGTGCCTAGAGAGCTCCTGTTACTGGAGCCTTTCCCTGGGTGGTTGTTTGGTCCACCAGAATCTTTGAGCTCATCTGGTTACCTTTCCTTATTGGTTGGTTTCTGACCATTGGTTGGTGTCTTGCCCTGATCCTTGCTCTGAGTGTTGTACCCTAGGCTCTGGACCTTGACTATTGGGTTCTGACCTTGCTTTGGTTTGAAATCCTGGATGTTGAATTTGATCTGGATCGTCCCCAGTTTCTATACATTTTTACTGCACTCCCAATTCTCTTAATCTGGGATATCTTTATGATGGCCATTCGGCTTGGGTTTTAAAGATAGTGTCAACTTTAAATACTCTGTACTTTCGACTTTAATGTTTTGATATACAAAGTATATTGCCCAAAGAATTTTTGAGGACAGAAAGAACTATAAAACCCCATAGTTATAACACATTCTTTTTTTATTCAGAAAATATAATTGTGGTTTGCTTAACCTTTTAAGTTCCAGTACTGCAGTGACCACCCATCTTTTTTCTAATTTTTTTTAAAATTTTGATATTTAGAGAGAGGAGAAGGAAGGGAGAAAGAAAGGATGAGAAACTTCGACGTGAGAGAGATATATCAATTGGCTGCCTTCCCTATGTGCCCCGACTTAGGACCAAATATGCAACACAGTCTTGTGCCCCGACCTAGAATCAAACCAGCGACCTTTCAGTGTGCAGGATGACACCCAACAAACTGCACCACACCTGCTGAGGCATGACCACCAGACTTAATGCCCAACCCCAAACCACAGTCCAAGTTCTACCACTCTATCAGGCAGTACCATAGTACATGGTGGAGGTGATTTGAAAGGAAGGCACAGTTCAATGCAGGACCCAAAAACCTCCTTGCCCCAGATTTCAAATAATGGTAGGAATGCCATACATTCTATTCTCTTTTTTAAAAATTATTTACTCTATTTGTGTGCACATATTATAATCATCTTATATTTACTGTAATTTGAATATAATGGAGGTAAACAACTTGATTGCCTCTGTTTCCCTCCAGTCCACCTCTTAGTGACCACATGTATCAGCAGCTGTCTCTAAAGATGGCATGCCCTGCCCTGGCTGGTGTGGCTCAGTTGGTTAGAGCAGCATCCCATAAACCATCCCATAAACAGAAAGGATGCAGGTTCAATTCCCAGGCAGGACACATACCTGAATCACAGGTTTAGCTCCATCACGGCACATGATAGATCTTTCTCTCCCTCCCTTCCCCTCTCCCTAAAATCAGTTAAGCATGTCCTTGGGTGAGGATTTTAAAAAAAAAAAAGTAGCATGCCCTGGTAAGCTCTTCTTAATTGAAAAGTGGCTAAATTTCTGCAAAATCTAAAGTCAGTGGTTTGAACTCGGTTACCCCACCCTGTTTCCAACTGATTCAATCTCTGCTGGCAGCTTTTCTGTCTTGCCAGGCATTCAAAGGTAAAGACTTAAAAATATTCCCTCTAAGAAAGCTTCAAAATTCACATTTTCACTAGAGCTCTTAACAATTATTTCTCTAAATCAATGCCTTCTATTGAAAGGGAGAAACTTTATAGCATCATTTGATGGTGGTGGTGCACATGCATTGTATGAATGGGTGTGGTAATGGGTTGGGGCGGGGACCAAGTAGGAAAGTGGGTCATCGTCAAAATCTTTTTTTCTTTAGAAACTCCCAGACAAGCAAATTTGGGGTCCCTCTCTTTTTAGCACTGACTTAATCTAGTCATTTACATAAAATTCTTTCTTTTCTATCTAATACCCTTTAATAAGAGAGGAAAAAGTGTTGGATTAAAGAACTGGACTGTGTTGGAAAGCGTGGGTTTTAAACCAGCTTTCTTACTAACCCTCTTGATAGACCCCCAGGGGATCTATACACAGAATTCAGGGTATCCATGAATTTGAAAGGGAAAAAAAATTACATCATTATTTTCACTGACCTCTAATTGAAATTTAGCATTTCCTTCAGGATCTCCCCAACCTCTGCCCCGTCATTTCCTCCTATTTGTAGGCTTAAGTTGGCCATGTAGTCCTTTGATTATTAATGTCGACAAGAAAACAGAGTATTAGCAGTACTTATGAGTTTTCATCAACAAAAATCAGACATTTTCTTATTGCTTTTACATTTGTAGCTTATATCTTAAAATACCATATTCACTAATTACTATTTCAAAATTATGGCAGTAGCAGACTTGCTGCTACATCTTATAATTTAACATGTTAACAAAGAAGCACATATCTTATTATGTCACATATTTGTTTTTTAGTATTCTGATAACTGAATTTCATTGAAATTGGTTTCCTTTGGACTCTTATGTATTTTCTTTTTAAAATATCTTCATTGAGATATAATTCATATAAACATAAAACTCACCCACTTAAAGTACACAATTGAATGGGTTTAATATATTCACAGAATTTTACAACCATCACTACAATCTAATTTTAGGACATTTTCATCACCACAAAAACAGTTTCATTAGCAATTACTTCCTACTCTCTTCCCCTCTGCACCCAGCCTTAGAGAAATACTAATCTACTTTCTGTCTTCAAAGATTTGCCTATTCTGACCTTTCATATAAATGGAATCATACAATACGTAGTCTTTTGTGACTGGCTTCTTCCACTTAGCATAAAGTTTTTGAGGTTCATCCAAGTTGTTACCATGTGTCAGAATGTCATTTCTTTTTATTGCCAAATAATATTCTATTGTATATACCATATATACCATGTATATACCATGAATACACCATATTTTATTTATTCATGTTGATGGACATTTAAGTTGCTTTCATTTTTCAACTATTGGAATAATGCTGCTATGAATGTTCATGTACAAGTTTGTGTGTGGATATATGTTTCATTTCTAATCAGTTTATACCCAGTAGAATTGGTGGGTCATATGGTAACTCCATGTTTAACCTCTGAAGAAATGCCAGACTGTTTTCCAAACTTGTTGCATCACTCTATATTATTACCAGCAGTGTTCGAGGATTCCAGTTCCTCAATATCCTGTATTACTGTATGTCTTTTTAATTACAGTCATCTTATTGGGCATGTAGTGATGTCTCATTGTGGTTTTGATTTGCATTTCCCTAATGGTTAATGATGTTGAGCATTTTTTCATGTTGTTATGGGCCATTTGTGTATCTTCTCTGGAGAGATGTCTATTCAACACCTTTGCCCATTCTTTAATGGGGTTGTTCATCTTTTAATTATGAAGCTGTAAGAGTTTTTCATATATTCTGGATACAAGCCCCTTATCAGATGTATGATTTGCAAATATTTTCCCCCATTCTGTGGGTTAACTTTCCAGTAACTTGATAGTATTAATTGCAGCACAGAAGTTTTTTATTTTGATGCAGAACAGTATTTTTTCTTTGTGGCTTGTGCTTTTGATGGCATACCTAAGAAACTGCTGCCTAGGAGAAGGTTGCACAACTCTGTGAATAAATAAAAACTATTGAATTGTACACGTTAAATAGTGAATTATATGTGAATTAGTTTCAGTAAAGCTGTTTTTTAGCACCAAAATGGCGGAAGAAAAGGACAGAGAAAAATCCAGACCTTGGAATCATTCTTTAATCATATCTGTACATGAACCAATAAACCTTCCTTATTGTTTAAAAATACGAAAAAAAAATCAGGCTCTAAAATCAGATCATGGTGATGGTTATACAACCCTGTAAATATACTAAAATCCATTGAATTGTATAAATTTTAAATGAAAGAAGCTTATGGTATGTGAATTACAGATCAGTAAAGCTGTTTTTAAAAAGACAAAAGAAACCATTGCCTAATATATAGTCATAAATATTCACTCATGTTTCTTCTAAGAATTGTATAGTTTTAGCTCTTACATTTAGATTGTTGATCAATTTGAGTTAATTTCTGTGTATGGTATAAGGAAAAGTGTTCAAATTCATGTAATTTATTTTATGCTTTTAAAAACATGATTCTGACAGGGAATCCATAGGCTTCATCAGACTGTCAAGGTGGTCCATGGTACAGAAAAAGAAAACTTTGCTATAGAAATTATGAAACCAGAAAAGACACCAGCGTTCATGCTGCCTGTCATGTGCCAAACCCAATATGCAGAAACAGGGATTGAATCTTTATGGGTGCTTTATTCAGATAGCCAGCAATCTGAGAAGATGGTGGATTCATACCCTAACAGACCATTTTACATTTTCTTTCCAAGCCAGTGTTTTTTAACAGGGAATAAATAAGGTGTGGTTAAGGGTTTTGAAATTCAGGGAAAATTAGGTGAAAGAAGACTGCAGCCTTCTCACCCTAGGCAGTTAGCTGTTCCTAGGGTCGGGTAGTCGTCTGTCTCTCTTGAACACAATGGCCCGGATGCCTCCACTTGTCCCCATGCGGTAATCTTTAGCTGTGTCCCAGGAGGTCGGCTGTCTCTCCCAGGAGCCAGGATGGGCCTTATGTCGTTTCTGAAACAAAAGCTTTAACATGTGCATTACTTACTGGGCTTATAACTATTTACCTTAAACTAAAATTTTCCAACTCTTGAGCCCCTCAACAATTGGACTATATACCCTCACTTTTCTGGGCCTCAGTTTTCTCCCTCTAAAATTTGTGGGTAAAACTGAATTGGGAAGTCCCTTCCTGTTCTGTGGGGCCCATTAGTGTGCAGTCATTATGAGTAGACAGCAATGACTCTGTTATGAAAAAAATGCCACATGTCTGTGACACAAGCTGCTTCTAAGTTTTTGTTTTGTTTTAAGGAAGCCACTGTCTGGCAATCAGGGGAGGGCTCAGCCAGAGTTCTGTGAAGTGTTTAGGGGGTAGAGGTGACACAATAGGGGAAGGAAATGTTTTCTATTGAAAAGCAGTCAATTGCCTTCAACAAGTTGCTAACAAACTGGAAAAAAATTTTTTTTTCTAGTTTTAGCTGAATGCCAGCTTTTGGAAGGCAAATAGAGTGGGCTAGATGAAAGAGTGATAGACACTCCAAAAGAGAAGGGATTGTTTGTTCAGTTAGTGGGAGGAGAAAGCTATCACTAAAGTCATTATAGGGGAAAAAAATCAGGAAAAGACAATCAAATCTTTGTAATTTATTTTCTTTTATAATTTAAAAGGTACTTTTACAATTGTTATTTCATATTATTTACTTTTTTCTTAAGTTTTAAATGTGGAATGAAGGGTTTTATAATGTACTGGCTGGGTCTCTTTCAAAATTAAAGGATTATGAGATAAATCAATTGCATTTTTTAAAGGCTTTAGCATCAAATTCTGTAAGATTTCACCATTGTATGCATTTTAACTTTTCCTGGAACCTATTTCCACACAGTGGAACTACTGATAATAATAATTATAAAAAGAAAGTAAAAAATGTTTGCAAAAATTCCATTAAATAGAGTTTAAAAGAGACTATAGGATAGTCTTCTAAGGTTTATAGGATACCTACTCTGATGCAAAGACCAAGCTAAATCCTCCATGTTTTGCAAATTTTGCATGCCATGTGTTGGCATTCTTTTAAATGAAAAGTCTACTCCCTTATCAATGGGGGAAAATATTTATGGGTTCAAAAGTCAGGACTTCCACTTTTCTTCTCCTTAGCACCTTTTCCTCAGGCTTTCCCCCTCATAGTGTGGAGAAGAAGAAGATTATGGGCAGAGGGGAAGAAGGGTCAGAACTCAAGACCCCTGACAGTTAGTCAAAGGTCAGCATGGAGGGGACTGTCTGTGAGCACAAGGAAGCTGAATTTCTCTTGAGCCGGCTGAACTGGATGGCAGCCAATCTCTCTCCTTCCTGGGCATAAGAGGAACTCCCCACAGTTCTGTGTGGCCCTATATAAAGACAAAATGCTCTGTAGAAATAGTTTCTACATGCTTAGTTACACCTTTTTACATGAACAGATCAAGCCAGGTTTCAGCAGAGGGTCAAGGGACAGAGGACAGAGAGGACCAAACTGGTATTTGCTGTGTCAGAAACTTACAGGCTTATTTGGAAAGATTGAAACTAAGTAAAGACATCTTATTAACATAGGACGAAAGTTGTGAAATCTGGTCAAAGGGTTTTATGCAAGATGCCTTTATATATATGTACACACTCTTGTGGCGATGGGGAAAAGTAGAGAAATATACAACATTTTAATTTGGAGAAAAAACTATTGTTTTTCATAAATTCGTAACATTTCTCAGGTCAGCAATTTCCTTTTGACGCTAAAACATGGTTATGGTGCTCCCAAGTTTTTTGCCCCCTCCTCAAAATGAAAGGGGAAGTAAAATTCTTTTCACAAAAATAAAAATGCACATTTTTAAAAAGTGCATTAAAGCCACATGAGATGACTTATTCTAAAACAATCTTCCTCTTCAATTGAGCTTTTCTTCAGATTTTCTAAGAGGAAAAGTTGATGTCTAACTCCATGTGTTAGTTCCTTTCTTGCTTTCATTAATTTTTTTCTTGCATTTACTTTCTGGCAGAAGTAGTATTTTATTATTCTGTGAAAATCCAGTTGCAATCCATCAAATATCAGTTATTAGTAAGGTAATATTAATAATATGGTGATACTAGTAAGGTAAAAAATTATAAGTAAGATAATATATAGAACTGAAAAAGAGACATTTGTGTCCAGAAATGATAGACGTTTATACTGTTTCTGCATTTAGGTGATCTCAGCCTTATTTTTTGGAAATGTGCATTGAGCTGTGTTTTTCACAAAAGAAAAAAATACTGAGGACTGGGTCCAACTGGGAGGGTTGTCCGCCAAGGTGGCCTGAGACAACATAGCTGGATGAAAGGTCCCAATTTTCATCATACGAGCTGCAAAGAGAAAAAGTCATGGCACAGAAGACAACCTTGTGCATTTGTGGGTCAGGCAAATGCAAAGAAGCAAGTGGTGAAGCTGAAACCAGAGGAGAGAAGATCTGAACAGAGCTAGGCAGGTGGAGAGGGTCAAGGGAAGGGTTTCAGTTCTGGAGCCACAAATGTGAAGCTGGCGCCAGAGGGCCCTTTTTATGTTGGCTGCTAAAAGAGTTTCTGCCGCTTGGAGTAGCCATCCGGCACTCCAGGCTAAACACTGCAAATCAACAGATATATCAGAGTTACTTTTATTCTCTTTTTTACATACTTTCGTTTCATCTCAGTGCTATATGATTTTTTATCCTTTTGTTCTTCTTTCCATGGGTCCCTGTTTTTAAGGGACTATGGGTCCATTCTCCCCAGCTCTAGGTTCCTTTATATGTATATATTTTTTTTGTTTTATTTTATTTAAGGGCTGTGTAGAAGCTAGCACTTTTGCAGTCTTTTTTTACTTTGTTCATGTAGTCTGATCTGGAAACCAGGACTTTATGTTGGCTTGGATTTCTCAGGTCTCTAATCAACCCTGTGGAAAGTGGAAAAGCTTGGCAACAGGCATAATAATAATAATTAAAAATAACAGTGAGCACAGAACTAAGAAATGAGATTCAAAAATAAGAAGGAAAATGACAGAGAGTCATAGGGTTTCATCTGAAAAATATCTATTCTGGCCAACTGAGAAGCACCCTTGCAAATCAGCCAGTAACATCTCTCTATGTGAAGAAAAGCAAAATTACAGGGAAATTTTACCTTCAAGTGCAGAGCTTGCTTTGTGTATTACCTTCTGGTGAAACTTGCACATACAAACAAACCTTTGAAAACCCAAGATGAAGACAATGGCTGCCACTAGTAAGATTTCCAACGTAGATGTGTTTTTCTGGCACAAGTACTTCAGTGAAGTTCTCGCTTAATTCTACACATGGTCATTTTGTATCTCCTATGTACATTCTCTTTTGCTGAACCTAAATCTTGTCAATGAGTTACTTAAAAAAATACTTTTTGAAATTACCCACACCCTAAACAGCAGTTCTGCTGTGTGTATACAAATGCTCTGGAAAGGCACAAGTCAGGTATTGGGTGTAGGCACAGGACAAACCGCATGGTCTGCCTTGGCAGCCCTGTCCTCACCTGCAAGCTGCCCACACACACTCCCTTCCAAACGGTGCTCCTCTGATGCCAATTGGCTGACTGAGCTACTTTGAGAGGAAGCCTATGGGAGGGGAGGGGAGGGGAGGGGTGAGGTGGATAAATATTTTATAAACTACACTTGAAGCTTAAAACTTGATTTACCCTTTCAACCAAATTCACATTGGAAGTCCCACGTCTTCTTAAAAACCTTGGACACTGAAGAGTTAAGGGGGTATGGAAGCTGGTGTAGCACGGGGCTGTCATCCAAGGCCAGCTTGAAAGGCAGCAGGAAGGGTTTGGTTCTGGCTGGGCTACAGACCGGCCATCTGGATGCAGGGAAGGCCTAGAATGCCAGAAACAGCTTTTCTTTTTGGTGTTAGGCTTCATTAAGTTCAGCCTGGGGAGAGTCTTTTTGGTTTAAGACCCAAGCTGAGAGTCTTCTTTGAACAGGAATTCTGATATTTTCAACTTTACATGAAACAAATACTCGTTACATATATTCTTTTGGTAAAAAAAGTCATAAAAACCAATGTACATAATTCAACATATGTTTTAAAAGGATATAGACCAGATTCACTAGACTTATAAATACAAAAGAAGCTATGTGTAGTATTTAAATAATTTTGCCAGGAATAGATATATCTGGATACGTTGTCTGAAAAAAAAAACTATTCTTTATCATATGCCACTCTGTGACTCTTGTGAAGAATTATTGTTTTTCCTATAGTTTATTTGAAAGAGCAATTTCACCACTTTGAAACTGAATTGCTTTTATGTCCTTAAAAGTACTTTCTCCATTTTTGTTTTACATTTAATTATATTACATTTGGCATAATGTTTAAGTGGGCCAGTTGTAATTCCTTTCACAGGAAATTTTTCTTTACTAAAATTGAAAAAAAACCTACAGGGAAATTATAGCAACTTCCTACTCTATATCACTCAGGAACATACACTCTGGAAACCACCCTCTTTAAAAGATATGATCTGTTCTTCTCTAGCTATAGCAGTCTGTGTTAGATTTGTATGTGTTATTCTTAACAATTAAAGGAAAAGGTGAATGTAAATTCACTGGGGCAAAACAAAGTAGGAAAGAGAATATTATCCTTAAGAGAATTCTTACCTTAAGGAAGAGAAAATGCACGTATCTTTCAGGGTGGGGAAGATGGGGCGGGGTTGGGGGGGGAGAGTGGATTTATTTTTTTCTCTCCAAGTCATTAATTGCCACCTAGCAGCAGACAAGGGAATTGCACACTTAACTTTACTTCCATTCTATAAAACATTGGTTTTAAAGGTCACATTACTTTTATTATGACCAATATCTAAAGAATTATTAGCCTATTGGTAAACTAGGAATTGAGGTTTTTTCTCTCTTATAATGTGAAAAGGGAAAAAATACAACAAATGAAAATTTTTGGCTTATTTATAAAATACTCTTTCCTTCATAAAATGTCTGTTCTTTTGTTTTTCTATGGTTGTTACCCTTGTCACCTCAGCAATACAGCAAAAGAAAAGAAATTCTGAAGCCACCTTGAGACTAAAAAAAAATGCTGGTTTTGGCTTAGGAAAGGAAAAAATGCCTGTTTTTAATACAGAAAGCAGTTTTCGAAATAATCTCAGGGTGGATTTCTATAAAAATGAAATCAAACACATTTTATTTTGCTAGGACAAAAAATGTTTATTTTGAAAATCAGAAGATATCTTTTAATAAAGAATGAAATAATTTCCAGACCAAATGATTATTCAAATATGTTAAAGAAGAGTGTCTTTATTTCTAACTTTACCAACAATGTTTTTATTTTTGTTAACAATTAACCATGCTGAATGCCAACACTTTAAAGAAAGATAGGTCTCTGTTGTTGTGTTTCATAGATCTTGGCAGATAAGTAAAAATAAAAATTTTCCAGAGACTAAAGCAAAATTAAATATTTAGACTTTAAAAGTTAACAAGTTGAAAAAGAAGTGGGCTCACTGTATATTTCTAGTTTGCCACTTTTTATCTAGTTAAATAATAGGCATCATTACTGTATTAATTATGAGTATATTATTACTAAGGCAGTGAGCAACATTTGGCAAGATAAATACTAGTTTTAAAATAATAATAATAATAAAAAATAAATAAATATTGAGTATTTACCATGTGCCAGCCAGCATGCTAAGCACTTTAAGTGAGAAATTCACTTAGTCATTGCAACAATCATAAAAGATACTAGCTAATATTCTTTCTACTTTATAGATTTAAGCAACAATAAAACAAAGGTTCAGAGAGGTAAAATCAGTCATCAAAGGTCTCAGAGCTCCCAAGTAACTAAGCTTAAATACAAAGCCAGTTGTCCTAACATTGAAGTCCTCAGCGGTCAATTCTTCGAACTCTTTTCTATCTACTCCCACTCTAGGCCTATAGCTCTAAATAACTTCTCTACAATGATTACCTTCAATTTTGGGTCTCCAGAGTGAACCTCTCCACTGAACTCCAAATCATATGCCAACCAACTATTCTATATCTCCATTAGGATGTATAATAGACATCCCAAACATGAAATATACAAAACCATATTTATCCTTCCCCCAAATCTGCTTTTATCTCTTCTTTGTCACAGTTCATTGCAACTCCATTCTTCTGCTTGCCCAGACCTAAAACGTTAGTCATTTTGAAACCTATTTCTCCTACATGCCACATTAGCAAGGTACTGTTGGCTCTGCCTTCAAAATACATCCAGTATCCACTTACGTCCTGCCCTCTCACCATTATAACTCTGGTCCAAGCCACTGCCATCTCTCATTTAGATTACTATAATTGCCTTGATGTGGTTAGCATGCTCAGCTCCAAACAGTCTGTTCTCAACACAAGGGTCAAAATAATCATTTAAAAATATCAGTCATGACATTTCTTTTTTCAAAACCCTCTAGTGGCTTTCTATCTCACTCAAAGTCCTTGCAGTGGCCTAAAGGCCCTATATTATCTGCAACCCCCACCCCGTTTCCTCTTTGATTTCATCCCATAATAATCCTCTTCAGGAATTTTTACATGTTTTGTTAACTGAGGGATTCTCAGGATTTAGTAATAATGCTTGGCATATAGTAAGGTGATTAATAAATATTCTTAAATCAATGAGAACTATCTGACTCCAAAGCCTATCCTCTTCATGATTCCCTTCTATGCATATATTGGTGACTCTGAGGTGAACGTGGTTGGCTGGACTCTTCAAAGTGGATCTTATATGAAAGCTCCACTTGTGGACCAACAGAGGAGATATTTGGTCTTCTGGGGTTTTAATGGCTTTCACTCTTTGAAGCATGAGTGGGCCCAAGATACACCCTAATTCTTATGCAGTAGTTGCAAAGTTGATCTATAAGGGAATTTTGTAGAAAGAATAGGCCAGAAAAGCAGCATTGCTTCTGTATTTAAAGACTATTGTTAGTTACGTCTGGATTTTTTTTTAAAATTTTTAATTGATTGATTTAATATTGAGAAAGAAACATCAATTTGTTGTTCCACTTATTTACCCATTCATTGGATGATTCTTGTATGTGTCCTGATCAGATATCAAACCCACACCTTTGTGCATTGGGACAACATTCTAACCAACTCAGCTACCCAGCCAGGGCTGGATTGCGAAGGGCAGTGGGGCGCGGGGCGGTTGTTAAAAACTAAATAAAAACAAATTCTAGTAAGAGCCAAGGTAAAATTTTCCCATGGACATGTAATAGTCATTGTTACTCAACTATCTAGATGACATTCTGTAATAATTGCTTAATTTCTAGAAAAATATTTCTAAACAACTTAAGTATGCCAATGGCTTTTGTACAGGCCTCTCTTTTGGTCATACACACTGAGGGAGAAAATTATGTTACACAGTTTAGATACAACTCTAAATTGTTACTCTTCCAAATTATGTCTATTAATTCCAATCTGCTCTATTCCAAGCTGTAGCTATTACCACTAGACAACATTAGCTTTTGAATAACTAGTGAAAAATAGTAAGATGGGTGTGGATATAAACAAGGCTAGCTTTAGAGTGAGCTATCTAAAGGCTATCAAATGTTAGTGAAATAAATGATGGTACACTCATGTGATGGAATACCTTACTGTTATGCCAACATTTAAAAGCATGTGACATGAAGAAATGTTTGTGGTATAATGTTTAAATTAAAAAGCATGTTAAAAATAAGCATATATAAGTTGACACAAATTTTTGTGGAAGTTTATTTTGTTGAGATATTAATTCTATGTGTTTGCCTACACCCTGCCCCTTATCCCTATTCAAGCAGGTATCCAGACCTCAGATTTTCATAAGGCAAAAATCAAAATCCTCTTAGAAGCAACACAAGCTCTTCCTGTCTTTTGAAATGAGAAGGGGGAAAAAAATAAAGGAACACCTTTGAGGGTGAGGTACAAGAGAGATCCCACAAGATTTAGAAGTCTGTAGCCTATTTGTTGAGTGAACAGCCAATACTCCTGTCATGCTCTGTAACAGAGGCAAGGATGGTGGCACAGCCCCAAAGAGGAAGGCTGTACCCGGGTGTAGGGCCTGCAAGATTCCCTCACTTGACTCCAGATTCTTGAGTTCCAAGGATGGTAAAGGAATATTGGAGTCATCAGACCTGAAGATGGCATAGAGGAAATTTAGCAGTAAATCAATGTGTAGAGACAACCAAATAATTTGAGGTCATTCCAGGTATTTCTACAATAATTATTGCCCTAGAAACTTTGTACATCTGTAGATGGTAAGGAAATTCTCAATAATAACTGAGATTGAATTTCCACCAGTATGGCAGGTGTTAGATTCAAATTGATCTAAAGAAATGCAATATTTCTTTCTATGGAATAAGAGTCTCATGCATAATATGCAATGCACACACAGTGTATTACATATTATAAATATTGGAAATATATTCTTAGGATAATTTCTCTCAATTCTTTAGAGATATATGGTTGTAGGGGAAACAACTAAAAATTTTAACTGTGATTTTCTCTAGTGGATGACAGGGGATTATTCTTCATACTGTGCACTTGAAAAAAATTAAATAAATGTGTATTCTTTTTATAATTGTAAAAATTATAAAACCAAGTGCAAACTGACTTTTTTCCCTTTTACTTGTATATCTGAGCAGGTAGAAAACAGGGAAGGGCATACATCATAATCTTAGGTTCTGCTTTCCAGCTGTTTTAGACCAACTGATATTGTTTCTAGGAGTATAATATACACTAAACTTCAAGAAAAGATAACAGGTTTCTCTTAACATTAAAAATAAGCAGTGTATATCTCCTGCACCCTGTGAAATTTAAAATATTACTGTACCCATCAAAGTTCCAGCAAGAAACAGATGGCACACTCAAAAGGGTAACTGAAAGGAGTATGATCAGAATGTGGGCAGGGAAACAGCAAGAGATCATGCAGTCCCATTGCCAACCCGGCACCAACATGGAGGGAGAAAGAGTAATAAATACTCTGTCTCCTATTGCCCTGGATCTCCTGCTAGAACCCTATATCAGCAAAGTTCAACCAGAAGCCAGAGAGGAAGGAGACTTGCTGCTGTAATCTGTAAAGGGTGAAGTAGATGCAGACAGGTAACAAGACAATCTAGCACAGTGACATCAAAGTACAAGCAATTCTAAAATTTCACTATAAATATTTCTAAATTTAAAGATTTCTACTAGAAGAATACTGGGAACACACAATTTTGGACATCGGTCTTTGGTACTATGCCATATATCGACAAGAATATTCATTGTAGTATTTTTGTAATAGCAGAAATTTGGAAATAATCTAATTACCATCCATAATTAAGAAAATTATTGTATTTCCACATCATGGAATACTATGAAACTGTTGAAACCATATAGATCATTACTTACGGATATGAAAAGATGGCCATAATTTTTTAAGTGTAGCCTTCATTCAGTAATATTTATTAAGCACTAAGTATGTGCTAGGCATTGTGCTAGGTGTTGAAGAAACAAAAGAGAACAATCTATTCATTTAAATCTGTAAATTTAATTCATTAACAGTGATTTTTAAAAATGACAACTAGTATTGAATTTCAGGAGGAGGGTGTTCATATACTACTGTTCAAAGTATAAACTGGTAAACATTTCTGGAGGGCAACCTAACACTTCTTATCAAAAGCCTTAGAAATATTCATTTCATTTAATCCCTCAATTCTATTTTTATGCATTTTTAAAAAGATTTTATTTATGTATTTTTAGAGAGGAAAGAGAGGGTTCTAAAGGACTTTGTTTTCTTTTAACTTTTTTAAAAAATATTTTATTTATTTATTTTTAGAGAGAGGAAGGGAGGGAGGAAGAGAGGGAGAGAAACATCAGCGTGTGGTTGCCTCTCCAGCGCCCCCTACTGGGGACTGGCCCACAACCCAGGCATGTGCCCTGACTGGGAATGGAACTAGCCACCCTTGGGTTCACAGGCCAGCGCTCAGTCCACTGAGCCACACCAGCCAGGGCTATTGTTATAAATTTATTCTAAAGAAAGGAACACAAATGTACACAAAAAAATATATCAAACAGCTCATAAATGAGTTGCTTGGGAGAAGGGGTACCTAAATATTAAACAATAGAGACTTGGATAAATAAAATATGTTTATAAGGTGGAATACTAGGGAGCCTAGAAAATATTTAATATAGAAAATGTCCAAATTGTGTAAGTGAAAGGGTAATACTAAATTGTCCTGAATTTGAGTAAATCACGTGATATGAGTCTGTTACTTTATCTGCAAATCTCAAATCCTTAAGGTCCCTTTCAATTCTTACCTGAGCCTAGACATTCATCCTTTCTTCGCTATAAAGAAAGTCATCATTGGCAGTTGGTAGATGTTAGGTTGGCAGCTGTTTGCAGAGCTGTCCTAAACTATTTTACCTGGGGACTTACTAAAAGATGCAAAGAGAGAATACGTATTTTGGAAGAAAATGTCCATTTTTTTTTCTCAGTGGCCTAATCTACCAGGCACCATGCTTGGTTTTGAGGGCACAGAAGACATCAATGCCCTCAGCGAGTTCAAAGTCTGGTGGGAGGAAACTAATAATAATGACGAAGAGTGATCAATGACAACAGAGCCTTGACAGGTGAGTTCTCCTTTTGGATTCCAAAATGGAAAGAAAAGCGTGTACACAAACAACATACGCGAGTAAGAGTATGGTTGACACACATTAAACGGACTGTTATTTTGTGGCCTTTCTTGTGGTAGTCTTGTTCTTCTCACAGTCACACAACACCCCGAATTTTTGTGGATGCTTTATGAGAGGTTTAGCTGCACATTTGATCACTCCGAGTCGAAGCTGTCATCTGGAGCGATTTCAGGTGCATCTGGCAGAGCCAGTGAGACTGGAGAGTATCAGCAACTCACAGGTAAATCACGAGGATGTAAATAGCGTTAACTTGGCGGTGACTGCCAAGCAGCTCTTAGCCGCCACAGGCATTTCTGGCCAGGGTTTCCCGCCAATGTCCGTTCCACGTTCTCCCGATGCCCCGCCCACTTTTGAGCAGTGGAGAGCTTTGTGGGCGGGGAAGCGTTGGAAGCCAATCGATATCTCTGAAATAGACTGCTCTGCCCTGCGCCTCTGCCGTCAAAATCCCGCAGACCTCCCTGTAGATCGCGGAGCGGTAGTTTCGGCTGCGCTGCCTGATCTGCCGCTTTGCAGGAGGTGACTGCCAGGTCTGCGTCGGAACCATGGTGCGTTGGATTCCAAGCCTAGGCAGGGTTGGGGCAGAGGTCCGCTGACTGGACAATGACGAGCCGCATCTCCTGCCGTCCTTAGAGCGGTCGGGGGTCACGGGGCGTGGAAACTATAGCAGTCGGGAGGGTACGGGCAGTGATTCAGCATCTCCGGCCTGCCGGCGAGAAGGGCTGTCGGGAGTCAGTGCGGCCTTTTTCCTGGGTTTGTTTCACTTTCTGCTGGGCCTCAGACACTATCTTCTCCGTGACTTAGCCGAATTCGCCCCTCAAGTTCCTTCAGTGGAGTAGATTCCGAGCACTACTGGCCCCTCGTGCTCTACGTCAGGGGCGTGAGAGCAGATAATAGGGACTTGACTTGGAGGCCTCCCTGTACTGCCAGTGTGAACTTGACCCAGGGTTTGGGTTCCTGTACCGCATGCATTTACCTGCTGGGTCTATTTCATTTTTCTCTCCATTAGAACTCGATCAGAAAAGGCCCTCTTCAATCACTTTTTCCAGTCACCTAGTTTTACAGATGAGTAAACCAAGGCTGAGAAAAGTGATATTATCAGGATTACAACATAGATCTCAGGGCTTCCGGCACTCAACCTTCTCACCCCCATGACTATTTTCCCAAGTAGTGTTCTGCCATTTAATGCCGCCGTTAAAGCAGTAATGGTTCTGTCGCTGTAGGTATGTGAGTCCACTTCTGACTTCCTAAGGACTTTTTTGTATTTATTCATTCAGTATGATTGCCTGTACTTAAAAGGCACTATTATAAGTGTAGTGAGGGTTCAAAGATAAATCAGACATGCCCCTAATCACAATATAAGGAAGTAAGGGACATGTAGGAAAAGAACTGGTGGGAGTATGTATTGGGAGAATTACGGAAGAAAAAAAAAGGAGAACCCTCAAGAGATAGACATTTGAGCTAGTTTTTAAAAAAGAAATGCTTTTGACTCTATTAGGGTATGGTATAAGGGAAGAACATAAGCAAAGATAGGAAAGTCGACACATGAACTTAAGCAACTGGCTGAACCCAAAAGGATGCTATGGGAGTTGGTAGGACTGGAAGTTAGGTCCCATCTAGATCTGATTCCTCCCCCACTAGCTTATGGTATATGTAATTGGCTTACAGCTGAGCACATGCAGTAGTAATCTTACAGTGAGGTTGTATTAATAGCATTGTGTTAATGTTTAAATGGAAACATCAGAAAACCTTTTTAATGGTAGAGCTGGTTAAGAGTTGGGATTTGTGATGTTCTTATATTAATAGGCCTTTTTTCTTTTAGTTTCGCAACCAGTATGACAATGATGTCACTGTTTGGAGTCCTCAGGTAAAATGTTTTATACAATTTCTGTGAAGTGGATTTTGGTGGCTACAGTATGTTTAGAACATTATGAGATTGTAGGCTGGGAGAAAAGGGAATAGAATCATTTTGGACATTCCTGGAACCTAAATTTATCATTAAATTTCCTGGTTTAAAAAAACATCATTTGAGATTTAACTGTGCTCATCTGAGATTTTGGAACTCTTAATTTTAAATTTATAAAAGGGTCCTGTAAGATGACTACGATTTTTTTGTCTAGGGCCGGATTCATCAAATCGAATATGCAATGGAAGCTGTCAAACAAGGTTCAGCCACAGTTGGTCTAAAATCAAAAACCCATGCAGTGTTGGTTGCATTGAAGGTAAGTAAAGCAATAAGTCTGTCTTCCTCCTTTAGAAAACAACTATCAAACATAAGTGTCACTGTATAGATAATAAAATTGCAAACTTGTTTTTTATCTCTTGTAATGTCTGTATTTAGAGAGCACAGTCAGAGCTTGCAGCTCATCAGAAAAAAATTCTCCATGTCGACAACCATATTGGTATCTCAATTGCAGGACTTACTGCTGATGCTAGACTGTTGTGGTGAGTATGATCATGAAAAACAAAAGACAGATCCCTTTTGACTTATAATTGATTTAATTTCTGGAAAACATTTAGGCAAGACATGTTAGGAAGTTCTCTTGCAGAGTGTTTATAAATTAAGATTGTGAATACCTTAGTGGATTTGGGCTCAATTACTAATATTCCATTTCTTGATCCCCAGAATAGTAACAAATAGAATTAAGCATATTAACACTTTGGAGAAATCACTGAATAATGTGATACTTGTTAACTCAGTGTATATTGTTTAAGATTATGTTATGTCTAAGAAGAGCTTGACAACTTTTTTCTGGTTTCTAAGAAACAGCTAAACTACTCTTGCTTTCTTCAATACACCAGAATTTATCAGGCATTTATTTTTTTTGCAAAGCTTAATTCCGGATACTGTAGGGTATACAAAGGTGAATCAGACATAGCGCTTGCCTTTTAGGAACTGGAAATCTAGTAGTATGTCCATAAAACAAGGTAGAAAGTGGAGAGTAATAGATTTCTGTGGGACCCCAGAGGAGATCAAAATTATTTCTAGTTGAGAGACATTGTGTAAATGAAGAGCTGGGGCTTTAAAATCACACAGATTGAGTTTACTTCCCACCTTTACCACTTAGTATCTGAGCTTGGGCTAGTTATTTAACCTCTCAATTTTTTAGTGTCTTTTTCAAGGTTATTGTTAAATAGCCTAACATGTAGACCACTTAACAGTGCCTTCAGGTAATATGTGAGTGTGTGTATTGGGATATGGCAGGTAATAAACCAAAACTAATGTGTGTAAGTTTCACTTATTTGGGAAGAAAGAGTATAACCACTAAGGGAAAATAGTAATGCTAATGTTTAAGATTTTCAAGTTATCCAGCAAACTCCTGCTCTCTTAGCTCAAGCTGTATAGTGACGACGTTACTGGTTTCTGTTAGCTCTTGAAAATGTGCAATATGTTGCATTGTCAAACCTTTTACTTAATCCAGTCTGTGAAAAGTACTGTCATGTCCACATGTAATCAATATAAAAACTATTGAACTTTTTACACTATTTTTTATATTAAGGCTTTGAAATTTCTTGTGTATTTTGAACTTATGATACATCTCACTTTAGACTAGTCACTTTTTAACTGCTCAGTGGTCACATGTGATTAGTACCTGCCACGTTGGGGCAATGTCGTTTTAGATAGCCTTGGGAAGTGGACTTAAAAGTGCTAAACAGCTTGGTTCCTGTGGTCAACATTTAATCATTAGATATGACATACAAATAAAGTGGACAAAGCAATGCAGAAAGAAGGGCGGGTATCTGTTGTTCACGCTCTCAGCTTTAAGAGGCATGGATTTCATTTTTCCTAAATGTTAGACTTGCTTGAGTCTTGTCAGGTTTGACAGTCCTGAGTCCAGTATTTCCCCTAGAGTTCTGCTTATGGATAGAAGTAGCATTGACAAGAACATGAAACAGTGTCCTAGTATGGATTCTGTTTCTTGAAATTGCTCTGTTGAGGAAATTTTAGTCAGCTTTCAAGAACAAAATTAGTAATTACACTTTGTGCTGGCTTGAGACCTAGAATTTAAGACAGTCTTATTCATAGTTGGAAAGATAAGGGAAGAAAGAATGCTCTTTTTTTTTTTTTCTCAGCTTTCTATTCTATAAATGCTCTGAGACAAAGGTTTTTTAAATTTATATTTTAGGGTGTTTTTTCTTTTAATCTCACATGACCTCCGCAGACCCCCAGTGTTTGTTACAAAAACGCATCCTTCCATGTCTTTCTGGTTCCCGAATGTAATCGTGTAAATGTTTGGAAGAAAGCAGAAAAATCAAACTACTTTATTCAGATTTGAATAGCTCTGTGATTTAAAATTACTAATTTTTCTTGTTTCTTTTTTAGTAATTTTATGCGCCAGGAGTGTTTGGATTCCAGATTTGTATTTGACAGACCTCTTCCTGTGTCTCGTCTTGTAGCTCTAATTGGAAGCAGTATCCTTTTTATGTTACAATTTTGGAAATGAACTTTAAAGGATTTTGATACTCCTTATTTTACTTATTAGGAATATGATAATATATGCATAGGTAAGATTGTAGAAAAAGGTTAGTTACTTTTCAACAGCAGAATGTTTAAAATTTAGGAGAGTTATGGGAACTTTTACCATGGAAGAATGGGTTCTAAAATAAGGAATTTATTTGCTCTTTCATCAGGCCTTATAAACCATTGATACTTTGCAGACATAGAAAAGTTCAATTTTCAGGAAAACTAACCAAGCATCACTTTTAGAGGAAATTTAAAGACTTTATTGGTGGTTCTAGATGTCCTAAAAAATCCTCAGCTGCTCATATCCAAAACAAGTGAGGTTCTCTTCATGGCAGGAAAACATTTTGTTAGGACTAATTCTTGGGTTTGGTGGACAGTTGAACATTTTTTAACACTAGACCAAAGAAAAATTGCTCTGTTTTTATCTTCTTCCTATGGTTGATTATGCAGCAATTAAGAAATCAAAGCTGTTTGTTAGTAATATTTAATTTGAAAATAAACATAGTACTTTATTCCTTGTTAGAACAGGCTCTTTAACTAGTTTAAGAGACCCAGATTCCAACGCAAAGATATGGCCGAAGACCATATGGTGTGGGGCTGCTTATTGCTGGTTATGATGTAAGTTCATAGACTATTTTTATATTTTAATTATTTTTTAAAACTGACTAGAAATTGTCTAATTTTTAGTTTAACCAAAATCAAGAATTATGTGTCCTTTTTTATATGTATAGGATATGGGTCCTCATATTTTCCAAACCTGCCCGTCTGCTAACTATTTTGACTGTAGAGCGATGTCCATTGGAGCCCGTTCTCAGTCAGCTCGTACTTACTTGGAGAGACACATGTCTGAATTTATGGAGTGTAAGTGATTTTTTTTCGCCCTTTCCAATCTTTATATAGTGAATTAACATAGTATCCTAAATTAAGAAAACTACCAGTCTTGCAGATAGAGTTTTTTAAAAAAATTAAGGCCATGAAGGCCCTGGCCAGGTAGCTCAGTTGGTTAGAGCATCGTCCCAGTATGCCAAGGTATGTGGTCCTCGGTGAGGGCCACCGAGAATCAATGGATGGGTCCATAAATATGTAGAACAACAAACGGACATCTCTCTCTCCCCTATCCACCCTTTCTTCACCCCCACCCCACCCTCACTTCCTTTTCTCTCCCTCTCAAAAAAGAAAATAAGCCCATAAAGTGTTTATTATTTCTGTTACACATGCTAACTTTTACCCTATTTCTAAGTACCATAGTAGCTTCATTCACCAGTAGGACTTTTTTAAATACAAATATATATCCCTGACCTTGAAGGCTCTTGTCAGTTGGTATGAAGAGTGCCCAGACAGAATTGAGAAACACTGTACTAGCTACCAATTTAAGCCCTGTTGACACCTTTTAGTTTTCTATGATTCTGTTTTTTTTCTTTGTTCTTTTTTAATATATTTTATTGATTATGCCATTACAATTTTCCCATTACCCTCCCTTTATTCCCCTTTACCCTGCACACACTCCCACCCACATTCCCCCCCTTTAGTTCATGTCCATGTATCATAAGCTCTTTAGCTTCTACATTTCCCATACTATTCTTGCCCTCCCCCTGTCTGTTTTCTACCTATTGTCTATGCTACTTATTCTCTGTATCTTTTCCCCCCTTTCCTCCTCCCACTCCCCTGCTGCTAACCCTCCATGTGATCTCCATTTCTGTGGTTCTGTTCCTGTTCTAGTTGTTTGCTTAGTTTGTTTTTGTTTTAGGTGTGGTTGTTAATAATTGTGAGTTTGCTGTCATTTTACTGTACATGTTTTTGATCTTCTTTTCCTTAGATAAGTCCCTTTAACATTTCATAAAATAAGGGCTTGGTGATGATGAACTCCTTTAACTTGGCCTTATCTGAGAAGCACTTTATCTGCCCTTCCATTCTAAATGAAAGCTTTGCTGGATAGAGCAATCTTGGATGTAGGTCCTTGCCTTTCATGACTTGGAATCCTTCTTTGCAGCCCCTTCTTGCCTGTAAGTTCTCTTTTGAGAAATCAGCTGACAGTCTGATGGGAACTCCTTTGTAGGTGACTGTCTCCTTATCTCTTGCTGCTTCTAGGATTCTCTCCTTCATTTTAATCTTGGGCAATGTAATTATGATATGCCTTGGTGTGTTCCTCCTTGGGTCCAACTTCTTTGGGACTCTCCGAGTTTCCTGGACTTCCTGGAAGTCTGTTTATTTTGCCAGAATGGGGAAGTTCTTCATTATTTGTTCAAATAGGTTTTCCACTTGTTGCTCTTCCTCTTCTCCTTCTGGTACTCTTATAATTCAGATGTTGGAATGTTTAAAGATGTCCTGGAGGTTCCTAAGCCTCTCCTCATTTTTTTGAATTCTTATTTCTTCATTCTTTTCTGATTGTATGTTTTTTTCTTCCTTCTGGTCCACTCCATTGATGTGAGACCCAGCTTTCATTCCATCACTATTGGTTCCCTGTGTGTTTTTCTTCATTTCACTTATTGTAGCCTTCATTTTTTCATCTAATTTGTGACCAAATTCAACCAATTCTGTGAGCATCCTGATCACCAGTGCTTTGATTTGTGCATCTGATAGGTTGGCTATCTCTTGGTCACTTAAAAGTATTGGGGCTTTGATTTGTTCTTCTGTTTCAGCCATTTTGGGGGGAGGGTCTGGTTGTGCCTGTTATGTAGTGAAGGGCGGAGCCTTAGGTGTTCACCAGGGTGGGGCACCCCAGTCACTGGGTTGTGATGCTGTATGTGGGGGTGGGGTCTGAGAAGGAACAATGGCGCTTGCTCCGCTCTCTGTCAGACCTTGGCCCCTTCCGCCACCTCCCCTGAGCAAACTGGGTGCCTCTGGTGCCAGTTCCTGCGTGGGTGGGCTTGTGTACCCTGTGGGACTTGCCAATGATATCTCCTGTGAGGCTGGGAGTCTCTCCCTGCGCCTCAACCCCTACAGGTGTTTTCAATTAGTGCCCCAAGGCTCTGTTTCCCAATGCTGGGATCCTGGGTTGCACACAGTGCCTTACTTCACAATCGCCGCCTCATTGGGTCTTCCGGTTGCCACCTCTCAGCCAGAGTCTGCCAGTTGCCGCTTGTGCACCCAGGGTCCGCCCATTGTGGTCTTGCAAGCCCCAGATGCCTTACACACCTGGTCTCAACACTCTCTGCTCGCTGCACCAGGACCTATGCCTGGCTGCCTGACTCTGCCCCTCCTACCAGTCTGGATGAACGGGTCTATTTTAACTCCTTGTTGTCCAACTTCCATATAGTTCAGTTTTCTGTCAGTTCTGGTTGTTATTCTGTTTCTAAATTGTTGTCCCTATCTTGGTTGTGCGAGGAGGCACAGTATGTCTATCTATGCCTCCATCTTGGCTGGAAGTCTCTATGATTCTGGTCTTATCTTTTAGCCACGCAGACATTTCTGCTTTTAGTAGTCCATTAACAAGTAAAAAATCAGTGTAGTTGTGGGAAAGAAAAGTAAAAGATTTAAAATATGATGACAGAGCAAGTTTTTAAGTGCTTTGTTTATGCAAGGGTCTTATACACATGCTCTTTAAATCACTTACTGAGGTGATCATGTCGGGTATTTTTCCCCCTTTCATTCTGTTGTGGTATATTGCATTCATTGACTTGGGGTTTGGGTTTTTTGTTTGTTTGTTTGTTTTTTAAGATTTTATTTACTTATTTTTAGAGAGAGGGGAAATGAGAGAGTAAAAAAGGAGAAAGAAACATTGATGAGTTGCCTTTCTCATACTCCCAACCAGTGACCTAGCCCACAATCCAGGCTTGTGTCTTGACCAAGAATCAAACCAGCACCCTTTCAGTTTGCAGGATAATGCCTAACCCACTGAGTTATACTGGTCAGAATGTTAAACCATCTTGCTTTCCTGGGATTCAGTTTGCTGGTATTTTGAGGTTTTTGTGTGTGTCTATAAATCAAATTGATCTATAGTTTTTTATTTTCTTGTGATATCTCTGTCTAGCTTTGGTATCAGGATAATATTGGCCACATAGAAAGAGTTGGAGACTCCTTTCATAAAGAGCAAAGACAGTATCTAGCATTTCACAGAATACATTCTACAAAACTTTGAGCTTTATCATTTGTGAATCAAGATTTTGATTTAACTTACCATAAGGAAAAGTCAAATTTAGTAACAAAAGCCTTGTGTCTTCTTATTAAATAAATAATAATTAGTAATGTTATTATATTAGAAGATTATAGGGCTAAACATTTAACTTCTGACTGTTTTTATTGTGATATATTTAGTATGTGAGTAAAACAATGATTTCAGTGTATAGACCCAACAAATAAAAGAAGCCTAACATGAAAATGGAATTAAGAAATAATTGTGAACTTATTATATAGGCAATTTGAATGAATTGGTTAAGCATGGTCTGCGTGCTTTAAGAGAGACACTTCCTGCAGAACAGGACCTAACTACAAAGGTAAATATCAGTAAATATCTTGTTTTCCAATTATAGATATTAACATTACAGTTTAATCATTTATTGTATAAATGTAAGTAATAGAGAAATATATACTAATAGATACACTAACAATTCTGTAATTTGGGAGATGGTTACTTTGGCTCATTCTTTCTCTTTATTTACTAAGTGATGTGATTTTAAATTTATTTTTTGAACTTTTTTTTTTATATAAAGCCAGTAGATGAAATGTTCCTTACTTCTTCAGCAGTAGGAGTATCTTCATATTTTTAATTTAGTTTACAAATACGTGTATGTTTTAAGCACCTCCCACATGCAGGCACTAAGCATTAACAATATAGTAAACACAGTAAACATCTTGGTTGTTATGGTACATATATCTAAGTGGGGGGAGATAGATGATATACCTGTAAGTAAATTATATAGTATACTAGGAGGTGACCAATGCTATAGAAACAATAAAACAGGTTAGGAGGAGAAAGAATGACTAGTTGGGTATAGGAAGGAGGTATGGTGGGTATCATTTAAAATAGGGGACAAGGATGGCCTTACCCAGAATGAGCAATTTGAGGAAAATATCTAAATGAGATGAGTGAGTGAGCCATGCAAATGTCTAGAACAGGCTTATTTCAGGGAACACAAGTGCAAGAACCTTGGGTCCAGAATGTTTGTAGTGTTCAAGACAAGGGGGCTAGTCATGTTGGAGTCAGTGATCAAGAAAAAAAGGAAGCTAGAGAAGTAATGGAGGCCATATTGTGTTATGTCCTATAAATCATTTTAGGTACTTTGGATTTTACTCTGAGTGGGTTGTTAAGAGTTTGAGCAGAGGAAATCTGATTGGACTTAGGGTTTTTTTTAAAAGATTTTATTTTTTTATTTCTAGGGAGAAGGGAAGGGAGGGAGAAAGAAAGGGAGAGAAACATCATTGTGTGGTTGCCTTTTGCATGCCCCATTTGGGTACCTGGCCCACAACCCAGGCGTTTGCCCTGACTATTAATCAAACCAGTGACCCTTTGGTTCGCTGGCTGGCACTCAGTCCACTGAGCCACACCAGCCAGGGCTGACTTAGGTTTTAAAAGAGTTACCTGGTTGCCATTTTGAGAACAGATTGTACTGGGCACATGGGTGGACATAGTTTTAAGACTGTTAAAATAATTTGGGTGAGAAATTATGGTGGATTACAGCCAAGTCATAGAGTGGGATATGATGAAAAGGGGTTCAATTTTGGGTATGTTTTGAAATGAGAGCTAAAGAAACGCTGGCTGGTATGATTCAGATGTCCCATAAACCAAAAGGTTGCTGGTTCGATTCCCAGTCAGGGCACATGCCTGGGTTGCAGGTTTGGTCCCCTGCTGGGGCTCATGCCAGAGGCTAGCGATAGATGTTTCCCTCTCTCTTTTCCTCCCTTCTCCTTTCTCTTTCAAAAAACAAAAAACAAAAACAACAACGACAAAAAAAAAACCCCACAAAAAAACCCCCACAAACCTAAAAAATAAAATTAGCACCAAAGAAGTTTTGCTAACAATTTGGTTGTGGAGGTGTGAGGGGAATGCCTTCAAGGTTTTTAGCTCTATAAAAGAAAGACATTTATGATTTACTGAACTGAATACGACAGTGGGAGGGGTCGGTTTTGGGATAGAGGTTGTGGAAGAAAATCAGGCAGTTACTTTGATTTGAAATTTGAAATTTCAAATTTGAAATGCCTGTTTGTCCATTTGATGACACAGAGTACACAGTTACCAGATAAGCACCCCCTGGAGTTTGGTAGAGAATGAGAATGGTCGAGTCTAGAGTTACAAATTTTGAAGTCTTCATATACAAATAGCTTTTAGAGACTGGATTGGATGAGATTGCTAAAAGAATTGGTTAGACAAGAGGTTTGAAAACCCAGCCAAGGGCGCTCTAACCTTTAGAGATTGGGAAGTGAGTAGCTATTAGCCAAAAGGACTGAGGAAGATGGCCAGGGAGGTAAGAGGAAAACTTGGGAAATGAAGCATCCTTAAAAATAAATGAAGAAACTATTTCAAGGAGAAAAATTGCTGATAGATCAAGGAAGATGTAGGTTGAAAATTGACCATTAGATTAGCAATGGTATCACTGGGGACTTAGGTAACAACCTTAATGGAATGGTGAGGCAAACGCCTGATTGGAATGGAATCAGAAGAGAATGGGAAAAGAGGAATTGGTGGATGGGTCTTCGAAGGATATTTTCTGTTGTGGGTCCAGAGAAATTGGGTGGCAATTGGACGAGTAAAAAAGAGGGGGTTGTTGTTTTGTTTTTTTAAGATGGGAAGTATACAGCATGTCTGCTGCATGAAAATAATCCAGTATAAAGGAAAATATATGTAGAAAAAATATGAGAAAAACTGATGGACCAACTTCCTTCAACAGTAGACAGGTGGAAAGGTAGGCCTTCGTCAAGAAATTGGAAGATTCATTCACAGTAACAGGAAGGGAGAAAATGTAGGGACACAGATATGGGAAAGAGTGGATACTGTGGGAGTTTGTGGATGTTCTTTTCTTAATTTGCTTTTATTTTCTCAGTGAAATAGCAAGGTTTCCAGCTATAAGGAGAATGGGGAATAGTAGAGTTGTCCAAGAGAACAGAATATTGAATAATCTAGGGACCTGTATAGTACAATGCAGGAACTGCTAAGGGCCTCCTTGAGGTTAATGACCAATCAGCATATTATAAATCCATTTTGTTACAGTGGTTGCATAATAATTCTTTAATACGTATATGAAGACTTTATAGTCTGTATAATATTTTCTAAACAAATTTTCCTGTTATCAAAGTACTAGTTTTGAAAAATTAGGAAAGTACATTAAATATTAAAAATATGTTTAAAATACCTATAATGCCATCACTCCAAGATGACTATCTTTTAAAACTTGCATATAGCCCTGGCTGCTGTGGCTTAGTGGATTGCACATTGGCCTGTTAACCAAAGGGTTGCTGGTTCAATTCCCAGCCAAGGCACATACTTGGGTTCCTGGCCAGCTCCCCAGTAGGGGGTGCACAAGAAGCAACCACACAATAATGTTTTTTCCCTTTCTTTCTCTCTCCCTTCCTCTCTCTCTAAAAATAAATAAATAAAATCTTTAATAAAATAAAAGTCGGATATGCAGTTGCCTACTGACATTTACAGTTCAGAAAAGTTTGCTCAGGTATCTGGCTTCCTAATTTCATATTTTTACTGAAACATTGAAAATGGCTTAACCCTGACCAGCTAGCTCAGTTAGTTAGAGCATTGTCCCAATAGACCAAGGTTGGGAGTTCAGTCTGTGGTCAGGGCATATACAAGAAACAAATGATGATTGCATAATGGGTAGAACAACAAATCAGTGTTTCTCTCTCCCCTTCTCTAAAGTCAGTAAGTAAAATAAAAAAGAAAATGTCCTATACATCCTTATGCCTAAAATTTTCACTAAAATTTTAATTTTACAGGAGCTATTTTGCACTGGTTAGCAAGCTCCCACCAAATTCAGCTCTTTAGAACCCCAAACTTAGTTTCTTTGTTTGGTAGGAAACATTATGTCTTAACTTACACAAGAAACAAATTTGATTTTTCTTAGGAGTTAGGCTCACTTCCTAGTAAGTGGTTTTCTCCTTCACACTTGTATGCAGCACATTCCCATTATGAGCCAATTTGCAAATTTTCTAGATGACATGGACCTTGGGGGTTACTTATGATTATCAAAAGTGAGTGTTTAAATCTGCAGATTACAAGGGCTTACTAGTTAGGTCTTATTCAAGTGCTATGTAAATTTTTATTCATTTTTCCCCCAACATTTTATCATAAGCATTTTTCAACCAAAATTCTCTTGACTTTTTTATTTTTACCTTTTTCCCATCCTCAGAATGTTTCCATTGGAATTGTTGGTAAAGACTTGGAGTTTACGATTTATGATGATGATGATGTGTCTCCATTCCTGGAAGGTCTTGAAGAAAGGCCACAGAGAAAGGCACAGGTATATATAACTAATCATAACACAAGAGGCTTTAGTTCTATAGTAAACTGCCATTCCTACCACAACTTTGTAAATCTACCATTTTGTCTTTAATTATTGAGATAAGTTTATAATTCAAATAGCAGTAGGAAAATTAAGCTGGGTAAAGTGAAATACTGAAAGGACAATGATCTCCATAAACACAAAAGGGGTTGATTAGTCATGTGCAGGGGTTGGCAAAAGAAGGTTTACAGAAGGTTTAAAGAAGGTTGGTGATACAAATAAATGATGCAATAAATAATATAGGAATAAACTTATTTTGCATACTCACAACTGTAAACTTATGTCATCTTTACCACACTTTCTAGATATCTTACAAGGACAAGTAGAAGACTGGGACCTCTGCTAGGCTGGGCCTCTTTCTGTGTCGTCTTCATGTTCCTCTCTCACAAGGGTCTCTGTAGCAGGGCAGCAGCTCTGAGCTGTAAAAGTTCAAAAGCTCAAAAGTGCAAGCTGCCAGGTACTCTTAAGGCTAAGGCCCAGGACTAGCAGAACGTCACTTTGGCACATCGTGTTGGCTAAAGCAAGTCATAGGGCCAGCCAGGAGTCTATAGTAGTGAGACTGAGAGAAGTTCCCTGGGAACCAGCTTTGGAAACTAAGTTGGCTTTTCACAAACATTGAGAAAGGATCAAGAAGTGTTGGTGAATCTCAGGTTACATATTGGGCTTTAAATTGGATTTTTACAATACATATTTGCTACTTATTGATGCTTATTTGATAGCTGTGTGATGCAAAATAAAGTGTTCTCTACAGAAATTTCTTCTACAGAATGAATTTCTTTACAATTTGAAAGGATATTGTTGGTATTTGGAGAAACAAGATTTGCATTAAACTGCTGTTGGTAAGAACCAGCACTGTTGAGAAGTGGCAGTATTGACTGGAGTGCCACACAGCTAGTTTGTTTGATCATATTTTTGCTGTGTGTATTAGTGCCGAAAGGAAAAGAATATCTAAAATGTGATTGCTAGTAGTGGTAATGAAAAGAAGGCCTTCTACTGAGCAAGACAAAGTATGAGAAAATGCTAGAATTGTTTAGTGATGCTTAGATTTTCAGAACTGTAAATTATATTTATTTTTTTAAAACCCTTTGTTTAGAAATTTTAACAGGATAATGAACTAAAATTGAGTCTTTAAAATATATGTAACCCCTTTTTCTCATAGATTTCTTTATAATGTAATATCGCACATTTTCTTTTTTCTTCCTTTCTTAAGCCTGCTCAGCCAGCTGATGAACCTGCAGAAAAGGCTGATGAACCAATGGAGCATTAAGTGATAATCCCCTGGTCTATATGTGTATTATCAAATGTGTAAGAATGCAGGAACATGACCTGATGACAATATTCTATACTTCGAACCAAAAGATGCAGTGGTAGAATGGTATGTTTTAGGAATCAGTCCAACTGTGAGTTTTTCCCAAGCAACTTCACTGAAACCACATAATGGGATGCATTTTTCTTTGAGAGGGTCTATATAATCATTTTCTAGAAAGTATAGTTATCTGTACTAATGTTTTTTATATGAAAAACATAGTGTCTTTGTGGTTTTAAAGACAACTGTGAAATAAAATTGTTTCATCTGCTGGTGTGTATTGAGTTTTCATTTATTTTTCAAGTAGCTTCAACTATATAAATAGTAGTCTGAGATTACAACTGCTTGCTTGCCATGTTTGTCGGATAAATTGCCTTATTTTTAGTGGTGGGGAAAAATAATACCTCTTATTGTTCAGGCCTTACACCAATTTCCCAATGTATGGACTGGCTGCATGAGAATTCATGGAGATTGGGTTCAGAATACTTTGTCTCAGTGTAGGGAACTTTTGCAAAAATAACAGGAAATTTTAATTCAAAACCATCATTTCCACTTATCCTGCCCAGCCACACTCTGGCATAATCTTTAGGCTGCCTTCCATTATTCCTGTGAGCTGTGGACCAACATACTGCAAGACAATTTTTATCTTAGACCATGAAAGGGAAATTAGAGGAAATCTGATTTCAAAATCAAAATGAATCCAAAATGTTGCTACTAAGAAGCCTAGAGGAATTATGTTTTTAAGATTCATATCTTTCTGGAGAGGAGCAGTTCCCTTAGAGCAGGGATGTCAAACTCATTTTCACCAGGGCTACATCAGCCTCACAGTTGCCTTCAAAGGGACAGAATAATTTTAGGGCTATAAAAATGTAACTACTCCTTAACTGTTAAGGAGTTGAAATTATATTTGGCCCTTTGAAGGCAACCACAAGGCTGATGTGGCCTCTGGTTAAAATGAATTTGACACCCCTTCCTTAGAGACAGGGAACCTGGATTTTAAGAACAAATTTTACTAGTTAGCTGCTGTTTGCTTTGGGCAAGCTACTTAGCCCTATTTTTAGGAAATATCTTTAAGGTTTAATTGGAGAATTTGTGTGGAAACAACTTGTATACCCCAAGATGCACAAAATGTTAGTTTAACTTTTTTCTGGGTTGCCAAAAATTGTTAATAGGTTTAGACCTCTCTGTGACTAAAGGGGAGAGTGGTTAACAGAACCTCTGGCAACCTTGTTGAAAGTCCTCTGACTCAATACAGGAATGTATGAAATGCCCATATCCACTCTGGAGAAGCCTGAAGAGTCTGCCATTGGAGCTTGGGATGAGGCCACAAGTACTGTACCGTGTGGCCATTTAACCAACAATGGAGTTGCATCAAGCACAGGTGACTTTCACAAACATACTGGATGAGAGGGAGTCCTCCCACTTGCCTGCAGACTCAGTGGGTGTGTAATCTGGTGAAGGAGCATAAGTGGGAAATTTCATAAAGTGCTCTGTCCTCGGGCAGGTCTCTTCCCCTGTGCCTTTCCCAGCATGAGCCTGTCTTTGCAAAGTGATTCTGTTGAAAGATTGTACATCATTTTTGTACACTGTTCCCTACATGTAAACCAGTTACTTGGTTGGCACTCAGTTGGGGGAAAAAAAAAAACTGATCTGTATTGTACTTTGGGGGCAACTTTAGACATTTTTTTCAACGTGATTTTAGTCTTACATACTGACTTTAGAAATTAAAATTTTCCTCACACCAGTAAGATTCATTCCCACTGTACAGAGTTCATTGTGATGCCTTTTCCATGTTATTTTTTCTAGTTATATTGTTATTCCATTTAGTCTTAATTATAAACAAAATTCCTTGTCTTTTCATAGAAACTATCACTTTGATATAAACATAATATCCAAATCACCTGGAATTTATTGTCTATATGTGCATCTTTGAAGAACTGGTATGGTTAAAAATAAGAGGCAGGAAAGGAGGTGACAGGATTGAGCTTCTAGTCCCAGCTTTTTTAGTGTCGCCTTTTGTGATTTGAGTTGTCCCTTTTTTTTCTAGGCCTGGATTTCCTAGACATGTAAATTTTTATGATTCTTAGTATATGCCAAGGTCCTTGCTCTCAAATAATGTATAAGTTAGCATTCAAAATTATGTAATCAGCCCTGGCTGGCGTAGCTCAGTGGATTGAGCATGGGCTGCAAACCAAAGCATTGCAGGTTCGATTCCTAATCAGGGCATGTGCCTGGGTTGCAGGCCAGGTCCCTAGTGGGGGCCATGTGAGAGGCAACCACACATTGATGTTTCTCTCTCTCCCTCCCTTCCCCTCTCTAAAAATAAAATCTTTTTAAAAAATGAAAATAATGTAATCATGTTAAAGTAAAAATAAGTCCCAAAACAAAAGTGCACATTTATAGCAAGGCAGGAAGAAATAGGGTATATAAGGTTCCGATAGTCTGCTCAGCAAGCTCTGTGTTTACACTGCCTATGACTATTAAGTGCATACCTTAAATGAGGTTTTATAGAACTTTTTTTGCCTTTTTTCATATTTAATAGTTTACTTAATACCTTGGTCATGGTAAGCCTCAAATTTTATTTTGTAATACAATGGAGCCTCCAGGGCAACTGAAGTCACTATGATTAGTCTTATACCATCCATGGTGGCCCTAAATTGATGAGCTTTCTTAATGCTGTCTAATTTTTATTTGGGGGTGGGGGGCTTCATTTCATGCCAACAGATTGTCATTTCCTGATAGGTGGGCTTGGAAGCCAAATAAACTGAATTTGTAGAAGTTCCATGTTAGAAATGAATACACAGAAATGGAACATCCTGTTGTACACACATCTTGGATTGATCTCGGGGAATTAAGCTGAGTTGCAGCGGGGGGGCGGATTAATCTCAAAAATTTACATTGTTTAACTCATTTATATTACATCCTTAAAATGACAAAGTTACAGAATGGAGAACAGGTTAGTAGCCGCCAGGGGTTATTGAGGGATGTGGCTGTGACTATAAAGGAATAGGAATGATACTTGAAATGGAATTGTATCTTGATGTGGTGACCACATGAATCTAAACATGGTATCTAAATACACAAATGGGTGCACTTAAAACTGGTGAAATGTGAGTGAATGTATGTATCCCCTGTCCATTTCCTGGATTTGGTAATTTACTGTTATACAAGGTGCTAATTGGAAGAAACTAAAGAGTATATGGGGTTTCTATATATCACTGCAATTATCTCAAACAGTTTAAAATGAATGCTCCGGATTTGGGGAGCACTCAGAATGTACTATAAACACATGGACTTTTTGCTTGATTGTTCCAAAAAGAGGAAATCTCAAAACAGCTGTATTTTAGATACATGAGGCACTATTTGTGTTCTATCTCCATAACCAAGGTTAACCTGTTAATAAGGGTAGGCTCTGTCAGACCTCTTTGTATTCATAATATTTTGCTTAAGTCTTCAATTTTTATTTTTAAAATGTTTTAATTGTTCAATTACAGTTGTTCCCAAAGGCTTCAATGTTTAAAACAATAGTCGGGGGTGGGGGGGGCGCAGAGATACCGAACCTCAAATGGGTAAAATGGAACGAACTATGGCTGATGGTAGCTGTAACAACTGGGTCTTTGGAGATAGGTAAAATCCTTTCAAACAGTGACTGTCAACCTCCCTTTATGCATGACAAATTTATAATTTACTTGGTATTCATAGGGGATCATGAAAGGGACAGTTGCAAAAAAAAAATCACATGAGTGAGACTTTGATATCAAGCAACTCTAGCCTAACTGCGGAGGCAGAGAGATTCGGGGTACTGCAGATGTTAAGAACGCAATGGATCTTCATAGAATCTAGTGTACCTCATTAGAACTTAAGTTACTTACCCAAAGAGTATTAGTTACTTTTCCGGGTTATTAGTGATGAAATAGAAAGGGGCTTCCGGCTGCCAGTCTTCTGCTATTTTCCAGTGGACCACAGAACTCTGTAAAATGTGTGTCCCCTCTCTCCAAACTTCCACCCCTTGGCTATTTTAATTCCAGGAATATGAGACTATTGCTAAATAGCGTTTAAATGACCACAGCGCTTAATTCAGGCGTGCAGTGAAAACAATAAATATGTTTCCAGTCCTTTCTGTGGCCTAAACCAAGCGTGGATGAAAGCAGAGAAACTTGCACGAACTGGCAAAGCGCAGCCGCAGGACGGTGAAGGCATGACCTCTCTGAGTTGCCGTAGGAGCTAGGTGGCTGTAGCTTCGGTCGTCTCCCCGCCCCTTCCACGTCAGCCAAGGACTTGCGGAGCCGTCGCTTTTGCTGGGGGTTGGAGCAAGGGTAGACGGTCCAGCGATTGCCCCAGCTGCTGCCCCTCGAAGCCAGGTAGACGGCCACGAGCCCCCAATTCCAAAGGCATGTTGGGTTGGGCAGAGTCGGAGGAACTGGCTCCGTAAAGGGAAGAACGGCAGGGAAGGGACTAGGCCGCTCGTGTCCAGGCCTGGAGAAGTGGGGCCAGTGGTTGGGAAGCTTTGGGCGGGACGCCCGGTCCTGGGCTGTGTGCTGTGGCCAGGGGTCTCCTTCTTCCTAGGCCCCCGGGGCTTGCCATTCCAGGCTAGGGCTTACTTTGCAGGAAGAAAGAGACGGGGAAGGGGCGTGGGGGTGCAGCGCACGGATAGAGGTATCCACGTACGCAGATTCGGGTGTCACTGTTAAAACCCGTTAAAACATTTAAAGGCTTTAACAGAGTAGTCGCGCACAGGGTCTCTTAACTCGAGCAGTCCAGATTGCATGCTATGTTAAATCATTTCTATAATGTAGTGGGGCGGGGCCCGGGGACTGTCACTCTGTGGTGGGCCTTAACTCAGCAAGCAGTAGAGAATTCTAAACCCCAAGCGGGGGTTTGGAGTGGAAAATAAGATAACTTAGGTCGAAACTGACAAGTGCTTTTTTTTTCAATTACTCTATTTTTATGGGTCACAATATAGATTGACCCAACCCTTCTAATATTTCAAAACTCATAAGCCAAACTGAATGAACTTTAGACAGTAAAGATCACGGCAATTATGGTTGTTTTGTTATTTCTTTTTTGAGAGGTGTTTACTTATAATGATATCCTTGTATTTATTTTTCTAGATTTTCTGGCATTTATTATCCTTTAAATCTTGTATCAAAGGTTGATTATCACCAGAAAATATGACGGCTGCTGAGAACGTGTGCTATACGTTAATTAACGTGCCAATGGATTCAGAACCACCGTCCGAAATTAGCCTAAAAAATGATCTAGGTAAACTTTGATAATATTTTGAAAATGACATGAAAATAAACAGCTCATTTGCATTTAAAGTTCCTTTATAATTAGACATGCTTAATTTTTGCCTAAATTTTTTCCTAGGATCTCTTCAGTAGACCTTTTGTCTTATTAAAAATGAAAACTTGTTACCTTTAGACTTTCAGTATTGGCTTTTTGAAATAAAACATCTCAGTTCAGCTTATTACAGCTGAAGAAATATAATAATTTATTATAAAATTATTATAATAATTAGTAATTTATTAGTTATTCCTAAAAATAGCATAATGGCTTGTTTAGTTTAATATATTATGCTTAAATATAGCTGATAATTCTCTGTAGGTAACAGGTTGAGAGAATGTGTATTTGAATGTCTTAGTTCCTTTGTGCATTTAACATCATTATTACTTAGCTTGGGAAACCAAAAGAACTTTGTTCTTTGGGTTCCCCACCTGTTGAACAAATGAATCAATAATGGACTACATATGTATTTTCTAGAAAGGTTTAAGCTTTTCATTTTTAAAGCATTTATGCAAGAAGAAACAAATATATTTCTGAATTTTAAAAATGTATACTGTATCTCCTTTCTGCAATTCTGTCAAAAAACTTTCTTAAGTATTGCACATTCCAAAATGATTCTTGTTTAATTGAACTACTAAAATCAAGTTTAACTTAAACTGATAACTATTGTTTAAATAGAGTAGAATGAAAATTATGCTTCTGACCTTGAAGGTATCTTTTAGAAGATAGTCACAGTTTGAAGGAAACAATATTTTACTTAGTATTCTCACCTCTTAATAAGGAAAAAAAATCCAGTTTTATGGCATTTAAACTGATACCCTTATATCCAAAAGCCATATATATTATGAATATATGTATATTCATATTTATATAGTAGAATAGAATGCAAAATAATGAATAAACTTTAGTTATAGACTACCAAAATACTTAAGGTTATAGCCAGAAAGGTTAAAAAAAACCCTACTTTTTATTGTAAACAATACCCTTTTTTTTTTTTAGAGAGGGAAGGGAGGGAGATAGAGAGAGAGAGAAACATCAATGTGCTGTTGCTGGGGGTCATGGCCTGCAACCCAGGCATGTACCCTGACTGGGAATCGAACCTGCGACACTTTGGTTTGCAGCCCACACTTAATCCACTGAGCTACACCAGCCAGGGCTAACAATACCCTTTCTTAATTGCAGCTGCCTTGGCTACCCTTCCCTAACCAATAACTAAGTATTCTAAAATTTTATATATATTTTTTTACTTTATCTCAAAGAGTTGAGATTGAGAAAAAGTTTAGAAGTAGTTTCTGATTTGAGTAACAAATACTTTTTTGTTTGGTGAAATACTTAGTTGCTTTACTACACTTTTCTTTACCTTGAATCACTGGATATGTGCTCTGATGACTGTACATTCCTTGCAGTATGAAGTACTTGGTATGTTCTGGTGAATTTTCCATATTTTTGGTAATGTTCATAAAGGAACAGAGTTTTGAAAATTTTGAAGATGTTGATAAAAGCATTCCCAACTTCAATTTCAGTTGTTGGAATAAATGGAAGTTGGTGTTGGGGAGGCTTCAAATAAAAATGGTAACTTTTTTACAACTTTGCTATTAAACTTTTAAAATTTAACCTTTAGTTGCAAGTGCTGTTTTATCCTGCTAAACTTTCAGATTTGCTAATTTGTGAAAAGTAGGCAAAAACAGGAACAGAAGAAGCCATCAGCATAATAGTGATAAAATTTTATGCTGTTTTGACTCTGTCTTTTACAGTATCAAACAAATTAGGGGAAAAAAATGGAAAGGAAGCTTTGGGACAAAGAGAGGAAGACCTGTATCTGCCCAGTGAATACAACTTTAGCCACTTAGAACTTGGCCTAGTCTGTCTTATTTTCTTGGTTATAGCTATCAGATGCTGCCATCTCTCCTGCTGCTTTGTTTTGTCATCTTCACAGACTTTAAAACTAAAAGTTTGCTCAGATTGATACTCCATCTTTTCAATTCATTTCCTGATTTGGTATGATGTACACCAATTTTTATTCATATATGGTAGGAGATGTAGGAGATGTAATACTCTGAAGCAGGGAGAAATGCATGAGAAGTTAATCAGTTTTAAAGAAAAATATTGACCCTTATGAAATAAATATGACTGTAACCTTATTGTGTTTTTGGTTCAAATACCTGAAGATGTGAACTTTTGATTTACCTAGTTATAATTCTCCTGAAGCTTAAATCCTTCCTATAACTCTACCAACTGATCATTCACAGTCTCTGTCTCTTTGGCAACAGCAAAGAACTCTTTAATAGTCACCTGACTCTAAGTATTAGAAATTTGTTGTAGTTCTATTTTTTCCTTACGATAACTCCAGTATTATTAAACACTGTTGTCATCCCTATTTGTCCCTTCTTTTAGGTACTTGTTTATTTTTATGACAAGAACAATTGTTGTAACACTGTATTTGTCTCTTACATTTCTGCCTTTGAATTTTGGGTCCAAAAGATGTACCATAAGTTCTTTAGTAATCAGTGATAATGATATGAAGTTACAGATTGTTTGTATAAAACACTTAATAGTGCATTTTTTGGAGGGCTAAGTAACAGTAAACTGGTATTTTAAATGTGTTATTCTTAATTATAAACAGTGACCACTAATCTAGTACATTTTATTTTTCTGATTTTTTAGGTAGTTTCTTAATAAAGATTCTAAAGCCTATATTTTAAATTCTAAAGATTCTATATTCTGATTTTATAGCCTGTAGGAGTATGATGGGATCTTGGAATTAATCTATTCTTTGGTTCCCAATCTTTTTGAGTTTGAGGATCATCCTAATGTTGAAAACATGTCACTGATCCCTACCTCCCAATAATGGTTGTAACTTCAGTTGAGAAAATACAATACATACCGACTAAAAGCTACTTCGAATTCAGAAGCACTTAATAGCATCTATTTACATTTTTAAAAATAGCTGCATGTTTGTTTGAGACTTATATTATTTAGTATTCTATACATTTATGATCTTTGCATTAATTCCTTTGGTTGGGGACCAAGGACCTAAACCAATGCCTTCATATTATATATATAGAACCATGAGGTTCACAGAAATATGAGAGACAAATACAGTGTTACTACAATTGTTCTGGTCATAAAAATAAACAAGTACCTAAAAGAAAGGACAAATCACTCATGTAAAAATCACATAGCTTGTTTGTGGCATGACCAGGTTGGAAACCCATGTCATTTGGGTTAGTGCCTTTATTATTATTGCATTGATAAAGTTAGAAAACATTTTATTTTGTTAATTGCTTTTAAAATTATCTGAGGAAATTTCTTTTGAAATAATTATGTTTTATTTAAAATTTTTAAATCAGAAAAAGGAGATGTGAAGTCAAAGACTGAAGCTTTGAAGAAAGTCATCATTATGATTCTGAATGGCGAAAAGCTTCCTGGACTTCTGATGACCATCATTCGTTTTGTGCTACCTCTTCAGGATCATACCATCAAAAAATTACTTCTGGTATTTTGGGAGATTGTTCCTAAAACCACGCCAGATGGGAGACTTTTACATGAAATGATCCTTGTATGCGATGCATATAGAAAGGTAAACTAAAACATAATTATCTATGAATATTGCTTTGATTTTAGATAAATGCAAAATTGGTGGAAGGGGCTTTGTTTTACATGTATGTATTTGGAACTGAAGTTGTAAGTTGTTATTGTAAAAAGTTTTATTGTTACTTTTTTCAGACATTTTCCATGCATTTTTATGTGTTATTAATAAAAAGTAGTGACACAGAATATAAGACATTGATGTGAAAAATAAAAAACTGCTTTAATCAACAGGAATCTGATGAAAATTATCTGATAATCTAGGTCTTTCTCATTAAACCTACAGTATTTTCTGATTTTTTTCATTAGAAAATTTTGCATTAATTTTTTTTATAAAATATTGGAACTCAATATTTCCTATTTAAATTTTTCTATCAGGATCTTCAGCATCCTAATGAATTTATTCGAGGATCTACTCTTCGTTTTCTCTGCAAATTGAAAGAAGCAGAATTGCTAGAACCTTTAATGCCAGCTATCCGTGCCTGTCTGGAGCATCGTCACAGCTATGTTAGAAGAAATGCTGTTTTGGCCATCTACACTATATATAGGTAAATAAAGATACTCCTTTAGCCTAGTTCTGAGAGGACTGTTTATTTAGTCTTTTAGATTACAGGTTCCAAAGTTGTTCCTTACAGATTGCATGTAGCTTGCAGATGTGTTTTATTTGGCCTAATGGAGACTTTTTCCTTATTATCATTATGTTGTCAACGTGGAAAGTCAACACTGGGTCCTAGTTTCTGCATAACAACAGTCTGCTGGAATTCACTGACAGTAGCCCCCTTTAGACAGGTTGTACACTTCCCAGTTTGTGACAGTGCCTGCCATTCTCAGTTGTATTACTCCAGCCCAATTAATGAATTTATTAACTTACTTAGCCCTTACAGGCTTCAGGAGTTTTGACTACTTTAGAATTCCCTTTTTGTGGAATGTGGGTCTTTTTACCCTTAGAGGCCTTAAGGAGGGAACTTTTCAGTAGAAAGGTTGCAGTTCTCAACTAATTCCTATTCTTAGAAAGCTGAAGATTTTGGACTTTAAAAACAACTCAAAGAACCAGTTCGATGAAGTTAGAATGCTTGAGTTTTACAATCACTGGCGGCATCAATCCACTTATAAGTAGGATATAATTTTTATAAACATCTACCTTGAAAGCTACCATACAGACTATACAAATTTCAGTGTTTAAGCTACAGTACATGCACAAAAATTACGCCATTAAGACAGTTTATATGATGATATTAAAGAACTGTTAAATTTTTAAGGTATGATAAGGGTATTATGATTAGTTTTAAAAAGAATTATTAATTTTAGAGAATATACTGATATATTTACAAAAGAAATGGAAAATGGTCTGAGATTTGTTTCAGAATAATAAGGGGGGAGGGGTATGGGTGAGACAAAAATGGCTGCAAATTAATAATTCTTGAAGTAATGGTTTTTAATAAGAAGCTTTTCTTTATTCTGTTAGAAATACTTAAAAATTTCCAAAATAAGAAGTCAGTATGTAAATAAATATAGTACGTAGCTAGTAAAATTCAAGGAATTATTTGTTGTTCTACTTATTCTTCCTTTGGAGGATTCTTGTATGTACCCTGACCAGGGGTTGAACCCACAACCTTGGCTCATAGGGAGGATTCTCTAACCAACTGAACTACTCTGCTAGGGCTCTAATGATTTTTAAAGAAGGATCTTTTAGTACCTTGAGGATGTCATGAGCAATGATATTATGTTCTTAAAGTAGATGAAAGAATTATTTGAGATAGGTGATAGATACTGTGCTGAATAAATTAGCTCTTTCTTTGTTGAACTAGAAAAGTATAGTTTGATAACTTCATAAGGGAAGATGAAAGCTTGTGATTCCTACCCACAATTTTCTAATAGATTTAAAATTTTAAAAAGCAAAACAATAGATACTGTTATAAAGTTTGATAAAGATTAATTTTGGTAGCATTCAGAGAGCTACTAAAATAAAATAACAAAGTAGGTTTTTATTGAACATTGATGTTATCTGCTTTATTTCAAGAAATTTTGAACATCTTATACCTGATGCTCCTGAACTGATACATGATTTTCTGGTGAATGAGAAGGATGCAAGTTGCAAAAGGAATGCATTTATGATGTTAATTCATGCAGATCAGGTGAAGTACTTTTTAAAAAACTACTTTTATGACCGTATTTAAATCATAATTGAAAGTATTACAAGCCCTGGCTGGCGTAGCTCAGTGGATTGAGCGCGGGCTGGGAACCAAAGTGTCCCAGGTTCGATTCCCAGCCAGGGTACGTTCCTGGGTTGCAGGCCATAACCCCCAGCAACCGCACATTGATGTTTCTCTCTCTCTCTCTCTCTCTCCCCCTCCCTCCCTTCCCTCTCTAAAAAATAAATAAATAAAATATTAAAAAAAAAAAAAGAAAGTATTACATAGACCTAATCAAGTTTTCAGTTATTTTGTTTATACTGTGTGATTTGTATATTTAGAATTTTTTAAGATTTTTGAACTTAATTTGTATAAAAATTTTTTCTTTTTTTCTTTTATTTATTTTTTAATTTTAATTATTGTTCAAGTACAGTTTCTGCCTTTTACTCCCATTCCAGCCCACCCACCCATCCCTCCCCACCTCCCTCCCATTTCCACCCCACTGTATAAAAATTTTCTTAACCCTTCTCTGGAATATCAGACTAAACATTGGTGAGACATTTAATAACAACCACTTTACAGGTTTTCCAGATTGAAATTACGGCCATATTCTGTGGCCTTCTACTTTGGGTCTTTGATGCCTGTTTTTCCTTCTCTTAGTATAGATCTAAAATGGCTTAATAAAGAAAAAGAGTAGCTTTTCATAAGCTCCACCTGAACCATGTCTGCGAAAGAGGGTGGCCTTCAGTGTAGATGTGTGTTCTTACTAGGCTTTTCAAATTTCTTGAGTGGATACCAACTGTACATCCAGGTCTGCTGGTGGTTAGCAGTGACTTTGCACACCTTGGTGGTACCTAATCTAGGAATTTTTGCTATCTAGTATTTATCAAAATATAGGAAATAATGTGGATGAAGATTAAAAAATGCAGAGTCTATTCATTCCTCTGAAATCTGGATGCTCCTGTTTTATCTTCATAAACAAGATTATAAGAAAGCTACTTATTTAGGTCACAATGTCTTGTCCTCTTACAGAGTTGGTTTTAGTGATCTATGTTTTTGATGTCACCTACACAAAGGGACATAATCAGAAATAGTTGATAAAACTTGTTGGTACTTTTACTCTAGAGATATTGACACCATAGTTCTCTTTATCACAGTATTCAGTGTATGAGAATCTATGAGAATTTTCTTCTCAGTCTCAGAAACAGAAAGACCCATATTCTTAAGCAGCTGGTTTGTTTTGATTGTATAAATACCCTGAACACAATATTTTTCTCCTTGGTTTAGCTACTGGAAAATTCAGACACCATATTTGTGACCTATTTTTAGAACATATATTTGACTATGGCTTATATTTATGTGTTAGCCTTCATTTTTTTATCAGTTAATTTTCTTTGCCCTAATTTCCTTATTTGTTTTCTATTTAGTTGTATATGTTTTTTTTAAGTTGCATTAAGTGCTTTTATTGAATGAGGTGGAGTTTGATAAACATATTTTTATTTTTTTAGGATCGAGCTTTGGATTACCTAAGTACTTGTATTGATCAAGTTCAGACATTTGGAGACATTCTTCAGTTGGTTATTGTTGAGCTAATTTATAAGGTAAGACCAATCTATGATGGGGAAAATACATTTGAACAGTTTAAGATAAAGTTAGTCTTTCTGGGAAGCTGCTTAATTGCTAGGATAATATGTTTTAATAGTAGAAATATTTTATAGCATGCCCTATTAAATTTTTTATTTTTTTCCTTTGGTTTATTGTATTTTCTAAGTACTTGCTTCCATTCTTTCTAAACCTCTGTAAAGAATTCTGTAAAGACTCATGGCTGACCTAATGCAGCTGCAAAGAAATTGTTTGTTGCTCAGGCACTGAATAGATTGTGAATCAGGCTTTGGGATAAAACCTAAAATCTTTTCTTGAGTACACACCAAACTACTTCAGAAATCTAAAAACAAACAAAAAAACCATAAATACTTTTTATGTTCCCCATTTGCAAAAGAGAAAAGAGACTTTAAACATGTTAATATTGACATTGTAGGCCACTGACTAACAGAAAGTCTGAAACTAGATAAGAGATTTGGTTTTAAAATGAAGTACTTTATTGGCAATATTTTAATTTTATATATTTTTTTAAAGAATTGATTGCATCTCAATGTTCCAATAAAATAAAACACATATTAACACCCAGTTTTGCTGTTGATACCATTGGAGGATAATGAAATACACCTTTGGGATGACTTTATTGAATAGGATGATGTGAACGAAAAATACTCAGCAGATACTGCTAACTTGCTATAGTCATCTTTGCCCCTGCAGCAAAGTGGCCCCTTTTAACACAGGGTGCTGGTCATATGAAATTGGCATTTAGGATGAAACCAAAAGTGTAGTGGATAATTCCTTTTAATTCATATGTATGGTTTAAGGATGCCTCTGAGGTTCTCAAAAATGGGGGTTCTCTGCTTATCCATTGACTAATTCTGTCCAGTTGGAGCCAGGTTAAAGTAAAAGGGAATAGTTTTTGAGTCATACCCAAATAATAAAGATTTTAATGGATACATTTTAGGAAAATCTAACATAAATATTAAAACTCAAAAGATCAAAAATAAGGGATATTTTCTGCACAGGTAAAGGCATTAGGGTGCATTTAGAGCAGGATGGAATGTTTTAGTGTTCTCCCCAATATTGAATATGATCACAAAATATGAGTAGTAATTTAAAAAGAGGTTATCTTTCTTTAAGAACTGGTATTTTCCTTTTATCAGCTTTTGAGATTTATATAATTCATCATATTTCCTTTTTTGATGTGACATCCAGAATAAAAATTTAAGCCCAAATGTAATAATCCTATCACAGTTCCCATAGTAGTGTACTTGATTCATGTATTGTTGTCCTTTACATTTTCTATTTCACTTGGCTATAGTATGCATCTTTTATTATAAGTCATCTAAAAACTTCTTATGCAAGAGTGAAAGTATAAATTATTATTGAATGAATAAATGAATGAGTAGCCACAACAATTATTTGAAGTAAAACCTATTTCTGTCTGAAATGACCAGTGTTGTGGTACAGTGTCTCATCCCATGTTGGTTGGCATCTTCAGAAGTCCTTATAAAACTATTCTTAGCTTTCGAGCTAAGATAACTAGCATTCCATAAACTGACACCTATTTTTAAAAATTTATTTGAAATCAAGTGTCCATGAAGTAAGTTGAAACCTAAATGTTTTCTCCTCTAGGTCTGTCATGCTAATCCATCAGAAAGGGCTCGTTTTATTCGCTGCATCTACAACTTATTACAGTCCTCTAGCCCTGCTGTAAAATACGAAGCCGCTGGAACTTTAGTGACACTCTCTAGTGCACCCACTGCCATCAAGGTACTACTTATTTCTTATGGTGCCAGTTAGATGATAAATGCTCTGCCTCATCACTTCTGCTTTGTTGACATCGCAGTTTACTATGTGGTTACATGGCATTATGTGGCATGGAGGTGACAGCTATGAATTTCATGAACTTATTTGATTCTTTATATAGTCTGACTTTCCTTCTTCCTTCCTGCTTTCATACATATACACGTGGAGAGAAAGAGAGACAGATAATATCAATGTTTCTAGTTTCAGGAGAATGATTCTGGTATTTTAAGATCTCTCCCCATACTTGACATTAAAAACTAGATATGGGAGAAGGAATTCCAGATTTTAAATGATGGATCCTAAAAAAGTTTCCAGTATTTTCAATAATGAAATATTATCTTTTTCTTCTTTGGTTTATTATATCAAGACTATATGAGGAACCCCTACTATATTCAGAGAAGGAATTATTCTAGAATGCCAGATTATATAAATAGGAGAATTTACTGTTATACACACCAGTACTTTAAATTTTTTTTAAAAACTTTCTATAATGAAATCATTTTAAACTCACAGAGAAGTTGCAAAAATAAGACAATGTTCCCATTATCCTTCATCCAGCTTCCCATAATGTTCATGTCTTGTATGACAATTATGTAGTTGTCAAAACCAAGAAATTGCAATTGGACCAGTATTGTTAACCAAACTGTAGATTGTATTCGAATTTCACCAGTTTCCCCACTTATGACCTTTTTCTTTCCTAGGATCCAGTCCAGGTTCCCACATGACACTTAAGTTGTCATGGAGGAGCTCCAATTGGTGATAGTTCCCCAGCCTCTCCTTGTTTTTCATGATCTTGACACTTTAGAAGAGTCACTTTGTAAAATATCTTTCAATTTGTATTTGTCTGATGTTTTCTCATAATTACATGAGTCTCTACATTTTGGGGGAAGAATGCCACGGAAGTAATGCTCCCTTCTCAGTGTATCATAAAGGGGTACATGAGGTTGATATATCTTACTACTGGTGATGTTAACCTTGATCATTTGGTTAGGGTGGGGTCTGCCAGATTTCTCCACTGTTGAATTAGGATTTTTCCTTTGTAATCAGTAGTATCATGAGAAGATACTTTGAAACTGTGCAGATATTCTATTCTCAATTTGTACCAACTAATTTTAGCATCCATCAATGGCTGTTTTCTACAGCAATTATTACTGTGGTATTTTAATGGTGATTTTCTATTTCCTCATTCTACATTTACTAATTGGAGTTATTCTGCAAGGAAGAGCTATCCCTTCTTCATCTTACCTTTCTTCTTTCTTTCTTTATATCAGCAAGAATATTTTATTGTATGGATTATAATCCATTATTATTGTTGTTTATTTTGTTGATCATATTGTTCCAAATCATTGGGAGTTCTTTCAGGTTTTCTCTTTTGTTCTCTGCTTTTAATAACTCAGGGTATTACTTTTTTTAAAGGAGATTTTATTTATTTATTTTTAGATAGAGGGGAAGGGAAGGAGAAAGAGGGAAACATCAGTGTGTGGTTGCCTCACGCATGCCCCCTACTGGGGACCTGGTTCACAACCCAGGCATGTACCCCAACTTAGACTCAGACCGGCGACCCTTTGGTTCTCAGGCCCATGCTCAATTCACTGAGCTACACCAGCCAGGCAGTTCAGGGTATTCTTACTATTTTTGATTTTTCTGTACAGTAATGAGGGTGTTAGACTTTGCACCTAAAGTAAAAGATGCTCAGTAGCTATACTTTTTTGGAATTGCTTATCTGCTTTTTCTGCCTTGTTCCTTTCAGTCCTTAATTTTTGTTGTTAATATTCTGCCTATAACAGTCTCTTTTCATCCTTTTAATTTCTGATGCTTCTGATATTTTATAAACTTGAAAAATAATGAGATTTGTTAGAATTTAGGGAATAGAGGGACATGGTCTGAAAAAAATGCATAAACTTTTAGTGGAGAAGTAGTAAATATATTCTGTCTTGGGTTTTTTATTCTTTCACCTATGTTAAAGACAGATGAATATGTTTGTTAATGTGTATTTGTTTTGTTTGTGTGTGTGTTGTTTTTACATAGGCTGCTGCTCAGTGTTACATTGATTTAATTATTAAGGAGAGTGATAACAATGTAAAGCTCATAGTTCTGGATCGATTGGTAGAATTAAAAGAGCACCCTGCTCATGAACGAGTACTACAGGTAAATGTTATTTGAAATAGAAGTCCTACATAAAATCTTCTACATATTGAGATAAATTCCCAAGCTTTGCCATCTTTGTTAGCTTAAATGAGCCTGGGCAGTTTAAATTTTGCTCACTAAGGTATAACTTTTGAATCACCATTTCTTTTTGGGGTGTTGTCTTTGCCATGAGAAATACTAACATTAATTAATATATTATCTTTTATCTTTTCTATTGTACTGTACTTGGTATTATTAGCAATAGAGATATATTTGTCTTGATTTGAATATAATTTGCATTTCCTGGAAAATAATTGTACCAACTAATTGAGAATAAAAGATGATTAGATTCTAGAAAATTATCAGCATACCTATTTAATCTGTGAGAATAATGACCATTATAAAAATAAAGACCCAGGACTGCTAAATTGGAGAAATGTGAATATAGACTGTATATTAGTTAATAGTGTTAGTATCAATGATAGCTCCTCTGAATTGATAATTGTAATTATATAAGAAATTATCCTTATTCTTGGGAGGTGTACACTGAAATGTTTAGGAGTAGGGAGGGTATCATAAAGCATTTGTGGCAAACTATTAACAACTGGTGAATGTAAGTGAAGGTGATATAGAAGTTTATTCCTAGACTTTTTTAGAACTTTATCAGTGAATTTTTTTTTCAAGATTTTATTTTAGTTATATTTAGAGAGAAGGGTAGGGAGGGAGAAAAAGGGGGACAGAAACATCAATGTGTGAGAGCAACATTGATAGTTGCCTCGCACACACATCCCAACTGGGAACCAGGACACGACCCAGACGTGTGCCCTGACTGGTAATCGGACCAGTGACTTTTTGCTTTGTGGGAAAATGCTTAACCAACTGAGCCACACTGGTCAGGGCTTATCAGTGAAAATTTTAAAACATATAAAGTTTTAAAGAAGTAAAATCAGTTGTAAATTAGCTTTGTTATATTTTAAAATCCTCATCTGCCATAAATTTTTGAAGTGTCTATCTTTAAAATATTACATTTTTCTGCAAATCCAAAATAACATCACATCTAACAAAATTGGTAATAATTTCTTTTTTTTTAATATTTAATTTTTTTTAAGATTTTTGTTTATTTATTTTTAGAGAGGGAAGGGAGGGAGATAGAGACAGAGAAACTTCAATATGCGGTTGCTGGGGGTTATGGCCTGCAACCCAGGCATGTACCCTGGCTGGGAATCGAACCTGGGACACTGTGATTCCCAGCCCGAGCTCAATCCACTGAGCTACACCAGCCAGGGCTGGTAATAATTTCTTAATATTATCTAATACCAGCTCCAAACTCAGATTTTACCAGATGTTCCCTCCAAGTCCCTTTTTGTTTGTTTTGTCCAATTTATGGCCATGCATCATCACTGGTGGTTGTGTCCCTTAAGTCTCTTATTTGAGCAGTTTCTTTTTCTCTTTTCATGATACTGACTTGTTGAAGTGACCAGACTAGTTGTCCTTTCAGACATTCCTTCTCTGGATGTGTCTGGTTACTGTCTGGTGGTGTCATTTAGCTTGTTCCATAGACTTCTGTATTTCCTACAGACTATAAGTTGATCTGAAGCTTGACAGAGTCAGAAGAAACACTTTCAGTTTGGATGCATCTTCTTGTAATATTGTATACTTCATACTGCATTATATTGGGAGACCAAAAATATCTGTTTCTTCCATCACTAATGGTTTTATATCGATCAAAGAATTAAGGTGATATTGAACAGAACCCTTCATTCTTGAGTTCAAATTTTCTTCTTGTGACCAGAAATACTGGTGTTAATTCTGGATTTTTTGTTCTTTCAGGATCTGGTTATGGACATCCTAAGAGTTTTAAGCACACCAGACTTAGAAGTACGCAAGAAAACTCTGCAGTTAGCACTGGATCTTGTCTCTTCTAGGAATGTTGAAGAGGTAAAAACAACTCTGACAGCAGTTTGTAAGCCATCAGGACAAATGTGTTGTAATTCTCACTTATTTTTACTTTGTTCTATAGCTGGTTATTGTCCTGAAGAAGGAAGTGATTAAAACAAATAATGTGTCTGAGCATGAAGATACTGACAAATATAGACAGCTCCTTGTGCGAACACTGCATTCCTGTTCTGTCCGATTTCCAGATATGGCTGCAAATGTTATTCCTGTGGTATGTAATTCTGATTGCCTGCCTTTTGAAATTCTCAAAAAGAATCTTAAAAATTCTAGTTATTCAGTAGTTAAATGCTGGGAATCTCAATGGTCTAGAATTATTAAATCTCATGGTCAGAAGGAAGGTCAGAAGGTCTTTATGTTCACTCTTAAACTCAGGAGAATAGGGACTTTGACTTCTTACCCCTTCATCAAAAAAATAAAATAAAAACATAGTGACAAAAATACCTCCTCATATTATTATAACTAATATTTGTTGCAGTTATAAAGTAAAATTAATGTGTGTATGTGTGTGTGTGTGTGTACATATAGTCTGTTCAGAAGGTACCCAGCCATGTAATATGAAAAATAGAGACATTTATTGAAGAAGATGCAAGAAACATTGTACATAGGACAATTGCACCTCAATCCCCTTCAAAGTAGACACCTTGGGACCTCACACAGTTCTCCCAGTCGCCATCAGCTGCCCTGTTGTAGTTTCCAGAATCTCATTGATGGTCTGAAATCTCTTCCCTGTCAAAGGTGATTTTAGTTTTGGGAAAAGCCAGAAGTCACAGGGCGCCAAATCGGGACTACAGCGGGTACTGAGTCACTTGGGTGATTTGATGTTTCACCAAAAAACTGCACAAAATGTGAGGTGATGCTTGAGTGGGCACATTGTTGTGATGAAGCTGCCAATCTCCAGTTGCCCATAGCTGTGGCCTTCTAAATCATCCGAATAGTTTCTGTGGAGGAATGTTCAAGCTTAATGCAAAATTTGATGCAGATTTGTTGCTCTACTTAGTCCTTTTGAATGTGATGCCCACACAGTGCACATGCTCACTCAATGGCAGCTACCACCCCCACGGACTAGTACAGTGAAGTTGTCATTGTTCATGCATGCACATTCCAGTGCACTCTCCTTGGCTGCCGGGTTACATCAATGTGGCACAAACCATTCTCATTATATTAACAATGGCTGGACTTTTTTTGAACAGACCTAAGTATTTGTTTTCATATATACAGGGTCTGGCAGAAGTAAGGCCTGCTTGAGTGTGGTTGTTAGGGGAATAATATGGGTGTAATAATTTATAGTTTTAATTTGCACATTTCACCTAAAGTGTCATATGGTATTCTTGAGTATCATACTGTTACATTACAGAATTACATGCTTATGAGTTTGTAATAAAAGGTTTTATAATAAGGGGCATTATTTGTGCTGGACTATATATATGTATGAGTCATTAGGGCAAATAAATAATTCTTTCAAATAATTTTACCTCATAAGGTTGAAGGGTTCAATTATAGGAAAAATTCACATATCTAGAGTATCTTGTTTTCTGTCACTATGAGATAAGTGAGGTATGTATTGTAATTTGAAATTCTGCCATTGAGCTCTGAATTTTTTTCTAAAATGATTTTACTTTCTTATAAAGATTTCATGTATTTCTTTTTAGAGAGAGGGGGCGGGAGAGGGAGAGAAACATTGATATGAGAGAAAAACATCAATTGGTTGCCTGTTGCATGTGCGCCAACCAGGGACTGAACCTGCAACCCAGGCACGTGCCTTTGAGTTGGAATCAAACCAGCTACCTTTCCTTTTGTTGGCCGTCATTCCACCAGCTGAGCCATATCAGTCAAGGCTAAAATTTTACTGGGTTTACTTTTAGTTACAACTTAGGATGATCCAATTAATTTCTTTTGAGTGGTGAATTTCTACCCTTTGTCGTACGGTGAATTTTGTAATAAACTTTGCTGCACATGAAAGAGAAAAGCCATTGTGGCTTGTTTTAATTTAGTTGTGCTTGTCTCTCAACTTACATTTTGGTACTCATTTGAAAATTATTACATACTTTGTAAATTTGTTTAATTTACTTTAACCTTACTAAAAATTGCATAAGGTTATTAAACCTTAGGTTTAAATTGTTATCTTTCCCTTTTTTTCTTTTAGTTAATGGAATTTCTCAGCGACAGTAATGAAGCAGCAGCTGCTGATGTCTTGGAGTTTGTTCGTGAAGCCATTCAGCGCTTTGATAACTTGAGAATGCTTATTGTTGAGAAGATGCTTGAAGTCTTTCATGCTATAAAATCCGTCAAGTATGTTTAAAATCTGTTTAAATGTAAAGTCAAATAAACACTTTATCAGCATCTGTCTTGCAAGGGTCAGTTGATACAAAATACAAGAGCAGAACAGAACAATGACTTAAGACAATCAAGACAAAATAAGAATGACAATAAACATTACCATACACCCATCCTTGGCTGATCCATAACCTATTGGGAAATTTTTTTTTTACGGTTATGGTGATTTAGTTTGATTTTTCTGTCATGATTGCCTCTAAAACAGTATGACTCCTAAAGTGACTAAGGACATACTTGTTTGGTTATCATTATTATTTACATGCCCCTTTATAATTTATTAAAGTGAAGGATTGTGCCCGGTGGTGTGGTTCAGTTGGCATTTTGTCCCATAGACCAAAAGGTTACCTGTTTGATTCCTGTGGCACATACCAAGGTTGTGGGTTTGGTTCCCGATTGGGCCATGTGCGGGAAGCAACTGGTTGATGTTTCTCTCACAGTGATATTTCTCCCTCTCCCTCCCTACTTTCTCTATATAAACAAACATGTTATATATAAACATTATATAAAACATATGTAATATGTTTTTTAATAAAAAAAATAAAGTGAAGGATTGCAAATGCACCCAGAATGTGACATTACATTTTTCCCTTCAGATAGTCTTTACTAGTGAGAAAGGACTTTTGCATTCAAATTTTGTTCATTTAAAGCATCTGATAGATAGACTATAACAGACTTGCATTATATCTACCTAGGTAAAAAATAAGGGACTATTACAAAGTTTTTCTGATTGAAAATGTATTGACATTTAGGGAAGTAGGAAAGATTTGGCTCCTTTGTGAGAAAAAAAAGTATCAAAGTTTTGCTTTTTGAATCCATGCATGATCTGTTAGAGCTTTCGTTTCTAGGATTTTTTAAAAAGTAACTTTAATGAAAATCTTAGGGAAAAGATGAGTTTTTTTAACATTTTTAACTAGAAAATTGTTGCTTTCTTTACTTTTGTTGTTGTTATTGATCCTTTTACACTCCTTCCTTATTCATTGTTCTGGTCAGCATCTTGCCTGTTCTTTTTAGTGACTACAAATAAAAAGTACTTTTTACATTAAAATCATAAATTTTTTATAGTTGTGTTAAGATAAACTTTTATCTTAACTCTGTCCTAAAAGGAGGATAACTAACACCTCTCTGTGAAACTTAGTTTACCAGTTTTTAAATGCCCCTAATAATGATGGATGAGAGTAATTATTTTCCTTTTAATGCTTGTGATTCTGGGAGAATTAAACTTATTGTCTTTGGTTATATTTCTTAAAATGTCATTAATAATCCCTTAGAACTGCAGAATCTTATTTTCTTGCTTGAGCTTAAATTCACAAAGAAAAATGGCTTCAAGATTTGTTGACAAGTCAGTGTTTCAGAACTTGTATTCTTGTTTTAGGATTTACCGGGGAGCATTGTGGATTCTGGGAGAATACTGTAGTACCAAGGAAGACATCCAGAGTGTGATGACTGAGGTCCGAAGGTCCCTGGGGGAGGTATGTTTTACTTTAGTTGTAACTGCTACTTTATTATTTTTTTCTTAAAATCTTGTTTCTTTTTAGAGAGGGGGAGGGAGGGAGAAACATCAGTGTGTGGTAGCCTCTCTCACACCCGTCACTGGGGACCTGGCCCACAACCCAGGCATGTGCCCTGACTCGGAATGAAACCAGTGACCCTTTGGTTCTCAGTCCAGCGCTCCATCCACTGAGCCGCACCAGCCAGGGTATAACTACTTTAGATGGTGATTTTTACTTTAGTACATTTGCCTTTTTTCCCCTCTTTTTTTACATCTGACTTTTATGTGTTGATTCAGTTTTCACTTTCGTGTTTTCATCTGAGCTAAAGAGTACTGAAAAATGTATTTTAGTTACCCAGATAATGAAACCTAACAGCTGTGGGAAATTTGGGAGGGGATTCCCCTTCCCTGTATTATTTACCCTTCTGGGAAAGATTTTATTTGAACAGAATGTTCTGTGTTTTAAAAAAGAAAAAAAACATTTGTAAAACTCTTCTTTAACCTATGTGTTCTGAAAGAAGAATGCAAATACTATAAGAACAAGGCTGACTTGACAGTATTTATGTACTAAAACTGGCAGTAGCATTTCCTTAACCAACAACCATATGGGATAATTAGCTCTGGGACCATGGATATAATTCCTTAACCTGCCTGGGCATGTTTTTTATTTATAAAATAAAGAAATTGATAGATGATTATTGAAGACTCACAAAGCTTTTAAATTAGATAGGCTGGTATTGAGGAATACATGCATAGTAGCCTTTTTTTTTAAAGGGTAGTTGATGAAGTTATTTTGTGCAGTTAAGCCAGATTTATTTCACTTTAGGAGGATGAGGGTTTTTTTGGTTCCGAAAAGGATGGAAAAGAACAATAAGAGTATCCATTTTCTTTTAATCATTGTCCTAAAAGCATTTTCTTACTAAGTAACTTGTGTGGAAAATTAAGATTTGCATTTAACAAAGAAGAAACTAAGGCTCACCCTGATCAGTGTGGCTCTAGTTTCTTGGGCGCCATCCCATAAAAAGGTTGCCAGTTCGATTCCAGTCAGGGCACATGCTTGGGTTGCAGGCTCAGGCCCTGGTTGGGCACATATGAAAGGCAACCAATCAATGTTTCTCTCCTTCTCCTTCCCTTCTCCTCCTTCTAAAAATAAATAAATAAAATCTAAAAAACTAAGGCTCAAAGTAGTTTAATTAATTTGTGTAAAACTATATGACAAGTAACTGGCATATAATACCAAAGCCCCTGTTCTTCTCGCTACATTATCATGGGAAGGAAAGAAAATTGACAGTTCCAACTTCCAAAAATCCCATTGGGGAAATGCTGTTTCTGTAGAAATTATTGAATATTTAAATATGATTTTGTGCCCTGAATGATACGCTCACTGGGTTAGGCATCATCCTGCAGACCAAAGGTTTGCCAGTTCGATGCCTGGTCAGGGCACATGCCTGGGTTGCGAGCTGGGTTCCTGGTTGAAGGCATGCGAGGGGCAACCGATCAGTATCTCCCTCTCTCTCTTCCTCCCTTCCTCTCTCTCTAAAAGTAAGTAAATAAAATCTTTAAATATGATTTTGCTTGCTGTAGATATTATTACTAAATTGATTTTTCCAATTGATTTGTAGATCCCAATTGTAGAGTCAGAAATAAAGAAAGAAGCTGGTGAATTAAAACCTGAAGAAGAAATAACTGTGGGACCAGTTCAGAAATTGGTAACTGAGATGGGCACCTATGCAACTCAGAGTGCCCTTAGCAGTTCTAGGCCCACCAAGAAGGAGGAAGAAAGGTAATTTGCAGCCCTTGTGCCCAGCCAGCTATCCTTTTTTAAATTACTGTTATGAATAAAGCAGTCAAGTGATTTCTCTTACTTGCTTTTATGACCAAAATGGAAATCTTGCCATTTAAGATACTTGAAAGGAGAAGGATATTTAAGTTCTTTCTGTCAGGAATTATGTTGATGGTTTTAATCCTCTGCTCCTTAATAAGTGTTTTTATTGAAATAACCGGTTTCTGTTTAAGCTAGAATCATTTTACTCATACAGAAAACGCTAAGCTGAAGTAACTTTGGTGGTATTGGAGTTTTCGTTGCCATTCAAGAAACATTTTGGAAGATTTTCCACTTTTAACTGATGGAATAAAATTTTGATGATTTCCTCATTTTATTCTCAGTTTTATAGTGAAGATGATGAAAATAATGCCTAAAATTGTAATGATTACTTATTACATGCTGGGCATTATACTTGTAGTTCACCCATATAATCTTCACAGCAGCCCATTGTGATTGAGTATATTATTGTCCTATTTTATAGAAGAGGAATTTGAGGCTCGGAGTTTATAACTTAACCCAAAGGCACACAATAAGTAAATACTGTAGATAAGCTGGGATCATTGGCTTCAGCGCATGTACCCTTCACCACTTTCTCTTTATTTGTTTCTATATCATTTTTAGAAGGTTTTTAAAACCTTCTAAAAGGTTAACTTCTAGAAGGTTAAAAGGTTAGTAGGTTTTTAAATCCATGTATTATTTTATTTTTCCTTTTTCATTCTGAGAGCTGAAGAGAGCTAGTTCATATCCTCCTCACTGAAGGGTGGCAGTGAGAGTGTTAAGTAGCCTTACTTGAATCATTTATGCAGAAGCTGTGTGCTGCTTAAGAAGTTGGTGTGTTTCACCTTCTTTGATTGCTTTGCAGACCTCCCCTGAGAGGATTCCTTCTGGATGGAGATTTCTTTGTTGCTGCCTCCCTTGCCACAACTCTGACCAAGATTGCCTTGCGCTACGTAGCTTTGGTTCAGGAGAAGAAAAAGCAAAATGTAAGTCTATTTATTCTACATTTACCCAACAAGTGAACATTGAGTGTCTTCTGTGTGCATTGCACTGTGAGAGACCCAGAAGTGAATGCTAAAGTTCCTCTTGTGAAAGAGCTTATGGTTTAATGGGGGAAGTGGACACTGTACTATAATGTTAGTATAATATTGACAAAGTGATACAACAATACTACCTTATGATGAGTCCAGTGGAAGAGATGTAAGGGTTTACAAAGGCATTTCTGTGTGCTAGGATTAGTCGAGGCTCAGTGAACGATAAGCCTATCTCCAACATCTTCATCCAGTTAGTCATTGCCTATTTTATTCCAGAAATGTCTCTTAAATGTTTCCATTTCTACAGTTCATAACCTTCATCATAGCTTCTGACCATTCTGACTATATGCTCATTTAAAGTAATGTACTTCCATTCTCCCCAACCCCTAATACCATTCTTTGTTTTGTTGTTCTATAGTTTATTTCTACATATCATATCAATCTATGATGCTTTGTAATTATTTATGCATTAAATAGTTAATTATCTTTTTATATATATGTACCCTTTTTTTCCACTTCTTATTTATCTAGAGGTCAGACTCAGGTAGGGAGGGGCATACTTAGCCAATAGTAAGAAGTTGAGAGTTGAAACAGGGCAGAAGTTCAGGTACCTTCCTGGATGCCTTTTAAAACATTTTTTTTTAGATAATTTTTTATGGTAAAAAGACATAACATGAAATTTACCATTTAACTATTTTTAAATATATAGTTCAGTGACATTAAGTACATTCACACTGTTGAGCAGCCATTACCACTATCTAGAACTTGTCATGATCCCAAACTGTAACTGTACTGAGTAAACAGTGGTTCCCCATACCTTCTGCCAGTCCTAGGCAACCACTGTTCTACTTTCTGCCTCTGTAAATCTACCTAGCCTATATACCTCATATAAGTGGGTCATATAATATTTGCCTTTTTACAACTGACTTACTTTGCTTAGCACAGTGTCTTCAAACTTCGTCAGTATGGTAGCATTTATCAGAATTTCCTTCTTAAGGCTGTACGCATAATATTCTTCTGTTTTTGTTTGTTCACCTGTTGAAAATAGTCAATTTTCTTTTAAAGATTCTTTTAAATGAGAAAAAAAAATACTTGTTTTTACCATGTATGGTAGAATTGTGAATGGTTTATCTTTGCTCATTTTCACATTGCTAAAATAAATAGGGAGTGAGGGAATAACTAATAAGAAAAAATTACTCCTGGTCACAGCACTGAAGTACAAATCTTGTTAATGTGGAGATAGAAACATCAAAAGATAGAATTACAGTACCAGATATAATAACAAAAATTTTTCCTTCTTCCAGAAAGAGTTTAATGTAGTTTTTGTCTGTGAAACACTTTTTTCTTTAGTGTGATTATTTTGTTTTATAATACTGCAGTTTCATTTAGCGTTATAATATTTTTCCATGTTAATTTAAACTGTTCTTAACGATAGTTATATTTAATAGCTACATTAACAGTCCATTAAATTCCTTCATTTACTTAAGCCAACATATAATTAGACATTTTCATTTTAGATTTGGGATTTTCAAAGGATTGTTTTGTGTGTTTTTTTTTTAAGATTTTATTTATTTTTAGAGAGAGGGGAAAAGAGGGAGGGAGGGAAACATTAATGTGCAGTTGCCTCTCACACACCCCCTACTGGGGACCTGGCCTGCAACCCAGGCATGTGCCCTGACTGGGAATTGAACAGGTGACACTTTGGTTCACAGGCTGGTGCTCAATCCACTGAGCCACACCAGCCAGGGCACAAAGGATTGTTTTTAACTTTTATGATTAAAGGAGCCATAAAAGACATTTATAGGGCCAGCAAATTGCAAGGTATATTATCTTTTTATCAATTTATTTTGATTTATGGACAATAATTTATTTTGTAACTCTCTCTGAGCCATTATTTATTTATGCAGGTCTTGTCACAGTATAATCACGTCTTCTTTAAATTATGCTTTTTAAAAGTCTCCAAGATTCCTTGTCTCATGGTCCTCTTCGATTTTCTCTCATGGAAAGGCTGCTTCAGTTGTTCAGGTTGGGAGGACATTTGCTGACATTTGAGAGAGCCAGGTTTCTGATGACATAGCTGGTTCATGAAGTTGGCTGCATTTGGTACAAGGCAGGTGGAAGTTTGGTTGTTTATCATCACACTAGCTCTCCTTCACTTATGCCTTTTTCATTGCTCTTCATTTTTTTGTGTAGATCTGAGTTTCTTTTTGGTATCATACACCTTTTGCATAAAGAGTTTGCTTCAGATTTTCTTTTGTCATGCAGATCTGTTGGCATTGAATTCTCTTGGTTTTTGTCAGAAAAAGTATTTCTCCTTCATTTTTGAAAGATATCTTTGTTACGATATATATTTCTATTGAGAACATTTTAATTTCAGTGCCTTGAAGATGTTGTTCCATTGTCTTCTCGCTGACAGTTACAAAGATGTAGCTTCATTATCTTGAAGCGTTCTGATGAGAAGCCGCTGTCATTCTCTTACCTCTGCATGGAATGTGTCCTGTGTTCCCTGGCTGATTTCAGATATTCTTATCACTGGGTTCCAGTAATTTGATTAGGATGTGCCTTGGTGTGGTTTTCTTCATGTTTACTTGCTTGGGCTTTACCGAGCTTCTTGGATATATGGGTTTATAGTTTTCATCAAATTTGGGAATTTTTTAAGCCATTATTTCTTTAGCTCCTTTTTTTTCTTGTTCTCTCCTTGTTCCTCTACTTCTGGTGACAGTTCAGAGGATTGTTGAACTTATTCTTCTGGTTCTTTCCCAGGCCTCTGATAGATTTTCATGTATGTGTGCACATCAATACTTAGCCAAAGACAGTTTGTCAGTAACATTTAGCATGTGTTGGGATAATGTTACATAAGACTCAAAAATTACTTTCTATTCACTTTGTGGTAGATCCTGAATAGCAGAGTAAGTGCTATGATGTCAATATGAAGGTCTGGGGAAGTCACTGAAGGTATTCACATGTGGAGTGAAGTGATTGGTGTACAATAAGGATTAAGATAGCAGCAGCAGGTGATCACACTTAGTGTCACCAATAGTGAGACAACCTAATATTATATGCCTCCTGATGTGATACGGGAGAGATATACATCATCATCCCTCTGGTATCTAACCAGAAGTGGGGGGCAGTCTGTAAAACAGCTAGTCTAGGCTCTTTTAAAAAGTCCCTGTGAGGGAAAACAATACACAATCCAGGGGGCTGGTCTGGATTAAAAGGAACTAAGGAGAGTAAGAGTCAAATAAAATACGTGAAGCTGATCCCAGATTTTAGAAAACAATGAAAACATTTTGTGAGAATTAGGAAGATTATTTTAGATTTACAGTGTACAGTAAATATATTTTGGGATTGTTACATTTCTCAGGTGAGATAATGATATTGCAGTTATATAGGAAGTTGTTCTGATTTTTTTTTATCCTCACCCAAGGACATGCATATTGAATTTAGAGAGAGGGAGAGAAATATCGATGTGAGAGAGAAACACTGATTGGTTGCCTCGCAGGTGCCCCAATTGGGGGCCAAATCCAAAACCTAGGTATGTGCCCGGACCGGGAATCAGACCCGTGATGTTTTGGTTTATGGGACACTGCTCCAGCCAACTGAGTCACACCAACCAGAGCAGCTGTTCTGATTCTTAATAGATGTATGCTGAAGTACTTAGGAGGTGAAGAGTCTTACTTTTATATGTTTACTTAAAAAAATAAGTGTACATGTATGTAAGTGAAATAAGTAAAAAACAAAATGATAACTATGAAATATATCATTCTTTTGACTTTGCTGTAGTTGAAATTTTAAAAAGCACTGGCGTGTGGAGGGGTTAGAGTAATGCAGGACAGTTAAAAAGCCATTGTTGTCTTTTAGTTGAAGGTTAGTGGAGGTTTTAGAGGATGGCAGCTAGCACAGAAAGGAAGAAGTAGGATGCAAAAAAGAAATGAAAAGATTTGAAATCTTATTCAAGTGATGTGAAAATTAGTTTTATTTCTTGGGTTGTGAGTTACAATAAAGTAACATTATTGCAATTGCAGAATCATGACAATAAATAACCCATATCTCTTCTTTTCTAGTCCTTTGTCGCTGAGGCTATGTTGCTCATGGCCACTATCCTTCATTTGGGAAAATCCTCTCTTCCTAAGAAGCCAATTACAGATGATGATGTAGATCGAATTTCCCTGTGCCTCAAGGTCTTGTCTGAATGTTCACCTTTAATGAATGACATTTTCAATAAGGAGTGCAGACAGTCCCTTTCACACATGTTATCTGCTAAACTTGAAGAAGAAAAATTATCCCAAAAGGTAAGGTATATATCATAAAGCCATAAAAGTGCCTTGTTGCTTTAAAAAAAAACTCAGTCCTCATATGTGGAATAAGGCTGTCCCTATTAAAGGCTTACAAAAAGCTATTTTTCTTTCCATATTAAACATAGACATGTGTTTGTTTTCTCAACACAGAAAGAATCTGAAAAGAGGAATGTGACAGTACAGCCTGATGACCCCATTTCCTTCATGCAACTAACCGCTAAGAATGAAATGAACTGCAAGGAAGATCAGTTTCAGCTGAGTTTGCTGGCAGCAATGGGTAACACACAGAGGAAAGAGGCAGCAGATCCCCTAGCATCTAAACTTAATAAGGTAACAAAATGTCAAATACACTGGTAAATTATTTAAATTGGCTATTAAGAAAGTAGTAATCAGGAAGTTGCTGGTCTCCTTTTTTAAAAGAAAACAAGTTATACAGCATCAGTTTTGATCAAGTCACTGTGATAGGTTTATTAAACACAATAGAAACTCAGAAGCTGATAAAGTACTTTACTATATGGTAGTACATGATTTTATAACTTGTTGAAATCATAGTGTAATAATCATAGTGTAATACACAGCGCCAGGGGATCCTTAGAGGTTAAGTAAAGCTTTTAGAGGCCAAGGCTCTGATCTCCTCCTTGACACCTTGCCCTCAGCTTTTCCTTTGTCCTGCTGCTTTAAATAGAGCAATTCTACATTTATGTTCTTAATATATTGAATTCCATATAGGATTTTATTTGGAAAACTATACTACACTCAGAATATATAAATTTATAAATCATTGATCTAGTTTAATACTGTTGTCTGTTAGATGAGTAAACAGTCTCAAATTAATTTTGTTGTCCTTGAGATAAGGTTAGTTGCAGAACTGGAACTACTAGAACACTTGACCTCCTTTCCAAGGTAGTTGATCTCAATGTTTGAGTTAAAGGTTTAAAAAATTTTATTTTAAAAAATTGTGTAAAATTTAGATAACATCAAAATTTACCTTCTTAACTATTTTTAAGTGTACAATTCAGTGGCTTAAGTACATTCATATTGCCCTGGCCAGTGTGGTTCAGTTGGTTGGGCATCGTCCTATAAACTGAAAGGTCACGGGTTTTATTCCTGGTCAGGGCACATGCCTTGGTTGCAGGTTTGGTCCCTGTTTGGGGTACATGCAAGGGGCACTGGTTGACATTCTCTCTTGCATCGATGTTTCTCTTTCTCTCTCCTTTCCTTTCCCTCTCCCTAAAAATCAATAAGTATGTCCTCTAGTGAGGAATTAAAAAAAGTATATTCATATTATTGTGCATCCATCCCCAGAACTTTTTTCATCTTGCAAAACTGAGACTCCATACTCATTAAATAACTCCCATTCCCTCTCTCCTCAGTCCCTAGCAACCACCATGCTACTTTCTATCTATGAATTTGACTGCTCCAGGTACCTTACATTAGTGGAATCATATAATATTTATCCTTTTGTGACTGGTTTATTTCACTTAACTTGATATCTTCAAGATTTATCCATGCTGTAGCATGTGTCAGAATGTTTTTTTAAGGCTTAATAATATTTCTTTGTGAATATATACTAAATATTGTTTATCCATTCATCTTGTTAATGGACACTTGGGTGGCTTTCACCTTTTGGCTATTTTGAATAATGCTGCTACGGACATGAATTTACAAATACCTGTTTAAGGCTCTGCTTTCATTTCTTTTGGGTTATAACCAGAAGTGGAATTACTGGATTATATAGTAATTCTGCTTTAATTTTACATAGTAGCTATTTTACATTCTAACTCCCAGTACACAAGAGTTCTCCATGTCCTTGCTAACACTTTTCCTTTTTTAAAAAAATAGTAGCCATACTAGTGAGTATGGATTGGTATCTAATTGTGGTTTTGATTTTCATTTCCCCAATGTTAAGTGATATTTGGCATTTTTCCATGTGCTTATTGGCTATTTGTATATCTTCTTTGGAGAAGTGTCTATCCAAGCTTTCAGCTCACTTTTTAAATCTGGTTGCTTATTTATTTTTGTGTTTAGTTATAGTAGTTCTTTATATATATTCTGAATGCAAGTCCCTCATCAGATATATGATTTGTATATATGTTTTTACCATTCTGTGAGTTGCTTTTCACTCTGTTAATAGTGCCCTTTGATGCATAAAAATTTTTAATTTTGATGTACTTCCATTTATCTATGATTTCATTTGCTGTCTGTGTTTTTGGTGACAATATTATGTCCTAAAACTGCTATGTTTCGGATGTTTTTTAAAAATTTGGGGGGAAACGTTTAAAAAATTATCTTCATGGAATCATACACATTTCTTGTTATATAATCTATTTATTTCATTCCTGAACTTGGATAGCAGGGACTGCCACATGATCTGAATTTTATTGGGTTCTTGAGTTTTGGAGAACTTCTAGTGAGTTTAGATGCTGAGGGATTTAACTGAAATGTATCCATATCTATTTCCTAAGTTGCATGTTTGTTTAATGTATTTGCTGGTCATATTTAATGTCTTTCTAGTACTGAGATATAAACTCTAGGGCCTATTATTTCTAACGTCCCTGTTTTGATTTACTGTGGCTGCATTACAAAACAATTTTATTATACCTGTTTCAAAATGACTTGTCTAATTTAAGCACATCTGTTAATTACCTAACAGACTTAATCATTTTGGCTAGAATATGTTTGGCTAAATTGTCTCAGTCACTTGATTATCTCTTAATTTTTGTTTGACAGGTCACCCAGTTGACAGGTTTCTCAGATCCTGTATATGCAGAAGCTTATGTTCATGTCAACCAGTATGATATCGTCCTGGATGTGCTTGTTGTGAACCAAACCAGTGACACTTTACAGAACTGCACATTAGAGTTAGCTACTCTAGGTGAGCAAGTTTACTGTAAGGGAAGGATATTTATAGTAAATCTTTATGACGGATTATTAAGAGATGTGCACACATTTTAGGATAAGAATTCTCTTGAGTCCTTTGTGACATTTTAGTCAAGGCTTAGTATTACACTTAATACTTTGTCTTTTTCAACTCCAGTTTTTGGAAGCTCTGTGGTACTTTCTTATGCTTATGCTTTAGTACATCCAAATAGGTTTATTCACTGAACTCGATTGCAAATGCAAATTTTTCCAAATAGAAATAAGAGCTGTTTAAGTTACAGATTTACCAAGTAGCTTAGTTAAATTTTTAATTTCCTTAGTACAGAACTAAGTATTTTCTGAGTCTATAACCAATATTTACTACATGTGGCCAGAGCAATATATCCTTAATATTTAGCAATGTGATCTTTTATTTTTCTTATTAAAGAAACAGGAATCAGACTTTCGACACTTCTACATCTGGCTTTGAAGTTGTGAAATATAAATTGTGTACGGGAACAGTGAGGTGCCCCTAGTAAGTCCCACATGGGCTAAAGAGTTAACAAGAGTAACTCTTGAAGCTATCAAGAGAAAATATACTTCTGCCCTCAGCACAGCTTGATGTCTATATAAATAACTATGTTTCTAAGAATTTACATCTTTCTGTTGTTTTATCTTTCTTTGTAATGGATTATATAGTTTATGACTTAAGCTTTTTGAGAAGTTTATAATCATTCATTGAAATAAAATGGTATGCCCAAAGGACCCTCACACACTCACGTGTGCGCACACACATGAATTAAATATAGAATTATTCTGAAGAGGCTATTACCTTTTAAAAGAAAGTGCATATTGATATGCATAATGTATTAAATGATTTTTTATTTTGTCCTCATAATACTTGAATCATAACCCTCTCTTGTTTCTTACTTTGCTAGAAACTACTAAGCTGCATATATTTTAAAAATTTACAATTTGAGAGGTGCATATATATGTCTTTGTAACTATGTCTAAATTTTTTTCAGGGGATCTGAAACTTGTGGAAAAGCCGTCTCCTTTGACACTTGCTCCTCATGATTTTGCAAACATTAAAGCTAATGTCAAAGTAGCATCAACAGAAAATGGAATAATATTTGGTAACATAGGTAAGGCATTATTTTACAGCATGTGGTGTTTGAATACTTTTATTAAAGAATTATTGTAATGAATCACTCTGTGACATTTCTTGAGGACAGAACCTGAATCTATTCATTTATGGAGCACCTGCTAAGGTACCAAGCACTGTACTATATTTTAGATATACAGAAATAAACCAGATAGAGTCACTGTCCTCAAGAAACCGTCAAGCAAGAGGAGATAAATAAATATATAATTACAATGCAGTGTGACAAGAGCTAGTTTATCTACTATGTGCTCTGGGGTCATGGGAGAAAGTGCTAACAGTATGGAAGGCTTTGTAAAGGCTGATGGCATGTTATCAGAGGATAACATTGGAACTTGGTCTAAACTTTGCATAAGCATTTGTTGTCAAGTCACCAAAGTTACAGAGGCATTCAGTCAATAAACTATTTCATTTTTATTTTTATTTTTTAGCAATTTCTGTAGTAGGGTGGGGTCTATCATGGTAAGAAACAAACGACCTCTGTCCTCAGCTTACAGGCGAGTACAGGAAAACAGATATGTAAAGTAGATATGTGCAATTCATAATGGTAACTGTTACGAAAGAAGTCTGTGGGAATCTATGAAGCATTAGCTCAGTTCTCTCAACACGGGGGTGGTGGAGGGGGAAGATCAGGATAGTCTTTGTGGAAGAGTTAATTCTCAAGTAGGGTTTTAAAAGATCAGTAAGTGTTCTGCAGATAGACAGGGATTCAGCTGGAACAAAGGCATGTTTATACCTGGAGTTTACATGGACCAGAGGGTGGTGGTAGAAAAAAATGACTTTAAGAAAGTTAGTGGGAGCTATATTCTACTTGTCATGCTAAGGATTTTGTACTTTATCCTGCATATAAATGGAGAGCCATTAAGGAGTTATAAGTGAGTTACATGATTAAATGTTTCTGTGACAGCACTATAGAAGACTCATTGGAAGAGGCAGGATGATTAACTAGTAGACTATTGCAGGAGCACAGGTGAGACATGACAGAGCTTGAGCCAACTCAGTAGTGGTTGGGATGGAGAGAAGGGCTAAGGATAATAGATATTAAGGAGCTAGAATGCCCAGGACATGGTTCCTGACTGAAGAGGAAGTAGCTAGAGTAACACTCAGATTTCTTTTTTATTTGAGGTTTCAAATAGCCTTTTGTTGTACCAGTGGAGAGTAACATTCTACTTAAAAATCCAAGAGGCATTTTTCAAAGATACAACTGAAAAGAAGGGAGGAGACACAAATAAAGGAAGACCACCAAAAGGCTCAGGGATAACTTATACTCCAATTTCCTAATTGAGTTTATGTTTGTCAGTCACTAAAACAAGGAATATAGAGAAGAGAAGAACAAATTTGAGAGACAAAGTTAAATCTTGAGCAGGTTGAGTAATAAAGTATCTGAAGATATTCCAGGGCAATTTTGACATAAGTCTGGAACTTGAACCAGAGGTAAATATTTGTTTAAAAGCTGTAGAAGTAGAAGAAATAACCAAGGGGACTTAAAATTGAAAAGAGAAGAGATTTGAAAACCAAGTCCAGGAGAACAGTGATAGTGACAGCCTGGTCAGAGGAGGAGAAGCCTACAAAGGAGTCTGAGGAGTGAGAAGAGAAGGCAGGAAGAATTTTCAAGAAATGTCTGCACTGGTAAAAGGTCAAATAACATGAAATCTAAAAGAGGATCTTTTGGATTTGGTGATTAATGATACTAAAATTTGTCTTGTCCATGTCTTGGGCAGTGGTGATAAGTTGAAGACTAAATAGGAGGTAGAGGAATAGAGATAGTGAATACAGACTATTCTGAGTGTAGGACCTCGGTTTTGATATGAGTGAGAGAGAGCATTAGAATAGAAATCAAGGATGAGGGAGACTTATTTTTTAAGGTGAGAATGTCTTGAGTATGTTCATAGGATGATTATAAGGGAAGCAAGTCAGTAGAGAATGCAAAGGTAAAGACAGAGTAAAAGAGGTAATGGTTGGTGAACCAAAGCAGGGATCACAGATGGCAGGAAATACTAACCTTAAAGAGAATGGGCAGCACTTCTCTGATACAAAAGGCAAGAAGGTGAGAGTGGTTTCAGAGAAAGATACATTTATTTTTAGAAGTGGGGCTGAAAATTAAAGGAACATATTCTTGGTAACCTCAGTTTTCTCTGAAAGTAGGTAAGTTGGGGGAATGTCAAGAGATGAGGCTAGGAAGAAAGGAAGGCTCCAATGAGATTATGACTTTATACCATGGAAAAAATAGTCATAGAAGCATATAATCTTATATCATGAAGTTCTATGGCTCAGCAGTATTCATTCAAAAATATTAACCCTGGCTGGTGTGGCTCAGTGGTTGAGTGCCTGCCTATGAATCAAAGGGTCGCCAGTTTGATTCCCAGTCAGGGCACATGCCTGGGTTGAGGGCCAGGTCCCCAGTAGGGGGCATGTGAGAGGCAGGCACACATTGAAGTTTCTCTCCCTCTCTTCCTATCTCTTTTCCCCTCTCTAAAAAATAAATAAATAAAGATATTTTTTAAAATAATTTCTTAAGCACCTACTATGGGAACACTACTATGGGAATACTACTATTTGTGTATTCTCCTGGTGTGCCTTACATACAGCAATTGAGTTTGAATCCTGGCTCCTACTACTTACTAGTTCTATGACCTTGAGCAATTTAATTAGCTTCTCTTTGTTTTTGCTTCTTCATCTGTAAGTTGGAAGATAATAATACTGTAACATAGGATTGATGTGAATATTAAACAAGTACTATTTGTAAAGCATTTAGAATACAGCAATGTTTGTACAGTAAGCATTATATAAATATTTAGTATCATAATTATTACTTAGAAATATTAAAACTTTTTAAAGTAAAATTTGCCTCTAGTGATTGAGAATTGTTTTTTGTGTGTATATTGCAGTTTATGATGTCTCTGGAGCAGCAAGTGACAGAAATTGTGTGGTCCTTAGTGATATTCACATTGACATCATGGACTATATCCAGCCTGCAAGTTGCACAGATGCTGAATTCCGTCAGATGTGGGCCGAATTTGAATGGGAAAACAAAGTTAGTCCTGGGAGATTTATTAAAACTCCTTATTTTTGTTTCTTTTTAGCTAGTGTTGAGGGATTCTTCTAGAAAATTAATCCTGTTAAAAAATGTTAGATGTGAAAAACAAAGTCTTTCAGTATCTATTCTTGCAAATTAGCCTTAGTTGAAAGTCATGCAAGTTAGTTTGGTAAGTAGCTGTTGGAAATCTGTGAGAGTGTAATTACTCTGGTTGATTGATTGATTGACAATATAGACAATATTCCATTTATTGTATGTATGAATAATACATTATCATTGGATTTGGTGTCCAAAAGAGGCTTTACAAAGTCAGTGGCTTGCTGCACAGCTTTCTTTGAGCCTTGATTTTTATTAGAAATACTTTAGATGCAGTGCTCTGTTGATTTTCTGCGAAGTTATCTATATCTGAAAATTCTGATACCATCCTGCATTTTGTTGGGTTTTATAGATGTCATTTATTTTTTTTGTTGTCTATCCTTTCTCACTAAATACTTGGAAGAATGGTCTCATATGACATATGAGTGAGTGTTTCTCAATCCCAACATAAGAAATTCACAACTTTCTTATTGTAAGAATTATAACCTACATAGGTGAAGAAAAATGAAAACAGCGTAATATGATTTTATGTATCTTTATGTACTTGTATTGCTTTTAGTAAAATTGTTTGATATTGAAAAAAAAATTTTAAAGAAATTACAATCTTTTTGACTTTTTTCTGTGTCTTTACAGGTGACAGTTAACACAAATATAATTGATTTAAATGACTATTTACAACACATATTAAAGTCAACCAACATGAAATGCCTTACTCCAGAGAAGGTAAGATTTGACTGAGACCTTCTGAAATCCAGTAGAGAGGAATATGGTAGATTCCAGGCTTCTTGTATACTCTCTAGTGTATTTTTGCTATTATTCAGCATGAGAAAAGCAGCGTCTTTCTGGACTAGCTAAAAGAAGTTATCCCATAGCATGTATGAATCTGTTTACCTCTTTCTTCTGCACTATATCAGTCTGCTTGTTCCTAGTGCAAGGACCCAATTGAATCGTCAAATTAGTTTCTCTTTCAGTCTTATCCCTTTCAGCTAAAGGCTTATTTCAAAATAATTTCTGATACTCAGCTAGAAAATATTCATGATGTCTTCTTTTGGCTCCTCTTGTGGGATAGAATATATCTGTTTATGTAGAAAATTGTTGATATACTTTGCTTATCTGCTATGTTTGTGTATGTGTGAAAAACAAAAGACCAGAAAGAAAAAATAAAGTTTTTATAATATTTGTTTTATCAGTGAAAGAATGTCTGCTGCCAGATAAGTGAGTCCAATAGTACTCTGTGAGCTGTTGGATATACAGTAATGAACAAAATTAAAGTAAATCTTTTTCTTCATGAAGCTTAGGTCTGATGTGGGAGGCAGTCAAAAAACTATAAGTAAACAGAGAATGTATAAATACAAGTTAGGATAAGTGTTACTTCTTTACATTCAGGTTTATATACACATGGTAAAATCCATACTGTTTACATGTGTAGTTCCATGAGTTTAGACAAATTTATACAGTCATGTGCTCACTACCATATGATAACTACTATTTTAGTGATAATTTGTCTGTGTTCTTCAGTCTTGCTTACGTGTAAGTTCTTTAGTAATAATAGAGTACTGAATTTGTCACGGATTTCTTCCAGGCACTTTCTGGTTACTGTGGCTTTATGGCAGCCAACCTCTATGCTCGGTCCATATTTGGAGAAGATGCACTTGCAAATGTCAGCATTGAGAAGCCTATTCAACAGGGACCAGAGGCCCCTGTTACCGGCCACATCAGAATTCGTGCGAAGAGTCAGGTAACAGTTGCTTTTATTGAGATCGTCCCTGAATTGAACAAGAGGAGGAAGAATTGATGTCTTTTTTGTTTCTATGTGTAGTATTCTCTGTCCTAGTGTTTTGTGCTAGTAGGTGCATATATATGCAATGTATTCTCTGAATAGAAATACACCTTCGGATTTATTAAAATGACTCACCTTTTGGGCCTTATTTTGGATATTTGCTTAAAAGCAGATCAATTCCCATGGGGTATTTGTGAAATGGGTTCTTTAGAGTTTTTTTTGAAATCCAAACTATAAATCTAGTAACTGTCTGTAAATCTAGCACTAAAAGTACCTAACCAAGTAAGGTGGTTTTGGTGAGTCTGATTTGTACATCCTTGGTTTCATTGTCAAAGGTTGTATTATTGAATGGGGGCTTGGTTAAGATAGAATAACCTGCTGGTTTTACATAGTGTCAATAATTATAAATATTTTCATTCTTGTTTACAGGGCATGGCCTTAAGTCTTGGAGATAAAATCAACTTGTCTCAGAAGAAAACCAGTATATAAGAATAAACAAAAAGTCCTTGCAGCTTTACAGCTAAAATTTAGGTATGGGCTTACTGGACTCCAGCATCTTTTGTACTCTTTCATGCTTTATGTTATATAGGATCTGAGTTCATGCTGAATGCATTGCAGCCAATAATTTATAGCCTTTCCCTTAAATCAAGATTGAGTTTAAAATTATAGTTTGTCTTTTGTCTTAACAGTTCTGAATGGTGTCTTCAAAGTATATGATGTTTCTCATTGTACCAAGACCATTTTCACAGTACAATAAACAAATCTATTCCTAAATCTTTTGTTATTTTATAAATAAATGTATAATTACATAATTTTAGTTATGTAGCAGTGGATTCCTTTTATTTGCATTATAGATTTCTGTTACAAATTTAAATTACTTTGAGTTGTGTATATATGAACTTTATTAAGAGAATTTACAAACCTACTGATGTGAAATGAGACAGGTCTTGGTTTACTTGATTGAGTTTTACTTAATATTCCGACATCAGTATTTCTAAAAATGTCTCATTATATTATAAAGGACTTTCCTCTGGAATTTAGCTCCAGGAAAAAGTATCAAAGAACTTGAGAAAACACAGCCAGCTTCAGTTTAAAAGAGTAGTATTGTGAATCTTGACTGAAATAAACATACTATTCTAATTATCCTGAATAATTATGAAAAATAGATAACCCAAAATAGATTTTATTCATTCACATTTAGCTCTGGGTGTTCCTTTATATTTGTTAGGAATAAATTGGTTCCTGCCAGTTACTGAAGCTACACTGGGAGAATTCAACTCCAGAGGATTGAAAAAGCTATTCTGTTTCTATGATGCCTCCCTGCTTTACTCCTCCCTTTTTTCTCACTTTACACCAGGTGGGGCACCATCACCTCCTAATATGATAACAAACGCTTTTCTGAGCTGAATTCCCTAAGAGGCTGCTTGTGCTGTCCTTTTGGCCCTTACCTTCCTTGGGCATGATTGAGGTAGTCTGATCTCTTAGCTTGGTGGAACATTAACTGGTCCACTCTGTCTTCCAGTTAGGCTTCAGGCTACATTCAGGATGAGTCCATAGATAAGGTCTGTGAAAGAGTGAAAGCAGCATCTCCTATTTCAGCGCTTGAGTGAGACTGGAATGATTTGTTTGGATTGTCAAGGAAATTGATATCTTGTATGATGTCATAAACTTTGAAACCAATTGCTTATTTAATCAAAAAGAACCAGAGGATTACCAGGCATTTGAGATTCCAGAGCATTGAAATCTCAAAGAGTAGGTGGCTGCCCAATGAAAGACACTAGGGATGTAGGAAGAGAGTGTTGTGTGTTGGGTTGATGCATTGAGGCCAAGTCTGGAGATTTTTAGTGGAAGCAGTGTAACTAATGCAACTTTTTTTGGATAAGATCATTTCCCAAAGTATGCTCCATTGAACATTAGATTTTTTTGTTTTTGTTTAAGATTTATTTTATTTTTAGAGAGGGGAAGGGAGGAGAAAGAAGAGAGAAACATCAGTGTGTAACCACATATTGTCCCCTACTGGGGACCTGCCCTGCAACCCAGGCATGTACCCTGACTAGGAATGAAACCAGCAGCCCTTTAGTTTGCAGGCCGGAGCTCAACCACTGAGCCACACAGGCCAGGGCTGAACATTAGATTTCTTGATGTCATTAGGTTTTCTGAGAGAAAAAGCATCTCAAAGTCAAGTAAGTTTGGGAAAAACTTTATACTATCCTATACTGGGAATTCATCATGCACATTAGCATACTAAAAATTCCAGGAGTAGCCCTGGCTGGTGTGGCTCAATGGATTGAGGGCTGGCCTGCAAACCAAAGGGCCTAGGGCTTGGTTTCCAGTCAGGGCACATGCCTGGGTTGGGGGCCAGGTCCCCAGCAGGGAGCATGCGAGAGGCAACTAACCACGCATCAATGTATCTCTCCCTCTCTCCCTTCCCCTCTCTCTAAAAATAAATAAATAAAATCTTTTAAAAAAATTCCAGGAGTACTTCTGTAAAGAAAGCAGATTAGTTTGGTTTAACCTATCGGATCCTAACCTTATTTGACCAGGGAATTCTTTTTTCATAGAACACTTATTCACAATGTAGGACAGGAAAACTGACTTACCATGTTAAACATTTTGGTTTTGTATTCACAATCCATCAGTATTACATTTAAGATCTCAAGAAATTATGCCGCTGTATGTCCTAGAGTATGCTGCTGTATGTTTGTGAGAAGATTGCCTGCCTAACATATTCAGGTCATTTTTGTTGGGGTCGAATTGGCTCACATTGCAATTTTCTTAAATTCCTAAATATGGAAAACAAAGAGGTGTTAACACAGTTGTCACATATCTATTGTACATTAAGCTATTTACTTCCATAGCATTTTATTAGCTTTGTGTAGTTAATGTAAACTGCACAAATGGATAGCAGCACTGGTTAGAGAAGCTGTTTATACTGTGCTCTCTTAATTAGGATATAATATACATTTAAAGGTGGTGGCTGCTCACAGTGGACAATAGTGGTTCAGCTGGTGTGGCTTGGTTGGGCATTTCCCCACAAACATGAAAGTTGTGGGTTCAGTTCCCAATCAGGGCACATGCCTAGGTTGTGGGTGTGGTTCTCCATCAGGGCATGGGAGAGAAGCAACCAATTGATGTTTCTGTCTCACATTGATGTTTCTCTCCTCTTTCTCCCTCTCTCTCTAAAATCAATAAGCATGTCCTTGGATGAAGATTAAAAAATATAAAATTAAATGTAAAATTAAAAAAAAATTTTAAAGAATAATATACTATATAATTAGGACCATAACATCTAGTAAGGAAATAAATATAGCATCTGACACCCAGTGAGGGCATAACAAGTAAATAATTGAATAAACTTATCTGTAAATCTTAAATGGCCCTTGTATTTTGCTGTCTTAACACTAGATGGGGTTCTGTGCAGTTACTTTTATTTAGCGATTAGAAGTGATTAGAATTTAAAATTGTTTTCAGTGATATTTTGATAGCTGTAAGAAACTTCTCTTTGTGATTTATAAATACTATAGGAGACAAAAGAACTCATTTCAGGATTTCTGAAAAGACAAGAGAATTAAAATACTTTTAGAAACTCGGTGTCAGATGTGAAATACCTATACAATGTATTGGGTAAACTAAGTAGTTTTACTGGTGACTTTTACTTTCCACACTGGTAAATGTTCTTAGCTAAACCTTCCCCTTAAATCAGGATTCAGTTTAAAATTATAGTTAAAAAAATTAAGTAGCCCTGGCTGGTGCGGCTCAGTGGATTGAGTGCTAGCCTGCAAACCAAAGGGTTGTTTGATTTCCAGCCAGGGCACATGCCTGGATTGGTAGGCCAGATCCCCAGTAGGGGGCGTGCAAGAGGCAACCACATATTGATGTTTCTTTCCCTCCTCCCTCCCTTCCCCTCTCTCTAAAAATAAACAAAATCTTTTTTAATATAATTAATTATAGTTTTCTTTTGTCCAAACAGTTCTGAATGCTTTCCTCAAAGTAGAGTCAGATATATCAGCTCCCTACCTACTGCCCTCTCCCAGACTCTTATGTATCATCAGTGTTGTTTGTCCCTCTCCTTGGGCTCTGTTCTTCCCCCCCCGGATGTCAGGGGCCTAAATGAGTTAATGAGGTGTAGTGCAGATGTTTGTTTAGAATAAAAAAAAAGAAGTGTGGAGTCCTATCTGCCACTTACTTGCTGTGTGGTCTTAGACAATGGTAAGTAGCTGATTTATTGAATACATAACACTGAGTGCTTTTTCCATGACACGTAATCCTCCTGATGACTCTATGAGGCAAATATTAATGTCATTTACTGATGATGATTACACCCAAAATGAGTATTGATAAGCAAATTGTATTAAGTATATACAGTATGTAAGTAATATACACAGAGGATGAGTCACTATTAAGGCTTAGTAGTAAGAGTTGAACCCAGATGTAAAGCCAGTATGCCTGACATTAAAGCCCTTGCAACTAGTCACACATTGCCACCACGGCCTAATCCCTTTGTGCCTCCGTTTCCACATTCATAAGGTGCTTGTAATGTTTGCTTCATAAAGTTGACATGAGGAATAAAATGATATGGTGTATTTATTATGACTATTTGGTACATAGTAAATCTCATTCCATTTCGTCGCCCATTCACCTTTTGTTCTTACACTACAGAGAAAACAAACCTGTTCCCCTTACCATCTTGATCCCTCCTTCAGAGTTCAGGTCCTAATTTTATGCTGTACTTGAAAGCTTTGTTTTTGTTTTTAAAACCAGTAACTTAAAAGAAACTTCATTTCTCTAGAAGCCTTTGAGGTATCATCGGATCCTCAACCTTGTAACAGTATTTGTCATGTCAGTTTTTTAGGTGGCTGTTGACACTTCTGTTTATCAACTATTGTTACCACAGCTACGTGTGTCACAGTCCATTTATCTCATGTGATAAATGGCCTGTGATGAACACACTGGTTTGGTTTCCTTTCAGAATGACAACCAAATAACATTCTTTAACAATCTGAGAAATAAATGCAGCTAGGTTATAATAACAATGTAATATTTAGAGTTGCTCACTCTGATCAAAAGTCACTTCTAGCAATCACACCACTTTTTAAAAATTTTCTCTAGCGTGGCAGGATCTCTTTGAGAAGTCGGGCAGGAACAAAAGAATGCAAATGGGAATTATGCCTTTTATGTGGGGTTCTCTGTGTATTGGGTTCTGAGATAACTACTCTGTATTTTTGAACAACTGTACAATCAACAAGATACAAAACTGAAATGCAGTAGGGTGGTCTAAAATAGCCCTGAATGAGTCTTCCTAAATCTAATCTCAATACTCTAAGTAGCTTTCTGAAAATAGGTGTGTGTCTCTGGGCCTATCTCTTTATCTGCAAAATGAAATAATGTAGTTAACTGACTGCTTAAGAAATTGGTGCTAAAGAAACAAAAAGCCTTGTGTTTTTATAGCAACTTCAACAAACTTTATAATCAACTGGAATATCTCCACCTAGATACTACCCACAAATACCTGATAATCAGCATGAAATGGAACTGAGCTTGCCCCTCAAACTTGTTCTTCTGCTCTGTGTTCTCTGGTCACTTATGCTAGAAACGCAGCAGTCACCCTTAACTCTACCTTCACCTCCTAGTTCTCATCAGATAGTGTTCCACTTTCTTCCACAGTATTTTTCTAATCTTTTGTTGTTGTTGTTGTTGTTGTTAACTACTGCTGAGATTGTCCTGGTTTAGATTTTTGCCATCTTTATTCTAGACTGCTGCAATGACCTAACCATAAATTTCACATATAATTCTAAAAGTAAAGCCTATGCTTTAACCTTGACCACATGCAACAGTTGCTATACAATTCCTTGACCTGTTCAAGCTCTTCCCTGGTAATACCATTTTGGCATACATACCTAAAAAAAAGGAAAAAGTCCAAAGATTTTTTAAAAGATTTCATTTATTTATTTTTAGAGAGTGGGGAAGGGAGGGAGAAAGGGAGAGGAACATCAATGTGTGGTTGCCTCTCATGTGGCCCCCTACTGGGGACCTGGCCTGCAACCCAGGCATGTGCCCCAGATGAGAATCAAACCAGCAACCCTTTGGTTCACAGGCCTGTGCTCCATCCACTGAGCTACGCCAGCTGGGGCTCAAAGATTTTAATATTTTTAATAAGGAGAATTGAAAATGATGGTGTACCCCAAAATGAGTATTGACCCAAATGGTAAGTATATGCAGTGTGTAAGAGAACCCAGTAAATAGTAGATGTTCAATAAATACTTGCTGAGTGACCAAATGAGTCAAACATGCAGCTATAAAGATAACAGTGTGGATTAAATTTCACTGAACATGTGCCAGTGAAATAACATTAGGGGGAAAACACACTACTTTGTAAGAATGTCTCTTACATTAAGATGAATCAGGATATGTTACAGACATACTGCCTGACTCTCAAAGTGATTTAAAAAATCAAAATATACCAGTTCTGTCACTAGAACATCTTGAAAATAAATCCTTTCTACCTCAGGTCACTGGGCGTGGCTAAGATATTTCATTGGCAGAGTCCCTGAATCCAGCTCTAGTGATTTTTAGATTTGTGATATTGATCTCTTGGGCCTCTGAGTGGATGAAACTTCAGCTTCTTCTGGGTCCACCCAAAGAGCTGGCTGGCATCCTCCTATAAGTACTGCCTTCTCTTATAACAGGGTAGGGACTGAATCTTACCGCACAGGACCCCAGCCAGGGTAGCAGGGCAGTGCCTATCTGGCTCAAGGTGTCTGTCTGAGAAAATTACTGAACTCTTCTAAGCTACCAAACCATTTCTTAAAGCCCAACAACATTAAAAAGTGAATTTAATGAATCATAATCAAAATTTTCTCTTTCTATGAAGTTGTTTCAGGTCACACTTTTTTTTTTAAACGACCCTGTGCTTTGAGTAAAGGTATGACTGTCACTCATGCTGTAAGTAAAGGAATGACTATTAAGAGTGTGGTTTTCAAACTGCCTGCTAGTACAATGGGATTCCACAAACTAGACTAATGTGTTCCCACAGTTAAATAACAGTGGTCTTTTCCCCAAATCCAAGAAAATTTGGTAGATAGATTTTTGTCAGTTGTGTGTTTCTTCTCTGTAAATGTTTTTGATACATTAAATCTGCTACCAAATGTAAAAGGCTATAAGGAAGCATTATGGGAATATTTAGTCAGCTGAACATTCTTGGCTGAAGCTTGTCTTGGTGGCCATTTGTGCTCCTCGTTGTTTTATTTGTATACACGTACTTTCTGGTAGTAAACTGTTCCTTGTTCATCAGATGGAGTTAAATGTGCTACCATGGTGGCAGCAAAGAACAACTTGATTCCTAGGTGCTGCACCACTGGACTTAGGTGCCTGTGCAAAATCCAAAATCCAAGTATTCTTACGTAATTTGTACAGATCATATAGGCACTACTTTAATGAAATAACCCTTGGTAATAAAAGTGTAAATATAAGTTCAGGTAATCCTTGGCTTATGCCTTCAATATAATGACTTCTGGAAAAGCCCTGGGAGAATGTGCCCTGATTTTTAGCACTCAGCATGTAATTAAGGCTTTTCTCTTATTCCCTAACCTAAGGCACAAGATGGGAACTCTCTAGGACCCTTGGGCTCTGACTGATAATACTGTATGTCTAGTTCTGTGCTGTGTTCTGAAGTTTCTGAGGGTAAAATATAGTTTGGTGAGTATTTTAAGGGCACGTAAACACCTAATCAGAGAAAAATGTACTAGCTACTGTGAGAGAACAAAAACCTGGTAACTATCAAAGAAGGTCAAGCATGGTTTCACAAAAGGGTGACGTTTGAACTAAGCCTTGAAAAGCATAAATTTGCCTGCTGAATGTCAGATAAGAGATGGGAAAGCCATTGCAACCACACAGAACAATTTGGGTAAAGTCACGAGTGCATGGCACAAGAGAATGTGTTCTACTCAACGTACATGTAGGATGTACTGAGGGGCAATGGCAGATGGTGAGGCTGGAGAGGGTAGACGAGTCAGGCTGGGGCGTTCAAACTTTGTCTTATGGGAATGAAGAACTACTAAGGATTTTAAAGCAGATAAGTGAAACGATGAGATTTGCATTTAGAAAAACCTCTGACTAGTTTAGACAGTAGATGGGGCTGTGGGAGACCAGTTACAACATGTGAGTGGGACGTGGTCGAAGCAGGGAGTAGAGGACAGGGAGAAGCCTTGAAGTTACTGGGTTTTGCCGTGGCTGGTGTGGCTCAGTGGATTGAGTGCTGGCCTGCAAGTCAAGGGATCACTGGTTCAATTATCAGTCAGGGCACATGCTTGGGTTGTGGACCAGGTCCCCAATTGGGGGTGCAGGAGAAGCAACCACACGTTGATGTTTCTCTCCCTTTCTTTCTCCCTCCTTTCCCCTTGTCTAAAAATAAAATAAGTTACAGGTTTCCCTGAAGGCAAATGATGCTCTGATAAGCAGGTAGGGCAACCAAATCTGTTTTTCTTCATGTATAGTATGGGAACAATTTATCCTTCCCCTTCCTGTCTTAAGGGGTTACTGAAATGGCAATGAAATGTAATCTGTAAAGATGTGTACAAATGGGCAGTAGAGTAGCTATTAATAATGTTGTCATAGTGATCTTCATCCACAGAACAAACATGAGGTTGAACGATACAAAATTCTCTCTCTATGGCTAAAAAAAAAATGAGCAGTGTCAGGTGATTCAACCTCATAGTTTATGGGTTAGTTTTTCCTGTTACTTCCTGCCTCCTTTTCAGCCATATCATAGTTTTGTTTTTTTTTTTTAAAGATGAGCAATACATTTCATCAGGGGGATTTCCAGGAATGCTGGGAAAGCAAATGTGGTAGCAAGTGTACAGGCTTTGAAGTCAGATAAACCTGGAATCAACTTTTCCTCTGTAATATTAACTGTGATCTTCATTAAGTCAATCTGTTTCAGTCTTATTATTTTCATCTGGAAAATGGAAATAATGCCTGTCTTGGAGGGTTATTAAATGAGAAAATGCACACCTTGTTCACATGTGGCATGTAAAAGGTGTTGAATAAAAGCTGTTCCTTACTCCCCCACCCTTTTTTTAACTTGTTTACAGGTTTGACATAAAACTTTAGTTATCTGCTTCCTTGTGTCCCAGAAAAACAGAGTTAAGAGCTACCTACCAGGGATTTTGATGTGTATCTGATATGTTCAGCTGTCATAACTTCAAGCCAAAATCTTCTAAACTAAGTGATCATTTATATTATCAAATATTCCATGGAATCGCTTTAGTGCACATTTTCTGTCAAGATTTTCCAGAGTGCCACAAGCCTCATCACTTTTCACGTAATCCAGGAAGTTACTCATTTAACCCAGATTTTCAATAAACTCATACATACAAACTGTGTCATACTCCTCTGGAAATGTCATCATATTTGTGTGTGTGTGTGTTAACTGCTCTTTGCAAAGGAAAAAAAAAACCACTTCAAATATTATTTCTTTCCTTATATTCCTGACTGAATCTAACCGAAAGGTGACCTGAACTCCCATTTGCTGACCCTCTGCACTTCCGGGCTCCAGCAGCACAGCTGGGTTTCTGTCTCTTCCCCTGCTTAACATTTCCTCTGATGATGAGTTCTGACTTCAAATTATACCAGGGGGTTGGTGTCGTGTTGTGTTTTGTTTTGAGCTCCCCCTTTGTACAAGCCCTACTCTTGTCACAGCGTATATATGGCAAACAAGACAGAGCTTACATTTTTGTGACAACAATCAAATAAGATACTTTCAAAATGAGTGAGTGCTACCAAGGAAATAAATAGGCTAATGGGATATGTATAGTGGCTGGTAGATGGCAGGTAACTTAGAAAGGGTTCTTGGGGAAATAAGGCAGTAACAATGTCCAGAGGTGAAAATGAGTTTGGCATATTTGAAGAACAGAGTGGCTGGGATTCATTCCCTCTCTCTCTCTTTCTCTCTCTCTCCCCCCTCTCTGTCTCTCTCTCAACTTTGTAACAGTAGTATGCAGTGAAGAGATAGTCAGGAGACAGACAAAAATTATTCTCTGGGCCCGGGCCTCCAGCATCCCCGGAGGGCTGGATCTGTATCTACCCACTTCCAAGAACCTTCCTTTAAACCAGAAGTGTGCAGTGACTCACATTCTCACTCTGTCTCTCTCACAGGGAACCTGACTGTCTTGCCCTCCTGCCTTGACTTTACCCCTTACTGAGTTCAACTGAGAGTACTTGATTTTCTACTACATAATGGCTTTTTAACTTAAAAATTAATTACTAAAGTACTGTCTGCTTATGAAGATTAAAAAATAAAGAAAGGCAGAAATCAAAAAGTTATTCACAATCTCACCACCCAGAGATAAATATTGGTTATCATTTTGTGATACATCATTTCAGACATGTATTCATTTATATACATATTTTAATCTATCATAATGTGACTTTATTCGGTGATATAAACTTCTTTATCAACAATCAATGCCTGATTCTACATTATTTTAAATAATTTGTCATGCTGATGATATACCACAATTGTTTCAACCCATTCACTGTTTCAAGGACTAATACAATAATTATGATAATCACAGTAGTTAATAGATGTTAAGAACACTGATAATTTTATACACATTATTTCCGAGGCAAGGAATGTTAAGTGAGTTGCTTGACAGTAAGTGACAGACAATGGTGAAGCAAATGCCATTTGCTACACATGTACTGTAGGCTAGGCACGGTGCTTGTCTCAGTAGCAAAAGAACTGCTATTTCCTTTAAACTGCCCAGGTGAGAACTCTGTAGCCCTCAGGTAATGGTAGTGGGAGAGAGGCATCTGGATGTCCACTCCCACCAAGACTGCTTATAGTGGTGCAGAAACAAGACTGCTGTTAGGATAGGGCACTTATAAGCTAGATATCCAAAGTTTGGCAGTCATTATTTTCTTGCCTTAGGCTACAGTCCAGTCTCAATTTTTGGTGCCCCTCCAAGATGGCTTCCCCACCCTGAGCCCCTCACCTCTTACCTTCAGTTTCTTTATCTATAAAATAGACAAACCATAGTTATTATTATTATTGGCTATCAAGTAAAACAGGCCCCAATCCTGGGTGACCAAGTGTCCAGGAATTAGGTGCTTCCTCACAAGTGCTCTTTGAAAAAGTGAGAAGGGAACCATCAGAGTTTGGGAACCTAGATGAATGAAGAAAAAGGGAGTTGGAAATAATCTGGTTTTTCCTCAAGGTTACCACTGAAGAAAATAATGAGGGGAGAAGGTGATGGTGTGGGGAATTCTCCAGCAACCTCATTTAAGTGTGCCGCAATTGTGGGTGTAGGACAAGTCATATTCCTTTAAGGCCCTGCTGGTTCCTGGGAGACCTGCTCACAAGTTGACATACTGACCTCTCATTGGTTCCCACATGAAGGACAGTCAGCCAATATCAGGCATCATCAAACAATTGGGAGAATGCTCAGAGGCAGAAACTGAAGCAGGATGCCTCACATCTGGCATGCTCATATTCTGAGCCTGAAGAGGTGAGCTAATTGGCAAAGGTTGCTCAGCAAGTAAATGATGGAGCCAGAAATGCAACTCTAACTTCTGACCCAGAGCCTTTCCTCTCTCTATTACATGTTGTTACTTTTACTGCTGGAACGCCATTTGATCCACCGTAAATTAAGCAAACAGACAAAAACTTCCATAAACTTTATGTTCATGGCAGATTACTGTCTTCACCTCCTGCTTAATGGAAACTTGGTTCTCTCTTGAGGCCACATCTTATATTCTCTTCCAGTCTCCAGATTAGAAGCTGCCTATTCTCCCACATTCCACTGGGGCTTCCATGGGCAGTCTCAACATTCCCCACTGACATTAACCGATCACTACACTTCTATTACTTGCAAAATTTACTTCTCCTTTGAGGCTTATGCCATGCAGCTCAGCAGCTCAGACCCTCTGTCCTGAGACCATGACTCTTGAACGAGTGCACCAGAGTGGAAGGAATAACTGGGTGGGGAGGGCTGTCTTTGGGGCTCACACCATCTTCTGTGTTTTCTTTGCAGTGGTTGTCTTCTGACCACCTCAGTCCCTCAAGTCTTCTCCACTTCAAGTCCTGCTAACACCCAGGTGACTTCATAATGTGAAGCCATTTAACACCCTAGCCTCTTTGTTCCTCAATGTTGGCAACAATAACCGCCACATCACAGCCACGGTTATACCCTGGACCTCCTCAAGACCTAGCGCTCCACTTCTGAGATCTTGAGTTCTGGTGTATTGAATCTCTCTGCCTGTCATCTCCTAGCTCCCTAACCCTCTTATTCCTACCATATCTTCTCCCTGACATCCTGGCCTTTGGCTTCACTGTTTTCTCTCAAGTCTATATCGCTCTCTTTAATATTTTGCTTCCTTCCCTGTTCTGCCTTGACCTTGTAGTACAGCATGAAAAACAGCACTATCCTCTTTCAGCCACACCCTTTCTGAAAAGTCTAAACTCTGTATTAGTCCAACCATCTGCCTTCTTCGCTCCTAAGCTTGGACTTCTGAGCACAACCCGGCAGATTGGCCCTAAAGCAACCTTGGTCATCTCTTCACAATAGGCATGAATTAATTTAACTAACAAAACTGAGTAGTCCATTCATTCATCTGGCAAACATTTACTTATCATCTGTTACATGCCAGGCAAGGTGCTACATGTTAAACAAAAAAAAACAGTAGACAGCAAAACCAGACCAGGGACACAGTGCCTGCCTTCATCGAAAAATGGCCTACCAGAAAAGAGAGCCCTTGTCCGCTCTATACAGTCATATCGTTACAGTCATGAATAGTGCTGCAAAGGAAAAACCTCCAAGTATTATAAAAGTGTACCATAGGACAGCCTACCCTAGTCTCAGGATCAGGAAAGGCCAACCTGAGAAAGTAACATTTAATTTCTGGCCTAAAGGAAAGGTTCAAACTAACTAAGTGAAAGTATAATCGAAGTGGAATGGAAGGGCTTTCTTTGTGGAGGGAAGAGTGTCTGCGAAGGCCCGGAGACAGGAAGGAGGGAGGAAGTGAAAGGGGCCTTGGGAGAGTGTGTGGAGGGCTCCGAAGGTGAGGTTAGGGAAGTCTGTGAGCCAGATCTCTGGGTCGTGTTAAGCCTTTTGAACCGTTAGGGTGTTGTGCAGAGAATGACATTGTCTGATTTGCCTTGTCTTTTAGAAGAGGTCAATCCATTTGTAGGATGTTGAAAGGATTAAATGGAGGTACGTAAACCACATAGAAAGCTGTTGTAATTGCCCACTCAATGGCTGGAGGCTTAGTGGGGACAGATTTGAGAAACTTCTCCAAACTCCAAAAGGTCCATAACCTACTTTTCATTCCTCCCAGTACCATCACCACCACTACCACCAATTTTGGCAATTGGCTTGTTTCCTACTTCTTAGGAAAATGAATATATCAGGTGTGAACTTCCTCAATTTCCTGCCTCTACACCTACAGATTTAGCTAACTGCATGTCCTTCACTTCCTTCCTGCCAACCTCGGAGAAAGAAGGTCAGGTCTCCTTTCTGAAGCCCATCATTTCCCTTCCACCTTCTCTGGGACCGATACCATGCTCCATTGCTTGTCCACCCCCTGTCTTGGAAGCAAACTCAAGTCTCTTCCAATTAGAAAAACAAAAATCAAAACCCACTAACCTCCTGTCACCCTAGATACTACCTTATCTCTCTCCTCCCTTTATAACAAAGTTTGTAAAGTCTCTTCTCCCTATGTCAGGGAAGGTGGTGCTCTCCAAACAGTCCAGGTGCTCCCCACGTCTCCCAGCTCCTTTGAAGTTAGGCAGGCCTAGGTAACTAGTATCTCACTTTGGACTTAAGAATAGCTGGCATGTGACCTTCCAGTGAGTTCTTCATTTGCTGAGGCAATCCTGGAGGTTTTGTCTCATAGAAGTTCCAACTTCAAGATGATGGAGACCCCATCACTCTGAGCTCCTACGTGACTGTGTTGAGCAGTCCCCCCACCCTCACCACACAGAGTGTAAGAAAGAAAGAAATTTTTGCTGTAAGTCCCTGAATTTGGGGATACTTTGTTACTACAGCATAGCCTAGTCTAACTAATACATTTACTCTCTACTTCCTCATCTCCCCTGCACTTTTTGAAACAGAATTACAGTATTTCTGATGTAGTTTTTAGCTCTCAGACTCCTCTCCATTGACAGTTTACTCAGGCAAATGCCACCACAATTCTCCTATTGCTTAAATCATCTAATTTGATTTCTCTGTATCCTGTGACATAGTTGGCTACTCTCTTCTTGAAGCTTCTCCTCTGGCTGCCATGACACTAGCAACTCTTGGTTTTCCTCCTACTTCTCTAGAACATAGGTTACGGAGGTAAGTAGAACCTTTTTCTCCTTCTATTGAAGTGGCATCAAGTGCCTTTTATCAAGTCAAACTCCCATTTAAAAGACTTCTGTGGCTTTCCAAACCTGAGTTTATTAAACTGACATTTGAGACACTCAGTGATTTAGCCACAACCTGTTTTTCCAGCTTTAGCTTCTAGTCCCCTTTACATAGCTAACCCTTCACCCAATAGGGGCTTGATGAGCTCCTCCTCCTCTTTGACCTTCATCATGCTGTTTCCTGTATCTGTCACATGCTTCAGTTTTGCTTTCTCCTTTCAAATAATTTAGATGTTTGTGTAAAAAACCTTATGTACAGGTTGCTTACAATAGTAAAATTTTGGAAATGACCTTAATGTCCATCTTTAGGACGGAATAAAGAAATGTTATAGACATGCCAGGTCTGAAATGCACTCTTTCTCACCAAAATAAAGGACTAAACCAAAAACAGAAGTTCCAACAAGGAAAGAGATGAAGAGCACCTGAAAAGTGGCAGTAAAGATAAATCTAGGATCACACCTTTGCACCAGGTGTAAATGCAACCAATCCTGATAAAAGCAAGGTGATTCAAAGATTTATGTTGTGGCTATCACCAGGCTAAAACTGATGAAGCTACTGTACACGTGATCTCTCCAATAAGGGTGTAACCTAAGAAGGAGGAAGATACAAGTTCTAGTCAACAAGGACTCCAATTCAGGGCAAGGCAAAAAAAAAAAAAATTGCTCAGGATAACAGGGAAGGAGTGTCCCGGAAGACAACTGAGCAGGAGGGCTAGAATGCAAGCAGTTCCAACAGGAAAATGAAGTTCTCCAGGAGGAGTGTGTTCAAGAGAAAAATCGGACCTGACAGATGACCTGATGCCACTGGCCCCAAGGAACAGTATAGTGAAAAATTAGTGGAAGGTGTTAGAAGAGTTATTTATAGGTAATTATTGCAGAGAATATTAAGTAAATGAAAAACCAAGGCAATTGTGAACTTTAGGAAAAGCAAAATTGAAAAAAATAGAATTTAGGTATGCTTCGATGGTCAGTTGTAAATAATATTTACATAGGGATCATAATGTAAACACTGACTGTTGATTTAGCCCACAATTGTACTGTAATTCTATCAGGAAGCTGAGGAGAAGAAACAGAAGTGGGTGGAGGTGTGGCAGAACTAAATCCTAATCTACAAATAGAAGTCACTATAGTATGTCTAAAATGGATTAATCAAACGTAGCAAAAAGAACATACTTTTTAGGAAAACAGGGATATACAAGTGCCATAAGAGACAACGAAGTTGGTAACCTCTGGAGAAGAGACTTGGGGGAATGGGGAGGGGAGAGGCAGGACGGGAAATTATTGCTTTATCTTACATGTCTCTGAGGGGTGGGACCGGCAGGGAGAGGGTTTTTATTCTCCCCCCCACCCCCACATATTCTCTGTACTATTCAAAGTTTTTACAATAAGTGTGCATTACTTTTATAATTATAATAAAAAATAACAAAGTCAATGTGCTGTCCCCGTTGTCTGCCTTTGGGAATTTCATCTCCCGGCTGTTGGGACCATCTCCAGTTCTCACGTCTCCACTCTTAAGCCCTGTGTGTGGGTTTGCCTCCTTTGTTTGAATGGGAGTAAAGCAAAGGCTCTGTGGTTTCTCTCCTCAATCAAGAGCTCATCTCAGTTATTGGCAAACACCTACCTGCAAGCCATATCCAAAGAGGAGGGAGCTGTGGTTCCCTCAGCCAACTTAGCCATCATCTGGAATGCCAAAAAGCCTCTACCAGACCATGGGCTGCTGCACAGTATACCTCTCTATTTTGAAGTTCTCTCTTCCAACACTTACCTCATTCATACTAAATAGTTTCCATCTTTTTACCCCACACTCCCAGCTCCTGGAACTGATGCTGCCTGGAACATAATATCATAGCTATAAAGTAATTAAGTTTGTGTTTGGATGGACCTCGGAACAGAAAACACCCTGAACGTGGCTTTGATGTTGATAGTCTGTAGTTCAAAGCTGGAAGCTGCAAGCAAAGCCCCCAAGACATTGTCTTTATTAGACGGATCAGGATTGAAATCTGCCCTCTGCCATGGAGAAACACACTTTTTTCTGCCTTCCAAGGCTCTTTGCTAAAAAAACATTCTCAAAAAGACGTTCTTTGCTTGTAGGCATTCTGTGTCTAGAACAAAACATTCTGTGTCTAGAACAAAGTTGATACAAGATGTACAGATCTGCAATAGAGAATTCTCTCCCAAGACTGACCCACAGAAACCGTGAGATTATAAGCATTTGCTGTTTGAAGCCATTAAGATTTGGAGCAATTTGTTACACAGCAACATGTAATACTGTCATAGATTTTTATTTCTGATGCTCTTATTCTGTTGTGTAGATCTAGATTTTCATTCAGTGTGATTTACCTTTTGCCTGGAGAATTTCCTTTAACCTTTTTTCCAGTGTTGGTTTGCTGATAATGACTTTTTTCAGTTTTTTAAAAAATACGTAAAGGCCTTTATTTTGTTGTTGTTGCTGTTGTATTCTTTTAAACAAAACTCACTCATTGCAAATGTATAAACTCAATGATTTGGTAAATTAATAAACTTGTATATCTATCACCATAATCCAGTTTTAGAACATTATCATCTCTTCCAAAAGTTCCCTGGTGCTTGTTCAATACTTAATCTCCACTCCCACCCCAGACCTAGGCAACCACTTAATCTCTTTAAATTTGCGTTTTCTAGGTATTTCATATAAATAGAATCATACATGTAGTCTTTGCTTCAAGCTTCATTCACTTAGTTCATCCATGTTGTAGCATGTGTCAGTAGTCCATTCCTTTTAAATAATGAATAATGTTCCATTATATGGATGTATTGTACCATGTAATCTTTCTCAGCCTTTTGGCTAAGACAAAGTGTGGCTATACCACATTTTCTTTATCTTTCACCAATTGATGAACAGTGAGCTTGTTTCCATCTTTTTACTATTATGAATAAGACTGCTATGAACGTTTTCATACATGTTTTTGTGCGGACATATGTTTTAATTTGCCTTGGATAGATTCACAGAAATGGAAATGTATGATAATTTTTATGAAGTGAACAAACTGTTCTCAGAAGTGGTTGTACCATTTTACATTTCTACTAGTAGTACATGAGGGTTCCAATTTCCACACATCCTCGCCAACACTTGGTATTATGTATCTTTCTTGTTACGCCCCTCTAGTGAGTACGTAGTGGCATCTCATATTTTCTTTTTACTGTAGTGTTGTCAACATACAATATTGTTAGTTTTAGGTGTACAACATAATGGTTTAATATTTATATACCTTACAAAATGATCATCACAATAAGTCTAGTAATTATCTGTCACCAGACAAAGTTGTTACAATATTATTGGTTATATTTTCTATGCTGCACATTATGTTGCTGTGCCTTATATGCTTTATAACTGAAAGTTTGTATCTCTTAATCCCCCATTTGTTTATCTTATTTTTGCCATTTATAAATTGGGTTACTTTTCTTTTATTACTGAATTATAACAGTTCTTTATTTATTCTAGATTCAAGTCTTTTATCAGATTTGTGACTTGTTAATATTTTGTCCCAACCTATGCCTTGTCTTTTCATTTTCTTAATGGTGTCTTTGAAACACAAAGTGTTTTTTGAAGTCCAACTTATTGATTCTTTTCTTTATGGCTTACGCTTTTAGTTCCATGCCTAAAAACTCATTTTCAGATCCAAGGCCATGAAGATATCCTCTTATATATTTTTTTAGAAGTCTTACAACACTTGCTCGTACATCTAGGTCTGTGATCCATTTAAGTTAATTTTGTGTGTGGTGTAAGGTAAGGGTTTGAGTTATTTTTTTTGTATGTGGATATTCAATCGTCAAAGCACCATTTGCTGAAAAGATTATCCTTTGCCCCACTCAATTGTTCTTGCTCCTTTGTCAAAATCAAATAAGCATGAATGTAAAGTGTTATTTTTGGACTATTCAGTTTCATTGATCTAAATGTGTATCTTTGTGCCAATACTATACTCTCTTGATAATTGGGCTTCGTAGTAAGTTTTGATTTCCTTTATTTCTGAAAGATGTTTTTTCTAGATATGGAATTTCAGGTCGACAGGTTTTTTTTCCTTTCAGCACATTAAAAATGTTGTGATACTGTCCTCGGGATTGCATAATTTCATATGAGAAGTCTGCTGTCATTATCTTTATACCTGTGTACAGAGTTATAAATCTGCTTTTTCTCTAGTCATTTAATTATTTTTTTACTTTAAATAATTTCATTATGATGTACCTTAGTGTGTTTTTAAATTTAACTTAATTTTTATTGAATTTATTGGGGTGATACTGGTTAATAAAATTATATAGGTTTCAGGTGTACAGTTCTACAATAATACATCATCTGTATATTGTATTGTGTGTCCACCACCCCAAGTCATGTCTCCTTCCATCACCCATTATCTCCCCTTTACCCTCCTTTACCTCCCTCACCCCTTTTCTTTCTGATACTGTTGTCTGTGTCTATGAGTTTTCACTATACTGTTGTCTGTGTCCATGAGGTTTTTTGGGTTTTTTTTCTTAATCCCTTAACTTTTTTTCACCCAGCCCCACAACTCCCTTCCCCTCTAGAAGCTGTCAGTCTCTTTTCTATCTATGAATCTCTTTCCATTTTTTTGTTAGTTTGTTGTATTCATTATATTCCACATATGGTATTTGTCTTTCTCTGACTGGCCTATTTCATTTAGCACAATGCTCTCCAGGTCCATTCACGCTGTTGCAAAGGGTAAGATTTCCTTCTCCTTTACAGCCAAGTAGTATTTCTCTGTGTAAATGTACCACAGCTTTTTTATCCACTCATCCTCTGATAGACAGCTGGGCTGCTTCCACATCTTGGCTATTGTTGCAATGAGCACAGGGGTGCAGATATTCTTTTGAATTAGTGTTTCAGGTTTCTTCAAGTATATTTCCAGGAGTGGAATCACTAGGTCATAATGCAGTTGCATTAAAAAAATTTTTTAAAGATTTTATTTATCCATCTCTAGAGAGAGGGAAAGGGAGGAGGAAAGAAAGGGAGAGAAACATCACTGTGTGGTTGCCTCTCACACGCCCTCCTACTGGGGACCTGGCCCAAAACCCAGGCATGTGCACCATGAGAATTGAAACAGTGACCCTTTGGTTCAAAGGCTGGCACTCAATCCATTGAGCTACACCAGCAAGGGCAATTTTTTTTCATCCTTACCTGAAAACATTTTGTCATTGCTTTTTTAGAGAGAGAGTCAGAGAAATATTGATGTGACAGAGAAGCATTGATTGGTTGCCTCCCTTACGCATTTGTCTGGACAGGAGATTGTTTGCACCTGCACTGGAAATCAAATCCGCAACCCACATATGTGCCCTAAGCAGAAATCAAACCTGCAACCTTTTGGTTACTGGTTAATGCTCCAACCAACTAAGCTACACTGGCTAGAGCCATTTTTAATTTTATGAAGTAACTCCATACTGCTTTTCACAGTGACTACACCAATCTGCATTCCTACCAACAGGGCAAAAGAGTTCTATTTTCTCCACATCCTTGCCAACACTTGTTTGTTGATTTATTGATAATAGCCATTCTGACAACTGTGAGGTGATATCTCATTGTGGGTTTTTTAAAAATTATATCTTATTAGCTCTGGCTGGTGTGGCTCAGTGATTGAGTGCCGGCCTACAAAGGGTCACTGGTTAGATTCCCAGACAGGGCACATGCCTGGGTTGTGGGCCAGGTCCCTGGTAGGGAGTGCGCAAGAGACAACCACGCATTGATGTTTCTCTCCCTCTTTTTCTCCCTCCCTTCCCCTCTCTAAAAAATAAATAAAATCTTTAAATATATATATATATTTTATTCATTATGCTATTACAGTTGTCCTGAGTTTTCCCCCTTTCCTCTCCACCCAGCGTCCCCTGCTCCCTCAGGATAGTTCATGTCCATGGGTCATGCATATGAGTTCTTTGGCTACTCCATTTCCTATACTGTACTTTACATCCCATGGCTATTCTGTAACTTCCTGTTTGTACTTCCTAATCCCCTCACCTCTTCACCCATGCTCCCCCTTACCCCTCCCATCTGGCAACCTTCTGGTTACTAACTTCTTTTCTCTTGCTTTTAAGAGTCTCTCTTTATCTTTCTCTTTGGCCTTTTAATAATGATGTCTTAGAGTGGGCTTCTTTGCATCCATCATAATTGGGACTCTCTGTGCTTCCTGGACTTGCATGTCTGTTTCCTTCACCAAATTAAGGATGTTTTCTTTCACTGTTTTTCACATAGATTTCCAAATTATTGCTCTTTCTCTTCTTCTGGCATCCCTATAAGGGAAATGCTGTTTACAAAATCCTCATTTTGGGAGGGGATTCTTTTTTCTTCTGGTTCTGCATGGTTGTTTTTTGCTTTCTTGTGCTCCAAATCATTGATTTGATTCTTGGCTTCATCTATTCTACCCTTATTTCCCTAAAAATTGCTCTTTATTTCAGTTATCACATCCTTTGTTTTGGGCTGGGTCTTTTTTATGCTGCTGAGGTGCTCACTAAGTTCCTTGAGCATCAAAAGCACTGTATATACAGTGTTTTGAACTCTGAATCTGAAAGATTGCTTATCTCCATTTCCTTTAGCTCTTTTTCTAAAGTTTTCATCTGTTCTTTCATTTGGGCCATGTTTCTTTGCCTCCTCGTTTTGGCAGCCTCCCTGTGTTTGTTTCTATGTATTAGGTAGAGCTGCTTTGGCTCTGTGTCTTGGTAGTGTAGCCTAATGTAGTAAGTGTCCTGTAGAGTCCAGTGGCACAGCCTGCCCTATCATCCAAGGTGGGTACTTGAGGTGTGCCCTTTGTGTGGGCTGAGGACATACTCTTGTAGTTGAAACTTGGTTGCTGTTGGTAGATCAATGAGAGAGATTTACCCAAGCCAGTCAGCTGCAAGGACAAGCTGTGACCACTGACCACCAATCTCCGCCCTCCGTGGAGGATGAGTTGTACAGGAACAGGGTGGTGATGCTCAGATGTGGTCTATAGCTGTCCACTGGGTGGGCTGGCCCTGGGGTTTCCTGGTGGTGCCGAGCAAGGTCAGCCCCCACCTGTGTTTTTCCCCAGGCCACCCTGCCTGAGCTATAAAGCAATGTGAGATGGCTGCTACTTGTGCTGGGCTTGGAGATTCCCAGATGAAACCAAACTGTGAACCTAATTTGGCTGCTGCTAGAACTCACTGAAGCCAGCTGTTGCTTGTTTGATAGGATTTAGAAGCCAAGAGGAGCCATTCTTATGGAAAAGCAGCTTGGGTTGGCCTATAAATTGGGTGGAGTAGGGTCTCTGTGGATCTCCAAGGTAGGTCACAGAGTGTTAGCCAGGCTGACGGAGTCTCAGGTATGGCAACAGCCTACTGGCTCTGTGGTGGGGAGAGCTCAGCAATGGGACAATGGCCTCTGCTTGCCCCAATGCCAGACACATCAGTCTCTCCCTGTATATCACTGGTGTCCTTCAAACTACCACCCCAGTGCTGGAGCTCAGAGGGAGCGAGTCTGAGTAGGTGAGTCTGTGTGTATGTTCCCCAAGAGGAACTGTTTAGGGCTCCAACAGTTTCTTCCACTGACTCAATCCCCACTGGTTTTCACAGCCAGAAGTTGTGGGGACTTATCTTCCTGGCACTGGAATCCTGAGCTGGGGGTCCTGGTGTGGGTCTGGGACTCCTAGCTCCTGAGACATCCTTCCCAAATTTTTGTCCATGTGGGTGAGGGACCAGCACATTTTTCATCCACGTCCCTCTTACCAGTTTGGATGCATGTGGTTTCTTCAATTTTGTAGTTGTCAGACTTCCAACTTTATTTCAGACATTTCTGAGTGATGGTTGTTCTATATTTTAGTTGTAATTTTGATGTGGTTGTGCAAAGAGGCAAGCCATGTCTGCCTATGCCACCATCTTGACCGGAAGCCTCTTTCTGTGGTTTTAATTTGCATTTCTCTGATGATTAGTAATATTGAACATCTTTTCATAAGTCTATTGGCCATCTGTATGTCTTCTTTGGAGACATGCCTATTCAGGCCCATTGCCATGTTTTAATTGGATTTGTTTTTTGGTGTCAAGTTGTATAAGTTCTTTATAAATTTTGGATATTAATCCCTTATCAGGTATATTATTAATGAATATGTTGTCCCATTCATTGGGTTGGCATTTCATTTGTTGATGGTTTCCTTTGCTGCACAAAAACTTTTTAGTTTGATGTAGTCCCATTTGTTTATGTTTTCTTTCATTTCCCTTGCCCAAGGCAACATATCAGAAAAAATATTGCTATGAGAAATGTCCAAGATTTTACTACCTATGTCTTCTTCTAGGTTTTCATGGTTTCAAGTCTAGCATTTAAGTCTTTAATCCATTTTGAGTTTATTCTTCTTTATGTTATAATAAGATGATCTAATTTAATTTTTTTGCATGTATGTCTGTCTGATTTTCCCAATACCATTTATTTAATGGACTATTTTTACCCCATTGTATGTTCTTGCCACCTTTATCAAATATTAATTGACCATAAAGGCATGGGTTTATTTCTGGACTCTCTGTTTTGCTTCATTGATCTATATGTCTGCTTTCATGCCAATTAGATGCTGTTTTAATTACTATGGCCTTGTAGTATGGTTTGATATCAGGTAGCATGATTCCTACAACACTGGATTGGTCTTGGGATATTTAGATGACAATTGTAAAAAAGAATGTTAAAATCTCCCATAATTGCCCTGTAGTAATTATCAGTTAGGTTTTTATGTATTTCATACTACCTTCCAGTCTTCTTTCTATTTTTTTATTTTGGGTGGTTTTTATATCAGTCTTCCCCTTACAAGATTTTTTTCTAGGCTTTGACACTAATGACCACTTCCTCATTTTAGAAGTTTTGTTCACTGTTAGCTTCCAGGAAATCCCTTTCACCTGATTTTATTTCAACCCTTCCAAACTCTAAGAATCCTCCCTCACAGTTTCCTTCAAAAATGTCTCTTTCTCCACAAATTTCTCTTCCTCCATGTACTGTTAAATACTTCTTTCTTGCTTTTCTCACTCAGTATCTACAGTCTCCCTGAGTGATTTTATGTTATCCATGACTTCAGTTATTATTCACCTGCTTATGACTCACAAATTTATATTTTAGAATCTCTCTCCCCAGTACTTCAGACCTATATGAAGCTAATATCCTAATATAGATCTCTTGTTGGATGTCTCACAGTCTGTCCCAAATGGAATTCATAATCTTCCTCAACAATCTACTTTGCATCTTGGCTCCATCCCAGTGAGTGGCCAGAACAGCCACCCGTCTTCAAAGCTGGAAGCAAAGAAACCATGCTCAGCTGGTCCTCCAGCCTTTCTCCTTTTTAACCACATAGATTTAACAGAAGCACACAATTCTTGACTATTTTGTCTCCTAAATATCTCTCTCCTTCAAACCTGTGCCCTGGTTTCCCACAATCCTGTTGTTCACACCTCCATGATAGCCCACATGAACTACTGTAACAGTCTCTTACCTGGTCTCTGGATGAGTGCTGGATATCCTGTGGTCTTTACAAAACACCAGTTAGATCATGTCACTCTCTTGATTAAAGAGCTCCCAGGGTTGCCATCACACAGGATAAAATCTAAACCTTTAGCTTCATATGCACAAGGCTCTGCACAGCCTGCCTCCAGACTCCCTTTCAGCCTTACCTCCTGATAATGCCAGATATACTATTTCCAAATACATCATCCCATTTGCCTTTTACATGCTCTTCATTCTGCCTGGAGAGTCCTCCCCCATCTTCTGTTTTTCACCAGTGTCTTCTCATATTTCAAGATATAGCCGAAATGTTTATTCTTCAGTGAATCTTTTCCTGGAACTTCTCAAGAAGCGCATTCCTTTTATGCCCTGGCAGTTTCTTCATTCAACCATTATTGCGCTTGTGTTAGTGGCCTGTGGCTATGCATCTACATCTATTTCTCCTACTAGACTGTGTGCCCTTCGAAAACAGTGGTCATCTTATTCCTCTATGTAGTTATCTAACAAAGGCTCAGTATAACACTCAGTAAGTGTTCAACAAATGCTTAATAAGTGTTTGTATAGTACTTAGTTTCCTAACTGAGGTCCCTATAAACTTGGGAGGACAACTGAGCTCTGTGTAGTATATGTAAAATTGCAGTTTTTGAGAGTATTTTCCTGGAAACAAGATCCCATTCTAGTCATCAGATTTTCAGAGGGGCCTGGATTCACAAAAGGTTAAGCATCTCTACCTGAGGGAGAAACTGTAGCAAGGATGTTGATTTTAGAAGCCTGAAGCTTGGTGAGAGCCTAAACTTAACTCTGTGAATGGGGTGACTTTCTGCTGTAGCTCACGTCCCTCAGGCCTGTGATAAGGAAGAGCTGAAGGGAGGGCTGGGCCGCAGCCCTCCACCATAGGTGGGGACATTCAACAGGGCTGAATTCCAAAGCCTAGGACCCACCTCACTCTCCCTCTCCCTCTCTCTCTCCTTCTCTCTTTCCCTTTCATGCTCATGAGCACACATGCCAGCATGAATGCAAACTTGAAATTCAAACACACACACCTGTGTGTGCACACAAACACACACAAGCACAGAGCCAGGCATGCCCATACATACCCACCTGCACGCACACAGATAAACACGCGTACCCAAACCATCCACATACAAATATGCAGTCTGTTTCACACACAGCCTCGCCCATGCGTGTTCCCTATATAACCACTCACATACACGCGGCCATGCATGTGAGAATCACAGGACCTCCCTCCTGCGCAGTGCGAGCGCTGCCCCTGGCATCGGGCCGGGAAAGACAGCCGAGTGGAGCCATCTGTCAAGCTGAGGTTCCTGCGCCGCCCATCCTGCCTGAGCTCAGGCGGTCGGCATGCCGAGCATGCAGCCTCTCTATTCTCTCCCCGGCTGAATCATGCTGAGTGAGCTGGCCTGGCCAGAGTTTATCAAATCGGAACAGAATTTTGGCAAAACAGATGACTTGTGAGCTTGGCATTTGTGGGCCTGGGAGGTGGAGACCTGGAGGGGGAGGGTGGAGAAGTGGAGGTGAGGAAAGAGGAACACTGCCTCTCTGTGTACTGAGAGTCCATGGAGGTGACATCTGAGTCAAGGTCTTAAAGAACAAAAAGAAGTTCTTAGGCAGAGAAGGGGGAGTGGGGAGAAGGTGGTCTGGGTTTAGTATATTCCAGGCAGAGATCACAAAATTATATATAATTATACAATTTATAAGAGTGTTAACATCGCCTCTTCCTTTGGCTTCTTCGCACACTCTTTCCTCTTTCTATTTCTCGGCCCCACATATTGTTAGAACCATCGCAGGGTTTCAGAGCACAGACTCTGAGCTCAACGAGAGTTTGAGCCTGCCACTTACTACCCACATGACCCTAGGCAAAGTCACTTACATCTTACAAATAAGGACGATAATTTTATTGTTTTATAAGGTTGTTGAGAACATTAAATGAAGTGATAAATTTAAGGAGTGGACCTGGCACGAGGTAATGCTCAAGGAAGGTTAGCTGCTGTTATTTTCTTTGCGATTGTTAAGAACCTTTAAGAACGAAGGAACAGAGAATCTAACTCAAACTGGCATAAACAGTAAGGATATTCTTCAGCTTGTATAAGGGGGAGTCTTAGAGTAGAGGGGGCCCCAGGCATGGAATAATCAGGGCTTTGACTTTGTTTCTCTGCAGTTCATCTAGCTCTGTCCTCTTCTTTGTATTTGCTTTGTCTACAGGCTCATTGTCTAAGGATGGCCGTGTCACCATGTCCTGAGCAACTGTGACAACATGCTTCCTTGTTCACATCCATCATGAGAGAGAAAAAAATATCCCCCCTCAAACAGAAATATAGATTCCTTCTTTCAATCTAGTAAGGCCAGCTTAGGTTGATGGCCTGCCCCTGAACCAATACAGTGACCAGGGGGATTCCTGTGTTAGTTAACTTCAGCCTGACTTCCTGAACCAGTTACTCTAAGTGAGGCTGGGCTGTCAAGATTGGCTTAGACTAATTGGGATCCACCCCTGGAGTTGGAGATGGAGTCCAGCTTTCTCCTGGTGACCTGGCTGCATCCTGGCAAGAGGGGAGGGTCTCTGCTAGAGAGGAGGAATGAACATCTGGATGTTGGCTGGCCAACCAACAGCATTCTCTGCTATAATTACTATTTCAGTCTTGGCATGGTAGTTCACACAGGTCTTTTCAGACCTTGGCTCAAATGGCTCCTTACCAGTGAGGTCTTCCTTGACCATGAAACCGGCTACATAAAGTCACACACACACACACGCTTGCTTCTCTCCCCCACTCCTCTTCTGCATTTCCTATATCCCTCACCTTGCATTAATTTTATCTAAAGCACTTATCACCACCTGATATGTCATATGCTTTTGTCTTTATTTGTTTATTGTGTCCTTCCTCTAGAAAACAAATTCCATGAGAGTAGAGGTTTTGGTTTGTTCAATGCTGTATTTCTAGTACCTGGCAGAGTCCTAGCCCATGGTCAGCACGCAGTAACAATTTGTTAAATGAGTAAATGATTCTGGACAGAGACAGACACCTTTGATCTTCACCTGTAATGGGGCCTGGGAATGGTCGCAACTTTCACAGATCCTTCTTTTCTTCTCTCCCTGCTCTCTCTCTTTCTCCATTTACTTCCCCCATAGGCATCTCCCTGTCTCTCTAAACCCATCTGTGTGGTAGACTGACTGGTATTTGTGATTTTGCTTTCTTTTTACATAGTACTGATTATAAATCTTTTTCTTCTCCCTTTTCATGTTAATGATTACCTCTTATTCTCTACATGAAAAAGTATTGAATATCTTGTGCTCAAAAAAATTAGAAAACCAGAGTGGCCCTTCCTTTTTGCAAAGATTTCAGATGTGGCATCTTTTTTTTGAGAACTGCATTTATGTTCTTGTGCACGTGTTTAAGAAATGCATATGTAATATTTCCTGGTTAGTGCTTCTTAGGCTACCATTCCAGTTTCCTAAATTTGTGTCCTCTTTGAGGTCTTGTTTGGTATAAATACATATTTTTCATTTATTACCTTTGTTTTTTAAAAGATTTTATTTATTTACTTTTAGAGAGAGGGAAAGGGAGGGAGAAAGAGAGGGAGAGAAACATTGATGTGTGAGAGAAAAAACAATCAGTTACCTCTCACACGCCCCCAACTGGGGACCTAGCCAGCAACTCAGGCATGTGTCCTGACTGGGAATCAAACCAGCAACTTTTGGTTCACAGGCCAGCGAGTCACACCAGCCAGGGCTTTTTAATTCTCACCCTAGGATATGTTCATTGATTTTTCGGACAGAGAGGAAGGGGGTAGAGAGAGAGAGAGAGAGAGAAAGAGGGAGGGAGACATCCATGTGAGAAACATCGTTCAGTTGCCTCCCATATGTACCCTACTGCAGCTCCAACCCACAACCTTTTGGTGTATGGGACAATGCTCCACCCAACTGTACCACTTGGCCAGGGCTGATATAAATATTTTTTTAAATTCTAAGAAAAAAACCCTCTGCTTTTCCCCATACCACCCTCATACTAAAACCCGCCTGCCTCTAATGAGGGACATGTAATAGGACATTCCTTTCTTGGGTAATATTTTCTGACTCTAGGACTGTACAAAAGAATGAGATAAAAAGATAACAACAAATAACACCTATTTGCCCAGAAATTTACAATGAACCATGCTCAGTGTTCTTTTCTTAGTTATAAAATTAATATGTGCTCATAAAATATTACTTGTTTAAAATAAAAGTGGAAGTCTCTCTGTCATCTCTAATCTTACTCCCCAGAGGTAACAACTGTTAATAGATTGGTGTACATTCTCCAGACTTTTTTTTTTTTTGCATGCATGGCATGTCCACCAGAATTTCACTTCCTTCTCTGTGGTACAAGTTGTTGCCAGAAGCAGCTACCTGTGAAGAAATCATATTTTCTAGCCACCCTTGCATCCAGGTGTGGCCATGTGTACAGTTGTTGCCATTGGAATGTGAGCGGGAAGACATGTTATCATTTCTGGGCCAAAGCTTTCAGGAAGTGAGTGTGACTCTTCCACACCCTTGCTCTCCTTCAGCCTGCTGAAGCCCTGGGGGATGACTGAATCACAAAATAAAGGGTCCCTGGGTCTTTGAATCACTGAGGGGAAAAGGGCCACCCGCCAAACAACCTTGAACTTATGTGAGTAAGAAATGAGCTACTATTATGTTTGTGTCCTTATACATTAGAAGCACTAATTTGGGGGCTTATTTGTTGCAGCAGCTAGCAGTACCATAATTAATGCAGCATGTACAAACACAAGTTATATTATATTATATTATATTCGCTTATACAAGATTTGTTTAAGTATGGATCACACATTACACCATGATGTTATTTGGTTTTCACAGCTGAGCAAGGTCATCTAAGAACTGTCAGAAGGTGCAGAAGGCAGAACTAGAAACTGAACTTTGGAGCCCCTCAAACCTGTGTTCTGTTCAGTGCCCTCATGCCAGCCATAACCTCGCTCTAACCTACTGCTTTGATGACAACATGTAAAAAGTTGTTATTTGTTAGGCTTCTTTGATGACTCAGAACAGCTGCATTGCCCTCTGAGGTAGGGGGTGGGTAACCCAGGTAGGCTCTGCCCACCCAGGAGCCTGTGGCTTCCTGTCTTCCTCAGTTCAAGGGTTTCTCAGAGAAGGAACCTTCAACACAATCACATTTCCCAGAAGACATAGTTTGATTTGACAAGCACTGCCCTGGGGACAGGCTGGTGGTGAACACCAGTAGAGTCTGGAAGAGCTGGGTCTGAAAGCCTCCTTCTCCGGTCCAACATGAACATGTTCAGACTCTCAGAACTTACAACTAGTGAGCTTATGTCCCCAGAGAGGGTTCCTTGCTTCGGGTCCCAAACACCACCAGAAAGTGAGCTGTAGAAAGCCAGATGGCCTCAGCTCTCACAGGCTTCCAGGAAATCTTGACAGTTTTAAAAAGCCCCCATTTCCTGCTTAACATCCAGAGCCTGGGTGGGGAAAGTCAGGGAGGCCCTCACCAACTGTTCCCTCCACCCCCAAACCCTACCCTGGGGAGTATTTCTGTGTGCACAGAGGAGATACTCGTAGAAGCAGTATAGGCAACAGGATGGGCTGGGGAGAGAGGGCTCTCAGATTATCTAGACTCTGGGATTCCCCAGCTCAACATCCTTCTATCACCTCCTGAGCTAAAGGTAGGCCCAGAGGTGAGCCAAAGCAACTGGTAACTCAAAAGGTGTTTCATTATGGTTGTGACATTTAATAAATCAATGTTCCCCAGCGTGTAAACCACATAGCACCGGTGGGACACAAAATGTTTGAAGGTTTGTACATAAACACCAGCAATAAATACTATTTAATTATTCCTCTTTCCATTCATTTTCAACACCTTTGATTACATCAAAAATGTCACCATTACATACTAGTAGGTCTTTAGTATCTCTCTAATACCAGAAAAAGACTCATCAGAAAAAAAGAAAGAAGGCACAAATAAACAATGTTAGAAATAAAAATGGGGCCCTGGCTGGTGTGGCTCAATGGATTGAATGCCTGCCTGTGAACCAAAGGGTCGCTGGTTTGATTCCCAGTCAGGCACATGCCTGGGCTGCGGGCCAGGTCCCTGCCAGGAGCCGTGGAAGAGGCAACCACACAATGATGTTTCTTTCCCTCCCTTCCCCTAAAAAATAAATAAATAAAATATAAAAAAAATTAAAATGTGGTCATAACTGATACAACAGATAATATAAAGATATACCAGCAATCAGTAGATTGAGCACAGGCCTGTGAATCAAAGCATTGCTGGTTCGATTCCCAGTCAGGGCACATGCCTGGATTGCAGGCCATGTGCCCAGTAGGGGGTGTGCTAGAGGCAACCACACATTGATGTTTCCCTCCCTCTCTTTCTCCCTCTCTTCCCCACTCTCTAAAAATAAATAAATAGAATCTTCAAAACAAAACAAAACAAAACATTTTCTAGTGTAATGTAATTTTTTAAAAAAAGATATCCTTTACAAAAGCATCTCAATTTTATACCTCTAGAAGCAAATCTAACAAAAGGTATGTGCTTGGTATTTACCAAGAAAATTGTAAAACTTTAATGAAAAACATAAAGCTTAAATTATGAGACATAGCATAAATAAGAAAACTCTATTATAAAGGTGTCAGTTCTCCCAAATTGTTCTAGAAATGTATGCAATCCCAATCAATATTTTGACTCTGTGTGTGTGTGTGTGTGTGTGTGTGTGTGTGTGAGTAAAATTTTTCTATCCGATTCTAAAATGTATTTGGAAGAGCAAAGAGGGCTGCTGTTTTATGTGAGGTGACCTTTCTGAGGCATGCGTCTGAGGACGGAAGCATTCTGGGCAGGTTGAGCCAAGGTTCTGAGACAGCAGCTGGCTTGGAATGCCCGAGGAATATGAGGGGTCAGTGTGGCAGGAGCGGACAGACTCAGTGGCAGAAATGAGGTCAGAGAATTATCCAGGGGCCAGATTATATGTGTCTTGTAGGCTGTGATAAGAACTCTGGACTTCACTCAGAGATGGAAAGCCAGGGCAATGTTTTGAGCAAAGAGTGATCCAGTCTGAGGTAAACATTTTAAAGATTTCAGAGTTGGAAGTATAAAGTAAACATATTTCCAGGTGGAATGGAAATGCAGTAAAAACTGAAGGGATTACATGAATGACTGAAATTTGGGAAATTCCACCTTTAGTAACTCCTTAGGTCGGAGATTTGCTCAGCTCAAACAGAATGGGAAAGAAATCTGCGGTCTCAGAGCCAACACAGACAAACAAGCAGCATGGCCAGGCCCCACCCAGGTCTTCCTCCTGCTTCTTTGGCTCAGGGCAGATGTCCTAGGGAATCTCTTCAATGGCTGGGTCTCCAATTACAGCCTCCCAGGGAGCAGGTCCAAAAAGCAGCAACTCTGTCTGGCTCCTGAAAAACACCACTGCCTTCCAGACTAATGAGGCTTAAATAAGGCTAAAGGTGAAAGAGACTCCAGAGAGAGTCATAAAAATAATAAATTATAATACAACTAGCATGTCCCTAAGGGAACTCATTATCTTCCCTAAAAAAGTGTTCCTTCTCTGGCATTCCCTAGTCAAGTGTCAACACCATTACTCATTCAGTCAATAAATACTAATGAAGTACGTGCTGTCAGCATTGGATTCTCTGTGGCGAGCAAGATAGACATCATCTCTGCCATCTTGGCACTTATAGTCTAATGTGGGGGAAAAGACAATACAAAAATAAAAAAGTAAGTTACTGCAAAATGCTTAGTGCTGTTAAGGAAACCAATAGGGTGATGTGATAAAGCGAGGGTACAATAGGTGGCGGGTGGGCAAAATGTGGCCCACTGCCTTTTCTTTGTGAACGAAGTGTTACCGGAATATGGCTATGGTCACTTGTTCGTGTATTGTTGATACCTGCTTTCATGCGTTCAAAGTCTAAAACAGTTACTCTCTGATCCTTTACAGGAAAAGCTGGCCTACCCTGGTGATAGAAGAAGGAGCCTGTCTCCTACCAGTGTCTGATTGAACTTTCTACTGTGAGGGAAATACTCTGTCTCTGGGTTGGCCAATATGTTAGCCTCTGACCACGTGTGGTTACTGAACACTTGAGATGTGGCTGGTAACTGAGAAAATTATATTTTACCGTATTTAATTTTAATTATTTTAAATTTAAATAGCCACACGTGGCTGATGGCCATCATGTTCCTCTGTTTAAATTCTCAAATAAAAATATACAGTTATTTCAGTTCCTCTTTCTGCGCCATTCCACACTGGAGGTCATTGACCAGGCTGTGAGTTTGTTACACTTGGCTTCAGCTTTCTACTTTCACCTGCCCGTCAGCTGTAGCCAAGGGGAGGTGGAGTCACAGGATAAGAGCAGGGTCATCCTTGGCAGCAGGGACAATGAGTGGAGGGAATGTGGATATAAAGTTGAGTTAATTGGCACAGTGAGTACTATCCTGTAATGTTTGTGCTAGCTGGTGCCCAAAGCTGTGACACTGTGACTTTTTCACGGGGCTTTGGCACCTGGAGAGCTGGGTCTGTGACACAAATTAACTCTTTACAGCCCGAAGTTCCCAAATGATTGCCTGGTTGGGGCAAACCTATCCCTCTCTCGTTCCCCCAACTCAGAATTCCCCTTTCCCTTCCCCACTTTAGAATTGCTTCAGCAAGAGAGGGAAGGATAATCCTTCCCACAAGTGGGTCTCAGAGATACAAAGAAACACTGCTGTCCCTTGGGAGGAGTCTGCTTAAGAGGCTGGAGAAGTTCTGATTTTCTGCTTTGGGCTTTAGTAACTCAGGGATGATGTGCTCAGAGCCTGAAGGGGTACATTTGCAACCTCATGCGCAACATCATTGGCTCTGGCTCTGAGACTTGGCCACCTCTGCCTCAGAGTTGAGTTAAGGGATTAAATCCTCTGCCTCACAAATTTGGCGAGGATGGCAGTAGGTAGTGGCGACACAGCCCCTGGGAATCTCCTGGGCGGGCAGAGTGGGCTTCACTTGGCCATATTGGGGGGTGCAATGTAGGAGGCCTGGAAATGTTCCCTTCCTGGCACGCCTCCCCCAGCTGCTCTGAATGCCTAAAATAAGCCAGCAGACACTTCCCTTTACCTGGCAGCTTTAGTCTCAACTCAAGCAGTACTCCCTTTACTGCCCAAGGCCATCCTTGAGGTTGACCCCAGTCCCACAGGCTTTACGGAAGACTGAGTTTCATATCCTTTCCTCTTCTCTGGTTTGGACAGGAAGATAGTGGAACAGTGGGAGTGGGTGGGTGTGGGTGTGTTTTGGAGGTTGGTGTAGGACACGGAATTGAAAGAAAAAACACATTCAGAACTGGGGTTTAGGCTCCACTGAATGCAGATTATAACAGAGCTGTAGCTCTAAACAGAGGCCTCATTTAATCCTGGTGGAGCCACCAACTCTGCATGTCCTTAAGGAAGTTGCTTAAAGTCTCCTGGCCACAGTTTCCTCGTCTGTAAAGTGATGAGATTTGGTGTGGAAGTCTCTCAGGACCTTTCTGGTTTTGAATCATTGGACCTGAGACAAATGCTGTGTGGAGGAGAGCAGTGAGAGGAGGAAGTTTCTACTAGAATCTCTTCTTTTAGGCTTTGAAATAATTAAAGCAGCAACAGTGGCTCACGCCCAGAAAGTTGGGGAGCAGGGGAGGTCTTACAGCTAAACTCAGCCGGCTCCAGCTTCTAACCCCCAATTCCAGCCCCTGCCAGTTTCACCTTCATTCCAATTAGAAAAACATGTCCCTCTGGCCTGGCCAGTGAGACTCAGTTGGTTGGAATGCTGCCTGTAAAGGAAAGGTTTTGGGTTTCATTCCCAGTGTGGGCACATTCCGAGGTTGCAGGTTCAGTTCCTGGTCCGGTGTGGGCCCTGTGCAACCCTCAGTCCAGACGTGTACAACCCCAGGTCTGGCTGCCGGCCTTTGGTTCAGTCCAGGTGTGTATGGGAGGCGACCAATTGATGCTTTTCTCTCTCTCTCATCAATGTTTTTCCCCCTTCCTCTCTAAGTAATGGGAAAAAAAATGTCCTTGGGTAAGGACAAAACAAAAAAAGTGTCCTTCTTCAAGAGACATTTTCCCTCTGTCTTTCAGAAAATTGTCTTAATAGCCTACAAACTTATGATGTCTACAGTGTGAAAGGCACTCCCTGGCGTTGTGCAAAGCACATCTTGCACAGTCTGAAGCAGCAGGCTCCCGCCCCATCACACCAGTGCCACAGTGTGAGCTCAGGAAGCACCGGGTGCTGTAAAGACCATGCTGCAGGGCAATGGTCTGCACATTGCTGGGGCCCAGTCCAGAGTTTCTGATTCAGTGGGTCGGGGGTAGATCATGAAAATTTGCATTTCTATCAAGTTTGCAGGTGATGCTGATGCTACTTACTTAACTGGGAACCACATATTGACAACCCCCACTACAATGTTTTAGAGCAGAAAGGCTTCTTTCTTACAGATGAGGAAACTGAGGGAAAGAGATGTGTCACCATGGCAGAGCTCAGACCAGACTTCTCATCCCTCTGTCTACTTCATCATCTTGCTCTTCCTTGGGTAGTAACATTGATGGAAAGTCCAGCATCCTTCTCAGCTTTCCTGGAGATCTTTGAGGGGATATGAGGCTGAGTCAGCACTCCCTGGAGGCAGGGGGAAGGACTAACAGGCCTTGGCAGGCCTTGGGAAGTTCCGTTTTAAACTCAGGTTGCCCGAGGGAAGGTGAAGTCTGCACGCAGTAAGGGACTCTGGCAGGACATGTGGCAGCGACTCCCTCCTCACCCCACAGGCAGAAAGGCCTTAGCAGGGGAACAGCCAGTTCAGAAACAACTGTGTGATACTGCAGTTCTCTGTCCCAGCTCTGTCACCCTTTGGTGACCTTGGGTGAATTGTTTGGTATTGAGGTAGCAAACTTTGTTTCTCTGAATTCTGATTTTAGTTTCTCTAGAACCAGGCACTCATTCTGCTTCTGCTCGAACATCTTCAATCAGGAGAAACTCATGTCTCCCTAGGCATCATGCTAACTTCAGCTAAGTACCCCCGTCTTAATTGGAGAATTTCTCCTTTCCAAAGAATATGTGCATTGATGCCTAAGGTCTTCCTAAGGCCCAAGCACTTTGTCTTCGTAAAACCAGAAAGGTTCCCTCATGCCCGTCAGCTAATTAAGTGACCAATAGATATTTGTTAAACAAATGAAAGGGGGTGGGGATGGGAGGATGACTCAAACTGACTAGAAGACTGGCTTTAACCAGTAAGGCCTTGTGAGCTCTGGCCACTGCCTACCTCCAATCTCATCTAACATGCCTTTTCCCACATTCTACTTTTCTAACTACATATTTATTTATGTGACAGTTTAAATAATGTCTGCTTGTTCCACTGTATTGGAGGGCCTATGAAGGCAGGGATAGTACCTGTCCTGCTCACTAATGTATCCCTAGAACTTAGCAATGTGTCTATTGATTAGCGTATGCTCAGTAAATACTATGAAAGGAAGGAAGGGATTGCCTGCTCTGTGGCAGGCCCTTGTTTAGCTCTCTTAAATCCTTGTGTGAACATGAAGAATATAGAAACAAATAAATCATTTAGCTTGGACATTGAGGGTAATACTCCAAGAGCCTATTCCACAAAAATATTGGATGGCTATTAGGAAAAAGACTAAGTTGCTATAACAAAAGGGCCCCAAGTACAATGACTTAAAGAAAATAGAAATTTATTTGTCTCTCACAAAAGAACCCCAAGGTAAACAAATCAGGGTGACTGAACCCTCTGATCCCCGCAGTCATAAGTGTCCCAAGTTTTTCCCATCTTACTATTCTGCCATCCTTAAAGCCATTGTCTACATCTGCATGGTCAAAGATGGGTCACATGTGACCCATACATGTTTAAGTTTGTGAGAAGGGGACAGAGTAGAATCCAGGGCAAGTAATTTTTTTTTTAAACAAATGAGGTGAAGTTGCACCCTTCACTTCCCCTAATTATAACACAGTCAAAAGGCTACACTAAGCTTCAGACTAACCAGAAAATGGGTAGCCATTGCTTAGATTACCCTGTATTACTACAAAAGAATTGGATAATGGCTTTGGGGAAATATCCGGCAGTCTCTGTCATGGGGGAGTCTTATAATGATAAATAACCATTACTCAGGTGATGTAATCTTAACCCAAATTATAGGCTCAAGCCACTAAGTCCCAGCAATAAGTTACCAGAAAAACATTTTCTTTATGGATTCTCCCAGTTATTCCTGAGAATTTTTCAGGATGTTCCACTGTGTTCAAGAATAGGTTTCCTCCTCAATATGGCAATATACTTCAAAATTATAAATACTCATACCCTTTGATCCAACAAGTCCATTTCTAAGACTTTCTCTGATAGATATATTTATGCTCATGGGAAATGAAATATGCAATGTTGGTGAAAGAAAAAAATTAAATAAAACATGTTCCCATACAGTGCAATACCATCTAGCTATTTTTTAAATGAGGAAGCTCTTTTTGTACTGCTATCTAAGGATCTCCAAGATATATTGTTAAATGAATAAAAAAGGTGCAGAGTACTAAGTATTCTAATTTTTAAAAAGATTTTATTTATTTATTTTCAGAGAGGGAAGGGAGGGAGAAAGAGAGAGAGAGAGAGAAACATCAATGTGCGGTTGCTGGGGTCATGCCTACAACCCAAGCATGTGCCTTGACTGGGAATCAAACCTGCGACATTTTGGTTCGCAGCCCGAGCTCAATCCACTGAGCTACGCCAGCCAGGGTGTAGTATTCTAATTTTTATAGAAAGGAGTAGAAAGGAGCATATTGCATTATACATATTTATATTTGTTTTTGTATTCATAGGGTATCCCTGGAAGAATGAAAAAGTAACTAGTAACAAGGGTGGGGAGGGGATTGGTTGACTGGATGTCTGGAGCATATATTTTGTATACTTTTGATTTAGGACCATGTGATTATATTGCCTATTTTTTTTTTAAAGGAAAGGTAGAGAAGAGGAAGGGAAGAGGAGAGAAGGAGAAATGGAAGGAGGACAAGAGAGGAAAGAAAAAGAAAGATGGAAGGAGGAAGCATCCTTCCTGTTCTTTCACTCTGGCCTTCTCTCCAAGAAGGCACGCTGCTGCCTCTGATACAATGGCCCCTGGGGCTGCTGCTCCATTGGCCTAGCTGTCCTCTGCTAACACTATTTGGGCTTCATATAAGGTACTGCTCTCCTCTTGGCTTCTTTGGCCCAAGTGTGAGACAAGATCTTCCCTTCCATCTCCTGTGTTCCATCGGAGACTACCCAATAATGTTTAAAGAAAAGTGAGTGATGATTCCAGAATAGAGAAAGGGAAGAACAGTGAAAGATGACTTCCTAAGACTACACAAACTCAGATCCTTCCTCAGGTACCCCCTATTGGTCCATCTGCCTGCTCTGTTCCAGGCTTGGCCTCACTATGTCAGGGTCAGGGTTCATCACCACCAGGAATTCTCTGAGAATGTCCCCACTTCACTAATTTGGACCAAGCCAAATTAGTCCAAGGCCCCAGAAAGAGAAGGAAGTTTTCCTCTTACCATAGTTCATAATGTGGCTTCCCAGACCATATTTCTAGCCAAAGGACTGAACTTTTGCCAGGATGATTAACAATGACAATATCTATTCCCTTCAGGAAGTATCCCCTGCATGCCCAAAGGGTATGTTTTGGCATTATGGTTCTCAAAAGACAGCCATAAGAATCTGACTTGAATATATATTTTCAATTATTTCCTCAGTGGACTTTAGATACCAGGTTAAGATATGCAGTCTAGAATGTCAATGGCTGACTCAGGGGGAAATATGACAAACTTAGTTCATTTTCAGTTGCTTTTTCCTCAAGAGCTCAAAAATTCTGGGGTTCAGACTTTCCCAGAATAAACTTATTACGTAGAGAGACAAAAACTACTATCCAGTCTTAGATGCAGAGAAAGGAGAAACAGAATAGTACCAAGAGCCTGGGAATGAGATCACTGTGGTTATTGAGCAGTACACATAGCTCTAAATTTCACTGCCGAAAGAAAGACCATTAATTGTGTAATTGTCCTTGTTTGGTGAGAGGATATTTGTCCATAGACACAAACTTCTAATTCAAGAAGATATTTGTCACATATTCTTGTATAAAGGATAGTAACAAGAACATAGAGTGTCTTGCACGAGAGTACAGCAAAAATTGCAAGGGAAAAACAAACTGTGTCTGAGGCTGATTCTAGCACTCAGTGTGGAGGTGGATAAAAAGAGAGTTGAGTAATGTTTTAGGGGAGGAGTCTACATCAGAAAGGAGCGTGGTGAAGACAGCCGATATCTCTTACAGAGATTGTCTGGACCAGGCTAGTAGATTTGAATTGCAGTGGGCTGTGTGGAGAGTTACATGGAGTGTGAACCCACAGTGGACACTCCAACTTCCATTTCAATAAAAGCATGGTTTTGTTCTGATACCCACTTCTCCCTCACACAGCTGTGTGCATCAGGGGAAGTGGACCTTGCTCCTGGCTCCAAGGGATAGTAGGCCTTACTGACTGGAAGACAATCTTATCCCCTTGGCCATGATTAGTCTAGGAATGTGCATATGACCCAGTTCCAGCCAATGAGAGCTGAGAAGTCTCCTGGAGGATTCTGGGAAAAGTTTCTTTGTTTTAAAGAAAGAGCCACAGAGAGATGGTCTCTTTTCTTCTGGGTTTTGTGTGATTCCTGTGCTCTTACTGCTCTGTTACAGTCATCTTGTAGCTTGAGGATGTGATCAAAGATGACATTCAGGGAGCTGGAAAGGAGCAGGTCTTTTAATGGCATCACTGAGTTGCCAACCTGGGAGCTCACCCTACCTTTATCTTCTTATTAAAGCAAATTTCAATTGGGGCCTTAGTCATTTGCAACTGAAATAATATATTCTACAAATATTTATTGGAATCCAACTGTTTATAAGGTGCTGAGGAAGCAGTTTTAAGTGAGAACACATCTCAACTCCAATAGAGCTTATCTTACCATAGAGGGGTGCCAGAGATTAGACAACTGATTTCACAACTGATAATTATATCATAATAGTGTAAAGTGCTACCCAGGAGAATGTGCATGAGAGAAGATCTGATCTAGTCTTGTAAATGCCTTTCTCAAGAAGTCTCTCTCTTAACTGGGTTTTTGTTTTTTTTTAATTCCAACTGTGCTTCTTGTAAGAAGGTAGTTTGCACTCAGTTCTAAGTTGTGCTTCTTGGCAAGGGCTTGTGGCATTTATCTGATGATTAAAGGGATATCCATTGACTGTAAATCCAACACACTTTTTATTGGATTTATTGGGGTGTCATTGGTTAATAAAATTATGTAGGTTTCAGGTGTACAGTTCTATAATACATCATCTGTATATTGTATTGTGTGTTCACCACCCTAACTCAAGTCTCCTTCCATCACCATTTATCCCCTCCCACCTCCCTTTCCCTCTGGTAGTCACCATATCCATAGACTTTAAATATAAGACCGACAGGACCAAGACTGACATGCTTCTGTGAAAATTGTGGAGCCTGAGTTACAGTCCTTCTTGGATGGAAGGAGTCTCACCTGTGGTTTGGTGAGGATGAGCAAATCCCACTTCGCTAACCAGCAATGCCAAAGAAGCCCTGGGAAAGGAGGTAACTAGGAGAGCTGGGGACAGTGCTTGGGGATCACTTGTAGCAGGGCAAGCGTTGAATAAATGATAAGCAAGTGTTACAGTCTCCAGTTAGTGAACTTCTGATTACAAAATTAGCAAAATCAGGTCTTTTTCCTCTCCTTTACTCAGCATTAATCCACACAAACAGTGAGACCAATAAAAACAAAAACTCCATCTTTGATGACTCGATCTGAACTAGAGAAAGCAGGTGGGGAAAATGTCTTAAGAAATAATATCGAGACAATTATGTGTGGGGCCAGGTGGGTGCTTGAAGCAGCGGGTGTGGGGGGAATCAGCCTCCCCTGCTGTGATAGCTTCCTGCCTCAACACACGGGACTTCTATCTTTTCTCTTTTGGCCTTGGAGCTACTCTGATATTGTGAATGCTGCTTGGCTCATGTACAAATGAAAGTGTATTTTGGGGAGAGTACATTTTTCTATTGGGATCAGTCCTCTACCAAAGAGGGATCAGAGAGGGAGTCGCTGAGTGCTCCAGCAGCCAGTGCTTCTGGTGGACAGTGCCGAGCTGCATGCCGTGCACTGCTCTGGCCCCCTTTCCCCCCAGTCACAGCCTCAACAACATGGCCTCAGAGTGGCTTTTCTGTCTTCTCTTGACTTGCGTTTCTCTACTTCTTGACTGCTGCTTTCTGGGATCATCTCTTAGACAAACTACCTGCACCCAACGCAACTAAGGCAGACAGTACTTGCAGAGGGGGCTGCTGACAAAAAAACAAATCAATGTTTTCTCTGATGCCCTAGAAAAGCTCAGGAATTGGAGGGTTACCAGATGCTCTGAAAAGTGTTGAGATTCTTCAATGAAAAATGCATCACTCTGCCTATGGCAAAGCTAAGGGAAGCTCTCTGGCCAACAATTTCTGCCCATAGAGATTCCAATCAGCATTTTACTGCCCTACTATCTTCTTCCTTTAGAAGAATATTTTTTTAAAAAAGTCTCAAATCCACAGAAAGGTTGCAAGTATAATACCTACAGAGGTTTTGGTAGAAACATGATTTCAATACATGTGGAATAACTTTTATTCCCTCAAACTCTTTGAGAATAAGGCACTGATACGAGGATTCATCCCTGAGTTTTTTAGTGTATATTTCCTAAAAACAAGGATACACTCCTACTTAACCACATACAACCATCAAACTCAGGAAATCAACACTGATGCATTACCACCATCCAACCTTCAGACCCCATCAAGTTTTATCAGTTATCCCATTGAGGTCTTTTACAGAAAAGTGAGCCAGTTCAGAATCCTGTGTTTCATTTAGTTGTCTTATTTTAGTCTTCTTTAATCTGACACAGTTCTTTGTCTTTCCTTGACATTCATGATCTTGACACATTTGAAGATTGCTGTCAAATTATTTTGTAGAATGTCCCTCAATTTAAGTTTGTCTTATGTTTCCTCATGAGTAGATTCAGGTTCTGCATCCTTGGCTGGGATATCACAGGAGCAATGTTGTCTCCTCATTGCATCCTACAGGTGGTACATGGTTTCAATTTGTGCCTTTACTAATGATCTTCTCTTTGATCCCTTGATTAAGGTGATGTCTAACAGGCTGCTCCATAGTAAAAGTACTCTCTTCCTTTTGTAACAAATACGTATTATTTTTATTGCGATAAAAACATATAACATAAAATTCTACCATCTTTGCCATTTTTGAGTGTACATAGAGCAGTGTTAACTGTATGTACATCATTGTGCAACAGATCGCTAGAACTTTTTCATCTTGCAAAACTGAAACTACACCAATTGAGCAACAACTGTCTATTTGTAACTAATAAGTGTTTTGTACGGATGTGTTTTGAAACCATGGAAACATACTGTTCTTTAAGCTTTTGATTTATTCACTTATTTATATCAGTACACACTCATGGTTTCCTAATTTATGTAGTGAATTAACAATATAATCCATTATTATCATTATTCCTTTTGATGTTCAAATTACTCTAAATGTGGCCAGTGGGTGTCCCCTTAAGCTTGCTTCTGTGTCCTTTTGGTCCAATGGATTTTGACCATTTCTTTACTTTCTAGCACAAAGAGATGTTCCAGGTTCATCTTGTGCTTTCACTGACTGATTTCTGGATTCAACCATTTCTCTAAGGAGCTTCTGTTCTTTTAGTGGAGAATGGTGTTTGGGGACCCAAAACTGAGTGCAGGTATGCTCATTGTGTATGTAGCTATGTTGCGATGTGTGTGAGTTTGCATACAAACATTTACATTTGTATTTATTTCTACATCTATCTGTACATATTGAAAGTTATCAGTTTCCACCAATGCCTCAATTTCTAATTCAACACTACATTCTGGTTTTTCTCCTTCGATGTTTTTAACTTCATAGTTTGACAGTATAGAACTGCTAGATGTTTAGGATATTCTGTTGAGTGAAAAAAGGAAGTCTCAAAACAGTATGTACACTACGAGGTCCTCCTTTTTAAAGTTAATATTCATTGCAAAAAAAGACTATAAGAATATGTATCAAACTGCTAGTACTGCTTTTTTTTTTTTTCAGAGAAGTGGGATAATGAGAACTTTGTACTTTGTATGCAACATCTCTATTTGCAGTATTTAAAAATATTTTTACCACCCTGATTGGTGGTAAAGCACCCTCATTTGGTTGGACATTGTCCAACAAAGGAAGTGGTCACCGGTTTGGTTCTCACGCAGGGCACATGCCTGAGTTGCGAGTTCAGTCCCTGGTTGGGGTGCTTAACGAGAGGGGTGTGTACCAGAGAGAGCTGATGGATATTTCTGACATACTCCCTCTTTCTCCCTCCCTTCCCCTTTCTCTAAAAAATTAGTTAATTAATTAATTTAAAATATTTTTGCAAAGAGCAGGAACTACTTTTTAATAGGATGTTGGTGGCTCTTTTGCCTCGTAGTCACATCAAAGCCTGTTGCTGCAAAAACAAAAACAAAAACAAAAAAACACACCAAACACCTAAATACCTCACCTTCTAAAGAGAACAGTCTACATTTGGGGGTAGGCTTCCCTACCCTCAGTCTTCCCCTGGGCTTATAAACAGGTGCAGAATGGTCCTGCTGCCATCATCCACTACCTCTCCATCTCCACGCCCCCTTTCCAAAATATATTAAAAGTAGGGCAGGGAAGACAAGGGGTGGTTCTTGATAGGAGTTGGCCTTGTGGACACTGCAGCATTTGTTCATGGTGAATGGGTTCTCTCTTCTCTACCTGAAGCCTGGTGCTGAGGTGTGGAGAGGCAACTCCAAGAGAATCATTTGTAGAAATTAGAGTTGCCTGCAGCACAGGCAAGTTGGACCTCTGCTCTGGCAGTACATTACCAAACTAGCTCTAGTGTCTAACTGAGCAGGTAAGAAAAAACAATTGGAGGGAAATGGCAGGCCAGAGAGGGGAAGTGGGGGAGTGGAATAGTCACTCTGCATGCCCACAACTTGAAACTGAAAGGTTTTGTGAGTTCCCTGAAGGTCAAGTGAGCATCACAGACAGTAGGGAAGTTTGAGCTTTCTTATTTAGTTGTTATTCTATGGTACCTGCCAGGCAGGAGACTCCAACATTAATAAACTATAAAGTGTGCTCTTGGTTGATATTCAAAATAAATATTTAACAGTTGGACAGCATGGCTGCTGCTTAATTAGAATGTTTACTAGTGGTAAACAACTTTGGCAGCAGTACTGCTGAATATCACCCTGATTGTGGCTGCTGAGGGGTGTGGAAGAGCAGAGGTAGAGCCCTATCTCTTCTATCATATGTGCAAAATTTTTTTTAATCCTCACCTGAGGATATGTTCATTGATTTTTAGAGAGAGAGGAAGGGAAAAAGAGAAAGAAAGAGAGATAGAGGAATTCAATGCGAGTGAGAAATTTCAGTTGGTGTCCTCCCATACGTACCCTGACTGGGGATCAAACCTGCATCCTACGTATGTGCCCAGACTGGGGTTTGAACCCACCACCTTTTGGTGCACAGGATTATTCTCCAGCCAATCAGACCACCTGACCAGGACAGATGTGCAGGGTTTTATCCACTTGCCCCTCCAACTCCATTCTCTACCCTTCCCTGCCCTACTCTGTGCCCTGGGAAGTTTACTTCTAGAGAACTCATCACCAGGCTCCCCTGCCCTCTGACTTCCAGCTGGGTCTGGGCAGTCGGAGACACCAGCAAGAGATTAGAAGATAGGAGGAAAGAAAGACATTTATTACCCTCCAAACCACTATCTCAAATCCCTCTCTGCTGGGCCATGGTTTTACAGTAGCTTCACTCATCTTCCCATGACCACAGCCTTCCGGTGGCTCCTCTCCTGTGGTTAACCATTTCTTCCCCATACTCCATCCAGCCCAGCAGTGCTAAAGGCTTCCACTGACTATCCCGGGGCATGTCAGCAGCCCTAGTTAGTTCCCCTAACCTTGCCAACTCCTCTGCATTAAAGTCTCTTCAGTTACTTTTGAACGTGGAGTCTGATTCCTGCCTGGATGCTGACTGATCGTCAGATAACTCTGCAGTGGGGAGGTTCCTGCAGTTCCTTCTCAAGGACCTCCCACATGCTCTCCATGAGAGAAACTACCTTTGGAGATCTGCCTCACAGAGGTCATTAGTGGCCAGTTACTGACAGCCAGAGAAGCAACAACAACCAACAGAAGGAGAACTATAACCAGAGCCAGTCAAATTAAGACCCTGGTCCCATTCATTCTTGCCCCCTCCAATATAGTACAGGCAGAAAGAAGCATAAAGGGTATCAGACACCCCAATCAGAGTATCTCTTTCACTGCCTGGATTCTAAAGAAATTAAGAAATTACACAAAGAATAAGATAGATGACGGCCAAAGTATCATGTTTTCGGTGACAAAAGCTAAGCCTGGCTCTTTCCCAAAATGAGAGGAGGAAAAGGAGTCGCTGAATCAAACATGTCCAGCCTATTACCAAATTTACAAATCAAATAAGTCACTCCACTTTCTGTGGACAGAGTAAATAAGTGGAGACTGTCACAGCAACTGAGTTGTCCGTTTTGAAATACAAGGTGGATAGGGGAAAAGCCTTCCACCTAGCAAGGAGGAGAGATGTTTTTGTGCTAGATTTCACCCTGCCCCTACTTCCACTGTCAGTGATCAAGGTCTCAACCTAGGCCTGGAGTAGGGGAGGGAAGGAGATAAAATTTATACTAAATTTAAGATTAAACCTTTTAAACTCTGAATGGATCATAGGCTTAAATTTAAGAGCTAAAACTATAAAACTTTTAGGGGTAAACATAGGAATAAATCTTCATGACCTTGGGTTATAAAAGCCTTCTTGGTACAACATCAATAGCATAAGCAACCGAAAAAATAAATAAATAAATTGTACTTCAGCAAAATGTAAAACTGTTGTGCCTCAAAGAGCACTAATAAGAGAGTGGAAAGACAACTTACAGAATGGGAGAAAATATTTCCAAATCAGACATCAGATAAGAAACTTTATTCAGAATATATGTGTATAAAGAACACTTACATTTCAATAATTAAAAGACAAATAACCCAATTAAAATAATGGCAAAGGACTTGACATTTCTCCAATAAGATATACAAGCACATGAAAATATGCTCAACACCACTGATCATTAGGAAATGCGAATCAAAACCACAATAAGATGCCACTTCACACCCACTAGGATGACTATAATAAAAAAAAAAAAACAGTAAATGTTGCCAAGGGTGTGGAGAAACTGGAACCCTCATACACTGCTGGTGGAAATGTAATATGGTACAGCTGCTTCAGAGATCAGTTTATCTCTTCCTCAAAGGGTTAAACATAGAGGTACCATATGACCCAGCAATTCTAAGGAAATGGAAATGTGCATCCACTCAAAAACTTATACATAAATTATTATAGTAATATTATTTATAAAAACCAAAAAGTAGAAACAAACTGAATGTCTATCCCTGTGAGTGAATACATAAAGTATGGTATATTATCCGGCAATAAAAAGGAATGAAGTACTGATGCATCCTACAACATGAATGAATCTCAAGTGTGTTAGGATATCTATCTACCTACCTATCAGTGTATCTACTTATTGAAGGAGGGGCCAACATAGCAGGTAAGCAAGAAAATATTTGAAACACCAAGTGCAAAGTTCTATCTCAGAGATAAGTTCTGAATGCCGCAGAACAGACTAGAGGTGGAGAATCCATGAAGTCTCCATGGTGTTGATGATATTTTGGGGGAGCTTGGAAGAATGAGTAGGCATTAGCTAAATGATGAGGGTGGAGAATGAGCCTTCCAGATAAAGCAAACAGCATGTGGTAAATGAAAAAAGACAAATGAATTAAAGAAATATCTACCAAGTGCCTACTTTGTACTGTTACCAGCGAAGGGGCCTGGCCCTGAGCCGGTCTGCCTATAGGGCCAGCCGTAGTGGGCGGGTTCTTGACTTTGTGTAGGAAAGAGTTCACAGCCCAAGTCCAGGTGACTATGAGGATCCATGTATTGAATCTGGGTTCAATAAAAAAAGGAGAGCTTAGTCTAGAAGAAGCAACAGGAGAGCCTAGGCTGAGCTGCCTTAGCTCATTGGTAAGTCAGAGAAAAGGGGGTTTAGTGTGGGGGACAGGCTCAGAGGATTCGCCTGGGACAAGCTGCCAGAGTTTAGGAGATGCGTGCCTGTGGGGAAAGAAGTTGGTGTGGGGGCAATGGCTGGCACCACCTGCTCCTCGGAGGGAGAGCATGCTGCTGGATCCTTTAATCTGTTTCTTGCAGTGGGAATCTTAGGGAAGGTCTCGGGGAGGGTTTCAGTAGAATATCCATCAGTTCTTCAGATGTGCCTTTTCAGGGTCATGGTCTCCCCTCATTGGTCAGTGGCAGGGCAGGGGGTTTTTAGATATCCTAGCTGGTCCTGGCATTTCCCACCTGGTTTTGCTGCTTTTTTGGGCCTGGAGCTGAAACACAACAGAGGCCTAAATATTATCTCCTAGATGTTATCTTTAGGGAGGAATGGGCCAGGAGAGGAGGGGTTACTCCTGCCAGGCATTCCTTTGCCCTGGTGACCATCTGCACCTGGCTGTGAATTGCCCCACCATTGTGTTCAGCTATCTGTCTCAGTTTCACGATTCCACTTGCCAAAAAAATTTCTTAGCTTCCTAACAACCAGTCTCAGTACTAGATACGGTAGGAGTATGGGGATTCTGCAGTAAAAAAGATTATGGAGAAAGCTCCTGGGCCTAATGTCCCCACTGGCCCAGTTAGCCAATGATGAGCATGAAAAGTAGGGTAATGAAGCAATAACATGGCTTCTGAAAGTGAACTACTGGGGAGAGGCGGGTGGATTCTCTAGAGAAGCCAAAACCTCACTATGGATCCCTTGGGGTCTGTGAAGGGGCAGCTTTCATGTCCCAGGTTCTATTAGGATCTGCACAATCTTGACAGCTTTTCCTGGGTCTCTTTCAGGTTACACACCCTTAACCTTACCAAGCTGCATCCCCTATTCTTTGCTCCTAGGCCAGGTTGAGCCACCAAGGGATGGACAGTGAGAGACTGTCCAGGGCAAAGGTTGCCCTGAGTCTGAGTGGAGAAAGGACACTGAGGGCACAGCCCCCAAACAGTTTGGCTTAGGGACAATGGGGCTGGCCCCAAAGAAGGCATAGAAGATAAGGAAGACAGATGCTTTGTGTAAAATGCTCCCTGCTAGGCTGCCTCAGAGTCATTTCCGTGAAATTACCACCCTAAGGTTCTAATAAGGTGATCTGGGAGACAGCTGGTATTTTGCGTAATTCCTAGTAAGCCTGCAGTAAGTGGAGTTCCTGACTGATTCCCTTGTGTCTCCCAAGAACAATAAAAGTTTATGGAGGAATGTCATCAAAGGAACAAGAGGCTGAGGGATGCCTGGAAGCTCCCTGTGGAGGAGCCATCTCTAGGGACCCTCTGGGAGAGGAGAGACTCTAGGTTTTGGAGTTTTGCTCCCAAATTGGCCTCTGTCTGCGAAAGATGTTACTGATTGCATGCCCTGGCTCTGGGCTTCTTCCTTCAGCCTGGGGCCAGGCTCAAGCCTCACTCCACCTTTACTCCCCTTCACAGTCAGACTCGCATAGGCTGTGTTCACTATTGTCCTCAAACTCATTAAAGCTGAAAAGCTGAAACCAATCCCTTATCTTCCTAGATTCTCTGTGGGGCTTAACACTCTTTTGAAATCCTCTTCCCTTGGTTTATGTGACACCACCTACCCCTGGTTCTCTTTCTACCTCTCTGGTTTCTCTGAATCCATCTCTTTCACTGAATTCTCATCCATGGCCCATTCCTTAAATGCTCCTCACCCAGGGTTCTCTCCTTGGCTCACTTCCTTTTTGCTGTGGGTGCTCTCATCCATTCCTTTGGTTTTCACCAATCTTGCCCATGCTGATGACTACCAGCTACTATCTGTTTCTGAGCTTCTAGCCTCTGAATAGAGGCTATATTGCCCCACTCCCTTGATGTACCATGGTCCCCCAACTGAATATTTACACAATTGAGCTAATCATCAGCTCCTTCAAATTTGCTCCCGTGAACATGTTGTCATGTTCTTCCAATCAGATGACAACAAGACTCTTTTACTCATATAGAAAAATAAGAAATCTAAGTCGCATTCTAACCAATCAATCTCTGTGTGTAATGTCACTGACAATCTAAGCCTCCAATTCCTTCTGGCTACCTCCCTGACTCCCATCCCAACTCCTATCATCCCTGACTTAGTTCAGGTCTCATCATCGCTTCTATGACTTTTTCTATGACTGCAAGTTTGCTTACAGGCCTCTCTGCTTCTCATCTTTCCCTTCCTCTGTCTATTAAAATGAAGGCTTCTATGATCCTATTAGGAAAAATTAGATTTTTATTATATCCATATAGCAATAGACCTTCCTTTGTTGTGGAATTTTTTGGTTTGGTTTTAGATTTCTTTGAATTTATGACAGCCAAAGCAATTACTGTTGCCATGGATAGCCAAATGCATTTCTAAATTCAGTGTCTTACTTGTGCAAACACAAACTTACCCACCCCTAAGAATCATGTCTGGTCTACTTTAGCCCTTAGGTCAGTGTGAGGAGTATAATAATAGCTAGTCCGCTATATTGTATGAAGGGCTGGGTGTCACAGCTCATCCCTGCTGAAGCATCTAGTTATGCTGGACTGGTAGTCATGGAAACACAGCTGATGTTGTGAGCATATGGCCTACAGCCTCTGTCTCTTACAATCTCAGTGAGGAAGGGGAGCTGGGACTTGCGAACAATGTGACAATGTCCTATATTATCTGCCATGCTTGTTGAATGAAGGGGAGAAGAGATTGCTGTGGAGAGAGCTGAACTGGGGAATTCTGTGAGGAATTAGGATTTAGAGAGCCCTGTTTCCTCTGTGAACAGACACTGACTGAGGCTGGAGCATCTAAAATGTATGCGGATGGACCCCTGGATGGTGGAGGAGTGGTGAGGAGGATGCAGAGAAACAAATATAATGAATACTGTGTGCCAGACACAATATGGTGGATAATAACAAAGCTAGCATTTTCTGAGCACGTGATAAGTGCAAGTTGCTTTGCATTACTGTTTCATTTAACCGGTATAACAATCATATGAGAACGATTTCATTATTCTTCCAAGTTTTCAGAAAAGGGAACTGTAAATAATTGCCGGAAGTCATGCAGCTAGGAAGTGGTAAGCCCAGGCTTGAACCCAGGATTGACCATCTCTAAAATAGCTGTATAAACCTATGCTATACTATCTATCTGCTATGACAACTGCTTTGGATATGTTCTTTTGTTCAAATAATTGTATTGATTTTAGACTTCACACCAAGCTTACAACATACAGTACAAGGTGGTTGTCTGAAATATCCTCATATAATGACCCATTGGACATGGACAACAGTGTGGGGTGGACTGTGGGAGTGGGAGGTGGGCTGGATGGAGGAGGACAAAGGGGGAAAACTGGGACAACTGTAGCAGAATAAACAAGAATTAAAAAAAGACAAAAGAATATATGTACTCCCATGCTCACTGCAGTGTTATTGAAGATAGCCAAGATTTGGAAGCAGCCCCAGTGTCTTATCAGTACATGAGCAGATAAAAAAGAGGTGGTATATTTATTTACACAGTAAAATACTACTTCATCATAAAAAAAAAGGAATCTTACCTTTTGCAACAGCATGGACATGCCTGAAGAATATTATGCTAAGTGAAATAAGTCAGAGAAAGACAAGTATCATGTGATTTCACTTACATGTGGAATCTAATGAACAAAGTAACAAACAAAATAGAAACAGACTAATAGATACAGAGAACAGACTGGCAGCTGTCAGATAGGAGGAGGGTTGGGGGACTGGGTGAAAATGTTAAAGAGACTAAGCAAAAACAAAACAAAACAAAACACAACCCTTGTAGACAGAGACAACAGTATGGTGAGTACCAGAAGGAAAGGGTGTGAGAAGAGGTAGAAGAGGGTAAAGGGGGATAAATGGTGGTGGAAGGAGACTTAACTTGGGTGGTGAACACACAATTCAATATACAGATGATATATTCTATAATTTTATTAACCAATGTCATGCCAATAAATTACATTTAAAAATTCCCTCCTTAGGAAAAAAAATATCCTCATATACCAGGCCTGTCCAGAAGGTATCCAGCCATGTAATATGAAAAATAAGACATTTACTGAAGAAGACACAAGAAACATTGTACATAAGACAATGATGGCTCAGTTCCCTTCAAAGCAGGCACCTTGGGACCTCACATGGTTCCAATCACCATCAGCTACCTCATCATATTTTCTTGTATCTCATCAATGGTCTGAAATCTGGTCCCTTTCAAAGGTGATTTTAGTTTGGGAAAAGCCAGACATCACAGGGCACTACATCTGGGCTGTAGGGAGCTGAGTCACTGGGGTGATGTAATGTTTCACCAGAAATCTCTGCAGGAGACGTGATGCATGAGCGGGCACGTTGGGGTGATGAAGCTGCTGATCACCAGTTGCCCATAGCTGTGGACTTCTGAATCACCCAAATAGTTTCCTTGGTGGAATGTTCAAGCTTAAGGCAAAATTTGATGTAGATTTGTTGTTCTAGTCTCTCAGTCATTTCAATGCAAGGGCCACACAGTACACATGCTCATTCAATGGCATCTACCGCCCCCACTGACTAGTATAATGAAGGAAGTTGTCATTGTTCACACATGCACATTCCAGTCCACTGTCTTTGGCTGCCAGGTTACATATATGTCGTGCAAACTGTTCTGTTATATTAATAATGGCTGGACTTTTTCTGGGTAGATCTTGTATAGTAGATGAGAATCTTTTGAACCTTAACTTGTATTACAGCATTATTCTCATGATAATTTAGCAAGGTAGCTAAAATCATTTTCCACTTTACACATAAGGAGTCTTATGTTCAGAGAAATGAAGAAATTTGCCCAAGGTCACAGAGCTGGGGGTAAAGAGGGAGCAAAAACAAATAGGTGTCATTCAAAGCCTGTTCCCAGTGTACTACCTACTCTGCTTTAGCGTCACACAAGCTGCCCCTCCCTGTCCACTGTGGCTTCAGTTGCCATACTGGGCTGACTCCAAAGCCCTCTCCTCCATTTGACCGAGAGGCTCACATAGCCAACCAACTGCTTTCTCAAGGTCATGACCACAACCCCCTCCATGACTGCAAAACCCAAAATGGCCAAAGTCAAACTAAATAGCTTCTCCTCCAAAAACTACTCCTCCCATACTCAATCTCAATAAACGGCATCATCATTCACTCTATTGCTCATTCCAGTAATGAAGAGGTCATCATTAACATTGTCCTCTCCCTTCCCCCTTTCACATTGAATCCATCATTGAGTCCTGATGGTTCTGCCCCCATTGGTCTAGTCTTCCCACCACACTGATCCACGCCATTGCTGTCTCTTGTCTCTGTTACTGCAAGAGCTTCCTAACAGACCTTCGTGCCTCTGCTCTTTACCCTTCCAATCCAGCCTTCACTGCAGCACACTCGTACTATCACCCTATTGCTTAAATGATTTCCTGTGACTTTTCAGAGAATGTTCAAAATCTTTAACATGGCTTATATGTCATGTTATAACCTGTTTGGTGTCCTCATTACATCCTTTACTTTTCCTTCACAGTATCTGTCACTTTTATGATTAACCATTGCATTATTTGTATAATTATTGGTTAGATGTGTCTCTATGTTAGAGTCTGGTCCCCTCATTCCAGTCCTCACTCTGCCACTCATTGTCTGTGCTGGCTTGAGCAGGAAGCAGGATCACTGCTTTTGTGCCACTGTCTATTGTACATCTTTGTTCGTGTGTGTGTCCTCCACTGAACTCTGAGTTCCTTTGGGAAGAACTTGACTAGAAACCAAGCCTGTCTGACCGCAGAACCTAAATTTCCCAATTCTTGCAGCAGGACACAAATTAGGAAAATAATTATGTATATGAAGAAACTGAAGCCCAGAGTAGCAAACTGATTTCCCCAACATCACACAGACCCAGAGCAAGAACTATATAGCCTTTGACTCTTAATCCAGGGCCTTTTTCTTCAGCCCACAGCCTCTCAAGCAGCAGCACCTGGCAGAAGCTATGGGAGCTGAAAAGTCATATCCCATTTCTACCTCAAGTGTTGACAGCATGACTACCAGATTTTGGGGGGTCTCTGCACCCCTGTTTCCAACTCAAATCTGTGTTGTAGCTTTGCTGCAAATGAATTCTGCAGGTTGTCCTCAGTAGTCCAAGGCAGAACGGTTCATGGCTCTGCAGGGGCCCTGGGGCGGGAGGCTCTGGGCAAAGAAAATGCATCCCTGTGTAGCCCCAGGGAGCCATCTGAGTTTCAGGTTATCACCTTGCAATCTTTGATATAACTTTCCTTGGCACCCACATAGGGCCTGGCTACAACATATAGTACCTCGGGGTATACTACAAGCAGGCAGCTCTTCCAGCAGATGAATTGTGAAAGGGAGCTGTTCCAGGAGGCCACACAAACAGCCTTCCTTCCTCCGCTGGCTCAGCCTCAGCTGGGGGCTCTGGTCTACCTCCTCTGCAGGGTGTCTGCCTTTCATGCAAACTGCTCCACTACAGCCTGCCAGTACGTTCTTTCCCTCCTTTGGCCACTTTTATTTATCCTGTGCAATTTGTCCAAAGCTTATTTAGCACCTTCTTATTTAAGGTGAGGTCTAGAAAACTCTGACTGTATTCCTATAGTTCCACACCAACCTCCTAAATTGCAGCTCTTTCTGTCCTGGAGTTCTTTAGGGAAACTTAGAGAAAGAGACAGGGAAAAAAATCTCAGGTGGTTCTGCGGAGTTTCCCAAATTGTATCAATTCTCCTCCTCTCAGAACCAGTCATGGGCACATTAATATATTACTGCAAGAGTCTCCTAACAGGCCTTCATGCCTCTCTGCTCTGCATCCTTCCAATCCAGTCATCATTGTAGCAAACTCTTATTACCACTCTTCTGCCTAAATGATTTCCTATGACTCTTCAAGACTGTCCAAAACCCTTAACAGGGGTGAACTGGGATGATGGGGGGGGGGTGGGACTCAAGAACAGGCAGTGGGGAAAGGGGACCAGGGGTATTGGACTGAAGGTCAGGAGCCCTCAGCCTGTTTTTTCCCTGATGTGTGATCTTGAGCAGATCTTGCCCCATTGAGGGGCCTCACCCTCCCTGGAAATGGCCCTGGAGGTTGGCCCCAGTGATAACTAGGATCTCAGTCCATGTGGACCTGCCATGACGGGCTGTGTAAGGGGTGCACTAAATGCCGAGAGCAGTTTCCCCAGGGTGGTACACAGACCGCACACACATGCGCGCATGCACACACACACACACACACACACAGCCCTTACGTGCCCTTTTAGATGATCTTAGTTGGTTAGAGGGTGAATACTTTCAACTCTAGTGGTTATGTATTTTTAAATAAAGTTCAGTGTATTAGGGAAAATACATTTTTTGTGGGGAATCCTCTTCATCAGACTCTTAGAAAAAGTATTCAGTAATGAAAAGTACACGTGGCCTATAGATACAGCAAGACCTGCGAGGTCATTATGCAAACCACTGACACTTGGGCAATATGGATTTAGAAAACATTCTGTTTCCCCTGAAGACGTTTAACCTGCTTTACCTTTTCCATACTAATCTTCTTTTCCAGTAGTGAGAACAACCTACTTCATCGTGGCTCCTTTTACACCTTTTCTGTTGGAAAACTCAGAAACTTGTATTGGTGTTTATATTGGCAGGTATGATGTGTCCTCCTTTGCTTTGGATCTGATTTCCTTCCTACGTCTAAATTATCATTTCTCTGCGAAGGCTTCCATTGTGGGCTGCGGGAAGTGGAAAGTGGTGAGGTTCCATTAAATACAGACAACACAATTACAGAACTGAAAAGTACGCGTCTGATGAACAGGGACTGAGGTTAACTTAGTCCTTCATAACTGATGAAGCAGTTTTGACGTATCCTTTCTTATATCACTTTTGTTTTCATTAATACAAGTCATAGCTACCGATTGGGGTAAACGTTATAATTATCCCCATGTCACAGACAGGGAAACTGAGGCATGAAGCAGGAAGAGGACCTGCTCATGGTCACATGAGTTAAGCGTCTACTCTAAGTCTTCTGGCTTCTCTTTCTATGATATATTCCTTCCGTGTCACCATAATTTCTTTGTCTTGTTCAAGCAAGACCCACAGCCCCTGGGTGGAAACGGAGGTGAGAGCTCAGGTGGTGAGGTAAGCGCTGGAAGCACGTGGCACCCGCCCGCCCGGATTACCCCACCGTTTCTCTCTGGCTGGCTGCCGGCAGCCTGGCCCAGACCCACGTCACCGATGGCATCTCTGCCACCGCCCGCGTGCCGGCTCTGAGGGCTTGGGCAGCCTTCCTCCGGTCGGCCGGGGCGCTTGCCCAGCTGCTGCCGCCTATCCGGCTGGACTTTTCACCAGCTTAAATCTTCATGCCTCTGTGAGCACAGCCTGTTAGCACCCTGGTCAGCAGGGTCCGTGGCACCAGGGTGACCCCTCCCTGCCCCCGCTCGCGCCCCGGCCAGGGTCCTTCCAGAGTCCCCGTCCAGCGCCAGTGTGGGCACGGCAGGGGGCGATTGCTCCTCCGCCAGAGGCTGGCCGGGGGCCCCACGACAGCCTGGGCTTCTTCGGATCTTCCCAACCTCTGTTTCCATGTTCTGGCCGCCTCTCCTCACCGTTTACCTGCGCACTGGGCTCTGAGAGCAGAAGTCTCTGGTTCCCCTGGCGCGGGGGCTGTGGCAGGTGTTGGGAATGGTGGCAGTCAGCAGGTTTCTCTGGGGAAAAAAAAAAGTAAGGGGAAAATAGCCTTCCCTCGCCTTCTTAATTGTATAAGTAAGATACATACCCAAGACAGAAACACAGGAAAAAAGAATAACATAAAGGAAAAGTACAAAAATTTATTCTAGTCATCCCTCCCTCCCAACCCAAGGACCACCATTGTTAACATGTTAGTGTGTGTCCTTTTCTGTTAGTGTGTGTATATGTGTGTGTGTATACATATATATATTTGGTCTATTAAACCACATATTGTGTTCTTTACCCAAGAAGAGGCACCAATAGTTACTATTTTGTTGGTTGGTTGTTTTTTCCTTCTTCTCAGCAGTAAATCATGAACATTTTCTGTGCCTAACAATATTCTATAAAGTGATTTTTAAATGTTTTTTTAATTTATTGATATGAGAGAGACAGATAGGCATTTATTGCCCCATTCGTTGGTTGATTCTTGTATGTGCCCTGACCAGGGATCAAACCTGCAACCTTGGCTACAGAGACAATGCTCCAACCAAGTAAGCTACCCAGCAGGGCTACAATGTAATTTTTAATGGTTATACAGCATCCCATTATGGATATATCATAATTTATTTAACCAATACTCTTGGTTGGCATTTTAGTGATTTGCATTTTTTTCTACTACAACAATGCTGTGATAAGTATTCAAGAATTTACATTTTCCTGCATTATCTCTAATATAGAATATCTTAAATTCTTGGAAGTATAGTGCTACGGAGTCAAACAATACACACACATTTAAAGCTTTCCTCCAGCAGTTCTACAACAGTTTTAAAACATAATTTCATTTAATGTGAAAACAACGTTAGAACAATAATAATGAATTCCTGGAAAGATAAATCATCCACAAACTCATTTCCCTGATAAAACAGTTATTTTTATTTGCTTATGTTCTTGTCCATATGAAAGAGAATTTTTCATGATTGTGTTTATTAGACCTATGTTAGGTTATTATAATTCCCAGGCTCTCGGTATTCCCCAGTTCTGATTCCAGAGGATGAAAAACCTGTTGGCCCAGTTCACCCTCTTTGAGCAGAGTCTTGCCCCAGAGCATCTCAGACGATGCTGGCTACTCTGGATCAGTTGCCCACCCCAGAGCCGATCAACTGTGTGGAGAGGAGGGGTCGTAGAGCTACGTGGCACAGAACGTGGTTGTTTAGGGCAACTCTGCTCAGCAGGTGCTGGGGTGATTCCATTCCTTAAAAAGGGATCGTGGCTATTGTAGGTAGCTGGGCTTTAATGTATAGTAATAATAACATTGATAAAATGATGTATTCTAGTGTTTGAATTATGTCATAGTACATAAAGACTTCACACTCACCCAGTTTAATATAGACATAATAGTTTATCCAAGGGATAGACTGCAGTTTATTCAAGCAATTGCCTATCATTGGACATTTAAATTAATTTATTTGGTTTTTATTTTTTACCAATTTGGAAAATTCTGTAATGAACAACATAGCAATACATACTTTTACTATTTTAATTTTCCTGTTAGGGGTTTATCAGTTAGTAATGTGTTTAGCTGCAAGGAACAGACAGCTTCTCTAAGTGGCCTTTACAATAAAGGGTTATTTTTCTTGTGTAACACACCACTCAGAAGTGGATGACTGCTGGCTTTGGTTCCCTCGGCCTTTCCTTTTGTTCACGTTCTCAAAATGGCTGCTGAAGCTCTAGTCGTAACATCAGCTTTCAAAGCAGAAAAGATGGAGAGATAACACCAGTCAGGTCTGCCTTTTTGTTTTTATCATCCCAGAATCATCCCTAGCAGACATAAGCTTAATGCCTCTTTGGCTAGAATTGTGTTATGTGGTCAACCCTTGCCAGTAAGGGGGTCTGCAAAAGCAAATATCCCTCTTTATTTGGAGGCAGCTAAGAAGAACAGAGTTGGTAATGTGCATTAAACCGGCCTCCCTGGTGGGGTCACAATGGCTTCTCCGTGTGTCGGAGCTGCAGAAACCTTCCTTCAAATAAAATCTTGCCAGGGAACCTATTTGGAAAAGCTGGTGAAAGTAGAGTGCTTTGGTTGAGGTGAGGATAGGAGCTTAGAGCTTTATGTGGTCAGCACCCTATCACCCAGTAGAAGACATTTCCTGCTTTCCAGCTAGCTGTCCAGTACCCATGTTATCTTGCAATTAGTCCCCCAAGGCTTCCGTTTGGAGGACTTCCTAAATGTATGTAGCCTTGAGAGATAGTGCTCACCTCCCATTAGAAAGCCAAACCCCAGATTCTTCACCTCCACCTTTAGTTTCCTTGCAAAACCTGAGACATGTGACTTAGGTTCAATCAGGCATTCTCTCCCGCTTTTGAGTCATGAGTACGTGACTGTGTGGGGTGACTGGAGGTCATTTTCCTCTCAGCAGCAGTGCCACGTGTGCCTGATTGTTCTGGCTTTGTGAACTGTGGTGTGGTTCCAGCTGCTTGGCCCTCTGGAATTCTCTTGTTTCCTGCCTGTTTTCAGAACCTGGTTTTACTGCTGAACAACCATGGATTCCATGAGCCTGAGTTTTTTTTCAGTGCATTGACTTTCTACTTACGATAGGGTTAGTTTCTCTTGCATATAGCCCAACCCCTGAGGAATGCATACTCTCTCTAGCAGTCCCCTAGACAACTCTACAGAACTTCTAAGGTTACAAGTAGCATAGTTTAAAATCTGCTGCCTTAGGACAAATCCCTTGGAATGGAATTAAGGGACAAAGGTACAAATAGTTTAAAGTTTCTTGATAATTATTGCCACAGAATGTTCCAAAAGTATTGTGTAAATTTACTTAACCACAACCACTGGGTATTATCTTGTTTTAATTTTTGCTAGAATAATGGCAGGGACATGTTTCCTGTTAGTGTTTTAATTTTGCACATACTTGAGAATATTAAACTAAACACTTTTCCTTATGTTGATTTATGGTAATTTTTCTATTTATGGAAGATGGCTGATTATTCAAGCTTTAGTTTTTCTTTTTATGATATGATCTTCATACAATTTAGATATTCATTCTTTGAATGTTACTGCAAACATTTTTCTTCATCTGTTTTCCTTTTTACTTTCATCTTTTTACATTTTTTTGTATAGAAGCTTCACATTTTTATGTAGTAGAATCTGTTCTTTTCCTTTGTGATTTCTTCTTTTGGTTAATGCTTTAAAAGTTACAATTCCTACAAAGATCTGATAGTCAATTCAATTTCCTGCCAGTTTTTCTGTGATTTGGCTTTTATATGTTTAACTCTTTAATCTGTCTGAGCTATATTTTTGAGTATTGTATAAAGGTATGAATGTAAATTAATATATTGGCTTTTAGATTCACATGCTTTTGTGAATAAGCCTCTGGGTTTCTGTTTTTCTTTGTTCTAGGTTCCAGTAATGCAAGGAGTATTGTCAGAGAGTTGGGGCGTGTTATTGAGAGAAATGTGAGTAAAATGGAAAAAGCACATGAGATAATTGCCAGAGAAACAGAGAGAGAAAGAGAGAAATAGAGAGAGAGGGAGAGAATATGACTGAAACAGACACAAAAAAATAAAAAGCTGAAGTAGAGACTGAAATAGAAACAAAGAGAAGTCTCAAAGATCAAGAAGCCAAGGGAGGGAAACCAAGATCCAGTCGAAGGGGAGGGGGGGCTTTGGAGGTCTCAGGCCTACAGGCTGAATTGCTGACCACTGAGGCTGTGGGAGTGACTGAAGGAGGCTGAGAGGGTGTCACTGGCTGTGATGGAAGATGTCCCTCTGCCATTGTTTCCCTTTCCAGCTTTTACCTATATCATGGATCTGAGGAGTCCACGCATTCCATTTAGGGACACCAATTTTCCCATCATTTTCCAGTTGGCTCCAGGTCTGGAGGATCTCAGGGGCATAGAGCAAAACTTTCCCTCTCTCCTATCTGTAGTCTTTTTTTCTCTTTGGTCTGGCTTCAGACAAGCATTCAAGGAAGGATGAGATCCTAAAGACCAAGCATCCAGGATGGCCACCAGTAGGGGCTGTACAGTGCATAAATATCGGCCTGGCTCTGAAGCTCCATTATTATCCTTATCAGAGGAATTAAGAAATTGTGCCCATCAATGAGGGGTAAATATGAGATTAAATCCCTGGTTCTATCCAACTCCAAGTCTTGTAGTTCTCCCACGAGCATCAAGATATTGGGCTTATTCCATATCTCCCTTAGAAATTGTGCTCCAGAATGTCTTTTATTTCTGCTTCTCCATATGTCATCTTCCCATCACTTCAGCCTACAGGGCTGTTTCTCACTTCTGATTTTCTTTCCTTTTTTATTTTATTTTATTTATTTATTTTTAGAGGGGAAGGGAGGGAGAAAAAGAACAAAAGAAACATCGAAGTGTGCAACCCAGATATGTGCCCTGACTGGGAATTGGACCAGTGACCCTTTGGTTTGCAGGCTGGCACTCAATCCACTGAGCCACACCAGCCAGGACTCACCTCTGATTTTCCGTAGCTCAGGGTTCATTTAGTACTGAGACATTACTTACAGTCCTGGCTTCTACTCTCACCTCAATATTGTAGTATTTTTCTCTTGTCTTGTCTTTCCAACTGAGTTATAACTTGGGACTGTATTTTATCCCTTCGGACTTCCTACATTACATCACACTATACTGCTCAGTCACTGGTTCATTCATTCATTCAACAAATAGTTTCGGAGAACTTCCAGGTCAATATGGTGGTGTAGGCAAATACTTCTTGCCTCCTCACACAACCACATCAAAATTAGAACTAAACTATAGAATAACCATTATTCACAATCTCCAGAAACCAAGCTGAACTGAAGTCCTACACCTATAGAATTAAAGAAGGAACCACATCAAGACTGGTAGGAGGGACATAGCTGTGGAACGGTGGGGGGGGGGGTCCACATCCACATGTGGCAGATAAAAATTGGGAGGGATATCTTGGAAGTGAGGGGTCCTACCCTATACCAGGCCCCCTATCCCAGGATTCCAGTGCCAGGAACGTAAGTCCCCATAACTTCTAGTTGTAAAATCCAGTGGGGGCTGAGGCTGTAGAGGACAGAAACTTCTAGAGATCCAGGCTATTTGTCTTAAAGGGCCCACACATGGACTTACTCAGGCTTAACTCCCTTTGAGTTCCAGCGCCAAGGCAGCAGCTTGAAAGATGCCAGAGGCATATGGGGAGGAACTGGATTGTCTGACATCAGAGCGAGAGGTGGTGGTGGGGGGGGCAGGGGGGAAGCAGCTTTCTCCCAGAGAGAAATACTGAAGGCCATTGTTCTTTTTCTGAGCCTTACCCCCGCAGAGCAGGCAGGTGGGTGCCATACCTAAGATTCCCTCAACGTAGCTCATATTGTTTGCCCTACCCTGGTGATTCCTTTGAGGCTCTGTTCCACCAAATTGTTGTGCCCACCCAAGCAGTTTCCAGTGACTTTTCCATATAAATGGCTTGCCTTGGCTGATGCCACAGATTTTTCTAAATTCTCTCAAACAAGTAGCATCTGGCTATGTACCTCTCACTGACTGGACCCTGGCCTGGCATTAAGAGCAGCCAGCTTTGGTTCAGAGCTTGGCCACACTTGGGCACCTCCAAGCGCAGCATAAGTAGCAGCCATCTACAGATCACTTTGTAGCTTATGCCCTAGACAGAGCACAGGTCCTAGACAGAGCACAGGTGACAGCTGGCATTTGCCTGTACCTCTCAGGAGACCCCAGAGAATGTGCACCCAGTGGACAGCTATAGACCATATTGGAGCACCACTACCCAGCCACCTCCATAAGCAACACATTCCAGGGGCAGACTCAATGGGCACCAGAGCCCTGGTGAAGTAAGTCCTGCTCTGTGAAGGGGACCTCTACACAGCTGATCCTCTACAGTGGTTGGAAGTTGGTGGTCAGTGGTCACAGCCAGTCCTTGCAGCTGACTGACCTAGGTAAATCCCTCCTATTGATCTGCCAACAGCAACTGAGTTTCAACTGTAAGAGGAGGGTGTGTTCAGCCTACACAGTGGGCACACCTCAAGTACCCAGCTTAGATGGTAGGGGAGGCTATGCCACTGGACCCTACAGGACACCTACTACATTAGGCCACAGTACAAAGACATAGAGTCAAAGCAGTTCTACCTAATACATAGAAAGACACACAGAGGCTGCCAAAATGAGGAGACAAAGAAACATCATCCAAATGAAAGAACAAATAAAAACTCCAAGAAAAGAGCTAAACGAAACGATGATGAGCAATCTATCAGATGCAGAGTTCAAAACACTGGTTATAAGGATGCTCAATGAACTCAGTGAGAACCTCAACAGCATAAAAAAATTCAGTCAGAAATGAAGGATATGATAATTAAAATAAAGAACAATTTTTAGGGAAACAAGAGTAGAATAGATGAAACTGAGAATCAGATCACTGATTTGGAACATAAGGAAGCAAAAACCAACCAATCAGAATAACAAGAAGAAAAAAGAATAAAAAAAAAATGAGAAGAGTTTAAGCAGCCTCTGGGACAACTTTAAGATAGTCAACATTCACATCATAGGGTGCCAAAAGGAGAAGAGGAGAGCAGCAAATTGGAAATCTATCTGAAAAAACAGTGAAAGAGAACTTCTCTAATTTGATGAAGGAAATAGACATGTAAGTCCAGGAAGACAGAGGGTCCCAAAAAAGATGCAAAGAAAAATGTGAACAATAAAATGACAACAAACCACAACTATCAACAACTGAACCTAAAAAAAAAAAAAACCCACCCAAAACAAAAACAAACTAAGCAAACAACTAGAACAGGAGCAGAATCACAGGAATGGAGATCACATGGAGGATTATCAGCAGGGGAAGTGGTAGGGGGAGAAAGGGGGAAAAGATACAGGGAATAAGTAGCATAAATGGTAGGTAGAAAATAGACAGGGGGAGGTTAAGAATAGTTTAGGAAATATAGAAGCCAAAGAACTTATATGTACAACCCATGGACATGAACTAAAGGGGGGGGGGGAATGTGGGTGGAAGGAGGCTATGCAAGGCAGAGGGGAATAAAGGGAGGGAAATGGAACAACTGTAATAGCATAATCAATAAAATATATGTATTTTTCAAAAGAGGCCTATTTTAAGACACATCATTATTAAAATTCCAAAGGTTAAAGATAAAGAGAAAATCTTAAAAGCAGCAAGAGAAAAGAAGTTAGTTATCTAACTAACTTCTTATCTAACCAACTTCTTTAAGAAGACTGTAAGACTGTCAGCTGATTTCTCAAAAGAAACTTTGCAGGCTAGAAGGGATTGGCAAGAAATATTCAAAGTCATGTAAAGTAGGGACCCACAACCAAGACTGCTCTACCCAGCAAAGGTATCATTTAGAATGAAAGGGCAAATAAAGAGCTTCTCAGAAAAGAACAAAACTAAAGGAGTTCATCATCCCCAAACCATTAGTATATGAAATGTTAAAGGGTCTTATTAAAGAAAAAGAAGATCAAAATTATGAACATTAAAATGGCAATAAACACACAAAAATAAAATAAAATAGAATAGTTTAAAGCTCCCATCCATCGAATACTTCTCTAACTATAAAGTTCTCTTACATGTTCCAGTAAATCATCACACCCTCATCCCACCCTATGAGTACCTGTTACAGTTATTCTCATTTTAAAACACTGCAAAGCAGAGGAAAGAGGTTTAGTGATCTACTGTAAACCACTCAGTTTGTCAGTGTTGGGGCTGGGATTTGACATCAGATTTTCTTCAAAATCATTGCTCTTTCTATTGTGCCAACATGCCCTTTGGAAAAACTTTCATCTTCTCAATGGGATAAAACAGACCAGCCACTCAACCTCTCAGTTTCTTGATCTATAAAATAAAGAGTAGTGAACGTCTCTTGTTTGTGTTTCCCCAGCATCCATCCTCCATTTTTCTGATTGCATCGATATTATCACCTGGGAATTTGTTAGAATTCTCAACTCTTGGGTTTTACCCCAGACCTACTGAATCAGAAACTCCTGGGTGGGGGCCCAGCAGTCTGTGTTTTAACCAGCTCTCTCGGTGATTCTGATTCATACTGAAGTCTGAGAAATACTAGCTGAGGGGAAGGAATGGAAGTGGACCTATCTTGCAAACAAGTACCAGGGGAAACCCTGGTTAAGACCAGTCATATAGCACAAACACATCTGAAAGATACAGAGATTGAAAGACTCCTGAAGATACTGAGTCTAGTTGTTCTTGAAATTAGACCAACAACTGTATCATTTAGTTACATGAACTAATACATTCTTTTTATTTCAGTTTGAGTTGAGTTTAGTTTTTATCACTGGCAACCAAACAAGTCCTGACTGTCAAGGGGAACGTTTATTTCTCTTTATGTTTCTCAGTGAAGAGGTTCTTTTTGACCATTGGTTCTCAGAGTGTGGTCCCAGGATAAGCAGCACGAACATCACTACAGAACTCATTAAAAAACAGAGTTTATCAAACCCTGCACCAGACCTACTGAATCAGGGTTCTGGGGGTGGAACACAACAATCTGTAATAAGCCCTCCAGGTGATTCTGATGCCCACTAAAATTTGGAAATCACTGGAGTAAGACTCCTAGCCTCTCTCCCCACCCCTTTTTCATCCTTCTCTATGAAGAAGGTATGAGTTATCTAATTAATGAGTTTGGGAGGATGACCTGGGCATGCTCAGTTTAACTCCTTCCTTTTGGGGGGCAGAGAGGTGGGGTGAGGCGGCCTGACCCACAGGGGAAGTTGTTTGTGTTCCCCTACGTGCTTGCTACCAGTTTTGTGGAGGCAGTTCCCTGCAGTTGTTCCAGCCTTGCCTGTGGCTCAGTGTGATCCGTATATTCTGGGAACAGTGTCCGCAAGGCCATTTGACCTCACATCTAACCCATATACTTCAGTCTAGCTCTTATCAGTAAGATAGCTGACATCTTGATCTCCATCTGTGGGTTTTCTTTGTCTGTTTTCTCAACTGGTTCAGAACTTGGATGAGGAAGAGGGCTATTTATTGAGTCCCCTAATGCCCCAACATTGACTAATTTGGGGAGAGGGGTAGATTTCTCAGGCCCTTCCCTCTTGTAACATGCAGGACACCTTGTCTCACCAGTTCTCTCCAGGGCTCCCTGTGCCTTGTGAAGAAAACCTTGTTTGTTCTCACCAGACCACTGGCGTTGCACTGTGGGAGACACAAGTATCCCCTGCTCCCTGGGGCAGAGGAGGGAAGATTACAATCACCAGGCATTTCCTTTCAGTTCTCTCCTGAAACACTGTAATTCTGTGGGGCAGGAAGAGGGCCTAGAAACCTCCGCATTCTAAAAGTTTCCTGGGAGCTCTGTGCCACTGCTTATTATCAGGTTCTACCAGCTGACTAACATAAATCCATATAGCTACATTTGAAGCACCCTTCTGTTTTGGAGGCTTATCATTTGGGGGGAAAAAAAGGACTTCCCTCTTCTCTTTTCTACCATTTTGGACTTTTCTGTTATTCACAAATCTTTAAAACAGCATGGACCTGTTTGGGGCTCTGTAAATCAGACCTGGGTGCTACAGGAGCTCATTTTCAGCGTCCAGTCCCTTCAGAGCAGCAGCCTTGCCTCTCTCTGGAGAGCGGTTGCAGGAAAGAAAGAGACAAAGCAGCCATTACAGTTCAACCTGAGTGGTAGAGGACAACAAGTACCTTTCATACAGCGACCTGTTTCTCAGTCTTCCTGGAATAGTTAATTCTCCCAGATTATCAAACTACCACGTATTTTTATATAGATCATATATGTACAACTGCTTTACATAGTTAGAACATATAGGTGTAACTTTGGCTTCTACTTTGTATCATTAAAAATTATTCATAGACATAATTTTATATTTTTATGACTTAAATAAAAATTGGACTTCATTAATGAAAATTTGTGCCTCAAAGAACACTATCAAGAGAGTGAAGAGCCACAGAATGGGGGAATATATTTGCAAATCATATATCTGATGAGGGCTTAATATCCAGAATATATAAAGCACTCCTACAACTCAACACAAAAAGACAATCCAACTAAAAAATAGGCAAAGGACTTGACAATTCTCCCAAGAAGACATATGAATTGCAAATGTGCAATGAAAATGTGCTCTACATCATTAGTCATTAGGGAAATGCAAATCAAAACTATAATGATATACCACTTCACACCTAGGATGGCTATCATAAAAAATGGAAAATTACAAGTGCTGATGAAGATATGGAGAAATTAGAATCTTTGTACATTGCTGATGGAAATGTAAAATGGTGTAGCTGCTGTGGAAAACAGTTTAGTAGTTCCTCAAAAAGTGAAACAGAATTACTATTTGACCCAGCAATCCTACTCCTCAGCATAGACCCAAAAGATTTGAAAAAAGGTACTTGTACACAAATATTCATTGCAGCATTATTCACAATAGCCAAAAGGTGGAAATAATGCAAATGTTCATCAATAGAAAAATGAATAAATGAATTCTAGTATATCCTTGCAATGGTATACTATTCACATAAAAAGGAATGAAGCATGAATGAATATGTGCTACAACATGGAGGAGCCTTGAAACATTATGTAAAGTGAAATAAGCCAGACATCAAAGGGCAAATATTGTATGATTCCACTTACATGAAATGCCTAGAATAAGAAAATTCATGGAGACAGAAAGTAGATTAGAGATTATCAGGGATTGGAGATAAGAGAATAGAGAATTACAAAAAGAAAAACAGAAAATAAAAGAAAGATAAAGAAAGAAATATGTACAGGAAAACTGAAAGTAGAAAATAAAACTCACCTGTGATCTCACTACCTAGGATAACTGAATATTCTGCCAGTTGCTTTTTTTTTTTTTAATGTATACGTGGTGGTCAAGTATAAAAGCTCTAAAACTCATGCCTTCTGGATTCAAATATATACTCTGCCATTTACTAGCTATGACATCCCTATGCTGCAGCTTTTGGAAAATACAAATAATAACAGAACCCACTTCAGATGATTGATTTGTGGATTAAATTGGATAATGTTTTAAGTGATTAGTGCAGTGCCAGGCTCATGGTAAATGCTCAGTAAGTGGTAGCTATTATATATTTATTTATATTTTATAACACTGGAATTATACTGAACATACTGTTTTGTATCCGACTTTTCTAACTTTCTTGTATAAATAAAAATTATTTTTAATGGCCACACAGTTTTTCATAACATAGCTGTAGCATCATTTAACCAAGTCCCTGTTGTTGAATATTTAGGTAGTATTAAATTTTTCATTATTTTACAAAATGCTGTGGTGGACATTCTTACTTGATTTTTTCTGGCAGACATGCCTGAAAAGGGTGGTATGACTTTGGTGCTGCTCTGCCATCTGGGTTCTGGGGCTTCTAAGGCAGTGCACCATGTTGAGGCCCTAGCTGGCAGATAGAATCTGCGTTCCAGTCATTCTTCTGTGTTCTATCTCCAGGCAATGCTTGGGACTGCTCTTTTCTATCTAGGCCTTTGCTTCCTCCTCTGTAAAATGAGCACTTTAGTGGGGAAGATCTTAGGGAGGCTTTCCTGCTCTGTGATTTTCAGATGATTCTCTGCTAAGCTGTGGATTTCTCCAGCCCTGTTGTGGCCTTCTTCAGAGGTGTGTGTGCACACGCTTGAGTGTGTGTTTCAGTTTCTATTCTTAGCAGCATGATCTTTAAACAAGGAATAGATTTGTGTGTCTGTCTCATCTCAGATGCATGCAGCTCCTGTTGGGCTGTTTCATTCTCCACCAGCCATTCATTCACATTAGAAGCGGTGGCCCAAGAGTTGGGGGGGGGGCTGGGGGAGGGGGTTGGAGAGGGGAAAAGTGGGACAACTGTAATAGCATAAACAATAAAATATTTAAAGAAGGAAAAAAAAACAGTGGCCCATTAAGAAAATAAGCAGATGGTACTTTTCCATCAACCATGTTAAGGATCAAATGCTCTTTGATTTGGGGGATAGCCCTTTTTTGTCATCAGGCCTGGGCTCTATCTGACTCAGCTAGAGATGAGGTCAGGGGAATCTTGGTTTCAGCACCTCCCTCCCTACTCCACTCCCAAATCCTTTCTCTGGGATGGGCCAAGGATGGTATTTCGGCAATGGTGACTTTTAGAGATGATGAGTAACCAACATTCCAGAAGAGAAGGTCATTGTTTGTCCTGAAGTAAAGAGTGGACATGAATGAGTCTGCTCTTCTCCAAGAGTTCTCAATTATGGAAGTGTCTCAAAGTTGCCTTGGATATTTAAATTACAAAATCAGATGCTGGGGCCATAATCTCAGAGATTCTTATTTATTAATTGTGAGGTGGAGCCCAGCTTTTTCATTTTAAGGCACTGCAGGGGATTCAGATGCACATCCAAGGTGGAAAACATTGGCACGTGGTACTAGGATTTGCAGATTCCTAAAGCTCACAAAGATCAGGCAGGCACCATCACACAGGTGGGGTGTGACACAGAGTGCTGGTGTCTGAAGGATAGGAGCACCCACACCTTTTGTCAGGGGCACCCTGTGCTTACCTTACCCAGTTGTCATATGATAATGCCACCCTGGTGTTGCTAGATGTTTCATTTAATTTTTTTTCCAGGAAGAGTAAGAAATCCAGATTTGTTTAAAATATCCTACTTTTAAATGTTGGCGACTAATTCAAACTTTAAAAAAAAAATCATTTGTAGGCCAAAACATATTGTTGGTCAAATCTGGCCCCAAATCTACCTGTTGAAATTTCTTGACAACTCCTTACCCAGACAGTTCCTCAATTTAAGTGAAAATGATGCATTGAACAGCTTTCTTGACTGACAGCATCTCACTGTCTCTGTGCTGTGAAACTATGAGGGGTTCTGGACAACACCAACCTTGAAATGAGGCAAAGTGCTCTGAGCAGGGGTGTCAGGGGACCTGTGTCCTGTTAACTAATAACTTGTTAGGTAACATTGGGAAAGAAATTCCTTCCCTAGTCACTGGATTTCTTTTGTCAAGGTAAGGAGGATGATCTCTATTGGTCTTCCCAAGATTCTGGACTGTTCTCTGATACTCACCTATTATCCCTCTACTTGAGGGTGACACTTTTCAGATTAAGATAAGAATTCATCTTTAATTGGCTTGAATGATAACTAGTTCTTTCTCTTATTCTTCTATGTCTTCAGCAATTTGTTTCTGTAGGGAGTATCTTTTTGCTGTAGGCTTTTGGGCTATTTTCTGAGGGTAAGAAAGTGTTTTGGAATAGAATAACTAGGTGGCTTTTAACTTGATGAACACTTGATTTTGAGGGCTCACTAAGGGAATAGAATTGATATGAGGGATATCTTGAAGTAAAAAAAGATTTTTAAACAAATTCTTATGCTAGGGCATCCTTACTGATTTTTGGGTGAGAGGAAGGGAGGGAGAGAGAGAGGAAGAGAAACACTGAGAGACTGCCTCCTGCATATGCCCTGAATGGGGACCTAACATGCAACCTAGGCATATGCCCTGACCAGGAACCGAACCCGTGACCTTTCGGTTTATGGGATAACACTCCAAAAAACTGAGCCACACCAGCCAGGGCAAAAGACATTTTGTTTATTTTCTTCTTCTTCTTCTTTTTAAAGATGTATTTATTTTATTTTTTAGAGAGAAGGGAAGGGAAGGAGAAACAGAGGGAAACAAACATTGATGGTTCCCTTCCAAATGTGCCCTGACCAGGGACCAAACTGGCAACCTTTCAGTTTGCAGGAGTATGCCCAACCAACTGAGCTACACCAGCCAGGGCAAAAATACATTTTCTCATTAGCTCATATAAAACCCTGCAATTGATTCTTTTCACCTCATAGCCTTATTGAGATTTAATTCATATATCATAAAATTCACTTTAAACATGTATAAATCAATGATTTTTACTGTATTGACATAGTTGTGCAACCATCACAACTATCTAATTTCAGAACATTTTTATATCTCCAAAAAGAAACCCACACCATTATCAGTTATGCAGCATTTCCCCCTTAGCCCTGACAACCACTAATCTGTATTTTCTGTCTCTAAAGATTTTCTTATCCTGAACCTTTTACAGGAAAATATTTGGTCATTTGTGACTGGCTTGTTCATTTAGCATATTTTCAAGGTTCATCCATATTGTAGCTTGTATCAGTACTTCATTCCTTTTTATTGCCAAATAATATTCCGTTAATGAATATGCCACATTTTGTTCATCAGTCTATAAACATTTGAGTTTTCCCACTTCTAGTTTATTATGAATAATGTTGCTATAAATTTGCATGTACAGTTTTTATATGGACATATGTTTTAATTTATTATGGGTATATACTTGGGGTGACATTTCTGGGTTGTAAACTCTATGTTTAACATTTGAGGAAATGCCAGACTGTTTTCCAAAGCAATAGCACCATTTATATTCCCATCAACAGTACATGAGGGTTCCAGTTTTTCCATATTCTTGTCAAAATTCCTTGTCTTTTTTATTACAGTCATCCTAATGGGTGTAAACTGGTGTCTCGTCGTAGTTTTGATTCTGCAGTTGAAACTGTTCCTTATTGGCCTGACGTAGATCATGTGCCCATCCTTTAGCTAATTACTGTGGCTAGTGGAGATTGATAATCTTAAGTGAATCTGAGTGAACTCTGGAAATGGGGATGGGTGTCAGTTACTCCCAAACTTACAGAGGGGAAATTTGGAGATACTATTTGAAAGTAAGGAAAAATGGACCCCTGGGGGTCACCTAAAGCATGTTTTCTACAGGTTGGGTTTGCTTGCTTGGTTTCAGCATTGGAATTGTCCTGTATACAAGGATCATAGTGGTGCAGAGCAGAAAGGAAAGAAAATTTTGGTCAGGATTCAGCAGAGAAGCAGCTCAGCAAATAGGTTATTGAAATAGGTTCTACTGAAAATAGATTTTCCCCTGAAAACTTTAGTCACCAACACATAGGTGCTTACCAGCTTGTATTTATTACTGTATCCTCCTCACTTTCTTTTTCTGGTCAAACTGTCAGTAGGCTCAGACCCCTGAGTGCTCCTCTACCAGATGCCAAGCCACAGAATACTAAGGAATGCATTATAATTGTTTTGGGACCTATGTTTAAATAGCTGTGGCTAGTATAGTTTTGTTTTTCATTCAGGGAATAACTTTCTTTTGAATGTGTTGGAGATTTGATAAACTTTTCTGATTACCAGAAGTTTTTGACAAGAGACAAAGATTTTAGGTTGCACTTTATTTATTTATTATAATAATTACTTTCCCTTGACTTTGAAATATATTTTATTGATTATGCTATTACAGTTGCCCCAATTTTTCCCTTTCCCCCACTCCATCTGGTACCCCCATTCCCTCCATCAATCCCTGCTTAGTTTGTGTCCATGGGTGGTGCATATAAGTTCTTTGGCTTCTCCACTTCCTATGCTGTTCTTAACATCCCCCATCTCTTTTGAACCTACCAATTATGCTTCTTGATCCCTGCACATTTTCCCCCATTCTCCTCCTTCCCCTTCCCAGCTGATAATCCTCCAGATGATCTCCATATCAATGATTCTGTTCCTGTTCTAGTTGTTTGCTTAGTTTCCTTTTTTAGATTCAGTTGTTGATAATTGTGAATTTGTTGCCATTTTAATGTTCATAGTTTTATCTTCTTTTTCCTAAATAAGTCCTTTTAACATTTCACATAATGGTTTGGTGATGATGAACTCTTTTAGCTTTACCTTGTCTAGGAAGCACTTTTTCTACCCTTCCATTCTAAATGATAGCTTTTCTGGATAGAGGCATCTAGGTCATAAGTCCTTGTTTTTCATCACTTTGAATATTTCTTGCCTGAAAAGTTTCTTTTGAAAAACCTGCTGAAAGTCTTATGGATACTTCCTTGTAGGTAATTTTCTTCTTTTTTCTTGCTACTTTTAAGGTTCGCTATTTATTTTTAACCTTTAGCATTTTTATTATGATGATGTCTTGGTGTGGTCCTCTTTGGGTCCAACTTGTTTGGGACTCTATGTGCTTCCTGGACTTGTATGTCTATTTCCTTCATCCAATTAGGGAAGTTTTCTTTCATTATTTTTTCAAATAAAGTTTCAATTTCTTGCTCTTCCTCTTCTCCTTCTGGCATCCTTATGATTTGGATGTCAGCATGTGTGGAAACCCAGAGGCACCTTAGACTATTCTTGTTTTTTGAATTGTTTTTTTCCTCTTGCTGTTCTGGTTGAATGCTTATTTCTTCTTTATGTTCCAAATCATTGACTTGAATCCTGGCTTTATCCCCTCCACTGTAGGTTCTTTGTAGATATATCCTGGCTTCATCCCCTCCACTGTAGGTTCTTTGTAGATATTTCTTCATTTTTTCTTGGGTCTTTTTTGTTTTGTTGCCATACTCAGTTAATTCTTTGAGCATCCTGATCACCAGTGTTTTGAACTCTGCATCTGGTACATTGGTTATCTCCATTTGTTTTAATTCTTTTTCTGGGGTTTTGTTCTGTTCTTTCATTTGGGCCATATTTCTTTGTCTCCTCAGTTTGGCAGCCTCCGTGTGTTTGTTTCTGTGTATTATGTAGAGCTGCTTTGACTCCCTTTCTTAGTAGCATGGCCTATTGTAGAAAAGGCACCTGTCAATTATGTGGGATAGAGTCTTAGGTAATCGCCAGGTTGGGACACCCCACTTCACTGCTTTGTGGCTCTGTGGAGGTGGGGCAGGGCTCAGAGAGGGGCAAATACCGCTGCCTGGCTTCTGGAAGTTTTCCTGGCACTCGTCCCATTTCCAGTCACTTCAGTCACTTCCCATATGTGATTTGCATCCTTCTAGCTGTTGCCCTGGTGCTGAATCCTAGAGTGGGTGGATTTGCATATGTTCAAAATCCATGCAGTCCCTTTAAATGCACCCTTCTGAAAATCCAGCATTTTTTCCTGCCGTCCCAAACCCCACTGGTTTCATAGCCTGAAGTTATGGGGATTTATGTTCCCGGCGCTGGAACCCTGGACTTTGTGGTCCGATCTGGGGCTTGGATCACTCACTCCCAAGGTATCCCTCCTGATTTTCATCGACCATATGTGAATGTGGGACTGTCTGTTCCAGTGCCGCCACTGCCTCTTCATGCCACACTGCCGTTCTGCCCATCTCTGAGACTCTGCCCCTCTCAGCTGTCTGGAAGAATGTGTCTTCTTTAAATCCTTGGTTGTCGGACTTCCATATAGCTCGATTTTCTGATGGTTCTGGGTGTTATGTGTCTTGAGGTCTATCTAGTTGTAATTCTTTCTGTGGTTGCATGAGGAGGTGAAGTGTGTCTACCAATGCCTCCATCTTGATTAGAAGCCCTATTTATTTATTTATTATTTTAAAAAATCCAACCTGAAGACATGCTCAGTGATTTTTTTTTAGAGAGAGTGGAGGGGAGAAAGAGAGAAGGAGAGAAACATTGATATGAGAGAGGTATGTGGGTGCTCTTTATGTTTCTATGTAGAAATTATTCCCACATGAAAAGCTTTAAAAAGTAGAACAACCAGGTTTACTATTTTATTTTGCTCATGATTTTCTGGGTCATGAATGGCTGGCCTTGATGGCTCTTGCTTGGAATCTGTCATGCAGTTGCAGTCAGTCAAATGGCAGCAGGGGCTGCAGGCATCTGAAGGTTGGGCAGACTGGGTATCCATGTCTCACATGGCTGGCAGTTGATGCTGGCTATTGGCTAGGAGCTCAGCTGGATTTTTTGGAGGGAGTGGGAAAAGAAGGCAGAAAGAGAGGGAGAGAAACATTGATGTGACAAAGAAACATTGATCAGTTGCCTCTCATTTGCATCCCAACTGGGGACCAAATCCACAACCCAGGCATGTGCCCTGACTGGGAATCAAATTGGTGACCTTTTGATTTGCAGGATGACATCCAACCCACTGAGTCACACTGGTCAGGTCAGCTGGACCTTTGACTGACATGTTTACGTGTGGCCTCTCTGGCATGGCAGTCTCATGGTAGCCAAACTTCTTACTTTGTTTCTCCTCGAGCGAGAACAAGTGGAAGGTGCGTGGCCTCTTCTGATCTAGCCTTAGAAGTTATACAGCATCTCTTCTGCTGCATTCTGCTGGTTCCAAGAGAGTCGTTAGGTTGTGTCCAAGAGCTTGCAGTCCTGTTCCAAAGCTGCCATAAATGCTTACTTACTACATGCCAGGTGTTATTGTGTGTTTTAATTCATTAGACTCTTCCTAAAAAGAACCCCCTCAAGGTAGGTAATCTTAGTATCCTTGCTTTAGAGAGGAGAGGCACAGATGTTAAGTAAGTTCTCAACATTACACCATTATGGGAAGAGCTAGGATTTGAATCCAGACTGTCTGGCTACAGAGCCCATGGTTTTATCTACTACTGTGTTTGTACTGTGCCTCTACATAGAGCTTTGACTCCTGCTACATTCATTTATACTGCCACACACATAGAGATCATCACTTTTCATTCACAATCAGTGGTATGCAAACTCTCAATACTTTCAAAATCATATGACACAATGCTTACCTTCTTAGCTCTGATTTTTGCATATGTAGTTTCCTTTTTTCCAATTATTTGTCTGCCTATATTATTTATTATTCAGGTCTTTTAGGAAGCTTTCCCTGACTGCCCAACTCTAGTGCTTCCCCTATGAGTGCACACGCTGCCAGTGCTTAGTAGTTACAGCCCTTATCCTTATGCTTCATACTTTGCCTGTTGTCCCAGCCATCTCTCCCATCAAACTCTAAGTTCCCTGAGGGCAGGGATATTGTTTTGTTTATGATAGGATCCCCAGCACAGTGCCTGGCATGTAGTGTGCAAATAAGTACATCCTAATCTCTCACGCACACTCTCCTCTCATAAATTGCCATATATTTCTCACACATAAACACAACCACTAACTAAGACACTCTCCTGACACGTACGAAATCTCACATTCACTCTTGTCCCAGGCATGCTCAGTCACTGTGATTTATCTCCCATGGCTCAGACTTTGCCACATTTCTCACACACTGTCACCACTACAAGTTCATTACACACACAATACTGTGATAGAGTTCTAGTCCTCAATCACTGCCACACACTGTTTTTCACATAATCACAGTCACCATCTGTACTCTTAAAACAGGATATTTATTCTCCCACAAATGGAGTTAAGATGACAACAGCGCTATTTTTCACACTTGCCTTCACATGCTGTATTTTTCATGCACATAATCCCTGACAATCCCTGACATACACAGAAGACACACTGTCTTCTTTCTACTCTCACTCGACACCCTCTCTCTCACGTACTCACACACACACACACACACACACACTCAAAAAGGGGAGTTAGGGGCCACATCCCGGAGGTCTGAGCCCTGGGTCAGCTCGGGAATCTCAGCACGGGAATCTCAGCCTAGCCCACTTGGCCCCGCCCCACCACGCCTCTTCATGCATATGCAGCACCTCAGCGTAGCGGCCCGGCCCCCAGACGGCCATTTGTAGCGGCGCTAGAGGCTGCGTTCGCCAGGCGCTACGGAGACGGTGGACTAGCGCGCCCCTCGACCGCTGCTGCTCCGGGTTCTTGCGGTTTCCCCGCTTTTCCGTGCCTCGGGCAGGACTTGGCCAGCCTGGGCGCTGCGCTGCCCTACGCACCAGTGTTCCCAGCAGCTCCGGACGCCCGGGACCCCCGCCCGGCTGCTCGCCCGCAGCCCGCCGGCCGCACACGAACCCGGAGCCGGGCCTAGGGCGGGCAGCAGCTCGGCGTGGCCGGGCTGGGCTCGGTGGCGTCCCCATGGCCGCGGCCGGCTGGCGGGACGGCTCTGGCCAGGAGAAGTACCGGCTCGTGGTGGTCGGCGGGGGCGGAGTGGGCAAGTCGGCGCTCACCATCCAGTTTATCCAGGTGCCTAGAGCGGGCCTGCCGTGGGTGTTGGGGGGGTGGCGGGTGGGAGCTCGCGCTACCTGTGGCGAGGGGGCTGCAGCAACCCCGCCCCGGAGGTGTTGCGGGGGCTGGGGGCCCGACGGGCTAGGGTCGCGAGGCTGGTTCTTTCCTCGAACCCTATGCCCGTAACACCGCACTCCTGTCTGCCTGGCGCCCTATTCGGCGTCCAGGGAGTCATGCTTCTAAGGAATGTGGCCGGGAGGGCGGAGCTGGGGGGGGTAGGAAGCGCCGATCCACCTTATCGCTCCGGCAGAGGCCCGTGTGCCCTCCGGGAGAGGCAGCCCCACTGCGCTGGGTTTCCTGGCGGGAGGGCTGGGCCCGGCGCGGGGTGTCGGGCGTGGGGTGTCGGGCGTGGGGCTGGAGCCTCCAGTGCTTGGTTTTCAGCTGTTCCGGCCACCTCCTGGACCGTAGGTACAATCGTAGTGGCAACTTGGCTTCGGCTCCGCGTGGTCTCCCGGTTCTCTGCGCACGCTGAGCTATAGCTGCCCGTTTCAACCAGTGCGTTGTTTCTCTTTGTGTGTGTGCTTTTCTTTTAAGTAATCTCTTAGGTAATATGCCCGGGTGGGAGTATGTGATAATGCCCCAGGGAAATGGTGGCTTCTAGGAGGACAAGAATGTTCTCCGATACGGGTGAGACCATCTCCCAGGAATTCCTGGTGCCTTCCTCCTCCTAGCTGTATCAAGGTAAAGTTTGGGATGGGCCAGACTAGGAGGTGGCTGACCCAGTCGAGCATTCTCTGTCTGTTCCAACCACCCTCTCCCCCACCCCCAGCCCTCTCTGGTAGCTGGAGGCGGAAAGTCAAGGGTTGTAAAAAGGGAGGTGGAATTCTTCATTCTTGGGATTCATTCTTGGTGAGAGGTTTGAGTGATCATTTTTTTGATTTTTAAAAAGTGAAACCCAGTTATCTCTCAGCTTTTGTCAACATAAAAGGTGTGGTGTATGCTGGGAGAGAAGGAAGGTACCTCATAACAGGTAACAAAGATACTCAGTATATCATGAGTACTGTTAAGAGACTTTGGTGAAATATTTATTTCTGGTTTATGTTCACCCATTTGTTGTCATTTGGGATACTGGAATAGCTTATTTCGTTTTACTTAATGTTTATAGTGACATTAAAATACAGAGTACTAAAACGTAAATGTGGTCGTTACCTTTCATATTGACTAAATGAACAGTAATTGATGTTATGCTATTTCAAGGTAAAAAAACTGCTGCTTAAACCTTTATATCCAGGAAGAGCAGATGTTTATGTAATGGTCATTTACAGTATGCCCATTAGTGGGTTAAAAAAATTACACTAAGAGGTGAGGTTGGTTTACGTATAGCAGGCTGCAGAATCAGGGATGCTGTCATGTTGCTATTTCCCTAGGGCTAAAGAGAGACTTGAAGTTACTGATGGCAAAGCCAAACAATTTATAACTAACCCTTTCTTTGGGGATTGCAGTTAATGGGGATGAAGGTGTTGTCGAGGAGTGAGGGAGTAACACTGGGTTCCAGTATTAATTAAGAATGTTACCTAAAAGACTTAAACCACAAATATTTCTTTAGTTTTTTGGGGGGAAGGGCCATCTATATGTATTTGAGCCTGAGTGTAAGTGAATTATTTAATTAAAGAGTTCGAACCTTTTGCTGGCTTTCTAGTGATTTTCTAGAATTCATTTGTTTAATACCTCCTTTATGAATATAAATGGACCTAGTGCTCTAGATGATATAAAAGAAATAGAGGAGGCATGTATGCATCAGGAAGACAGATAATTATACACAGAAATAGTGTGAGCTTTGAGTCATACAGATTTAAGTTCCTGGTCTTGCTCTGTTATTTATTCACTGTGAGAAAATCGCTAAAGTACTTGGCTTCTCTGAGCCTCAGTTTTCTCTTTAGTAAACTGGGTTTGATCACACATTCTTTATAATCCTTTATGGGAACCTTCCTATAGTATGTACTCCGTTGATGGTGGCTATTATTATAAGTTTTTATGTGTACAGTTCTGTAACATATTCAAATGCAAAGGGAATTCAGAATCGGGGAAAAGTCAGTTTGCTAAGTGTTGGTTGGTAAAAGTACTATGTAGCCCTGGTGGGTGTGGCTCAGGTGGTTGGCAAGTCCTCTTGTGAACCTAAAGGTTGAGGGCTCAGTCCCTGGTCAGGGCACATATTTAGGTTGCAGGTTGGAGCCCTGGTCCAGGTGTATCTGGGAGCCAGCCGAGCAGTGTTTCTGTCTCTCTCTCCCTTCCTCCTCCCTCTCTTCCTTCTTCTCTCTGCAAGCAATTAAAAAATGTCCTTGGGTGAGGATTTTAAAAAAAGCACACTATAGGGTAGGTAGTGGGGAGAGAGGACATGTCTTATGTGAATATGGGGAGTCATATATGCTAGCTTTGTGAGAGGAGGCTGGCAGGAGGGGGTGTGGGAAAGGCAGTTGAGTTGGGGCCAGTGAAAGGAAGAAACATAGACTCTAACTTTGGGGCTCTCTGGAGAGTCAGGAGCCAGACCACCTGGACAGAGTTTTAGTTTTGTGTAATCGTAGGCCAATTTTACTTAACCTCTCCGCACCTCAGTTTTCCCCATCTGTAAACTGGGGAAATACAAAGTACCACATATCATCATTGTGTAAACTAAATGAGTTAACGTGTCAAGAGCCTAAATAGTGTCTAGTACATAGTAAGGCTACAGGCATTACTGCTTTTATTATTGTTATATTAATCTTAGATTATGGAGCTCATCTGACTATCATCTACACTTAATAGAACTGCTGTTTATTTTCTGACTCCCGGAAAATTGAAATTCATTATGCTTTGATTGTCTAGCAGAGTCATTGGAGGACACAGCAGGAGGATAATAACCTTAACAAGCGGAAGTCCATTCTTTTTGGAGGAGTTCAAGATGGCACAAATTGGTTTTATTTATTTTTTAAGACTCCTGAGATTAAAAAAGTGTTTTTATAGTGTTCAATATATATTTTTCTATTTTATAATCTTGAGCAGAAAACATACAGTGAATTTGGGAGTGGAGAAGTTAAAAACAACAACTGCCTTTAGCCCTGACTGTCTTTAACTTTAGCTTTACCTGTTGTCTTCCATGCTTATGAAGAGCAGCACAGTTAGGAAATGAAGGCAATAATTACTTAATTGAGGTGCCATTTCCTCTTTAAAATGAATATAACATAAAATGTGATAAAATATAAAATATTGCTGTTAAGAGAGTATATGTGTGTACATGACCTCCTTCTTTATGTTCATAGATTTTTGAAAAATGTTTTAAGTTCTCTTGGTAAATGGAATACCTAAATGGTGAATAAACTCTTGTTAGGAAATTGTCTTAAACATTGTAGAAAGTGAAGTAGAGAGAACATTTGATATCTGGGTTCTAGGCTTCCCTCCTCAGTTGACAGTGGGGAATATCTAATCTCCCTACTCTCTTCAAGGCATGTTTCCTCGTGAAACACTGGGTTTAGTTGAACAAATCTTCATCTTTCAAATTCAAGGTTCTTACTTAGTTAACTAGCTGTGTGTTGTTGGTTAAGTTTCTTAGGTTCTCCAAGTGTGTTTCCCTATACGAGAAGGGAACTAATAGTAGTACCTGTAGGATTTTGGGAGAAAATAATATGATACATGCAAATCATTTAACATAGTGCCATCTACAGAGTAAGTAATAATTGTTACCTGGTTTTATTTGCTGTTAACTTCTGTATCTTGTTCCTCCAAAACAAAAATTGTGATTTGTTCATATTTCCTTGACATAAAGGTAAGAGACAAAATCTGGTCTCTTACAGTCTTCAACACCCTCCTCCCCCTTCTCCCATCTTCATAATCCCCTCCTCATGGCCTTGTGGTTCTTAGGTGATGAATTGTGATCCCATTTGCAGTTAGGGAAATTCTTTTTATCAGCTGGGGGTTAATTTTGGGGAATAATGGTGTAATCATTGGGCTTTTGAGTTAATGCTAGTCTACCAGCTCTGAGAAGAGACCAAATGTGTTTTACAGAAATAGAGAAATTTCCCAGTTTCTGTTATTTAAGTATCCTGACTTTAATTCAGCATTTTGTCAGATTTTGAGTTGTATAGGGGGTAGCTGATTTCTCACATACTGAGTTTTAGTCAGTCCTACAACTTGTTAGTCTGGACCTGATGCAGACATTGCTTTTTACCTAAAGTCTTTTTTTTTTTTTTTAAGTGATTTCACTTATGGTTTTAGGAACTATTTGATGATTTTATTTATTTATTTTTATAGAGAGGGGAAGGGAGGGAGAAAGGGAGGGAGAGAAATACTGATGTGAGAGAGAAACATCGATCGGTTGCCTCTCGAATGTGCCCTGACCAGGAGTTGAACTGTGACCTTTCGCTTGGTGGGGTGATGTACAACCAACTGAGCCACACCAGTCAGGGCTAGATTTCGTCATTTGCTGAATGCTTTTCAGCAGAGATCCTAAAAGAGATTTCAAGACTTAATGTATTTGTGTTCATAGTTAGTTGGTCCACATGGGAAGATTAGGTTCCTGAATTGCTGTTCTGTTGCGACATCTTGAAGACACATCCTACAATTACAAATCATTTAAAATTATTTTTATCTGTGAATTTGAAACTATACTGTAGACTTCTTTTTAGTGTGCAGATTACTGGTTTACATTTTCAAAGCAATTTACAAATGAATTCTCAGCATTGAAAAATAAGACATCTCTCCTCAGTGGTGGTGCTTAATAGAGATTTCCTCATTTTGGCAATAGTTGAATTGGTTCTGTTGGCAATTACTAGACACAAGTGCCAGGTACTCAAGGAAGAGCGCTGTCTTCTTAGAGAAGGTGACTGCTTTTGTCAGAGGAGAAACGAGGAAGTTTCTCAACCTAGGATTTCTCAAAACTCATTCTTATTTGTTCTAACCTGAGGGATGGGTGTGTGTCCACCCATCCCTCCTGGGATGCGGAAGCTGCAGGAGTGGAGTGAGGACACTTCTGCAGAGTACTTCAGAAACCCTGCTTTTGACCGGCAGGCTGGGATGGGACTTTTAATTCGTGTGTTGCTGAAGTGTCATGGGTCTTTCTTAAGCTTTGAACAAAAGTAGTCTATTTAATTCCCCTAGGAAAATAAATTGGTAACTTTAAAAGTGGGGGAGGGTAAAGAGACTTTTTTTACAGCTGTATTTTTAAAAAATTTTAACCGTTCTTTTTTCAAAATAAAATAGACCTCTTAAAATTGAAACAGATTTCGTGATGCTGCATGAACATTTATCCCCTTCCCCCCTTTTTATTTGGCGTGGTAAAATAGAAGAACAGAATATTAGTAGAATATAATGTAGAATATTAGTTTTACTGTGTCCTCACTGAAAAGTGATAATGAGTAAAAAACTTTCACTCTGCCTGTAAGCAATGTGGAGTTAATAGTTATTGAATCTTCCTGAAAGGCCTTGATCTTGAATTACTTTGTAGACCCATGAGTCTGTGTTTGAGGTTGAAATTTAGTTTAAAGTAATGTCCTTGGTAGGCCTCTGATTTCTGTTTTGTAAAGAAATATGTCTCCCAAGCTTTTATGAAAAAGATAAAGATTTATATGTTTATTTTCTTATTTTTTGTCTGGTTCTGAAAGAAGCAAAGATATAAGTTGTCAAATTGTGCTATTGGAGATATAATTCAGACTTAGTTCCTTGTAACCTTATAAATTGTTTTATTTTTAGTGTTTTATGAAAACAATGTAATTATTTATTGGTTACCTAGCAGTAAATAGCATTGTCTTTAGTTTAATTAAAACTTTTATAGCCACAGAATTTGTTGTTTGTATATATTAGTTTAGTATTACCAACCAACTTTCTTGTCTTCTCATATGGTAATGTTTTTTCCCTAGAAGGAGCTTCTTTACAAATAAATGTTCAGTACTAGAAATATGAATGTAAATATCAAAATAACACCCAGTGTTGCTTTTTAAAAAAACTTTACCCAGATTTCCCCAGTGCTTACATTTTACCATGTTAGTTTCATCTCTCCCCCTACATATACACACTCTCTCTCTCTCTCTCTCTCTCTCTCTCTCTCTCTCTCTCTATATATATATATATATGTATATATATACATATATATATATATATATATATGTGTGTATATATATATATATATACACTGCTTTTTTTCCTGAATCACTTAAGTTGAAGATAATGCCCCGTATTTTTAAATACCTCCATATAGATTTTCCAAAAATAGGGGCATTTACTTACATAAACACAGTGTATAACTAAAATAAAAAAATACAGTTGACTTATATACTAATCTAATATGCAGAACTTTTTCAGGTTTTTGTGAAATATCCCCCAAAATGCCCTTTATAGCAAAAGAACATCTCAGATTATGCAGTGCATTCTGTTTCCATGTCTTTTAAAATTTGACAGGCAGCTAATTACTGAGATGGCATTTTTAATTCATCTGTTGCTAAAGTGTCATGGGTCTTTCCTAAGCTTTGAAATTAATCTAATTCATTTAAGAAGATGAATTGGTAACTTTAAAAGTGGAGGAGGGTGGGGAAAGTCTTTGTGTTTCATGACATTGACATTTTTGAAGAGTACAAGTTAGTTGTTTGTAGAGGTTCCTCAATTTGTGTTTGTTTCTTTATGGTTAGATTCAGGTTATGCATTTTGGGGGGCAGGAACAACAAAAATGGTTTCTTCTCAGTGCATTATATCAGGAGACATCAGGTACATTTTGATTTGACTATGTATGTGCTTATCTTTTGACTCAATAATCCCAAATTTAGGAATTTATCATGTAGATACATTTCCAACAAGGATGAAAATACACATGCAGGAGGTCACAGCATTGTTTGTGATTAAAATAATTATAAGTAGCCTATAGGGTAGGGGAGGGGTTGAATAAGATATGATACAGTCACCAGTGGAGCATTATATGCAGCTATAAGAAGGATGGGAAGGGTCACTATGAACTGGTTGCAGGATATCTTGTTCAGTGAAAAAGAGGAAAATATGAAAGTATCTACTGTACATAATATATTACCTTTTGTATAAGAGAGAAGGGGAAATAGAAAAAAATACATACTGTTCATTGGGATGAAAGCAGCGCAGGAAGGAGAAGTTCAAAATTAATGAGGTTGGTTCTTAGAGGTGGGTGGTCTTGGGGTGGTGACCCTTCTGAGGGTACCTTTCTCACCTTTGGAGCCATGTTAGTGGTGCACGTACTCAGTATATAAACAGCAAACACCAGTAAAATCAAGTGATAAGAAAAAACAAAACACCCTAGGGTAGACTAGATTCAGGAAGGAGTGAACCAGACATTTTTTCAGTGAGTTACATGACCACACTGGAGGGAAGAAGAAGAAAAACTAAGTAACTTTTGAACCTGGTATTTGGTCTGTGTCTTTAGGATAAGGACCACCCCCCATTTCCTCACGCCACCCCCCCCCCCCAAAAAAAAGTCCAAACAAACATTGAATCCTAGTTAATAGTTTTTTTCCTTGTCACAGAAGAATGGGTTTACAATTTTGAAACAATTTTCTATGCTAGGACTAAGCAATAAGTAAATATAATTGTGGAAAATGGAAGCCACATTTTCTGATTATTGGAGAAGGGAATTATAAATGTGGAAAAGGGGAAACCTAGAACGAACACTGATGTTTTATTTGTTAAAAAATTAAAAAAAAATCCTTACCCAGGGACATTTTTATTGATTTGAGAGAGTGTGAGAGAGACACTGATGTGAAAGGGAACCATCGATCTGTTGCCTCCCATAGGGTCCCTGACCTCAGGATCAAACCCACAACCCAGGTATGTACCCTGATTAGGAATCGAACCTGTGATCTTTTGGTTTTACAGGATGCTGCTCCAACCAATGGAGCCACACTGGACAGGGCAAACTCGGTGATGTTTGATTGGAATTGAAGATACTGGCATGAACTCATGGTTTAAAAGGCATAGGGATAGATATAGAAAGAGATACATGTGGATACACATACGCACATCTATATATCTTTGTCAGTTCTGTCTGCTGAGAGGGCCTAGAAACAGTGGGTGCCCCATTAGCAGGGAAAACATGGACAGCCAGATCTTGGTTTCTGAGTACCACCCTTTACTAAAAGGAGCCTTGGTGAGATGACTGGTCCCAGGGCTGGGGCAGGGAAGAACAGGAGACGAGCCTGGAGCGTCTTGTAGTGCCATAAAGGAAAAGAAGTGCTCAGAAAACAAAGCGATGGTGACCGGTCAAAGACCTAACAGTCTGTAAGAACTCCCACTGGCTGACTGCGGGACAGTGTATGATCATCGAAATAAATAAAGATAGTAATTGATAATTGCCCGTGAATAAAGAATCTGCGACTCCATAGTGGTAAATCAATGAAGGAGGAAGGGATTTCTAAGGTAGAATTCTGACTAATAGGTATAGAGAAAATGATGGGATTAGAAAATCATCCATTTGGCCGTCATAACAGTTGATTCAAGTATGCATCATAAACGGACGTTAAAGCTAGTGGCTGAAAGTTCGAGTAGCTGGAGTATCTGCCCGTAAGATATTATTGATTATCAAGGGGAAAATGATAACCACAGTAGAGAAATCTGGCTGATAATCACCATGAATGAGTAAGCAAAGGTAACATCTCTGGCCCTTGCTTTAGATAATAACATTAAGCAGAGTTTGTTTTACTTGGTTATGCTAACAAGATCGGGTCTTCGTAGTCACTCTAGTTAGCCACTGAATGAAAGTAAGCCTAAAGGCACAAAGTTGAGGCAAAAAGGGGACCAGTTTTCTCTCTGTTTAAGGAGAAAATCTCTGCTTAATTTTGTAGGCAGATGCCTTTCAAGGAAGAGATTGATAAATGTAGTTAGATCAATACAGGTTTTGGCTATGTTCTTTAGTCATTGTACCAATCTTGTTTTTTTTTTGCTATGTAGATCCCCCCCCTCCCCGTATTCTGTGGTGTTCTTTTTAAAGGCTTTATTTATTCATTTTTAGAGGGGGGGAAGCAGGGGCAGAGGGAGGGGAGAAAGAGAGGGAGAGAAACAGAGATGTGAGAAACTTCAGTGGGTTGTCTGTCCTGTGCACCCTGACCTGGAATCAAACCAGCGACCTTTCACTCTGTGAGATGATGCCCAGCCATCTAAGTGAGCCACACTGATCAGGGCTCTGTGGTGATTTTGCCAGGTAGATTCTCATTTTTTACTACTCAGATTTACCTTAAAATTACTTCTTTAAAAAAAAGATTTTATTTATTTATTTTTAGAGAGGGGAAGGAAGGGAGAAAGAGAGAGAAACATCAATGTGTGGTTGCCTCTTATGTGGCCCCCACTGGGGACCTGGCCCACAACCCAGGCATGTGCCCTGACTGGGAATCGAACCTGCGATGCTTTGGTTCACAGCCTGTGCTCAATCCACTGAGTTACGCCAGCCAGGGCTAAAATTATTTCTTTCTTAAATATTTAATTAGAAAATCAGAATAATAATAATGTTTCCAGTTAAGGAAAACAAAGAAGTTTAGCAGTTTTGTTTGCTCTGTTTCCACCCACCTCTTTAGTGTCCTTATTTAAAGCAACTAAAATTGTGTGATTGAATTGTTTTTAAAAGATTGTATTTTTGTGTTTGGCAGTTTATTTTGTTATAATAATAAAAAATAATAGTATGAATCCCTTTCTCATTAAGGATTATTGTTTTTTCCATGTCTATTATTCCATCTGGTTTCAGTGCTTGCAGGCAGTCTGCATCAACAAGTTTTTAAATGAATTGTGATTCAAAGGACATTTTCAGGTACTTTTTACTGAGAAGATATCTAAGGTTATGGTTACTTTTGCATGCTAAAGAATGATGTGGCTGGGTATAAAATTATTGGGTCCCAACGCTTTTGTATTAAAACAGTGGAGGTACTGCTTTATTTCTCTTCCTTAGCTTGGCCCTTATCAGACTGGTCTCAGGTTTCCACTCTGCAGGAATACCTGGTGTTCTGCTTGTGTACTTGTAGCCTTTTCTTATCATTGGAAATGGAAACAATCAGGAACTAGAAGTTTTTTCTGTTCACTGTTTTTTCCCTGGGAAACTGTGGAACCCTCTCAGGTCAGGGGAGGTTTTCTTCTCCATTTTGGTATTCACTTTCTCAATTATCTTGTGAAATATCTACTATTTGCATTGATTCTCTGAAATCTTTGTAACATATTAAGTTAACCAGTGAAAAGGATAAGATAGTATCCATTCTAGAAGAATTTGTCAAATTTGCTTTCTGTCATTGATTTTTTTTTCTTGTATGGCAGAATGTTTTTTTTTTTTAAATTTTTTTCTGCCAGATGAAGGGTTGATCTTAGCTGTTCTTAGTGTTGGGCGTGAAGAACTAACTAGCCAGCCTTCAGAATTACTGTGGACCACTGAGATTCCCATTCTTTTTTGATGCCAAAGGGTGGGTTGATACCAGCGAGCTTTAATTTTTGGAGTATCAGTAGCAGTATTTCAACAAATGTGAAATTCTATTAAGTCTGCTAAGATATTCAGCCACATTTGGGTTTTTGGCTGAGCAGTATAAATTTGGAGAAAGAGAAATGGTTAAAAGGGATAGTTTTCAAGTTTATTATCCTTCAAGTCTAAGCTTTTTGCACTGAGGCAAGTAGAAGAGCCTGGGGGGAGGGTGTGTGTGTGTGTTGAGCTGTAAAATGCAGATCAAGGTATACCTTCTTGCTGGAGGTATAGAAATTGGAATGATCTAGAAGCAAAAGGAGTCCTTTCTTCAGAGTGTGTGTGTGTGTAATCTGAAGTATGGATATTTTATATTGCATAGTGTATTGGTCTTTCATGATTTCATATATCTTTTATTGTATTCTTTTTTCAAAAAAATAAGGGAGATTGCCACCTCTTTCTCATTATTGTAGTCTAGGTATATTATGTGCTATAATTTATATTTTTAAAGATATTTTGAAGGAATTCTAGTGAGGACAGAATGTTTTCTTAGTTACCATCATCACAAGGTTTAATATCCGTAATGGCTTTTGGAAAGGCATTATAAGACTGATTTTGCATTGTTTCCTTTAATAAGCAGTCTTATGCTTTTTATCAATTCTAAGATACAGTGGAACCTTGATTCTTGAACTCAATTTATTCTGGGAGGCTGTTCGTGAAGTGATTTGCTTGAAAACCAAATTGTTGTTTTCCCATTAGAAATACAGTATCAGCAGGAAAGGGTGGTCAGGTTGAGAACAAAGACACTTTTTCTGTGAACGACTTGGTCAAGAACTGAATTGTTCCAGAGGGGAGGTGTTTGAGAACTGAGGTTTGACTGTAATTTGCATTTGAGTTTGAGTATCCTCTTAATGTTTGAGTAATTTGAATTTGGTGAAGGATTGAGTTGATCTTCTAAAAATTGCTGGCTTTTCTGGGCTGTGGTCAAAAAATGTGACCTGTAAATTCTCTGCGTTTTGGAACATTAATACTTTTTAATGTAATGGTCCAATATGAAACTGATTTTTGTAAATATTCCAAGAACATGAGGGAAGAAAGGTAATTTATTTGTATCATATAAGGTGCAATGTTTTATACAAATCTATTAAAATGGAATTTGTTGATTGTATTATTCGGACCGTATGTATCCTTCTGTTTTTTTCTTGCCTATTTATCCTGTGAAATTGAAATACATTTATCAAATCTCCTATGAGGACCTTTATTTTTTTCTTGCCTTTCTAGTGTTACTTTATTTTGATGTTACATTTTGGGTATATAAAATGTTATGATGATTACATCTTTGTATTTTTTATAATTAGTATCAGTCTTGTGCTGAATTTTACCTTGAATTTATCCTGTGATATTAATGTTACCATTCTTGCTTTTTGCTTGTATGCATTCACTTCATTTGTTTGTTTGTTTGTTTGTTTGTTTGTTTTTTTGAGGGGGTGGGGGAGAGAGAGAGAGAGAAAAGAAAGAAATACCAATGTGAAACATTTGATTGGTCTCCTTCTTCATGTGCCCTCACCGGGGACCAGGCCTCCAAACCTGCAGCCTGGGCATGTGCCCTGACCGGAACAGAACCCGTGACCTTTTGATTTACGGGAGGTTGCTCCAACCAACTGAGCCACAAAGGCCAGGGCGTTTTTTGATTTTTGTCATTTTGTCATTTTGTGGTAAGCTGTTGTCAACAGTATGCAATATGATCTTTAAAAATCAAGCCTGAGAGTCTCTGTCTTTTAGTAGGGGAATTCAGCCCATTTACATTTCTTGTACATGTGAAATTATGTATTTGTAAAATAATTTATATAACTTTGTTTTTATCTTTTTAAATCTTTTTATATTTCATATTTACTTTAACCTTTATATAGGCTTAATTAAGGTTTTTTAATTGTTTTATTTTCTCTTCATTGAGAGTAGTATAAGACATTATTTTAAAAGTAGAGGTGGTTTCTGAGCAACTTTACTCCTTGTGGTTGCCTTATAAAAGAACACCACAGCTGCCATGTTTTTGTTTTTTAAAAAGGTGTCCGAGACCTGGAAAAATTCATAGACTGCTTAGCTGAGAAAAAGCAGCTTGAAGTAGTTAGTGTAAAGTCACCTGCAAGTGAAGGTGACTTTAAAATCCTTGCCAGCCAAGACATTTGGGTCTTCGTTCATCCACCGTGTGACTGGCTTTAGACAAGGCAACCATTCTATGTTTGGTTCACTTCAGCGTTTTTATTTTAAATGCTGTGAACACTAGAATGTTTACAAGTGAAACAACTATTTCAGTAGAAAAATTTAGAGATTTGGAATGTTTTGCCTAAGTGCTTGCCCCTTTGTTGTATTTATACATTTTATTCTTGTTTAGGTTTTAAGAATAATAGACTGGGCATACCTTGGTTACATAGAAGTAAGCATGAATCAAATATCTTTTAGTATGTGTTTATCGCGACAGTTAGGTCTTGAGCAAGACATGGGAAATAGTTGGAAATAAAAAGGTCTTAGGAACGAGGAGTGGTATCTGTTACGGTTCTGTAGCAGCTAGTTACCGGAGAGGACAGATAGCTGTGTTTTATAGTTTCTCTGGAGTTAAAAGGTTCTGTATATGTGACATGTGCATATTCGAATCTTGAGTTTTTTGAAGTTTTAGCAGTTGGTCCATATCATTCAATCTTATTCAGAATAATCTTTACAGAAGATAGTCCCATTTTAATTTTCTTCTGAAAATTCTGACTCAGGAAATGTAAAACAGCCTAAGAGTGAGGTCTAAAGATTTATTACTCTTGTTTTATTTCCTAGTGCATTTTCTCTTACTGTCTTGTTTTTGGTTAAATGATGACATGTGGTTGAGATCAGAACAATCAGTTTGTTAGCTGAAAGGAAAAGAACAGTAAGCAAGTAATCGAGTCAAACTGCAAAGGAAGGTTAGTTATAGATGTAGTACTAAGTTTCAGAAATCTTGTGGGAAAGATATGTGACTTAAATTTGTAATTTGGGCCCTTTTGCCTCTGAACTTGTGCCAGTTAAATGAAGTAGGGAAATCCACCTCATGCAGGTAGATGCCTGTATGCAAGCACACACAGGAAGGTGTATAAACTGAGGAAAAAGGGAACCTAAGGTTTGAAAAGGATTCGCGGGTTTTAGAAATAAAAAATTGGAAATAAAATATAAAACAAAGGTGTAGTTCTGATAATTTAGTAACTGCAGACATTTAAATGGATGGTTGTAGTAGCTTAATTGAGTACTATATGAATTTATTATTTTCTGGTATTAGCATGAAAGTTCCATGCCAACCACTTGGTTTGAATTACTACTTTTAAATTATCCAGTTAGTTAATGTTAAAATTTTCTTATAACCTCTGCATTGTTTTATTTTAAAGTACTTTTCATTCAGTTCAAAGGTAAGAATGGAGTAGGAATTGATGAGGTTGCAAGTTAGTAATTCAAACTTCATCAAATGTTTGGTTTCTGGGATTACTTCTGTACTGTTATGAAGTTTGGTTCTATGGTTTAGCAGGTGCTACAATGGTGTGGAGAACTTTGACTTCTGTTATGTACTATTACATTGTGATTCCCAGTTTTTAATTTTACACTTGAAGACACAAGCTGATGTTTTGTTTTGTTTTATTCTCCTTCCTCAAATCATTGCAAATTATGTAGTTGGTTAGATTTCTTTGTAGCAGTTTCAGGAAGGCGCCATTGACTGTGTTGGCTAGTCAAATGAAGTTGTCTGACACGGGTTGCTTTAGTTTGTGGTTTTAGATGAACAGTACATAGTACACAGCTGTTGCTTCAACAGCTTTGTTCCAGCTGTCTTACTGGTCTGTCACAAGATACTCCGCATTCCTTTTTTTTTTTTTAATGGAAACCCTTGTAATATTCTATTAAAGTAGATCTTAGTAATTACTTTAATGACTTTTATGCCTGTCAATAGTTATTCATTCAGAATAGTGCTAAAATGGATTATGACTAATAGGTTTAAACCTTGTATTTATACTTTTTACTATGAATTAAAGTTGCAGTTGTGCAATATTTATAAAAGACAAGTTAAGTGGTTAACATTGAAAAAGGCACCAAACTTAATATCTTCAGGTAAATAGTTGTTATCTGGGTAATGAAACTGTCATCTTCTAATTTCTTATTTTAACCTTGAGTTTGTATTAATTCATTTTTTTTTAAGAGAGAGGGGAAGGAAGGGAGAAAGAGAAGAGTTTCTATTAATTGCAATAGAATTGTAAGGTTAAAAAGCCGTAATAGTGTAATTATAAAACCTGTATAGGTAGATTTTAGTTTGTGTTTTTGATAAGGTGGTTAGACTTCAATTGATTTTCCTATCCTGTATAGTGACTGAATTATAATACCAAAGGTTTCAAGTTTTGTTTGTTTAACTAAGGATAAGCAAAAGGGACCTCTGAAGAATATTTTGAATCAATAATGACTAAGGTACAACGTCTGTCCGGAAAAAGTCTAGCCACTGTTAATATAAAGAGAATGGTTTGTATTACTTCAGTGTAACCTGGCAGCCAAGGAGAGTGGACTGGAATGTGCATGTGTGAACAATGATGACTTCACTGTACTAGTCAGTAGGGGTGGTAGATGCCACTGAGTGAGCATGTGTACTGTGTGGCTGGCACATTGAAAATGACTGAGTGAGTAGAGCAATGAATCTGCATCAAATTTTGCATTAAGTTTGAACATTCCTCCACAGAAACTATTAGGATGATTCAGAAGGCTACAGCTATGGGCAACCGGTGATTGGCAGCTTCATCACAACAACGTGCCCACTCATGTATCACCTCTCCTGCAGATTTTTTAAGGAAAACATCCAATCACCCAGGTGACTTAGTCTCGCTACAGCCCAGATTTGGCACCCCGAGACTTCTGGCTTTTCCCAAAACAAAAAAATTACCTTTGAAAAGGAATAGTCTTCAGACCGTAAATGAGATTCAGGAAAGTATGACGGGGTAGCCTGATGGTGATTGCGAGAACTGTTTGAGGTCCCAAGGTCCATACTTTGAAGGGGACTGAGGAGTCATTGTCCTGTGTACAATGTTTCTTGTATCTTGCGTCTTCTTCAATAAATGTCTCAATTTTTCATATTGGCTGGATGCCTTCTGGTTAGACCTCATATATTGAGCATTTTCTGTGCATTAGACACCATGGAAAAGCTGGACAAGCATTGCCTTATTTAATCTTTACAATTTATTAAATCTTTTTTACAGATAGGGAAACTGAGGCTCACACTTTAAATGTTGTTCAAGGTCCCATAACATAAGACTTGAATCCATATTTTCTGATTACAAAATGCCAGAGAAATATACTCCTTTGCCCCTTCAACATTTTTTTTTTAATTTAAAATACTTATTTTAAACATTTATATATTTACCTATCTACCTATATTTACCTACCTACCTACTTACCCTCCTACCTTCCTTAATAATGATGGCTTTGTCTAAGTTTTTCTTCTTTTAAAAAAATGCTTAGGTTCTTGGAATGTTTTCCATTTAGTTGAAAAATTAGGAGAACTGGGATGAGGAGGGAATGAAGTTTTGCTGAAAGCATCCCTTTATATCCTTTGTTCCTCCCTCCTGCCTCCCTGTGATCCATTTCTCATACTCCTACCTGTACTTGCTGCTCTGGGGCCGCTGCTCTTTCCCCACCTGGCAACCCCCAGAAACCTGCCCGGGAGCTGTTGGTAATCTGTGCTGTCACACAGTGTGCCGGGGAAACACGGTGATCACACTTAGTCACAGTCTGTGTGAAAAGGACATTCCTTTATGAAATGTCCTTTCTAGCTGACTAATTCTTCGTCATCTTTCTAGGTGTAGATAGGGCTTTTTATTTCCAACGAGCCTTTCCTGAGGAATATCCATACTGGACTAGGTGCCCCACCCATGTGCTTCCACAGTATCCTCTGCATTTTTTTTTTTCTCTTGAAAGTAAGTTGTGGAAGTGATAGTCCTTCAGTGTTTAATTCCTGAAGATTGAAGAAAGTCTTCTATATATAGTACAGTTGTCAAAATTAGGAAATTACAGCGTTATTGTCTAACTTAACTCAAACTTCACCAATTGTTACAATAATGTCCTTTATAACAAAAAAATTTGTGGGGGGGTGGTCCAGGATACAATCCAGGATTGCATGTTGCACTTATTTTTCATGTCTTTTTAGTCTTAAAGTTATTTGTAAAATATCCCACGATTTGGATTATCTGATATTTTCTTATTAGAATCAGATTGTGTGGTTTTGACAGAAATGGCACAAAAGAAAAGCCTCCAGTACATGATATCACAGGGCATATGTTAAATTCCCCATTGGCGGTAATGTAAAATCTGATCACTTAGTTATCTGCTGAAAAATTAGTAATTTTCCCTTTATAATTAATAGATATTTTGTGGGTGGAGATACTAAGGCCAGGTTAATAAGTAGTTATTTTTGAGCCTTTGGGGTTGGGCCTCTTTCTGTTTCTTCCAACTCCTTCTCATTCTCCCTTCCTTGTTTCCTCATTTTTTTGTTTGTTGTTACATTTACTGTCTCCAATTCGCATTTTGTGAAAAGAATGTTTTTTGATGCCCTTGGAAGAAGGCTTGCATCGTATTTTCTTTAGGGCAAAATCTCCCAGTTACTACATTAAAAAAAAAATCAGTAAAAGGATCTATATTTTCTTGGCCTTGGATTCTTTATCTGTAAAATGAAGGGGCTGAAATAGATTTTGTCTAAGGTCCTTTTGGATTCTAAAGTCCTATATGGTACATGAGTTTGAGTTTTAAAAAGTTAATTAGATTGTTGTATCTTACTTGACCTTTTTTTAAATAAGGTTTTGAAAAGGTTTTTACATATTTTTGTACGGCATGTGGATGTCTCATACTTGTAAGAGAACTGTCCTTCCTTGGACCGGGGTCAGGGTGTTTTTCACAGCTAGATAGTGCTGCCTCCCAAGTTGGAAGACAGAGTGATTTTCTTCTCTTTTGATGGGACAGGGGTGGGAGTGGGGGACTCATTCCCACAGCAGTCATTAAATAAATTCTGTAATTCCTTAGAGTTTTCTGAATTGTTTAAAACAAAAAAAAAGGGGGGAGGGCAATTCTGTCCATACTGTTTATTACCTTGAAAAACATGATTTATGTATAATTTCTTCTGGAGGGTTTTACAGTTTCTAAAGAGGTGAGAATCTTGACTCAGTGTAGAATTTAGAACAAATTATTCAGTTGTAGAATTATTTCATTATAAACAGCCTGAGTCAACTGTTATTTCAACATTGTTAATTTTGAGTTCTGTAGTAAAAGCATTAGGTTATTTAATGAATTATAAAAAATTAATTTGGGCACACTTTAACTTTTTTAAGTAATTCTTCCTTAAGAATTTTTTATGACTAGCATTTACTTTTTATGATTTACATTTGTGTAATACGTTAGTTTTCACAGAACTTTTGTGTGAGTGATTTCCTTCTGTATCATCAAGGACCCTTTATGGATTGGAAGGCAATGTGACATTGCCATGGTCATTGTTATTTCCATTCTCTACATCACAGGTGGCAAACACAAGGCCTGAGGCGGGGCCAAATCCAGCCCTCCACCTTGTTTTATCCACCCCAGCACCTTGTTTCTACCCGGCAGCAGCACTGAGCTCCTTGCCAGTAGTTAAGGAGGAGTTACATTTATACAGCCCTAAAATTACATTCGGCCCTTTGAAGGCAACCAGCCCTTTGAAGGCAACCAGCCCTTTGAAGGCAACCATGAGGCTGATGTGGCCCCCGGTGAAAATGAATTTGACACATCCCTGCTCTACATGAAGAAATGGAGGCTTGGGAAGAAATGATTTGCCCAAGGTCCTATGACAAGTACACAGTGAAGCTGGGATTTATTTATGTTGGTTTCCTGACTCTTTAAAACATTTTTATTTATTTATTTGTAAATTTTTGTTATTTTTTTAGACTATTTATTTTTAGAAAGGGGGAAAGGGAGGGAGAGAAACATTGATGTGAGAGAGAAACATCCATTGGTTGCCTCTTGCATGGGTCCCACATGAACCCACAGCCCAGGCACTTGCCCTACCCAGGGATCAAACCAATGAGCTTTTGTTTTGCAGGACAATGCCCAACCAACTGGGCCACACTGGTGGGACGCTTTCCTGATTCTTAAAATAGAGAATCTTCTTACTACAGAATTATGAATGTTAAATTGGAACTTACTAGAGGGGAACTGACAAGAGCGATGTAGATCCTTTTAATGAGTGAAATTCTATTACGTGACTAGAACACTGAATAGGGGAGGGGAAAGAGAGGGAAGAGTAAATGAGGCTTCATCAGAAACTCCTTTGATGACATGATATGTTTCTATGAAAGTTGTTAATGATGGTGACTGATGAAGAAGTTAGTATGGGGCCAAAGATTTGTCATAGCATCCTCTCTCTAAAATGTAGCTGAAGCCCTGACTGATGTGACCCTATTGGGTGGTGTCCCACAAGGCGAGGGGTTGCCCAGCAGTCACCAGTAAGGTGCCCAGTCAGGGCACATGCCTGGGTTGTGGGTTTGGTCCCCACTTGGGGTGCTTGCCAGAGGCAACCTAATGATGTTTCTCACATCCATGTTTCCCTGTGTTCTCCCTCCCTTCCCCTCTCATTAAAAACAGATAAATAAAATCTTTGGAAAAATAAAGAATAAAACGTAGCTTAAGAAGATTGGGGTATCTGTTTTACAAATCACTGTTGTGTAAATGCCCGAGGATGACAAACATCAAATTTAGGTATTGATTACCTCGAGGTGGGGAGGCCAAGGAGGGGGAGGAATATTGTCAAGGGACATATAAATACCTAGAATCATATTGCTAATGTTTTATTTCCTATATTGGGAGTTAGGCATACATAATCTTAATTTTTCTTCATAACATTTTCTAAGATATAGTTAATTAACAATAATGTACTCTGAATTGACTGGAAACTTTAGCCTTTCATTTGGTGTTCAAGGTATCTTGACTTGGTTGACCAGACACAAGTGTGTTCTTTAGGGGTTTTCCTCCAGGGTGGGAAACTCTTTGTTTTTTTCTTTGCCTATTCAAACAACAAATAAAACTTGAGTACAGTACTTATTACAGTAAAAAATTCATATTTGTGAGTAAAACTTTTTTGTGAATGTGTATCAGTCTATGCATTGTGATTTGCTTTTAAAATTACTATATATACACAGTTTCTAAAGCTTTCTCCAAAGCAGTTATTTGATTTCATCTTGGTGGTTACAGGAACTGATGATTAATTTTGCCTTAAATTTCCTGTATGAAGAAGTGATACCTTTAACTTTTCCCAGCACAAAATTCGTAATACTATTTGTAGATATACAAAATAAGCGCTTACATAATGTGGTTTCAGGTAGGTGTGAGCATGGATTAAGAGAAAATCTAGAATATAATATACTAGGCCTGTGCTCTGTGCTATACTGTTGACATTTTTGGGTCATAAAACTTATTTATAATATAAATGGATAACTTTTGAACTGAGAAAATTTTCATCAAGAACTGATTTTGTGTTTGGGGGTTGTTTAGAAATATATACTTAATTTAAAAATATGCTACCCATTTGGTGGCCTTGCGAATGATGGGACTTTTATATTCAAGTTTGGATGATCTTGGGATTAGGAAAAATGTTGTTGGTAGTTGTGCATCTAAGAGCTTTGCCTTTATTTGTGTAATTCTTATTTTTGGAGAGATAAAATGTTAGTGAGAAGGAATTCTTTGTTCTTTAATGTGAAAGTATGTACAGTTGCTAATTTCCTCAGTAAAGGAATTGATTGAAAACATGTGATTTAAGGGCATCTTTAGATTTAAGGGCATCTTTAGAAAACGTGTGCTTTAGAGGAAGTGAGTGGGGTGGGCTGGGTGGGTAAGAGACGGAAGGTTGGGGAAGGTGGAATAAATTTTTTTTTAAATGACAATTTTGGATCTTATAATGCAGTAGATAAAGAACTTTGCTTTTCTATAACATAACATTTTAAGATACCGAGAATTACAAATGAAGATTGTATCAGGACTTTGTAGACCTTATTGATTTTAATATAATCCCTAGAATATCCATGTAATAATAATATATACATACAACTATAATGTAGTTTATTTCCTTAGTTGACAAAGTTTCCTGTGTAATTTAAGCATATCAGGTAGGCCTGATTAGTTTAAAAATTCTCTTTTGTAAGGAGAAAAATATTTGGAGGTGTTCCAGAGGCCCACGGTGTTACCTGCCGTGTTGACTGAAATGGCACCAGTTGCTGGAGAAGTTGGACCTCAGTTCCTAAGTTCGGCAAAGAAAGAGTTCAGAGACAAGAACTCAAATTATAGGAGGAAGTTTATTTAGACAGTTCCAGAGGTAGTAAACGGGAGCCCTAGAAGAAATGGGCTAAGGAAACTAGTTACAGAGGCAAAAGAAGGGGCCCTGGGAGCTTAGAAATGTACACTCAGAAGAAGATTTGAGTAGACATGCTCTGGGGAGAGAGGGAGGGTCACTCTGGTTTTTGATTTCAGAGGTTCGAGTATCTCCGTTTAGGGGAATTACCTGTGAATTAGGCACAAATTGGGGGCCCCCTGCTGTTTTTGGATGGATTCTGAATGTTGTCCAAGGACTGGACTCTTGTGGTATTGATTTTTGAGGACCTTCAAGTGTTTTGCTTCTGGCATGGTTTAATTTTATAGGTTTTCTTTCTCTTGCGTCTTCTCAGAAGCAGAGCTATTCTTCCAATTCCCAGTGGCAAGTGGAAACTGTGGTCCATTAAGACGTTTCTTATAAAAGAATTTGGAAAATGTTCTACGTGCCGGGGTTTTTGACCTTTTTTGTACACAGTACTCTTGGCAATTTGGTGGAGTCTGTGGACTCCTCAGAATACTGTTTTTTAAATGTGTAAATAAAAGGCACAGTACTATAAAGGAGGCCAATTATGTTTAAATGCAGTTGTCAAAATGTTAAAAACAAAAGTCTTTCTATTTAACTTGTGTTGAGTGTAAATCCTGTTCCGAATGATCTGCAACCACTGTTACATAAATCGTCTGTGATCTCTGCGGGTCAGCCACAGATACTGACTGCTACAGTGGTTTATTGAAGAAAATGCTAAATTTCAGTTAGAGATTAATGAGAAAATATTTCTATCCCTCCCACATTTTGAAATTTTAGTCCCAAGAGTCCTTTTTTAAAAATCCAGTGGGAAGAAAAATTAAGGATTTGGAGGCGCATGATTATGGGATTGAGTCTCATGTTCACTACTTACTATTATCTACATACTTTTGCAACTCTGAGCCTTAATTTCCTCCCTGATAGGGTAACAGCACTGTGGAATTGCAGCATATTATATATATACCAAGAATACCTGCAAAAAGCTAGAATCCCACAGGTACCATTACCATCTCCACCTATTGTCGCAATGTACTGGTATTGTCATTTTGCCAGTTTGAGTGAAGCATGAAAACCTTACCTCCCTTTTCATCCCTGTACTCTCTCCTGTTTATAATATAATTATTTTAAGTATTTCCTCTACAGACATATAGAACCATATTAGACATTATGATTTTTGCTTCAACTGTCAAGCATACTTTAGACAATTGAAGAGAAAGAAAGCATTCATATGTATCCACATTGTTGCTGTTCTTCCCGAGATTCCTTCTTTTATTAATTCCTTTCTGTTTAGAGTAAATTCACGGGTAACAAATTCTCTTACATTTGCTTTATCTTCATTCCTGAAGGCTGTTTTTTTGGGAGGGGTATAGGTTCTGGGTAATAATTCTTTTTGATTAGCACCTGAAAAATTGTGCCACTTCTGGTCTTCATGGTTTCTGATGAGAAATGTGCTATTCTTCTCATTGTTCTTCCCCTATAAGTAAGGTGTTTTTCTCTGTCTGCCTTCAAAATTTTTTCTTTGTCTTTAATTTTTAGAAGTTTAATTATGATGCGTCTTGGTGTGGATTTCTTTGGGTTTTTTCCATGTTAGTTTTGCTCAGTTTCTTGAATGTATATATGTGTAGGTTTCTGTCTTGCCAAATCTGGGAAATTTTTAGCTGTTATTTCTTCAAGTACTTTTTCAGCCCCACCCTCCTTGTCCTCTCCTTCTGCACTATGATGATATGAATGTTTGATCTTTTGTCAGAGTCCCACAGGGCCTTGAGGCTCTGTTCATTTTTTTTAAAGTCTGTTTCTCTCTGTTTTGCAGATTGGGTAATTTTTGTTGTTCTGTATTCTCATCCATTGATTATTTCTTCTTCCTTTTCATCTGCTGTTGAGACCATCCTCTGAGCTGTTTGTTTTGGCCATTCTGTTTTTCAGTTTTAATTTCCCATTTGGTTCTTTATAAACATACTTGTTTGCTGAGATTTTGGTTTATTTTGCTGAGGTTTTTTTCCCCCACTTATTTCCAGTGTGTTTGGATTTGCTGAAACGTTTTTATAAGACCACTTTAATGACTTTGTCAGATGATTCTGACATCCCTGTCATTTCTCTATTGGTGTGTATTCATTTGTCCTTTTTTAAAAATATATTTTATTTATTTATTTTTAGAGAGAGGGGAAGGGAGGGAGAAACAGAGGGAGAGAAACATCAATGTGTGGTTGCCTCTCACGTGGCCCTCACTGGGGACCTGGCCATCAGTGCAGTCATGTGCCCTGACTGGGAATCCAACCGGCGACCCTTTGATTCACAGCCTGCACTCAATCCACTGAGCTACACCAGCTAGGGCATTTGTCCTTTTTTGTGTCATTCAGTTTGAGATCTTCCTAGTTCTTGGGTTTTCTATTGAAACCTGCACATTTTCGTATTTTTATTCTGAGACTCTGGATCCTACTCAAACCATCTGTTTTAGCTGACTCTTTTCGATAACTGCTCTGGCAAGATGAGGGAGGTGGAGGTGCTGTCTCATTACTGCCAGGGGAAGTAGGGGTCCAGATTCAGCATTCAGCCTCCATTGAAATCTGAGGTGGGAGGACATTCCTCATTACTGCTGGGTGGGGGTGGAAGTCGAGGCTCCCCACATGATCTCCATTGATGCTGTTGGGGGAGTGAGGCCGCAGGGGTGAACGTCGTGGCTCCCGACTTCGGTTTCTCTGACACCATCCCAGTGGGGTCTCCTCCTTGGAGCCTAGAGCATGGAATTCTAGGTTCCTCTGGGCCTTTGCTGGTGGAGGTATAGGTGGGGCCACAGTTTTTTCCTGTGGTGTGTGACTGGAGTATAGTGGTTATTGTATGAGTTTTCCATCTTTCCGGGCTACCTTTTTCCTGGTCCTCTGGCTAGAGAAAGCACACTTTGGCTAGAGTTCTTCTTGTTTGTGCCTTTTGGCATTTCCAGATCACAGGTGTTTTCAGCCCCAGTTTTGGGATTTTTAAGGTAGAAAGAAAACCAAGGGAACTCACCACGGTGGTGGTGTTCTTGGGTTCCAAAGCATTAGCCTGTCTGCATTCTGTCCAACACTAAGAATCTTCTTATGTAGATTTTATATACAGGTGACCCTTGACAAATGCAGAGTGTGAGGTGCCAATCCGTGTGCAGTCAAAATTCTGCATGTAACTTTTGATTCTTTAAAAACTTTACTGATAGCCCTCTGTTGACTAGAAGCCTCACTGATAACATAAACAGTCAACACATAATTTTGTACGTTATATGTATTACATACTGTGTTCTTACAATAAAGTAGGCTAGAGAAAAAATTAGCAATCCATAAGGAAAGGAAAATACATTTATAGTACTTGTGTGTATTTTTTTGAGGGGAAAATCCATGTGTAAATGGACCTGTGCAGTTAAAACCCATGTTGTTCAAAGGTTAACTGCATTGTGAATATGAAAGAGTTTTTGGCTTAGGAGGAATGGGAAAAGTATGTCTACTCCACCTTTCCTGAAGGAAAAGTCCTTTTAAGGGTTTTTCTTTTTTTGGTTTTATTAAATAATGCAATTAATTTTTTTTCCAGAGTTGTTTTCTTATCTCTTTTGACTTCAGATTATTAGCTCAAAAATGAACGAATGTGAATGTTTTTAATGTCTTGATTCACATTCCAAGTCATTACGTCATTAAACTTAATTTTGTAATGAGTTTAGTTCTGTACCTATTGAGTTTGAGATGCGTAGGGGCAGCCTTGTGCAGGCATGTATTATCCCTATTTCTGACTAGAAGAGTAGAGTAGGAGGGAGATCTGGGTAGAGAGATCGATTTGGGAATCGAAAGTAATAGATGATTCTTGAAGATAGTTTGTGTAAGTGAGGCTCACCCATGTTGGCTCACGATGGAACTGTGGAAGGCTGCCATTGAAAAGAGGGCAGGAAGAAGATGACTGAAGAGAAACCACCGGAGAACTAGAGGTGAGAATCATGTTAGGTATTGCAGAAACCAAGAGAGGAGTGTTCAACAGGGCACATGCCCCAGATTAGTCCATAATCTAAAGGTGAAAATGTGAGATTGGATTTGGCAATGGATAGGTTACAGAGAGCAGTGATAGTGCAATGGCATGAAGAGAAGCCAGACTACACTGAATGACAGGGCAAGACAAATATTGATGGATGAGAAAGAAGGAAGGTAAAATTTGGGGTTGCAAATGTTTTCTTTTCAAATTAAAAAAAAGTTTCTTGTTGGTATGCTGAGGCTAAAGAACTAGCACAATAGGAAAGGTACTAGAGAAAGGGATTTTTGAAAAGGTGGGAGGAGATCAAATCTGGAGCACAACTGAAAGATGGAGAGCTGGGTAGGAATAGTACTTTCTTTCCCCCCTTGAAGAATGGCAGAAAGGATATTTATGCAGATGATTATGAATGCAGGAGACTTTTTAGAAACAGGGAGAACTTGATGGGAGTCTCAGCTAGAAATAGGAAGCAAAATAATCTAGACGTACATAGGTGCCTTTTAAAAAGTTTTACCCAATAGTAATTTCATAGGTTACATTACAGGCATATCAGAATTGCATATTTTTTAAAAAATTTACTGATTAATACAAGAGATTCTCATACCTTAAAGGAAAAATGGCAACAGGATGAGCAGACAATTAAAAAACAAAATACAATAAATATTTAAAATTGTTACCCTTCACTGAGGAGCAAAAACAAAAGGCAAAATAAAGAAGCCATTGAAAAATTATCAGTTAGCAAAGATCAATACAAGTTACTTATTTTAAGCAAAGGTGTGGGGTATGGGTACTCTCACACTGCTACTGTAATTGCGAACCAACAAGCTGAATTGGGTCTTATGTTTCATACACTCTGATCCATTAGTTATTTTTCAAGAAATTTTTCCTGATGAACTAATTTGCTCTGTGTGCAAAGATTTACATACAAAATTTTGTGACAGTGTTACTTATACAATATTGGAAATAGCCTCGATAGTCAATAATAAAAAACAAGTAGTAGTCAGTTTCATTAAAATTTCTCTTAAGGGACCATTTGGCAAAAAGGAAATGCTCATTAAGTAGGGCAGGGAAGTAGATTATAAAACTGCTGAATATATTGAATATACAATACAAGACAATACAGATTTACTTATGTATGCATGCGGGAAATGGACTCATTAAGTGAAGAGTAAATATCCCTGGATGATTTTAATTATTTTTTTTCTTTTCTGTGTCTGGATTTTCTTCACCAAACATGTACTATGTTCTAAAAGGAATTTTAGCATGTCAGTGTTGCTGAGAACACTAAGGGAATACAGCTGGAATAGCTTTCTACAGTGTAGTTTCATATTTATCAGTAGCCTACCCTTATCCTTTGACTTGATAAGTATATCTCCAGGGATTTTACCAAGGAAATGAATGAGTAAGAACCTTAAAGCTCTTTACACCAAGATAGTTATCATGACATGATTTATAATAGTGACATGCTATAATTGTCCTAAAGAGGCCAATGGTTAAAATATGGGTCATTTGCTCTGGTGGACTTAATGTAGATCAATGGAGCCTATAAATATGCTTTTGGAAGTATATATAATGGTACAGGAAGTTGCTTACTCTAATTTACATGAAGAAAATATAAAATATATATTAAGTCTCATCCTGATGTTCATTCTTAAAATAATGGGAAAAAAACTGTGATGAAAGAGACCCAAATATTGGCTTGTTTTCCTTACACTTTTATAAACTTTCAACAATGGCCATTGTTTTAGAATTAGAAAAATGTTGAAAATGAATTTGCTAGTTAATATAAAATGATACATAAAGTTGTTTGGTTTGCATTCTTATGCTTTGCAGGGAAGTTTGAGATCTTATTTTTACTATTGCAGTTTTTCTTGTATAATTTGTTTGTGTCTTTGCCCATTTTCTTTTATTAGCCTCTTACTTTAAAAAAAGCCTGTCTTTTGTATTTACTACAATTAGTTTCTCTATTTTTGTGGTGAACCACAGTATAGACTTCAAATCAAGATTGCTTTTATCACTTAAAGGTTAGAAAAAGATAATTTCTCTTAACAGCAGACATGTTTTTATTTACAATGATCAGATTTTTTACAGTTGTATCTTTTATAAAGAATCTGTTTATTGTGTGTGATTTTTAAAAATTGATTGCACTGCTGAGTGAAATTTGTGAAAATTTCATTACAAGACAAAATTTTTACCTTATCCCTATCATATGCAAAGATGGAAGCAATACAAAGATGTAAAATAAAAAGTATTGTGAAAGCTTCCTACTCTGCCCCTCCATTTTACTCCTGTTTAGGTTTTCACTCTCTAGTAGTAACCACATACAATTACATGTGCCCGTTTTAAGTGTCTTGTTAGATGGGTTTAGACAAATGTGTATGTGAAAACTGTGTAACTGTTACCAAAAGCAAGATATAGAACCTTCCCATCACCCGAAGAAGGTTCCTTGTGTCCCTTCCCCATTCAGTAACCCCCAGAGGCAGCCACTGTGTTGATTTTGATCACCGTAGTATAGGTTTGCCTGTTGCAGACTTTATGTTTTGGAATTACACAGTTATACCCTTGTGTCTGGGCTCTTTCTGTGTGATACATTGTTTTTGGTTGTAATTCATCCATGATAATTGCTTATTGTAATTTGTTCCTTTTTAATGCTTGGTAGTTCCATGGAATGGGTGTACCAAATTTATTTGCCTTTGTACTTGCTGATGGAGCATTTGGGTTGATTTAGGTTTTAGGAATTATAAGTAAAGCTGCTCTGAACATTCACGTATAAGTTACTATATGAACTTGTATTTCCGTATCTTTTGGATTAAAACCAAGTTGTGGGTTATTAGGTAAGTGTATATTTAACTTTGGAAAATAGCTTGGCAGTTTCTTAGGAAATGGTTGTACCATTTTTATATTCACACCCAAAGATGTATGGGAATTCCACATCTCTGGGTTCTTGTGAAAACTTGGTATTTTAGCCAATCTAATGGGTATGTAATGACTGATATCTCATTGTGGTTTCAACTTGTTTTTCTCAGACTGGTGATGTTGAACATCTTTTTGTTTGTATATCAGGCATTTGTGTATCTTCATTAGTGTCTGTTCAAATCAGTTGTCTATTTTAAAAATTAGGGTGCTTGTGTTACTAAACTGTGTAAGGGTTTTTATATTTGGAACACAGGTCCTTTGTCACCTGTGTGCATTGTTAATATTTCCCCTTTTTGTTTATTTTTTATTTGTTTATATTGAGGTATAATTGACATAAAAGATTGTGTTAGTGTCAAGTGTACAACATAACGATTTGATATTTGTATATATTGCTAAATGATCAAGGTAAGTCCAGTTAACATCCATCACCATACAGGTTTCTTCCCTTTTAAAATTTATATCCTATTTATATAGTTGTATTGCTTTGCCAGAACTTTGAACTTTTAAAATAATAAGAGTTAAATTGAACACAGTAGATGTTTTGCTACTGTTTTTTCCTGTATCTGTAAAATGCTTAAAAATATTTTGGATAAGTCAGGTGAAAAAAGTATCTGTAACTATTTTATTGAATGCTCATGTTAGCAGTGTAGTTTTAATCAGATGCTATGTGGCATCTATAGAAATGGCTTTTCTTTGTTTTTGTTAAAACTGTTATTGTGGTATTCCTTAATATTGAATTGTTCTTAGACATCTAGGACATGCATCACTAAGGAATTTTATATAACATCATTTTACCTAAAAAGTTTCTTTTTAATTTAATTAAGTTGCATTGCATGAGTGTTGTGTTTGTTTTCCACTTTTTGGGTCCATAAAACCTGTGATCAAAACTATATTTTTCTTCTAGGGCGAATTAGAATGTTCATCTTTATGTTCTTGAAGAATTTTAAATTTTATGCTTTTTAAAAATCAGTTTACAACTCTTGTCATTAATTCCAGATATGAATTTGATAGTTTTTAGACAGTTTTGTCCATTTTATGTTCAGTTGGTTTAGTTTTCTAGTTCTTGAGATCTCAGCTTTTTATATATTGTTTTTCTTTTATAAATTTTGGTGTGAAAACATTACCTTAATTAAAGTTTTCAGCTTTCATTATGTAGTTGTTTATAAGAGTATTTTATTTTTGTTGGGAACTCTTTCCTTTGAATAAATGAATATCATCTGAACATTTTTTTAAGTGTTACTACATTTTTAAAAGATTTTTATTTAGTTTTAGAGCGAGGGGAAGGGAGGGAGAAGGAGGGAGAGAAACATCACTATGTGGTTGCCTCTTTTGGCACACTGTGTGCCCTCCAACCAGGGGCCTGGCCTGCAACCTTGGCATGTGCCCTGACTGGGAATCGAACTGGTTACCCCCTGGTTTGCAGGCCAGTGCTCCATCCACTGAGCCACACTAGCCAGGGCGTTACTACATGTTGACATACTTTTCCAATAAATTTAAGACAATCAAGACACCCCTTGAGTGTTACTTATTTAGATTTTCTAGAATAGGTTCCCCCTCCACCTGCTCCTGGCTCAGGTACCAGCTCTTAAATTGCAAGTACTACCAATTATTATATCCTGTTTTCCTTTGGGTTGCGTAGTTTCCTGAAATCTTAGAATTTGTTTGTTTTGCTCTTGAGCACATTCAAATTGATTTCACCTGTGAAGACTGCATGTAGTCATTTTGATATTTGTTAAATTCCCGTTTTAATTTTCTAAATTAAAACATGTTTTTCCCCTATTTAAATGGTTTAGTATAATATATATTTGAAATTTATCTTTCTTTATTGCTGCTCTTTTTTTTTTATTTGGCATAGTTGCCAGAGATCTGGAATTTTTAGACATTTAGAGAAGATACATTTGTTGTCTGTAGTCCAGGGACATACCTAAGTATTAAAAGGCCTGGAGCTTATGTAATACTTGGGACCCTCCTTGAGAAGTAGAGTACAGAATTATGTACCCAGATGACTATTTGTTCAGAGTGAGAAAAGAAGGCATCTGTGCAAATGAATGGCCTCAAAGCCCAGTCTTCATTTTGTGGTGAATCAGCCTCTGCTTTGAAGTATAAAATTTGAGTTGTGTACATTGAATCTTCATTAATTTTACTTGTGGCCTTTGTATCCTACAGTTTTGACTACATGATGTAGGTAGTGCTTTGTGGTGATTTGTACTTTTTGTTGCCTAAATAATGTTTCCATGATCGCATAATGGCATTTCAAATTATCACTACAGCTTTCGCCAAAAAATTTTTACCATGCATGGCAATGATGTTTTCACACTTGCTTTCCTTTGTTGACTAAGTTTGATGCACTTTTTTGTTACCCTTTTGTTATCTTTGTGTTTTTTAAGCACCCCATTGCTGGATCTTATTTTAAAAGAAATCCTGTTGAGCCTCTTCTCTAGTGAAGCCACTGAACTGTTATCATGGTCATTCTGTTTCCAGTTCAGCCTCTTTGTATTTCTTGCTCCATACTTTTATGTGTTTGGCCTGTGTTTTAGTTTCTTTATGTTACAGTGACTTTTAAGGAGCAGCATCTATTTTCATTACCTGCAGCATGTGGGAGGGAGAGTAAATAGTTTTTATCTATGAAATTTTTTCTCTGATGAGTTGTGGTTTTGGTTAAAAAGCTTATCTGAGTGTATGAAGATTTGGTTGGAAAAGATTAAAATAATGTACTTCATATTTTCTTTTTCTCTAAAGCACTTACAAATTCATTACGTAGGGGGGAATTTGTGTTGTTTGGGTTATGTTGCATGAATTTGTATTGTGACAATTCTAGTAGCAGTTTTACTGACAACTCGACTTTGAATGAAATCAAGTGAGAATTAATAAGATAACCAGTTATTCTCCTGGAGTAAAATTTTAATGCCCACATCCTTCTGGGGTTTTTTGAGATAAATGTATGTGTATATGTATGTACATTCAAGCAATTCAGACTTAGTTTGCTTAGTTCATTAGTGCAAATTAAAAGGCAGTATTGTTAGTACAGATAAACATGCTTCTGAAGCTAACATAACAGTGCTTGCCTTTTTTACTGTTAGTAATGACTCATTTTATTTGTTCTTAAACACTTAGGAAGGCCATGGTAGCAATATTCAATCAGTGTGCCTCAAGAGTTTTCAAAACATGCAATATCTGACTGTTTATTCAGGCACACTGATCTCTTTTTTTCCTTACAGGGGTGTCCAACCTGTGGCCCAGGATGGCTATGAATGCAGCCAACACAAATTTGTAAATTTACATTTTTTTTCTCATCAGTTTTCATTAGTGTTTGTATATTTAATGTGTGACCCAAGATAGCTCTTCTTCCAGTGTGGCCCAGAAATGCCAAAAGGTTGGACATCCTTGCGAGATGGTTAAAAAAAAAAAAGACAACAGCCAACACAGTAGCCATGTGTGTGAACGTTCTTTCTTGAACCATAAATACATAGGTCATATAACAGAGTTGCATCTCTTATTGGTCACATTGCATAATAAGGGTGTGTCTGATTGGTTAAAAACATATCAATAGAGTCACCTCATTTTTTAAAAAGGTCACTTTGGGCTCTGGCTGGTGTGGCTTAGTTGGTTGTCTCATTCTGTAACCAAAAGTTGCAGGTTCTATTCCTAGTCAGGGCACACACCTAAGTTGCAGGTTGATCCCTGGCTTGGGCGTAGGGGCCTGGGACCCCGGGTCTGGACATGATCCCAAGCCCCAGTGGGTGTGGGAGGTAACCAATGGATATCTGTCTCCCTTTCTCTCTCTCTCAAAAGCAACAAAAGAAAATGTTACTTAGGAGCAAAAAGAATAAGTGATTTCTATTTTGTTTTTGTAAGTCAGGCGAAGTTATACCTTTTTTTTTTGTTTGTTTTGGTCAGATGGGCAAGATATTTTTTTGGTGTGCCTCAGAATTTTAGTAATTAGTTTATGCATGCCATGAGATGAAAAGGTTGAAAATCTCTGGGCCATAGAACTGATTTCCCCTTTAAGGACCCCCCCCCCCCCCACTAGTAGATAGAATGAGACTTTTTCTCCTCACCCTGAAGAAGACAACTTCCTTTATTTTGCATTTTTGGGTGGTGGTTATAGCACTTGTTTTGAGGCTTGACCATCCTCTGTTCAGCTATTTTTATTTTTACATGTCACTTTGCGTATAGTCAGTGCTATCTTAACTATAATAGCTTCTGTAATGAAATTTGTGTAAAAAAATGTTAGCATAAAAAATTTGCATGCGTATTATATCTTAAAACACTGCTGTTGTTTGACTTAATTTGGTTTAATTGATTTATGCTATTTCTGTTTCATCTGAGTAGTTTTTTAAACAAGTGAATGCCTAGTTTCCACAGTTGAACTGAATATAAAAATTCTACCCTTAAAAGATTTGCAGTGTTTGGTTTTCTCTGTTTAACATGTAAATTATTTAAGATACAGCATGAATTTCAACTGCTTGGCTGCATCCCCCCCCCCCCCCACACACACACCTTCCCACTCTACCAGCCCAGTAGAGGACATATTTTGCTCTTATTGGAAGCTGTGTCCTAAATTGAATGGGACTCCTGCTATTGTCATGTCAATCAAAATGAAGGTACAGGAGAACTTTTACCCCTTAATTTTTTTTTAACCATTGTTTTAACTTTCGAAGCTCTTACTAAACAAATTGCAGAATTACTAAAGAAATTGTAAATTTTTGTTTTGATCACGCAATTGTTTCGTACTCAGAAAAATAAAACTGACATTTGTATCTCTCTAACATAAGTTTTTTGGGTAGAATTATGGCTTTTCATCAGTTGAGTGTTGGATATGAGATACGATATCATTTTACCGTTGAGATATGAGATACTATTGATATCATTTAATGTTGCGTACTTACAAGCTTTTCCAAAATTTTATTAGCATTGGAAAGCATATGTTCTCTGAAATAGTTTTATCACAACAGTTAGTGTAGTTGAATATAATCTAATCTGTGTTTTAACTTTATTTAAAAGGATACTAAAGCATCATGCAAGATAGCTAACAATTTCAAACTTCCTGGCACAGACATTCAATATACAGAATACTAAAAATTATATAATAGCAGCAGAATTTTAGAAGCTGTGTACATTCTAGTGACTTGTAGTTTTAAGCTGTTACTATTTCTGTTTTTTTGGAAAATGAAGCATTTGGTTAAATGCCTTGAGATTTTTAGATTTGTGCATATTCTGTTGAAGCCTTCACAACTATGTTTGAGTTCATGCCATGGGATGATGAGGTCATTTTTACTTTTGATGCTATTCAAGGAAAGAAAACTAAATTCTCTTGAGGAAATTCTATGTCAGTGTTTTGCTGAATGCTTTTCTCTAATATTCCCAAACAGAAAGTCTTAATTTGAGGAAGTAGATGAGAGAAGCCTAGTGTGATTTTAAACTCCGTCCTCCCTCAGAATGGGATCAATTGCTGCCCCTTCCCCAACTCCCACTGCATTCTGTAATTGGACAGTAGTGTTATATGCAAAAACTGGCTTTTTACAAACAAGATGCAACTGATGATGAGACCCCCTTGTGCAAACAGCTGAGGAAACCTAAAAGTACCACCACAGTTAACATATAAGACTTAAATAAATGGAAAAGCTCACTATATTCTTGAAGATTCAAGTTCTTAATTGTGTCAACTCTAAAACTTAATCTACAATTTTAATGGCATTCTAAAACAAAACTAAAAGCATTAAAAAACCCCATCAGGCAATTGCCATGATGAGGTAGTAAGTCTTTGTAGATGTGTAAAACGAAGCTCAGAGAAATCAAGTAACCTCTCTAAGGTTGCAAAGCAAGGAAGTGGTTGAAGCAAAGCTTCACAACAAGGTGAGTGTGAAAGCTTCTGATGTAATGATAGCTGTAGTATTTAGTAAGTGCTTAATTATTAAGCACTACTGTTCCATGAAAGTACTATATATCTTCTCAATTAGAATAGCATCTTGCCCTGGCTGGCATAGCTGAGTGGATTGAACACGGGCTGGGAACCAAAGTGTCCCAGGTTCGATTCCCAGCCAGGGTACATTCCTGGGTTGCAGGCCAGAACCCCCAGCAACAACATATTGATGTTTCTCTCTCTCTCTCTCTCTCTCCCTTCCCTTCCCTCTCTAAAAATAAATAAATAAAATCTTAAAAAAAAAAAAAGAATAGCATCTAAATATTTAGAAAATCAAAATTTGTGAGACTTTTCTAGGGAGAGTGTAGAGATAATGCATGCTGTATTTATGGATTTATATAGGCCCTTTATAATTCCCTCCTCCCAACCTCACCTTTTCCTACATGCATAAGCAGTTGTTCCAGAATCACTTAATGACTGGTCTGTCCTTCCCCTGTGAGCTGCTATTCTGCGTCTCTATATATCACATTTCATATATGTGGACTTGTTTTCTTACGGCTTATATTCTGTTCTATTAATCTTTTTGCCTATTTCTGTGTCAGTTCCACTGTATTAACCTTATAGATGGTTAGGACAAGCTTCACAGGTACATTCATTTAATAAAAATTTTATTAAATAGCTACTACTACTATATGCCAAGAACTGTGTAGGTGCTAGGAAAATAGTACTGAACAAAATGAAAAATTCTCATGGAGCTTACTCTTATGAGGGTTTTCTTGGTTGTATTTATCTTATAAATTTTAGAATTAGCTTGTTAAGTTTAATGAAAAACCCAATAGGCTTTTTAATTTTAAGTTGTATCAGATAAGGGAAAATGACATTTTGACATTTTATCTATGAACATTGAATGCTTTTTCATTTGTATACATCCACCCCCCAGTTTGGCCTTTGTTTAAAGTTTTATAGTTTCTTTCCATAAAGATCTAGAATATATTTTATTAGATTTACTCCTAGTTACCATATATATGCTGTTGCCTGTTGTGTATGGTATCATCTACTTGACTTGATTTTCCATGGCTTGCGCACAGAAACTTTCTTTTATGAAGAGGGGCGAGGCAGACCTCTATTCCTAGTATTTATTCTGTATAGTCAGTAGGACTTTCTGTGTATATAACCATATCATCACATAATTTGTTTTCAGTTCTTACACAATTTTGTTTTCTTGTTTTGTTGGTTAGGACCTCCATTGTAATGTTGAATAAACATAGTAATAATAGAGGCCGTTCTTTCTTGTTCTTGATTTTAAAGAGTTTCGCTGTTAAAAAATGTTCACTGTAGATTTTTGGTTCTCTTTTAGTCCCACTTGCTATATTAAATTTTAATGTAAATGTGACATTCTCCCATACATTTCCTATATCTTGTGATCATAATTGTTTTTTCCTTTAATCTGTCCATATGGTGAATTATGCTGTAATTTTTTAAAAAGGTTTATGTATCCTTATACTCCTGGATTCCTGGAATTCACTGGTCTTAATGTATACTCTTATTTATGTACTGTTGGAATCTGTTTGCTAATATTTATATATGAGCTTTTTTTTGCATCTGTGTTATTATTTAGTTAAGTCAGCCTATAATTTTTATTTTTCACAGTGCCCTTGCCTGGTTTTGGTGTCTAGGTTCTGCTGGTTCTGAGTTGGGGAGGATTGCCTCCTTTGTGTAATTCCGGAACTGCCTGCCCCTGAAAGTGTGGTAGAGCTGGTTTTTACAACTCGGGACCTGATTTGTTATGTATGCGAGGCAAGATTGTTTTGTTTCTTAATTTTTTTTCCTTTATTGGTCCTAGGACTGTTCAGGCTTTCTAATTATTCTATCCCTGAATAAGGGTGAGCTCAAATGAGAGTAGGGAGCACTTACTGATGAGAAAACACAGGGAAGGCAGAAGTTGAGGATTGAGTCAGACTTCAGACTTTCAATTAGAGGCCGAGCCGTAGTGGGAACAGCAACGCTGGTGAGTGGAAAGGGAGCTAAATCTGGGACTTTTCCTCCGTTAGGGAGGATCCTTCCAACCAGGCTGAAGTGGTCATAGGTGGGAGTCCTAGCTGGGAGAGACCCCCTGCTCGCCCTACTCCCACTCGCTCCGGAGTGATCAAATGACTGTGCACTCCCTGAGGGCAAGACGGGGCAGAAATAACAAACAGCAGATTTAGACTCCACCCCCACCCAGTGTTCTTCAGATGTTTTGACACTTTTTGACATTTTTTAGGGTGTAAATACAAGAATGGGGATTTTCATGCCATCCTTGTAGAATTCCCTGCTCCATCTGACCACAGAAGGGAAATTCATTGAAAAAACCTAAAATTTGCTGCCAACTATCAGGCCAGTAGAAAGAGAAATGGTATGGGCATTCCCAAAGGTTTTAAAGTATTGATGTGCATTTATTCATTTACAGTCAGTTTGTCTTTTATCATTGTGTAGTTTAAAGTACTACTAAGATTAACTCACATTTTCAAGCTTCTCCCATCTCTCACATCATACTTTTCATGACTTGAAAAGTGAATTTTGAAATACATTTAAATTATTTGGTATTTTTATTTTTTGCCAATCTATGCTATTTTACAGAAACCGACAGTATTTTTAATGCTTTTGGGAAAGTTCCTTCCCTGGCTTAGCTAATGTTTTTGCGCAACTTTCTGCAAGCAGCAAAAAATTGATTAAGGGGAGTCTCTGGGCCAATCTGAAGTTTTACTTTGAAGGCCAACTATTCACGAGTTGCTATAGGAAAAACTTTCCACTGCTTTTATTTTGTTTATAGGTTGAAATTAGCTAAGTGAGCAAGTAAATGAGAGCTGCTTAAGGAAGTCTATTTAACATTTTTGACTTGGTTACTTTCCAGTCTCAGTGTCAGTTGACCTTTTACTTTTGGTAGAGAGTGGTGTGACTGGACAAGCATGCAGTCATTCTAGGTGTATTGCTGGTGAAGAAACCACTTTAAAATAATGTTAGGACATGGGAAAAAAAGATCTTGCTCTCTTGTGGTTTTCCGGGTGCCAGAAGTTTGGTTCCTGGTATGTTTCACTCAGTTGCTTTCTGCTCAATGAATAGGATCCCACCATGCATCACAACTTTGCAGACTCACTGCAAAGGAAATAGCAAGAGGTAAAATGACCTCAAATAAAATGTGACTTTTTTGTGGGTGGGCAGTGTTACAATTTAAATAAACAACTTGAATTGTGTGGGAAGACCTTTATTTTACTCATCTTTATATTCTTCTCACACTGTGGCTTTTTTGGATTGTACAACTCCTTATTCTTTAAATATTTTTACAGTGATTAGGTTCATTGTACATATGTTATATAATTACAATTAGTTTAGTATTTCTATAACCTTATTTGGTTATCATTTCTCTGGTAACCTCCCCCCCCCCCCCTTTTGGGCTGACAGTTTACTTAATGTGAGTGCCTTAGTAAGATATCTGTGTGTTGCCCTAGCTGGTGTGACTTAGTTGGCCAGAACATCATCCTGTGGACCAAAAGGTCTCAGGTTCGATTCCCGGTAAGGGCACATATCTAGGTTGAGGGTTCTGTGTCTGGTCAGGTTGTATACAAGATGCAACCGATCAATGTTTCTGTCACGTCGTCGTTTCTCTCCTTCTCTTTCTCCCTTCTCCTCTCTCTAAAATCAATAATCTTGTCCTTGGGTGAGGATTTAAAAAGATCTGTGGATTAAATGGCACTAACCCTCTTTTACTTTACGTTGAATTCTTTTACATCTGTTTTTGTTAGTTTATCATGCAAATTTTTGTTTTGGTCACACAATTGTTTTGTACTCAGAGAGATACAAATGTCAGTTTTATTTTTCTAACAGAAGTCTTTTGGGGTAGAATTATGGCTTTTTATCAGTTGAGTGTTGGGTATGAGACATTATGATAATACTTTTAAAAAAGTCTTCATGCCCTGGCTGGTGTGGCTCAGTGGACTGAGTGCTGGCCTGCGGACCAAAGGGTCACCAGTTTAATTCCCAGTCAGGGGCACATGCCTGGATTGTGGGCCAGGTCCCCAGTTGGGGGCATACGAGAGGCAACCACACATTGATATTTCTCTCTGTCTCTTTTTCCCTCCCTTCTCCTTTCTCTAGAAATAAATTAAATTTTAAAAAAAATCTTCATTGTGTATGGTAATCTTGCACTTATCTAAGTTTTCAGAAGGCAGAAGGGAGTCTGGATAGTTTTATGTGTATATTCACTGTAATGCAGATCATGTTCACATACCTAGGAAACCTCCTGCTTGCCAGTTTATTACCGGTGTCAGGATCAATTGAGGTGTGTGGGGAGAAGGGTTTCAGGTCTGGACATTTTACTCCATAAATATAGAGAAAATAGAGCCAATCCATTTACTGTGTTCTGAAAGTGTCTCACAGTGGAGTGATGTAGTGGTTTGGCACACAGAACCAAGCCAGGCTACTTGGGATCGGTCTCCACTCCACCACCAACTGCCAGGTGGCTTTGCGCAAGTCACTTACCCCTCAGCGTCTCCGTTTCCTCGGGTGTAAGATGGAGGCAATACTACGAGTTATCTACCCACTTCATGGACTAATGGCGATGTTTACAGTGAATATGTGCAAAGCACTTAGTGCCTGGCACATAGTAAAACTCTACAGAGTTTTTACTATGGCCAGGTCCATACACATACGTGACTCAATGTGGGCAGATACCTGGTTCCCTGAGGAGTTTTGAAAGAATCAATAAAGTGTCTGTGTTTGGCTTATCTGTGCTGCACACTTGTCTTCCTTGGGAAACATTTCTTCTGTCTTAGCTACTCTATGGTCCAGCTGCCCTCTCTGCTGGAGTGACCACAGTGGGGAAGCTGGTCCTGGGAGACTGCCTGAGAGCCCCACCCAGCTGGGTACAGGAGTTCTGCTGTAAGAGAAGGGTTTTGGCGCCCTGTTCAGTTAGGCGCCCTTCTCTTACAAGGGCACCTAACTGAACAGATGCCTCCTCATCCTTGGGGACTCTAGTGTTAAAAGAAGTAAATGTCCAGGTCCATCCATGCTGTTTGTTGCAAAGGGTAAGAGATCCTTCTTTTTTATAGCCACATAGTGTTCCATTGTATAAAGTCACCACACCCTTTTAATCCACTTATCCAGTGATGGGCTCTTCTGCTGTTTCCAGATCTAGGCTACTATAAATAATGCTAAGTATAGAGGTGTGTATATTCTTTCTCATTGGTGTTTTGGGATTCTTAGGATATTCTCAGAAGTGGGATTACTGGGTCATGCGGCAGTTCCATCTTGAGTTACTTGAGGAAACTCCATACTGTTTTCCACAGTGGCTGCACCAGTCTGCATTCCTACCAACAGGGCACTAGGGTTCCCTTTTCTCCACATCTTTGCCAGCACATGTTGTTTGTTGATTTATTGATAGTAGCCATTCTAACAAGTGTGAGATGATACCTTACTGCAGTTTAAATTTGTGTCTCTTTTATGATTAGTGATGTTGAGCATTTTTTTCATGTCTGTTGGCCATTTATATGTCCTTTTTGGAGATGTGTTTATTCAGGACAGCATGAATGGACCTGGAGATTATTGTGCTAAGCAAAATAAGCCAGTCAGAGAAAGAAAAATACCATATGATCTTGCTCATATGTGGAACTAATGATAAAAATAAACTGATGAACAAAATAAAACCAAAGGCATGGATCCATGGAACAGACTGACAGATCTCCTTAGCCAAAGGACATATCTGCATACCTCATGGACACAGACAACACTGGTAAACACTAGGAGCTGGGTGGAAGGGGGCAAAGCGGGGGAGAATGAGGGACATCTGTAATAGTGTTAACAATTGAAAAAAGTAAATATGCAAATAGGATTTATTGGGGTAGTGATTCATTCATTCAGCAAGTTATGCCTTAAGGCTTATTATGTGCATGGCCTGAAGGAGTTAGCAAAGACAAAGTATTCCTGTTTAAAAGTAGAGCTTTAGTACTAATGGAAGGGAAAACATGAAAATGCTTGTTTTGTTTTTCTTGCTATCTCTATAAAGACGTGATTCTCCTTTAGAAATGTGGTGTATTTGATGATTGTCCTTTTTGTACACTTGAAAGCTTCACTGTGATTTGTTTTATAGAGGAAGATCAAGAGGAAAAACTAAGTTCTCTTGGTGTCTAAGTTTCTTAGATAAAAGGCTGCATTTCTTAGAATTAAAGAAATAACTCGTGAATTTTGTTTACCAAAGAGTTACTATGAATTTATGTTGGCTTACAATCTTTTTATTAATAAAAATACTTCAGTCTGTCTTGCATTTTGTAAATAAATCTGTTCCTGGCAAGATGTATAAATTGCAAATTCTATTTTCCCATTGACTTAAAGGATTAAGAACCCGTGGAATTGCTCAAACCTCCTCCCCCACTTAAACACCTGTAGAGAGAGCAGTGTCAAACAGTGTAACCTTTCCAGCTGTGCTCCCATTGTCCCTTATGCTACACCAATTCTAGCACATACCACTTGGAAACTATAGTGTCCATTCTAAGACACTTTGGAAAATTTTCTTTTAATGTCTTTGTAATTAGGATGTGTCTTCCAACTGATGGCATCCTAGAATGATCAGAAGATGGTGTTCCTTTTTTTTTCTCTGGCTTCTGACTTGACAGTGAGTCCTCGGGGGCAAGAACTGATACACATTTATTGTTCTCTCCTGGGTCTGATTTGCATTTAGAGTCCTGCTTTTGATGAATTGCATTGTAACAATTTTTAGGATCGTCTCAATTCTTGATGAGAATTTCATAAAGACACTTTTGCAGGGTGAGGCATAGAAAAAAAGGAGGTCCTGGTAAATGCTGGTAAGTAGCTGAGTGCTACTTCTACTTCCCCCTTCTTTGTGCCTCTTCTCTCTCTCTTTTGGTTGATTCTGCATCTCTTGCTGACAAAGCATTACATACATTTGACTGAATTTGTTGCTTTTAGCAGATGCCAGTGAAGTGAAAGAGTAAGAATGCTCTATTCTCATTTATGATACGCTATTATGTTTGGAGCATCCTTTGGATACTGCACTGTGCCATAGTCACTCCATTATGTAAATGAGGAAACGGGGTGTAAGTGTTCAGGGACATAAGGTTTGGTCTGTGGTGATGTAGGCAAGGCCAGACTTCCTGCTCAAGGTCTTTGCTTTGTAAGAATCCTCTTCTGAACTACTGTTCTTTCGTTTTTAAATTAATTTAAACTATCTTTATAAATAATGCTGTGATTATGAGACTTGAAAAGTAGGAGATTTTCACAACCTTATCACAGTAACTCAAATGTTCGCTTGCACAGGTGGGGTAGACTTTGTCTTGCCCCTGAGTACCTTGATCATCTTGTAAAATCTAGATGTAATCTTAGTGCTAGAAGAAACTGGTAGTGGGTCTAGTTGTTTTTTTCAGTTAAGTGTTTACAGGTGTGCGGTTAGAGAAGTCTTATCTAGGACTTTAATTGGTATTTTTCTGGAAATGACTGCCATGTAAATTGTTTTAATATACTTTATTTTGTGAGTTTTAGATATATAGGAAAATTGAGAAGATAAAACAGTTTCTATGTATCCAGTTCCCTTATTATTAACACCTGACACTGTATGGCACATTTGTTACAATTAATGAACCAACATTAAAGCCATACTTAGTCAGGTTTCCATCGTTTTTACCTAACATCCCTTTTCTGTTCCGGGATCTCATCATGATATAGTACATTACATTTAGCTGTCATGTCTTCGGCTTCTTTTAGCTGACTTTCCTTGTTTTTGGTGACCCTGGCCATTTCGAGGAGTACTTGCCAAGTATTTTGAATAATGCCCCAATATTGGAATTTGTTTTCTCGTGACTGCACTGGGATTACGGGTTTTAGGGGGAAGACCACAGAGGTCAAGTGCCATTTTCATCACATCACATCAAGGGTACATTAACTGTCAACATGATTTATGACTGTCAGTGTTGGCCTCGGTCTTCCGAGTTGAGGTGGTGTTTGGTTTCTGCACTGTAAAGTTGCTGCTCGCCTTTCTGCCTCCTTACCATATGGTCTTCTTTGGGAGGAAGTCATAATGTGCAGTAGGGATGCTGTGTAATTTTGAGTAAACATTTGAATGGCAGGACAGTTTAAATATGTACCTAAGTTAGTGAAATATTTGTTTTTAACAAAACATCATTGTTTAAAATGTTAAGTGTGCCTACATTGAGAGATTTGGTTTGGCAAAATGTTTAAGTTTTTAAAATTTCTCAGTGCTTCATTCAGTCTTTTTTCTTGTGCGGTAGCTATTAGATGTTAGATGTTCCTCTCTACCTAATTGTTTTATCTACCTGATTCTTATTTTTTAGAAAATAAAATGAAAGGGAAATGTAGATCATTAGTCAAAAACTCTTGAATAAAATTTGTTACTATTTTGATCTTCATCTACTGCTTTTTCTGCACTAAAAACATTTCTAAAATTGAGGGCTTGGTTGGTATGTAAATTATGATTAGAGACCAGAACAGTTCAGGACCCAAAATGTTCAAGGGAAAGCACCTTGTCGGAAACCCCCATGACAATGAACCTCTCCTTGTAGTTCCCATTTGTGTGTTTCAATTATAAGGCTTATGTTAAAATTAGATCAGAATTTCCATTGTAAACTCTCAATTTCATAGTTGTGTAACTGTCACACAAACTTGATTGTAAACAAAGGCCTTTAATGATGGGGCTTCTTTTTTTTTTTTTTTAAGATTTTATTTATTTATTTTTAGAGAGGGAAGGGAGGGAGAAAGAGAGAAACATCAATGTGTGGTTGTCGGCAGCTGTGGCCTGCAACCGAGGCATGTACTCTGACTGGGAATCGAACCTGCAATGCTTTGGTTCACAGCCTGCGCTCAATCCACTGAGCTATGCCAGCCAGGGATGGGGCTTTTTGAGCAATTTAAGGAAGGGGCGTGCAGTTCGAAGGGTAGAAAGTATAGGCCTAATTTTACATTTTAAGTTAAATTGTGAAGACAGGCTTTGATTCTAAAGGTGAACGTGAAAAGTTTTTTTCCTCATGATTTTTCTTATTTTCTACGAGAAAGTATATTTTATGATAAAAAACCCCTAAAAAATAAAGTTAACTTGCTAGTCTTGAGACCTAATTATATGTTAAAACCAATAATTATTTTGCCTGCTTTTCCAAAACTACTAGAACCTTAGAACCAATTTAAATTAATTTACCCTTTTTTACTTTTTGTGCTTTGTTGATTAATTGAATATCTAGTTCAAAGAATGAAAACTCATGTGTCTGTGAATATATCTTTGTGATAAATTATAGTGCTGGTATTGTGAAGACAGTTTAATGTTTGAGTTTCAATAGCTTATGGGTAGAAAAAAATTGTTATCTACTCCTTTTGGCCTTATAAACTACAGAAAATAATTAGGAAGAGTGGGACATTCAAATTTTATAGGTGAGTGTATTCATTTCCTTCGTCTGCTGTAAGAAATTATGATCAACTTCATAGCTTTAAAGAAGTACAACTTCCATTCCCATAGTTCTGAAGCCCAGAACCCTGACATCAAGTTGTTGACAGGGTTGGTTCCCTCTTGAGGCTCTGAAGGAGGATCTGTTCCGTGACTCTTCGTTCTTCTGGTGATTGTTGGCAGCCGGTGGTGCTACTTGGCTTTGTGGACATACCACTCTCAACCTCTGCTTCTGCCTTTGTATGCTGCTTCCCCGCTGCCCCGCCCCCCGAGTCTTCTCTGTGTCTCAAATCTCCCACTCTTTTATAATAATACAGTCCAGGATGACCTCACTGGAGATCCTTAACTTAATTGCATTTGCAAGGACCCTATTTTTAAATAAGGTCACATTTGTAGGTACCAGGAGTTAGGAGTTAGACATATCTTTTTGGATGCCACAGTTCAACCCACTAAAGTGAGTAAACCGCTTCCTAAATTTGCTAATAAGCACTATAAAAGTACTTCTACTAATGAAATAATAGTTATAGACTGATTTATGCATATAAATGTGATTCAGAATTTAGTTGCATGTTTACTTTCTCTTCATGTGGTTTGCAATTGATGTGGCATTCTTTCACTGTGAAATTAGGCTGTACACATGTAGACAAGCTGTAATTTGTGATTTAAATGGTGTGAGCAAAGTCAGTTCTATGAATATATGCCATTTAGTTCTTCACTTTTTAAACCTACACACTTGGATATTTTCATAAGGTGAATGTTTATATGGTTTATTTTGATGTAAATGTTTGTCTTTACTTGAAAGAGTTTAGATTTATCCAGTGATCTAGTCTGATTTACACTTATATGCCACAAGGAAGGATGTTATAGAAACTACTGAGAATTGCTGGGTGGATAAATGAAGTTAAATAATTAGAAGTAAGAAGTTTGGTGCTCAATAGGGCATTAAAATTTTTTTTTTAATTTAGTTGTGCTGTAGACCCATAACTGTAATATTTCACAATGTAATTTTCTAAAACAAGAAGCCCCTTCCCTGCACTCATTCTCCATCCACATTAGTTTTTTTTTTCTTTTTGTAGCATTTATTTCAAACATTGTCATCTATATTCTGGTTGTATATGTATTGTTTCCTCAAGTACTGAAATATAAGGTCCAGAAGTACTAGACCCTGTCAGTTTTATTCTCATTCAGGACTATATTCCAGCTCCTCTAAATAGTAATCATCCTACAAATATTTGTTCAATGAATAAACTTAATACGGGGTGGGGCAAAATAGGTTTACAGTTGTGAGTGTGTAAAACATAGCTTATTCTTGTATTATTTTCCATATGAACAGTTGTAAACCTACTTTTGCCCCACCCTGTATATCATAGATACTCTTGAAATGTATTCTTAGAGACTTATCTCATTCCTTTTAATGGCTGTTTACTGTTCTGTAATGGATATACCATATCCATTTAATCGTTATCTGTTATGCACACTTAGGTTATTAACAGTTTTTCATGATAACAAACAAGGCTGCCTGAACAGCTTGTTTGTGTATATGCATATTTGTATATGTCTGTTTGGTAGTTTAAACAATGTTAGTTTCTTTCATTTATGGTTATATTCCTGTAAAACAATTAGGCACACTGAAAAGTGTATTATTGTAGTAATTTTAAGTATAATTGACCTACATTTTCCTAAGTACGGTTTAAAATGTTTTGTTTTTTTCCTTCTTGATTCAATGGAAATCGCTTGCTGCAACATCTTAAAGGCGATCATAGGCAATGGTGAGCAGTGTGTGTATATGCGTGCACACACACACACTCACACACACACACACTTTGATTACCTTTGTGGGATGGATTTTGGCTAATCCTTGTGAAAGGACGTATTATAATGATCTGTCTTTTGCACGGCAAGCCTGGGGAAGGAACGCAGTAACCAGTGGAGAAGATTGGAGCATCAAGCTCTAGTGGTTTTCATTTCATTCAGAATAAAATCTAAAGTCCTCATTTCCTACAAGACGCTGTCTGCCTCCCTGATAACGTTCTGAACTTGTTTAACGCTGTCCCTACTACTGTTTGTTCTTTTTGTGACTGTACTGGTCTCCTTGCTGTTCCTCAGATATGTTTCCCATACTTGCACCTCGTTGTCTGTTACTTCATTTTCACTCTGTCTAGAATAGCCTTCTAGATAGTAGCATGGCTCACTCCTCAGTTGACCTTGGATTCTCTCCTGAAATGCTACATTGTCAGCGCAGCTTTCTGTAGCCATTGTTTCGCAATATAATGTCCTCCCCTCTGGCTCCTGTGCTGTCATCCCCCTTTATTTTTCTTCAGAGTTCACATCACCTGTGATACATGAGGTCTGTCCAGGAAGTATCCAGCCACATACTATGAAAAATAGACATGTTTATTGAAGAAGATACAAGAAACACTGTACACAGGACAATGCTGCCTCAGTCCCCTTTTAAGTAGGCACCTTGTGACCTCACACAGTTCTCCCAGTCTCCATCAGCTGCCCTGTCATATTTTCCTGTATCTCACTGATGGTCTGAAATCTTATCCCTTTGAAAGATTATTTTAGTTTTGGGAAAAGCCAGAAGTCTCAGGGTGCCAAATCTGGGCTGTAGGTGGGCTGAGTCACCTTGGTAATTTGATGTTTCTCCAAAAATCTCTGCACCAGACGTGATGCATGAGCAGGCTTGTTGTGATGAAACTTTTAGTCACCATTTGCCTATAACTGCAGCATTCTGAATCATTTGTCTAGTTTCCATGGAGAAATGTTCAAGCCTAATGCAAAATTGGATGCAGATTTGTTGCTGTACTCATTCAGTCATTTTAAATGTGACGGCCACATAGTACACATATTCACTCAATAACATCTATTGCCCCTACTGACTAGTACAGTGAAGTTGTCATTGTTCACACATGTGCATTCCAGTCCACTCTCCTTGGCTGCTAGGTTACATCGATGTCACGCAAACCATTCTCATTATATTAACAATGGCTGGATTTTTTCCAAGCAGATCTTGTATTGTTTATTTGTTGATGGTTAGTCTTCCAAAAACTACAAGCTTGGTGAGAGCTAGGATCCTATCCTTAGCTCCTGATACAATATAGGTGCTCAGTTAGCATTTGTAGTTTAAGGGAGTTAATGAATGAACATCAGGAAGAAGATTCATGTGGAAGTTTTCAGTCTAGCAGAATGTGGGCTACTTCCTTTACTTCTAGTTTTGCTTCTGCAGACCATTCTCTGCTCTAGAAGATATGAGAAATGAAAATGGGGTTTAGGATATTTGTAGGTAACAGTGGATAGAGGGGAAAGGAAATGAAAAAGGAAGTAACCAGGCTCTAGGGAGCAAAAGTTACAGCTAGAAGTGAGTTGGTCAGCTACTGCTTATGGGGCAGCCTGTCATTTCTAAGTTTGGAAAGGAAGAGAACCAATTTTTGAATGCCCATTTTGAGCTAAACAGTGTAGTTGGGTACCTTACAATGTTACTTGGTTTTCATAATAGTCCTTTCAAATAAGAATCACCATCACCATCTTACAGGTTAGGAAATTGAGATTTAAGATGTTAAATAACATTCCTAAGATCACATAGCAATGGGGATATCCAGTTCTGCCTGACTCCAAAATCTGTGCTCTTTCTTACACTTCATAGTACCTCAAGGGGGTTTCTATATATATTAATTTACATTTTACATGATGGTGTAAAAACTTCAGAAAATTTTTATGTATCTTTCTTACTCCTTGTGACAGACTTGTGAAAGTAGCTGTCACCTCAACTTTACAGGTAATAAAACTTGATGTCAGTGATATGATTTTGCTGCAAATTCTACAGCTAGGAAGTAGCAGGAGCTAGGGCTTTAAGCAACCCTTCTGTCTTAAAATCTGACATTCTTTCTATTCCACCACAGACTTAAATTCTTGAGAGTACCTACACATTATGTTTGACACACTGTGGGAGCTTAATATCATTATTAAATTAGCTGGAATCTTTTTAAGAGATCATAAAGAGTGTCAACTCATGGTCTCTGGTGCCAATTCAAATGCCAACAGGAATCCCCAGTTTGGGGTGTGGTGAAGAAGGAAATTTTATTTATTGTAAACAGCTTGACTGTAATACAGCATTGCTATGAAAACAGCACTCTGCACTCACGAGACATCCTCAGTGTTTCAGCTGCAGCCTGGGAAAGGCAGTATTCAGTCTTCCAATGGTGCTCTCTGGGATCCTGGATCTGGAGGGGAGCTAGCTAGCTGGCTTATATAGCTAGGAGTTCTCAGCCCTGGTTCTTGATTGGTCAGAAAGAGCTGCTCTGATTGGTCAGAGCTGCACAGCTCCAGTTGGATGGGGGAAAGCCTTAGTCCTGTTGGTTATAAGACTCCATGAACTCCTTTTTAAGGACTGGCGTAGAAGGCAGAAACAGTGCAGGCAGACATTCTAGCAGGGCAGGCGCAGGCAGTTTAGGACATGGTGTTCTCTGTGAGGTGCAGTTTGAAGGAGAGGTCCTTGTGTAGAGATGGCTGCTAGGCTCTGCTTTTTTTTTTTTTTTAATTGAACCCAGGTACCCAGAGCCCTTCTTAGTCCTCAGATGTCCTTTTTTTTCCTTTCAGGGTTCACAAGAGCAAATTCCCCATGTATAACTAAAAGCCAAGAAAGAGGTTGACTCACCCAGGAACACTCATCTAGTTGTTGTAGAGCTGAAACTAGAACCTAGATTTCCTCATGCTCCTGTGCTCTGCTTTTATTACTAAAGAGCTTATATTTAGTTTGTGTAGGTCTTTCCTCTTGGTTCCCTCTTTTATTCACATGTTTCAGTTTTCAAACCTATAAAAACATTTTTCTTCCCACTCAGGTCTCCCAGCAGCCCAGTTCTTTGTACAGGTAATCAGGGTTAATCAGTTTCTTGTATATCTTTTCAGAAATATTTTATACACATAAAGCAAATATGTAAACTGTGTATATTTAGTCATGTATCTTGCAGAGTGCACTCCATATTAGTACAGGAAGTCATTTTTTAAAAAATGGTTTCATTCATATTGAATGCATGTTTCATAATTTAACCACTCATTTACTGAAGGACATTTAAAGTTAAATGTCCAGTCTTTTGAATTAAAAGCAATTCAATAGTGTATGACCTTGCATATGTCATTTCTTATGGCATAGATGTATTGGTAGGATAAATTTCTAGAAATAAAATTGTTTGATCAAAGAGAGTGATTTTGCACATTTTTTTATATTGCCATACATACTTAGATCATTATTTTAATGTAAAAATGGAGTGTTTTCACTTTGAAACTGTTTTTGTCTTTTGTATTTGGCAGTCGCAGTTTATAATTAAAAAATAACTTGATTTAAGAATAATAGGACTTCTTTTTTAAACTGGTGTGTGCTGTGTGCCTTTAAGTTAATGTTGCAGGTTAAAGAAAGTGTAATGGAAGCTGCTTTGGAGTTAGATATGAATGTGGACCCCAGTTCCGCCAGCCTAGCGATTTTGTGACCTTTGGTAGGTTACAAATGCTGAGCTTCAATATTCTCATGTGTAAAATGGGAATAGTCATACCAGCCTTATAGAGTGTGTTGTCTAGAACTACTGTATGTCATTGATTCTAAGACACACATTCTCCCCAACCCCCCATTTTAGTGTCTCTGACATTGAAATGCTTCATAATCAAAGACAAGTCCTAGCTGTTATGGCATTTTTCTTTCTTTCTTGGCACATAAAATAATGATGGTTTTATGATTGATGGCATCTTAAATTTGATGAAGTGGGGTGATTCCACATATCGACATAAGTGAGCTGTGCTAGGGCATGGTAAGGTAGAGAAATGCAGTTCGATGAGGAAAGTGCAGGGTTGGGGTGGTAGGTGGATGGGTCTTAGAGGAGAGGGGACAGCGTTTGTTTGAGTTTTCTTCTAGGCAAGCAGTCGGCACAGCAGATCCGCCACGTAGTGGGAGGATAGGACGGCTGCCTGCTTGGTGGAGCATAGGAACAGATGTAACCCACAAATCTGAGTATATGGAAGTTAGAATTAAGGCAAATTCTTTTTGGGTAACAGGACTTTGGCCCAGGGTTGAGATTTTGGAACTGTGTACTAACTTATGGCAGGGAGACTTAAATAATGACTATGGAGAAGACAGTTGCCCATCATGTGTCTGATAAGGGATTTGTAGACAGGATATATAAAGAGCTCTTACACTCAACAATAAAAAAGATGACGCAATGTAAAAGTGGGCAAAGATTTGAACAGCCATTTCTTCAAAGAAGGTATACAAATGGCCAATAAGCACATAAAAAGATAATCAGCATTCCATTAGGGAAATGTCATGCAAGGAAATGCAAGGAAATACTATTTTACACTCACTGAGATGGCTGGAACCAACAAGACAGATGTTCAATGACAAGTGTGGGGGAGGATGCAGATGTTGAGAAATCAGAACCCCCAGACACTGCTGATGAGGATGTTAAATGGCACAGCCACTTTGGAAAACTCTGGCAGTTCCTCAAAAAGTTAAACATAGCCCTGTGATCCAGCAGTTTCATTACTAGCTATATACCCAAGAAAAATGAAAACATGTTTACATAAAAGTTTGTACATGAATGTTCATGGCAGCATTGTTCACGGTAGCCAAAATGTGAAAACAGCCCACGTGTCCATCACCCAGTGAATGGATAAATATAGTATGGTATGTCCGTACAATGGCATCTCATGAAAAGGAATGAGAAATGAAGTACTGATCCAAGCTACAACAATGGTGAATGTGCAGACAAAAAAAACAAAACAAAAAAAAACCCCCAAAAAACGAGGCCCTGGTTCTAGGAATGACTTGTGTTACTTAGTGGACTATCAGCATAACAAAAAGGCTCAGAGTAGAAGAAGCCAAACTCTAAGAGCTGGAATACCTGTTGATTGGGAAAATCTTTGAGAAGAGGGAGGAGACATGGTGATATTGGGGTTTGGGAATAAAACAGAAGCCATTATCAGCATTACCAAGGACAGACGAATAACAAAGCTGACAATGCTGAGACTCTGAATGTTGATCTTGTAATGGTTGAAATTGCTTCTTGTCTGAAGGAGGTAATGACCCTGAGGTCTGTGTGGTGGGGCTGAGCCTGCATAGAAGACCTAGAGGACTCCAGTGTGGGGAGATGGAAATTCGTAGAAGTGCAAGGCTCAGTCAAAGCAAGAGACGAAAGACACAATAAAGACTTGTGCATTGGTGTGAAAAAAGGAACGTCACGGGATTTATTCAAATTTCTGATGAGCATGGTGTGAAATACTTATTTAAATAAGTATTAAATGAAATAAATACTTATTTAAATAAATATTTTGTATATATAATATAGAAATGGTATATAAATGATATTTATATATGATAAATATTTCATATATCTGATATATAGACAGGCTGTCTCTCCCCTCCCTTTTTTTATCTGTTAGTCTGTGCCAGCCATCATTGTGCTTTGAAAAAAATGTTAATTCTTATCCTTAACATTTCATATAGGCTTTATGTGTTATATGTTGTAATAAGACTAACAATTGGAAATTGAGAGCAAACAACTAACTGTTAAGGTCAGGCAAAGGAAATCAGCTTTTCATGCTACAAGATAGAGGCCATTGGCTTATTGTTTCTTAATGGTTTCGAACTATGCCAGCCCTAAAGGAGGAATACGCAGCTCCCGTAGGCGGTCCTTCAGTCAGGCTCTTCTTCCCTACAGATGGCTTGTATATAACCACAGTGCCTGTAGCCATGGCAGGGTCCCCTTCCTCGTGGTGACAGTGTTTAAGATGACTCTGCTGGCATTATGAGGTAAACATTTTTGTGCGGTCTTGTCCACCCAGTAGGTTAGTTTTACAAGCTGTAGTGTTGTAGAGGAAGGGGAAAGAAGGAAAGAGGAAAACCTTTCTCTTCTTTCCTTTCAAAGCCTGTGGGTTTGGAAGGATAAAAGCTTTGAAGAGTGAGCTAAAGCTCCTTTTGTGGAGCCGACATGAAAGGGTGGTTGACCCCTCTGAATAATTCTTCCTTCACAGTCTGAAGCTTTTCCTTTCTCCCCTGTGCTGAAAATGCTACTGAAGATTGATTTTGGTTTGGAATGTTGCTTTTTAGAAGAGCAAGTGTCCCTTGCAGGGCAGGGGTGAGCTTTCTCATACTGCAGTGTGCTCTGATTTGGCTGATAATTTTTCACCTTGTGTCTCTGGGCGAGATTAGCTTTCTTGAGGGAACTGTTTTAATTTGAAAGTGGGAGGAGCAGTAGGGAGAGAGGTAAGTGATTTTGTACCTAGAATGTTTCTAGAATGAGGCGAAAGGTTGGGTAAGAGTGTGGCAGTGGGGCGTTGGGGCAGGACGAGGGGCTGAGGTGTACAAGGGGTGCCCCAAAGACAAGCTTTTCTTCCTGGTAAGTGTAGCTTAGGGCCGGCTCTGTACTCGGGGAAAGGAACCGAAATCCTTTTCCCATTTCTTCTTAGGGCCAAGGACTCTGCTTCAGATGTTAAAACTCAGGGTTAATACTGGCTCAGGACCATATTTCAATGGTAGTTTTTGTGGTCTTCTGGCCTATGGACCTAAATGCAGCTTTTTATCTGGAGAAATGAGTACCAAATAGCTGACTTAGAAACAGACTTTTGTAATAGGACCAGGGTGTAGTTTGACTTTGTACTGTGCTTTTGCTTGCTGCATACCAGGCCCATTGATTTGCAACCAGATACTTTGTCCATGAGGTGTGCAGACCGCTGAGATTGTGCAGAAGTCACATGGAGGCCGAAATTTTGTTTAAAAGAAACAAAAAGGATTACTGGGCTTAGTGTAGATTTTATTCTGCACTTGAGTTCAAGAGGATAAACTATGGAGATCTCTAATTATACATGTTAGATAAAATGAAATACTAATTTCAGTCAGAAAAAAGTAAGTACTTGAGTGAAGGAATATCAAGCATATTGGAAACATTTGACATAAAAGTAAGAGAGGCTGTTCGCAGGGAACAAAGGTTCTCTGTGACTTGACAGCTGCTGTTAAAAAGTGACACCAGGAAGAGCCGGGCTCTGGCTCACAGCTGCCTGAAGTTGCTCCACTCTTCTCTAGTGTTACCAGAGGAATTTGTACTGCCCTTGTTTTAGCAAGTAGGGGCTGCTGATCGCTAGCCAGGTCCTTACTGTGCTTTGGGAAATTAATTCCTAACTCCCCATTACGATCTTTATAATAGGGTTTTCCAACAGCCAGTATTGTGAGATTCTAACTATGTACAAGGTACATTGCTTAACTCCCTTGCAGGGAGCTCTAAAAAGCATGAGAGAGGCTTGGCATATGTCACATCTACTTGAACTGGATTTTAACTGGAACTTTAACCTTTTTTTAGTTCTCTTGAAGCCCCAAAGGCTGAGAATATTCCAAGGACATGCATAGAATGTGGCTTTGAGTTTTGCACATTCAGCCCATGCCTTATCTCCAGGAAATAAAAGCATGGAAAGTTGAGGGCTCTGAGACGAAGATGTTTTTGGAGAGAGCTGCTATAGTATGCAGCCTGTTCTTTGTCCTTTGCCCCCTTCACAGGTAGCGGAGAGGAGATGATGCTTTTCTTAGGTCCCCTTCATTGAAACCAGGTGATGGGGAAAGTGCTAATAGGATTATTTTGAGAAGTTAACATGTATCCCTTTTGCTTGGGAAGCATAAGGATTAATATGTGAATCTGTGAATCGATAGAACAGAGAGAAAAAAGAGGGCCATGTACAGGGTGGAGCAGAAGTAGGTTTACAGTTGTAAAACACAGTATGTGAAACACAGAGGTTATGCTTATATTATTTATTAATTATTATTATTTTACTTACAGAAAACTGTAAACCTATTTTTTCCCCATCCTGTAGTTAGCAATCTGAACTTCAGAAGACAGTAGTGTTTCCCAGAGCTTTTGGATGGAAGGCTTAAAGCCTTCTAAAAAGGGATGCTGTGGCCCTGGCATTGTGGCTGTTTGTTGGAACATTGTCTCCTACACCAAAAGGTTGTGGATTCAAGTCCTGGTCAGGGCACACACCTAGGTTGCGGGTTTGAGCCCAAGTCAGGGCGAGTATGGGAGGCAACCTGTCGATGTTTCTCTCTCACATGGATATTTCTCTCTCCCTTCTCTCTCTGAAATCAATAAACAATTACAAAAGGGGAGTGGGCCACTGTGCATGGTCATCTAGAAGATAAAGTAGACCAGGAGGAGGGAGGTGCCATTGAAACCCCAAGGGCTGGGAGTTAAAGATGTAACCAGCAGGTCTCACCTAAGTCCTGGGCGTGCCCATGGAGGGCTCCACTCAGGGACTCTTCCAGGAAACCCAGAGGCCCTGGTGAGAAAGCAGGGGCACCAGATTTCATTGGTGCCGCCTTTACAACCCTCTCACCTCTCTCCACTCCTTCAGCTCCAACCCTGAAGGACACAGAGACGTACAGCCTTGTTGTCAAAATTAATTGGGAAAATGTCATATGTATCACGTAATTAGACAGTGTTATGAACTGCTTGCCACATGCTAAATGCTAAATGAAGGGTAATTGCTGTTGCTGTGATTGAGGGTATTACTTTTTTTTTAAAATGGGAGCAATGGAAGCAGGAATGAAGGATGAGCATGAGTGTCATTTAACTTTGGAAAGGCAGAATAAATAAAGCAGAAGGAGCCTGGAAGCTTTGATTTTGGTGCTGGATGTGCCAGTGATTTGGTGTTTAAGTATTAGGCAAGTCACTTTTACCTCTGACAAAAATCTGTGTCCCCATGGAGTTTATATTGTAATTGGATGGGGGAGAGGATGTACAATACAAGTAAGAAATGAAACATAAAGAAAACTGGAAAATATTCTGACCAAGAAAAGAAATATTAGGCTTCTAGGTGAATTGGTCTTGAGTAGAGTGAGGCGAAAGCTTAGAGTTAAAAAGCATCCTTCTTTCCTTGATTTGACCCTTTCTGTAGTACTTATGTGCTGCCACCAGATTAAAAAAATAATTTTCACATGAAAATTGGCAAACATATGCACTAGTAGAGAGACTACTACAATATACACATTGCCCAGATTCAGTAACTATCAAGGTTTTTCTATACAGTTTCATCTATTTTCTTCCTCTGCTCTCTTTTATCCCCTCCCCTTTCTGCACCCTGTGTTTTCAGAGGACTCCCAAAACTACTGAGAATGGTGCGGTGCTCAGAAGTGCTCTGTCATTTGTTGACAACTCCCCAGTGGCCCAGTAGCTCGAGCCTCCTCTCCATTTTATATGCAAGGGTAGTGGACCAGTGGGCTGGCTTTACTGAGTTTCCCGGAGTCTCTAACTACCTGTTCTGTCTGGGTGCACAGACCAGGCACCGCTCTGTGGCAGTGCTTGGGAACTACACTTTCACCAGTAGCTTGGCATCAGGAGAAAGCCGGTTGTCACTCTCCCCTGACTGAATGCAGAAGTTGCATCACCTCATTCTCATTCCTTCCCTTCCCCCATCTTTTCTTCCCTACAGTTTGAATGGGAAGATAGTGAGTTGGCCAAACAGAGCTCCCGTTGTGCAATCTGGTGGCATATAATCAGGAATAATATTCCTTCTATCACAGCATAAAATTCTTGCATTGTTAAGGGCTTCTGACCACCTTACCTGGGCCAGATTTTGTCAAGAGAAATAGCTCTCCCTGCCTGAATTGGGATAGCTTCCTTAATCCTAAGATTTTCTCACAACTTCTAATAACCTTTAAAGAGATTTAGGTCCATCTGCCCATCTCACTACCTGGAAGGCTTCCTGCCCCCTGGAAAGGGAAGGAGGCATTCCCTTTCTTTCTAGCTAGGATCTTTTTCCATGCATCCCTTCCTGTGATACCAGGACAGCACACTATACTCCCCTTGTCCTACCTCTTCCCCCCTCGTTATTCTCAATTGGTTAGTTGGTTCTCCTTTCCTGCCTTCTGCTGAACTCTTACTATCTTCCACAGTGCAGTACCCTGCTTGTTTTTTTTTCTCCTTGTTTCTTGCTACAGAATATCCTTTCTGGACTGTGGTTGGTAACATTTTGCAACTTCAGGAGAGACTGCCCTCCCCAAATTGCTGGGACTCTATGTTGATAGGGAAATGTTGTACACATAGTTTCTATGCATGACTGCAGTATTAACCCTTCATGCGTGTTGCCTTTTGAGCAAGCATGGTATTGGCACTTCATGATGTTTCTGTTCTTTGGCCAGTGCATTTAACACTCCACATTGTTCTTGTCTCCAATCACACAATTACTGGATGTTTTACAAAAGGCAGTGGGCTCTGTGAAAGTAGGGACTTTTGTTCCTGTGATGCTCCATATTTAATTGTCAAGCAAATGAATGAAACCAAGACAGCAAGAGCAATTGGCTAACAGATTTCAAGCATTGAAAAATAAGTATTTGGTGAATGGCACAGATCAAACTACAAGGCTTTGCTTACTGTGTAAACAAAGAATTGAATCCTATAAGCAGCAAAGGAACCATTCAATCCCACCATTAATTTATGTAATTTAGAGAGGTATACTTTGTATCATGCAAAAAAAGTGTGCAGCTTGGTGAGATTTTGCATTTGTATATACCTCTGCAATCACAGGGTAGATCCAGAAAATATTTCTAGGACACCAGACAGGTGGGGGGAGCCTTTATCCTTTATCTTAATTCACAAAATTTTGGATGCCAGGTCCCATGGTTGGTCTGTGTTATAACTAAGATTAGAATTATTATACCTGTTCTTGGGATTAGCAAGTCTTTATACTTGAATAAAAACACTGGCTTATAGCATGTAACCATGTGACTAAAGTAATGCAGTGATTATTAGGGTTAACGTTTTTTAATCATCACCATGTCTTGGCACTATGTACATTACTTCATTTTATCTGTTCCACCAGGTTTTGTTACAATCCTATTTTACAGATGCTACATGTTAGAAAGGTAAAGTCATTTGCCTCAGGTTCCACAGCTTGCAAGTAGAGTTAGAATTCAGTCCAGAACTGTTCATCACCAGAACCTAATTTCTTTAAATTTTTTTTTATCCTTACCCTAGGACATTTATTTCTTTATGTTTAAGAGATAGAGGAAGGGAGGGAGGAGAGGGAGAGAGACATCAGGCATCATTATGCAAGAGAAACATTGGGTTGTTGCCTTCTTGTTCATATCCCAACCAGGGATTGAACCTGCAACCTGGCTGCATGCCCTGACCGGGAATTGAACCTGACCTTTTGGTCCACGGGATGATGCTCCAACCAACTGAGTCACACCAGCCAGGGTGAGGCTGATTTGTTGGTGATCAAATATCTGGTACCCAAGTTTAAGCAACAGAAATGCTATGTCTCTGTGGTAGGAGGTAACAATTATACTTGTTAGCTGCACACGATGAGTGCTCCTTTCAGGCATATTCTGACCTCCGCCTTATTAGACCTGTGAGAGGGAAAGGGGGGTCTTTGCTTCTGTGACTGTCAGGCCCGAGTGATGTTGTTACTGAACTCAAGGGATTCACCGCTTGGGGTGTTCTATTCAAGAGCGAGATGTAGCTGTCTGTCATGAGGCAGCTTTATTGACTTGCAGCAAGTAAAAGAAACGGGATTTATAGCCACAGCTCTGTCTTGCCCAGTCCTATCTAACAGTGTTCCTTAGGGACAGATCTCTGAGGGAGGAAGATGCTTTCATAAAGGTGACTCTTTAAAATCTAGAGATGAGGGGGGACCACAAGCCCTTGGAATTTATGAAAAGTTGTGTATCATTCTCACGTGTCTAAACTTCAGCCACCTTCAAATACTCTTTATGTGATGCAATACACTTATCAAGATTTTTTATCCATTGCTCAAAACAGTTTTTGAACTTGTTGATGTTGATGTCTTTTAGCACTCCTGTCGTGTTTTTGTTTCACCTCTTTCACATAGGCAAAGGTTTCCCTTTGAGGACTTTTTTCATCTGGGGAAACAAATGTTGCTCGGAGTAAGATTGGGTGAAGAGGAAGGGTGGGGTACAGGGGTCATGCCATCTGTTGGTCAAAAACTGCTTGAACACTCAGCGTGGAGTGGGCAGGTGTGCTCATAAATCACCCATCATAGGATGGCCAAAAGTGTGGAAACAGTCTTCAAAAAAAATTCACTGAAGCCGAGGGCAGCCTCTCACAACAATGCCAGCTTGTACACTGATACAGATGGGTTCCTAGAACACTCACCCACTGGGGGAAGTGGTACAGGGGACCCGCCCTCTAGAAGATAATTCCAGTTTTGTTGGGTACCCCCTCATATAGTAAGATTATAGGATCTGCAGACAAATTATGAAAACAGGACACAATGAAGATGAAATGTGGACCTAAATCCAGAAATTCCAACAATTAATTTGTCTTAAAAATTAATGTAAGTGGAATAAATGCTTGCTGGTGTTAGTTAGAAATGTTGCAAAATTCTTGCAACATTAAGATTCTGTTTCAGGAACTAAGACAACCAAAGAAAACATGAGACTTCCACAGCCACTACCTTTATTTTAATGGCCCTCACAGTTGCTTAAACCATCAGTCTTCTAGAAGTGTTAATTTTTTAAGTTTGGTCTCACAAAACGAAAAGAAGCTGTCACACTGAAGGACTTGTAGCTATTATGCATGGCCTGGACATTTGAAAAATATATTTAATATTTGTCCATTATGTTTTCAAAGTGGGAGGGACAGTGGGGCACATTTTAGCCCATTTGTGCATCAGTCGGGATCACTCGATGGAATTCAGGTTTTATGAAATGAAAGCATGGCGAGGGGTGTCAGGTTGCTGTGGAGAAACATGTTTCAGGAAACCCATCTTAAAAAGAGGTAAACAGTGTGCTTTATCCAGCTAGTTTGGTGAAAGAGCAGTTTAAAATTGTTCAGAGCAGTTGGTACAAAGGACATTGTTGCCGGTTATATTTGCTTTTTGAAGAAGTGTGGGTACCAGGAAGTGAGTTTGTTCTGATACCTGTTTATTTTTAAATTGGGAAAGAGGTGGTGATGGAACTGTTCTCTACTAAAAGCTGCTCCTGTTGGTGGTAAATGTTTCTTTTACAGGCTTTGTTTAGTAAGTCTTGCATTTAAGTGAAACCATCAAAGGGGGAAATAGGATTATGGATATTGAATTCTGTGATTAAAGTTAACCCTAAAATATAAACGTGGCAAGTGCCCTTCAAAAATAAAATAAGTATATACAATCATAGCAGCAAGCAGATGGGCATTCTCTCCCCACCCGCCCCCACAAACCAGGAGTCTCCGTGCTGTCCCATGCAGAGTGCCTGCCTGTCTCTGAGCAGCTTTCTGGGGCTTCCGTGGTCACCATGCCCAGGGCCACCCTTTAAGAATGCAGTGTTCCTGGAGCTGAACAGGTCCTGACGAACACCTTTGGAAAACATTCAGCTGCTTTCCTCCAGGTCATTCCCTCAGGTTTTGTAAGGAGCCAGAGGAAAAGTAGGCTTTGAGGAAGTCGGTCAGGCAAGAAGAATGAAGGAGATAACTCAGAACAAAAAGCAGGGTGCTCTCAGTGAACTAACTGGTTAGTGCCCTCCTGTAAAAATGGGAACTGAGTTCTCTCTCAGACTCTGGTTCCTGCTGTTTCCTTTTAAAAACATTTTTAAAAATGTTATGAAATATAATACACAAACATTTAAGTGGTTCCCTAGGTAAGATTCTTCCCTTCTGACACTGTTACCTGAACTGTCCTTAGTGCTGGTGATGATTTGAGAGGATAACAATGGGAGGCTTTGCTAACAGAAGAGGGAAGTTGAAGTTAAGATAAAACAACAATAACAACAAAACTGTCAGTGAAAGAATACGTTTGAGATCGCTGTAAGTGAAAGAATTCTGAGGTCCTGTTCCTTAAGAGAATGTACGAGGCGGATGAAAGAGGACTAAGACAGGTGTGAGAACAGAAGAGGTGAGCCGCAGGAAGACGGGACGTGGAATCTTCCAGGCCTCTCGTCTCCATTTTTGTCAGACTACTTTGTTCGTAGGGCTGATGCTTACCGTCTGATTGCAGTGGACCTGAATTATAATTTACTGTGTCTTTCCTGGGATCTAGATTCTTAGGTGTTTATATCTGTGTTAATTATGAAGAAAGTTATAGCTCTTCTACAGTTGTCTTGCATATTTCAGATAGGAAAATTTGGAGAAAATTTCTCCACTTGGAAGCTGCTCTGAATTGACTTCATTGAATGGGGGAATTGAAACAGTAAAGATAGACCTTAATACACAATGAAAATATTTTGGTTCTGAATATGTAGGATTAGGTAAAGTTACACTGGTACTTGTGTATGCAGAGATACATTTTAAAATAAGGTAATTTTTCTTGCAGTCCTATTTTGTGACGGATTATGATCCAACCATCGAGGATTCCTACACAAAGCAGTGCGTGATAGATGACCGAGCAGCCCGGCTGGACAGTAAGTCATGTTTTTTTTATTTGATAGTGCACATGTCGTATTTTTAGAAACTAAGCTTTGATGTTTTTCTAGGTTAAATATAATTGATGATCTTGCGTATAAACCCATCTTTCATTAGTTTTGATTGATGAATCTGTATATTAGGGAATTTAAATATTCCTCAGTAAACGTAATGTAAAACAGTACCCAGATTTCATTTTGTTCTGGAGACTGGTCATGTGATGTTGTAACTTGAAATTTTTTTTTTTTTGACATTCGGAAAAAACGTGAGGTTTCAGCTCTTCTTACTGTTAAAAAATTTTTACTTCTGTGGCTGAAAGTCTTTTTAAAAGAAAACATTTATTAGATCATTGCTAGCAAAAAAAGACCGATCTTGGGGCATGGAGTCTAAACCTCCAGCGACAAGGTTAGGTAGAAAAGACAGCAGTCATCTGGAGTTTTGCAAGGGTTTTATTTATTACATGGAGAGGGTGGGTAGGGTGGAGAAAACTGTAATTCCTTCTGAAAAGGATTTAACTTATCTGTAGACAAAGGGGATGGGAGAAGATGGAGTGGGCTAGTTCTGGGATAAGCCCGGAAAGTCCAAGGAAGAAGGGCCAGCTCCTGGGGATTAGCGGTGGGGAGCAGGCTCGAAAGTTCTTGTGTAAATTAGAAGTGGAGGCTCCTGGGGTTCTGTGGTGCCCGGCTCTTCTCTCTTTGGGATAACTACAGGAATAGCCACCTGGAAATGAGTCCTAAATTCCAGCAGATACGGAGGAATGAGAGCAGTCTTTTGTCAGTCCTGGTCCACAGCTACTAACAGACTAACTGTTCTGTCTCTCTCACTGTGTCCACTGTAATTTTAATTTAGACCATCAAAGGATTTTTTTTTTTTGTTACTCCTTTTTGGTGATGCTTAAAATGGGTGAAGTGAATAAAGAAGAGCTTCAATATTTATTAACTTGCTTAGAATTTGTAGCACTGAAGCTTTAGCAAATAGTGCTTTTTGCCTGGCAAACATTTCGCCTCTCTCCCCAGAAGAAAGCCCTGTTCTTTTAACTTCTTTCAGAGATGAAGAAATACATTAGCACCTGCACTTTAAGCTTGGTATTTGGAAGGCAGAGCAAAGTTTCTTTTTGAGTTTATAGGTATCTTTTTCAGTTCTTTCCATGGAAGAGATAAACATTCAAATGATTTCACAGGTTCTCTGACTCCCATCTGCCTAGATGTAGTTGATATTTTTAACCTTATGATTGGTATGCTAATATATTCTAACTGCAAAATCAACCAGTACTGATGAGGATAATTCTGAAATGGCTGCCATTAGAATGTATTTGTCTTTAGTATGGAGAGTAAAGTACTAAGAGGGTCACACTGAGTGTGATGTGCGCTAAAGGACCCACATCAGCCGGGCCTGCCTTCACGGGCATGCCATTTGTAAAATGAAAACATGGACACAGTTACATGTGTCATTTTTTCTTCAGTTCTAGACACAGCGGGACAAGAAGAGTTTGGAGCCATGAGAGAACAGTACATGAGAACTGGCGAGGGCTTCCTGTTGGTCTTTTCAGTCACAGACAGAGGCAGGTTCGTACCTATATTGCCCTGTAGATCTGTTCTTCAGTCTAGACCCCTGTGTTACTGAATTTGGATTTCCTTGTTTTTATAAAGAAGCAAAAGGGAATAGAGTACTAAATGGAGCATGGGATGCTGCTGCTACTTGGTAAAATTGATTAATTTGTTTTTGTGTTTTTAGTTTTGAAGAAATCTATAAGTTTCAAAGACAGATTCTCAGAGTAAAGGATCGTGATGAGTTTCCAATGATTTTAATTGGTAACAAAGCAGATCTGGATCATCAAAGACAGGTGAGAAGGAATCCTGCATTTGGGAAACCGGTTGTTTATATGTAAGTGAATGGATGTGTTTAATGTAACAGCTGAAAGTGTCATGGTCAAAAAATACTGTGTTGAGTTTGACACACTCATCACAGGCTTTACAGAATCACAGTAGGTGAGAAATAAAAAGGAAAGAGACTTGGGGAAATTAAATTTTTCCATTTTTTTGCACAGAAATTAAGTGGAATGTATAAGCCTGTGGGTGTTTGTACCAGCTCAGTTCACATGTTAAAATTTCTTGGGTAACATCCAAAACTCGAATTTAGTTAGACAGTCTTAAAGTTATTCCTGAAGGCCTAATTGATTCAGTATTGATGCTAAATTACCTTCATTTAGAGAATGGATTTGATTTAAATGAATACTATTTGATTTTTTTAAAGTCCCATTAATGACTGAATTTTCTGTTAATTTTCACACCAGCTAGATCTAACACCAGTAACCAGCAAAGAAAAGAATATTTTTAGTGTTTAGTTGCAGGGTGGTTTATACTCACTTGTTTCTTTACCCTTCTATTTCACATTTAAATAAAAGAAAACTGGTATATATTGTTTACTCATCTCTTTGTGGATGAGGAAACAAGGTCAGATATAAATTAATGCAGGCTGTACATTAATTGGGGGGTTTCTTTTTGCGTCTTTATTTCTCTTAGGTCTTTATTATCCTCTACCCCACATTTGGAATAGAATTATTTAAATGTTTCCTAACTTTTGCTGGTATTTAAGTTCTTTTTTTTGTTTTTGTATAACCTTCTATTAACAGATTCTTAAGGTTTTGTTTAAACATCAGAAAAAATTGCTTGATAAACAGCAGAGTGGATAGCCTTCCATTTCATAGTTAACTATTTAAAACATAACCTTTGATTTGTGTACTCTCTTTGTAAAATTTTTGTTGAAAGTATACCAAGTTTCAATCATGGACTTACAAGAATATTATTGTTCTAATGCTACAATTTAGAAATGTACTGATGATATTTACTGTGGAATAAATTTTACTGATGGGTCTCTTTCAAATCTAAGTTATTATAAAGTCGAGGTAAAAAATTTGGTCTTCATTTCAAACCAGTATAAACTGTTTGAATATAATTTAGAATATGGCATTGTTCATATCTTTTTGTTTTTTAGATTTTATTTATTTTTTTTAGAGAGGGGAAGGAAAAGAGAAGGTGAGGGAGAGAAACATTAATGTGGGGTTGCCTCTCAGGTACCCCCCACCGGGCACCTGGCTGGTAGCCCAGGCACATGCCCTGACTGGGGATTGAACTGGCAACCCTTTGCTTCACAGGCCGGTGCTCAATCCACTGAGCTACACCAGCCAGGGTATATTGCTTACATCTTAAACCTAGGGTTGATAGTCCATCTATTCTTTAAATTTATTTTTTATTTCTTTGGGCCATTTCCTTCAGGGTTTCTAAACCTAATTATAGTTATTGAGTGTTACCCAGTAGAACTGCCTACTGCTTTCTTCAGTCTTCTCTACTTCTAGAAAGACCTTTGTAGATCATTGGGTCTGGGAAAAATGGCTAAGTAGCTCTCTGCAGTGAGCAAGAGGTTGTCTTCCCTCTCTCACTGTAATGTCTTTCTGCCCTGATTGTAGACATAGGTTTCTCACAAAATGTTTCATGATGGCGCCTTCAGGGAAGGACTAGGCCTGGGGTGAGGTCGAGGTCTCTAGGACGGGTGGTGACAGATGAGTGAAAGGAGAGCATATGCCACCAGAGCTAAACATGACTAGTTGGGACAAGGTGTCTGTATGAGTTATTTTTCAGTCATCTGTATGTTGAAGATTGCCAGTATTTGGTGCGTGGTTTACATCTGTCTGCAGGTATTCAACACACTATGGCATTTTGGCCATTTTTTACCATAGACTTACAAGATTTTTTCATCTTAGGCTTTTTTCTTTTTTAAAAAATAAAACAAGGTGGTGAGAAACAATAGAGGGAATAATAATTTCATATTTCCATCACTTTACAGATAATGCAGTTAGCTTAGACTAATATTTTCTGTTTCTCTGCTTGAATTTGTATCTGTTATGGATGTACTGAAAGTTCAGATGTGTATATCCAAGGGAGAAAAGCAAGTAACTGAAACCTGATTGCTTAATTTTCTGTTCGTTCCTCTAGAGTGTATTCTCTGAATGTTAGGTGCAAAGAAAAAATGTTATTTCTTCCTACGCTTCATCTTTTCTTTTCTAGGTTTCTTCACACCTGCACGCAGGCCTGTTAGCTGCTCTCACTTTAAAGTTATGACCGCTGACTTCAGAGCCTGCTGGGAATCTTGCATTTTTCCAGTCCATTCGTTCCCCACTTGTTTGGATGATTATGACATACTTTCTGTCTTAAACTTACAATAATTTCTTCCCCTTCTTTGCTCTCACTTTGTGATGAGTGATATTTTTCTATTTCATTGAGAAATTTCTACACGTTCCCACCTCCACATGAACTAACCTCAGTGCACACGTATCCTGTCATGTCCTCCCTCCGCCACTTACATGGATAAACTCTTCACATCTGTGTGACCATCTCCTCCAATAGCACTGGGTCCTGTTCCTTCTCATCAGCTTGTGGGCATCTCTTGTTCCATCCCAGTTGGTCCTTTTCTCTCCTACGTGGTCATTCCCATCATCATACTCCATGCTACAATGGCTCTCATCTTTAAAACAAAAAGGGATTTTAGCAAAAACTTTTCTTAATCTCACATTCCTCTGAGTGCTTTTTGGCTGCTCCTTCTCAATAGCAAACTCCTTAAAAGCATTATTTACACTTGCGCTCTCTGCCTTCTTTCCTGCCATTCTTGCTTGCGCTGACATCAGGCATGCAGTGCCCCAGTCAAGGTCACCACTTGCGCAGATGTCAGTGACATTTGACACAGTTGCTCACATTCTTCTTTTTGAAACACTGTTTACTTAGCTCTGGAACCCCATTCCCTCCCCTTCCCTCTTCTTTTACAGTAGCCTTTCTTGGCTGCTCCTCGTCTTACCTTTCCAGGTGCCTCAGGGCCCAGGATGTACAAAGACAGTCGTGCATGCCTTACCTTTCAGCCTCAAGGGCCAATGTCAGTATATCTGAAGTTGAAATGTCATACTAAAGGTTTTTCACCTTTTTAAAATCCCTTCAGAACTAAAGGTGATGTTCTGTAATGTTTTGGCACCCTTAATTGCTCCACCAGCTGAGCTCAGACAGGCCACAGGGACTCCAGAAAAACTTTTTTACCTCTGGTTAGAAATGCTTACATTGTGGTCATTTCTTAGGTTCCTAGTCAGTAACTGGTCAGACTTGTTCATAGTTGTTGGTCTAGCTTCCTTCTTTTCTGCCTTTGTCTTAGATGTGATCCTTTGGACTTGCTTTAGCTTCCAGCTTATTTTCTCTTTCATTGCAAATGCCAGTTTCCCATGTTCTCTGAGTTTGTGGGTCAGCCTTGGGCATTCCTTCCACTGGCTCTTGAAGTTGTGAATCCATCAGAGAGGGGAGGTCAGCCAGAAGAGGCTTTGCCTGCTTCCTTTTATCTTCTATCTCTGTACACTTGCTTCTTTCATCCCACCCACCCAATATTTATCGAACACTTTTTCCAGACAGTGACGACAACAGTAGCAAAAAAACAAAGTCACTGAAGTTTACATTAAGTAAAAAAAGATTTGTAGAATTTGAATGGTTATTTAGCATTACTGCATCTCTGGCCTTTCAGAGATACATAGATCATTTTGTTTGTCCTGTCAAAGGTGTAGGAAGAAAACACAGGTTCCCCTTGCTAAAATGTAAAAGTAGGTAACATGGCAGCACACTGATGCTGAAATGTAACACAGCAGTGGGTGGTGTTGGGCCGTGGACTTTATGATATCTCTGGTTTCAAATTCCTGTCCTTCACACATCCCTGTGTAGAATGCACTGTTTTTACCAAGTCTTTTCCTCCCTGGCTTACCTTAGCTTACCCCTCTCCTTTCTCCTTTGTTAGCTAAAAAAAAATTGCTAGTGGCTCACATCAATTCAAGAAAGAAACCTGTGGCACTAGTAATAATAGATGGCTAAGTGTACTAATATTAACCTCCAGTCCTCCTTTCTGTCAGTACCTGGACCATAGTGCACCCCTGCAGCCTCCCAGGAAAAGAACCCATCCCTCTCAAACAATAGAGTAAGGGGTGTCTAGCCTGACCTGTTTGTGCCTTGTCTGTACCTAAAAGGTTTGTAAACCGTTGACTTAAAGAAAATGCTTCTCAGTTTCCACCTGTTGGTTTTGCTCATGTTTATTCTTAGCACATAGAACAAAGATACGCACTCAGTAAATATTTGCTGAACGAATGAATCAAGGCATTGACGAATCAAGATGTGGTATTGTGACAACCCTTTCTACATAATAGATATTTTTGAAAAACAAGTTTTGCTTCTCTAAACTTAGGTTATTCATTAACTGGACACATCCTTGAGTATTACAAATGTTGTGGATTGTTTTAGTTAAACCCGGTTGGTTTTAATAAAATTGCTCTCATCATTCCCATTTTGTTCCTCTGTATTTGGAAATAATACAGTACTAGATAAGTTCATGTTATTGTAGATTTCTGCTAATCATCATTTGTGCCTTTGAATTGTGTCTCATTGGAGATTTCTAAATGTAGATCAGTGAATTTATTGTATTAGATTCACCTCGGTTGTTTAAAACAAAACATTTATAGATAGGGCTCAGATCTACCAAATCAGACTATCCAGGGATAAGGCTGAGTAACTGGCATCTTTTTCAAATTCTCTGAGTTGGGGAACCTGGAGAGGGTTGTTTGTGAGCTTTCAATCTTCTGTTGATTTGTGGCTTCATAGTGCTGTGGCTTTGCTTTGTTCCATGTGGGGTTTTTTGTTCATCTTTGTTTGCCTTGCTGGTAGCTGTGCTGTTTGTTCTACTTGGTTAAAACAAGGCTACACCAGTGAGCTCAACAGCACCTTTATATGTGGCTAGAGCGTTCTCGGCCAGAAATGTGGTCATGTGAACTTAGCTAACCTTGGTTACTGGAAGACAATGGTGTAAAAACCATGCTTTAAAAATAAATAAATGAAGCACATAAAAATCTTAGCAGTGGGATTGTTTTAGCATCTAGATGATTAATTTGTTACTCTCCTGACTGTGTATAAAAGTAGGTCAATTGCCGCTCCCCTCTGGCTGAATTACCTTACGCAGGAGCGGCAGGGCAAACTCCCTTTTGAGGAGACATTGAGCAGAGAGACAAATAGCAGGCTTCTTAAGGACGCTTATCCGTCCCCGCTCCCCTCCCGCCCCCCCCCCCCGTCAATTTTATGTTAATAAAGCAAGTTGTTGAGATTTGTTGAGATTGACGTGTCTCAAATATTTATTTTTCTTCCTATATCATCTTTTCTTTTATTTCAAGGTGTATGATTCGTGACATTCATTAACGTATGTTTATTCAGTTAAGTACTTTGCACTCTTCTGGGCTCTAGGTTTCCCAGGACCAATGTGCCTTGTTCCCTGGCTGCAAAGGGCGTAATGGCAAGAGAATGAGAAAACAAACCAAAAAGTGGAGTGTAGCATGGTATGCTCGGACTTGTCACTGGCATGCTGTGCTAACACGGCGTCAGCACTAAGGAGAACTTTCTGATTGCTTGAATCTTGAAGTAAGAAACAAATTGACGAGATAGAGTTGGGAGGTCTCTCCCAGGAAGAAGGCACAGAATATGTGACAGCTTGGGGGTATTTTTACAGGAAGGAAGTTATGATGCCAAGTTTTAAAAAAAACAGGAATTGTTCTTTCTAAATTCTTGGCTTGGTGAAGCTTTCTTTTGTTACTTGGCTTCCTTATTTGTTGTTAATTAATTCTTGGATTTGATTAATTTATAATTCAAAACCATAGGACTTTTGGGTACATAGGCTCTTTTGAAGAGAAGAAGGGTCAATTTAAAAATTCGTAAACTTGAAACCTGCCTGCTACCCTTTTGGAACACAACAGAGTATAAAGTGTTCTGAAGTATTAATACTTGTTAGATGTATATGCATTAATGTAATAACCTAATGATGTTTCACTGAGGTTGCTGGATTTGGGGAATGGGATATTAAGTTGGGAAAACAAACTGTCTGAAAAGATTAGAGAGAACAATACCCTGAGCTCAAATAGGGTCAGAAATAATACATAGTCTGATCAGCAAGAGTGGAAAACCTTGTAATTCTTGGGGTGCTGAGTGGTGGACTCGGTGGGTTTGTTTGCTTCAGTAGAGGGGCAGAATTGGCCCCAGACTAACCGCTGTTCTGGCACTGTGTTACCAAAAGGGTCAAACTTTCCACATAGCTGAATCAAAAGAAAGGTCAAAATATTTGTAGGAATATCCAGAACCTAATATGTAAAAATCCAGTACCCAAGCAAGCATTCACTCAAAAATTACCAGGCAGGTAAAGAAGCAGGAAAATATGACTCATAATAAGAAAAAAAAAAAACAGTGAATAGAAACAGACCCAGAAACGACACAGAAAATAGAATTAGTGAACACAGACATTAGAACAATTACAACTTCAGGAGGCTAGAGAAAAGACCGAATATTTTAAGTAGAGACATGGAAGATGTAAAAAGTTCAAAATAGAATTTTCAGAAATTAAATCTACAGTGTCTGAGATTAACAGCAGAAGTATGGAAAATTTCTAAATTGGATGAAAACCGTTAATGTGTAAATCTGAGAAGCTCAACAAATCCTGAGCACAAGAAGTGTGAAGAAGATGACAAGGCACATTACAGTAAGATGTTTAAAATAATGAGAGAATCTGCAAAATGACCAGAAGGACAAAGGTAAAGGTGCCAGCAGTCGCCACTCCTTCTCACAGGGAACAGTGCAGGCCCGGTGGGAGTGGTGCAGTGTCTTGTACGCGCTCAGAGAAAAAACCTGTCAATAATAAGGGTGAGATAAAGACTTTCTCCAGATGTACAAAGGAGGAAAGAACTCATTCCCAGCAGACCTGTATTACTAGAGATAATATAAAACAAAGAAAAGTTACACCAATTGGAAATTCAGATCTATACAAAGACACTGAAGAACACCAGAATGGTAATTGTTTGGGAAGGTGTAAATTACTTTTATTGTTATTTAAATCTCTTTAACACATAATTAAGTGTTTAAAGGAGAATAATAATAGTGTATTGTGAGGTAAAGGTAATAAAGATAAAAAGGTGGAACCTAAGTAATAAGGTTCTTAAACTATACATGAATGGTACAATACCATTTGAATTAGACTGATGAGTGAAATGAATATTATAAACTCTAAAGCAAACATTAAAATAGCACAATACATATACAGTCACTAGTCAACAAAGAGATAAAATGGAATTGTAAAAGAAAATACAGCTAACCCAAAATTAGGTAGAAAAGGACAAGTAGGACAAAGAACAAATAGGATGGACACAGCAAGTTTCAAGGTGACTGAACTGTACCAGCAATCACATTAAATGTAAGTAATGTGGACACCTCAATTAAAAGACACACATTGAAGTGAGCACAGATGGGATTAAAAAGCAGGACCCTGCCAGAAATCTACTTTAAATGTAAAGACACAAATAGGTTAAAGGGATGGGCTAAAATATACCACTCTAACACTAATGAAAAAAAGTCAAAGTGGATATGTAAGTGTATCAGACAAAGTAGATTTCATGGCAAAGACTATTACCAGGAATAAAGAGGGTTATTTCATTCATCAAGAGAATATAACAGTCCTAAATATTCATGTACCTAATAGTAGCTTCAAAATTCTTGAATCAAAATGAAGGGAACTACAAAGATGTGTGGACATACTCATGTTTACCGTCAGAAATTTCAGCACCCCTCTCTCAGTAACTGACCGAGCAAGTGGCAGGAAATCAGCAGTGATCGTGTAGATGGCTTGAACAGCACTGGCGAACAACTTCCCCAATGGACATTTAGTGACCACTTCACCTCAGAACAACAAATACACATTCTTTTGAAATGAGAGTGGGTCATAGAACAGTCTCAAAACATTTAAAGGGATTCTGATGAGACACTGTATTGTTTTTGCTCACAGTGGCATTAAATTGGAAATCAGTAAAACAGATATCTAGGAAATCTCCAAATATGGGGAGACCATATACTTAAATCCTTGGTACAAATAAAAATAAAAATCAGTTTTAACTAAGTTAAAATCAAAATGAAGAAGTATTATAAACTGAATGAAAATTAAAACACTGTGACTAAGTTTGTGGGATGCTACTAGAGAAGTATGTAAGGACATCGTTAAGACTAAATGCTTTTACTAGGAAAGAAAGGTCTCAGTGCAATGACTTTAGCTTCTACTTAGAAACTAAAAGAAAAAGAGCAAATTAAACCATACTTATTCAGGGGATGGGAAATAATAAAACTAAGAATGAAAAGCAGTGAAATAAAAAATAGAAAACCAAAAAATAAATAAGCCAATAAAAACTCCAAACTGGTTTTCAGAAGGTCAAAGTGACCCATCTGGTTAGTAACCAGAAGACAAGTCACATCGGTGATGGGAGAGGTACTAGTGCTTCAGATCATGTGTAGATATTTAAAAGATAATGAAGAAATACTATAAACAGCTTTATACTTATAAACTCAGCACGTTAGAGGAAACTGAACTATTCCTTGAAAGGCACAAACTACCAAAACTCACTCAAGAAAAAAACATAACCTGAATAATACTACATCTATAAAGTAAATTTAATTTGTTGTAAGGACCTTCTCTCAAACGAAATTACAAGTCTAGACGGATTCATCAAACCAATCTTGCTGAAATTATATTAAACCAATCTTGCTGAAACTGTTCCAGAACATTGAAGAGAAAATTCTTTCCAACTCATTATATGAAACAGCACTACTCTGATGCCAAAACCCAACAAAACTCTAAGAAGAGAAAACTACAGTTCAATATCTTGCACGATCATAGATGTACAAATTCTTAATAAATTTTCAATAAATAAAATTCAGCAATATCAGGAAAGGGCAGTGCATCATCCTCAAGTGAGGTTTATTTCAGGGGTACAGTGTTGGTTTAACATGTGAAAATGAATGAATACAATTCTCCATATTAACAGACTAAAAGGGAAAAAATCATATGATATCAGTAGATGCAGAAAAAAAATCTGACAAAAATTCAACATCCATTCCTGATTTAAAACAAAATTTTTTTTTACAAGTAGAATAGTGGGAATCTTTGCTAACCTGATGACAAAAGGCAGCTAAAGTCAATTAAAGTAAGGTGTTTGATAATGTTCTAGCCATCTGTATCAATACTGATTTTCTTTCTACTTGCTCCAGCAGTTACTGAGAGAGGGGTGCTGAAACTTCTGACTATAATAAGTATTAATAGGTTCATTTCTCTGTGTAATTCTTTCAGTTTTTACTTCAATTTTGAAGCTGTTATTAGGTACATAAAACTTTGCAATAAACAGCTTATTACTTAATGATAAATGCTTTGTACCTAAGATCAGAAACAAGTTGAAGGTGCCCCTCGTAACACTGATGTCATTGTGCTTGTGGTCCTGGGCAGTGAGGTGAGGCCAGAAAAGAAAGAAGAGGCTTCCACCTCAGAAAGAAAGCAATCAAACTGTCTTTGTTAGCGAGTCACATGACCGTTTATGTAGAGAAGCCTATGGCATTTACCAAAGAACACCTAGATAAATGACTAGCATATTTCCAGGGCGTAACACAAATACACAAAAGGTATGATTGTGCTTCATAGGGAAAAATGTACATCATTGAAAAACCAGAAGAATGTGGTTCTCTATGGGTGATAGGCTCCTAAACTTTTTTCTCTTTTTTCCCTCATACCTGTTTTCTGACTTTTCTTCAAGTGTTTACTTTTGTGATAATGACAGCAGTAAAAATCATTTTTTCAGAAATGTAACTTTTCTGCCCCATTATATAATGTAAATGTAGTATAGTTGAATAATTTTAGACACATATCACTATTTTGACTTTCTACTTTTAAAATATTTAAGGCCTTCACTTAGATTCAGTTAGTGTTTTCTTGTTCTGGCCTACCATTTTCTTTGTCGTTGGCCACGGCCCCCTTCCTTGCCTGCCTTCCTTTGCCTCCTTAATGTAAGGAGGGCATTGTAAGAGCTTGTGATCCGATCCATTGTTGTTTTTTCCACTATGTACCAGGGACTGGGAAATGCAAAATTGAAAAAGCCTCCTCCTGAGGCTTGTCCTCCTGTCCACCCTCACCTCTTGTCAGTTTCTTTCTCGGCTTGCTGTGTGCCAGCCATTCAAGGGTTCTCTCAGTTACGGGGACCGACCTGGAAAGCTGTTTACCACCGTGGCTGGCACTCACAGGTGCTGTTTCCCCTTTGTCAGGGATACTTCCTCACCCCACCTCCACCTAGCTCCGGATTCTTTATTTAGTTCTTAGCGTAGATACTTCTCAGGGAAGCTTTCCTGGACCTGCCCAACAGGGTAAAGACTCTCATAGTACCTTCCCGAATTTATCATTGCTGTATTTAATACTTTTTGAGTAACCACTGGACTGAAATCTTGTTCCTGTCACTGGTGTGTTCTTCTGTGAGTTGTTCTGCAGAGCTGGGTTTCAGTATGTGTTGAGTTGTGAAGTCTCTTGGCTCATCTATGACAAACCAGCTTGGCCTCTGGGTGGATTAACAGTGCAATCTGTGCCCAGGGGTTAGATGGAGCAGATCTCATTGTTAACACAATGAATTTCTTGGAATTTCAGGTAACACAGGAAGAAGGACAGCAGTTAGCACGGCAACTGAAGGTGACTTACATGGAGGCCTCAGCGAAGATTAGGATGAATGTAGACCAGGCTTTCCATGAACTTGTCCGGGTTATACGGTAAGCAAAACACAGTCTAGAAATATGTTTTATTGAATTTTACGCCATGGTTTTAAAAACCATAAACTGAAAAAAAAAAGGACTTACTAAATGTGTTTAGTAAGAAAGAACATTATGTATAGGAGTGATTCTGTTCTAGGGGTTAATGCACAAGGTGTGTGAAAAATTTTAATTAAGTACATATTATATTCTAGGTACTTTCTCCATGTAAAACCTAATTTAATCGTAGTGAAGTAGACAGTACACATAGTGATTCTGAAAAGAATCTCCGCAACTTCCAAAGTCAGTGGTGGCATGAAGACAGCGACAACAGCAGCAGCTGCGTTTGAGTGGTAGTTTCTGCCAGATACTGAGCTAAGTGCTTCACATCTAATCCTTGCCTCAACCCAGTAAACTGAATACTTTCATTTATCCCTACTCTCAGATGTAGAAACAGGTACAGAGAGGTTAAATAACTTGTTCAAAACGTATACATACTGAGTGGCAGAACTGGGACTTGATTCCATATCTCTGATTCCACAGCCTGTGCTCTTAGCTTTGCTTCTTCCTGGGCTCCTCCCAGCAATGAGTAAGCTAAGTAAATAGTAGAGATTCAGCATTGCCACAGGCCATGAAGTGTACCATTCAGACTACAAAGAGTCTTTCTGTTAGCTGGCCTGGCAGGCCCCCGTGGCTCAGAAAGTGTTAATGAGTTCTAGGAAGCTTGAGGTGATGGGTGAGGTCACTGGAATTACTGTATATGCTTGCCTGTGAGAAAGATTGAGTTGCGTAGTGGGCAGGGTTTGATTTGATTATTTTGAGTTCGTGCCCGCCCCTACTTCACCCACTGCCTGCCCCTACTTCACCCCCTGCTCTTTAGATCCACTGGTTTCTCTGCCAATTAGTTTGACAGGCATGTGGAGTGGGCTCATGTCAGTTACGTGTAAGCTGAATTGACATCTGAACTATGGGCTTCTTGTAACTTTTAGCCTCTTACCAGAGCATTCTCTTTACGGGGTGTGGGGGTGTGTGAGACAAGAGATTATATTTTGGTTTATTTATTTTTTTTTAGCACTAGTTAAAAATCTGAGATCTGTTATTTTTTAATGAATACAGAGTCTGAATTTTGCGAGATGGGAGATTCTGCAGATAGATGGTGGTGATAGTTGTATAAAGTTGTGAATATATTTAAATGCCACTGAACTGTAGCCTTAAAAATGGTTAAGATGGCAAATTTTATGTTACACATATTTTAACACACAGAGATGAATTAGTCCTTCTTAAAGTAATTTCCACTGCCATTTTGAAATGTTTTGTCTGGTTTTGATCCTCAGTATCTATACCCGTCAGTCAGTCAGGATTGAGGAGGCAGTAAAGGAGGTTTTTAATGCCAGGTACTGTTAGGCATTCAGACATAGCAAGATCTTCTTTATTCCTCATAGCAACTGTAAAAAGTGGGTTTTTATTGTTCCCTTATAAACATCAAGGTTCAGAGAGGTCAGCCAACTTGTCTAATATTGATTTATAGATAGTGAGTAGTAGGACATGGGTAAGAACCGGAATACTTGACAAGGGTAATTTTATATTGTACCCTAGTTAAGGATGTTTATTTCTCAAGTATATCTTAGAGCAGCAATTTTCAGCCAATGTGCTGCAAGAATTTTTAAAACATGCAGTAGTCAGGTACTAAATAGTCAGCTACTGACCAAAAAGGGGCATTTGTGGGTGCCCCCTCTGCCCCCAGATTTGCTTTGATTCCCTGGTTGACTATTTAGTCAGGTGCACTGAGCTGTTTTCCCTTTGATTGTCAAATGAAAAAAAAAGGACAGCAGCCAATACAACAATAGCTGTCGGTGTGAATGCATCAAAATTGCACCCTCTTTTGGGGTCAGATCTACAAAAAATACATTTCTTTGGCATGCTTTAGAATTTTAATAATTAGTCCATGTGTGCCATGAAATGAAAAGGTTGAAAATCGTTGCCTCAGAGTCATGGAATTTTAAATTATGGGGGGGAATTTAGAGGTAGTGAGTTCAGCATCTTATCTGATTTAAGACTCACCGCTAATGAAACTTGGACAGCCTCCTTAGGCTGGTGTGGAAGCATTTGTGGGTGCCTCCTCTGCCCCCAGATTTGCTTTGATTCCCTGGTTGAAATTTAACATTGAAAAGCATGTGCCCACACACTAGACTGAGCCCAAAACAACCTGCATTTGTAATGTATTACCAAGAAGGCGACTATATGTAGATGTTTCTGTCTTACAGGAAATTTCAGGAGCAGGAGTGTCCTCCTTCACCGGAACCAACACGGAAAGAAAAAGACAAGAAAGGCTGCCATTGTGTCATTTTCTAAGAATCCCTTGAGTTTTAGCTACCAACTGCCAGGAAGAGCCCTCATCTTCTCTCCTCGTGGTTTACGTCCCATTGGCACCTTTCTAGCCTTAGCCAGATGATCACTGTGGTAGCCTTAGACCAAGCAGCTGGCTAGTCCTTTCCGTGAAGCTAATCCTATGGTCATTTCAGGACAGATTTAAGGAAACACTAAGGCTGCTTCAAAGATTATTGGATTATTTTAAAACATACATCTGTACACACAGACACATTCTTTTTGAAGGGCTTACATTTTAACAAGGATGAATCAGATTTGGAACGTAAGCTGTTTGCCAAGCTGAAGTCATAGGTTTTGAAATAACTTGTAACTTCTGGAATCATATTCCCTACTGTTACTCTAAATAGAAACAGGGAGGTTTTTCTTTTAATGTGAATTGCTGCCTATCTAAAACTTTTGACGTCACCTTCAGTTACCTTAAGTACACTGAACTGACTCCTCAGGAGTGAGACATCTCAGATCTTCACAGCCTTTGTTTTCTAGTGGCCAAAATACCAAAATGCCAATGTATTTATGAATTGAAAGCTACTTTAAAAGCCTTTATTATTACGCCTACTCTCAAAGATGAAAATATTCTGTGTGGCCAATACTCGGACTCATTCTGGACGCAGGCATTTCAGTGTTCTGGATTTTCTAATTTAAGTCTTTTGACAACCTTGTTGAGAGTAAAAATAAAGAGTTTATGTCTGTCTTCCTTTGTAAGTATTTCTGGATAAAGGATTCATAAAAACTAAAACTGTTTTTGTTTGTAATATAAAATATGGAGTTGATCTTTCCAGAGTCAGAGATGATTAATGTTTTTGCAATATACTTTTATACATTATTTTCTTATCAAACTAGTTAACAAGTATTTTTATATGTTTGTAAGCAACTATGCTTTCACAGCATACCTTGTGTATATGTAAAGATAAGTATTTAATTCTCACTGTTCACTTTTAACTGACAAAGGAAAACCGTGAAAACTACAGAAACTGTGGTAGAACTGTACTCACTGTTCTGGTCCTGGTTGTATATGCCTTTGGCCAGTCACATAGCTCCTCGAGACACCTCCCCAGCAGAGTACAGCAGGATGAGGAGCTGAAATCACTTCCGACATCCCTGCTAGAGACTGACTGTTGTATCAAATAGTGCGTGTAAAACTTTAAATTGACAATTAGTGTGACTGTGGATGGCTTCTGATTTTGTTTTTAATTCTGTGGATTGTGTTTAAACAATTCAAAAGTATGTTCCTGATTTGGAGATGCTAAGTGGTATTGCACAGTTGTCACTTTATTAAACGTGTACAACAGTCCCATGAGGTTTATAAAGCATACCCTTGTGTAGCTTCAGGTGCTAGAATTAAAATCGCTGTGTTATCACAAGATGCTGCCTGATGACTTGTTCTTTTGGTGGTTTCTTCAAGGAGTAACTTGGAGGAAACTTACTTTAGTAGCTCTGAGCCTTTTCCCAACAATGCCTTTAGGGTGGAATCTCAAGTTACTGTCGGTCATTCAGTAGGTGAACTTGAAGTGAAATGGCTTGTTCTTTGTGACTTCTTGAATATTTCCTTAAGTCGGTGTATTCTTAAACTTTTTCTATGAAGTGCTCCTGACAAGAGCCCCAATTGTAGAGAGAGGAATTCATGTGAGGATGAAACCTAAAACAGCTGAAGCAAAGCAGACAAATTTATTTGAATGATAACTACAATTATTGCCCAGTAAGATACCACATTTGTCCTGTGGCTTTTGATACTGTAGACTATCCTATATCCTTGTCAGTGCTTTCAGTTGGGGAAGTTTTTTTGTTTATCACGGGTAACTTCAGATAGCAAGAAACTGTCTACATAATGTCCAAATTTAATGGGAAAACTTTCATTTTATTCTGAATAAGTGATTTGTAGCAAAGCAGCCTGAAAGTTAAATTTTGTTATCTCACTTTGCTCCCCCCCCGCCCTGCTTCATTTGGGATAAGTTTTATTGCTGTATCTTGAAGTTCCCTAACCTTTACTTTTTAATCTGCCAGTAATCCCATCCAATGAAATTTTCATTTTATACTTTATTTCCTTCTTTAGAAGTTCTGTTTGGTTCTTTTAAGTATCTTCTATTTCTGTCTTCATTACATTCATGTATTTACCCAGCCTCTCTCAATTGGGTGTCCAGAGAATTGAGTCTTAATACCTTACCTGTTGCGTGTAATAAATTAACTTCTCTTCTGTGTGCTGAGAATGGTACTAGCTGTGTACCTTCCTTGGGAGATTTGAAAACAGCCTAAGATAACTTTCTATAGGGCTTAATTCTCTTGTTGCTTTGAATATTTGGACATGGTTATAAATAACTATTATGTTATTTTTTGCTGATATCATCTCTTTAACTTTTGGATCTGTTCTGTTGACTGATTCTTCTTTAGTTATGGTTCACATTTTCTTGCTTTTTTGCATGTCTACTAAGTTTTGATTGAATGCTGGACATTGTGTATTTTATGTTGGGTTCCTAGATTTTGTCGTATTAATCTAAAGATTCCTGGGCTTTGTCCTGGCAGTTGGTTAATTTATTTGCAATTCAGTTTGATCCTTTTAAAGCTTGCTTTTAAGCTTCACATGGTCTCAAGTAGTTTTTCCTAGGGTAGTTCAGCTCCACAACAGGTGTGGCCCATTTGGGGACTCTACCGAATACCTTGAGTAATCAGTGAGGACTTTACAATTTAGCTAGTGGGAACTGAAACAATTTGCAGCCCCGAGAGAGCTCTGCGGGCCATTCTGTTCACAGCTCCTGGGTCATTCTTTGCCCAGCTAACTGGAGTTTCACTCTGTACATGCGTATCTTGATATTCAGCAAAGACTTACGGACCCTGTGCACATTTTTGGAGCTCTTTTCCTGTGTAGCTCTCTCCTTTCTTGAACTTTGTCCTGCAGTTTCACCTGCCTCAGACTCCCTGATCTCCAGTGTCTGTCTTCAGCTCGGGGACACATTTGTGCCCTGCCTAGAATTCCTCGTCCCATCTGCGGCCTGGAGTGTTCCTCTGGGCAGAAAGCCGGGGCAGTTTTAAGGCCTGCCTTGCTTGTTTCTCTTCCAGCAGGGATTGTAGTCCTCTGCTGCTGGGTGTATGTCTGGAAACAGTTGTTTCTCACATTTACTCCAGTTTTCTGATTGTCTCAGGTAGGAGGGTAAGCCTGCTTCCTGTTCTCTGGGGTTGAAAGCTGAAGTCTGTCCTATTTGATTTACATCAACAGTCAGAGGTGCCTTGTAGCCCTCTTAATCTATGACTTGAAATCTTTTCTCTATAGCTGGGGGGTTAGCAGACTCTTTTTGTGAAGGGCTAGGTAGTACATATCATTGTGGGCACTGGGGGCCAGATAGTCTCCGCACCGTTGCAGCACTGAAGCAGCCATCAGCAGTGTACAACTGAATGGATGAACATGGCTGTGTTCCAATAAAACTTTTTTTGTGGACACTGAAATTTGTAATTCAATCATTTCCATATGTCATGAAATATTAATCTTTGTGAGTTTTTAAAAATTCTTTTAAGATTGTAAAAACCATTCTATACAAAAACAGATGGCAGACTGGATTCGATCTGTGGGCCACGGTTTGCCAATCTTGCTCTTTAGCACATTTAGCATTTAAGGTTGCATTTCTAACTTTAGAATCTCTTATGTTTCTGTTGCTGTATGTATTTGGAAATTCTTTCAAACAGGATTTCCTGAATTGACAGTCATGAATTTTCTCCCTACATTGTTTAAGGATTTATAATGTTGTAGAGTTGGATACTTATGTCTTATTGACCTACATCTTTAGAGAATTGATGATTCTCGACATTTGAGGCTTTTGAGTTTTATAATATAAATTGGTTCCTTACTTTATCATTTGACTCTTAAAATTCGATGTCACTAGGTTGTGTATACTTCAGGTCTGTCCTGATCCTTTTTCAACTTTTCATTGCCACTCACTCTAATCTGTTTCTTTCTCCATTCCTTTACATAACGATCCCATTGAGCAGACAACTGGCAGGTAAATATGAGGAGGTGATGATAACATGGTCACTTTAAGTATCACTTGACCACTTAGGAATATGTAACCAGTGACTGCCTATAAAATTTCAGAGTACTTTTTAGAGAAAAGGTATTTTTAATTTAAACAGATTTATTTATACAAGACTTTACTAGGAATACTGGGGAAATGGATGCATTGGAGCTTTTTCTTCCTATGAATTACTCAGTATCTAGTGGAGGAAGGTTAAGAGTGACAAAAACAAATGCCAGGGCTGCAGAGTTAAGGCAGTATGAGAAGCATGTAAGAAGTTGTCAGGTTCAGAAGAAGAGGTATGTTCCTCCTGGGAAATCTGGTGAAGTTAGAAGTGGTGTTTTGGTTGCAGTTTCATGGATTGGTAGGATTTGGGGTGGGGAAGAGAGGAGGTGGAAAGCCTGGGCAAAGGCACCAAGTTGGCAGAATGCAAGGTGTGTTCTGGGATTGGAACCTTAACCTAAAAGGATTTTAAGTATAATAGGAAAAAAAAATAAAGTAGACTCAGCTTGGCCTGTGGAAGGCTTTATATAGGTTGGTCCTTCTGTCTGTAATGGAAAACTCCAAGGATTCAGAACAGGGGTGCCTCGACTGAATCTAGTGGGGGTGGGAACAGCAGGGAAGCGTGGATCTAACGCAGGGCAATCAGGTAAGAGGTTATTGGAATCATGGAATCTGTCCTCTTTCCATTTCTTCTGCCACTTTTGTCTAAGCCTCTTATCTCACACCCAGGTTACTACAATGGCCTCTGAAGTAGTCTATTTATTTCCATTTTGCCCGCACAAAACTGTCATTTTAGTGGGGCCAAAGGGATACTTTTTAGACTGTAAATTAAATGTTACACTGCTGCTTAAAATCTGCTATCATCTCAGTGCACTTGGACGAGTATCTAAATTTCTTACCATAGTGTACAAGGAACTGTCATATTCTTGCTGCTTATGTTCAAGTTGATATGCCTTGTTACGCTCTGGAACACACTGTATTTTCCAAATCAGCCCCTTCACTCACTATTCCAATGAGCTGTCGTATCCTTTTGCTCTTGGCTTAGATGCCACATCCTCCAAGAGGCCTCTTGATTACTTACTGTAGTATCACACTGCCCTGTATTTACTTAATGACACTTACCGTCCGTGACAATTTGTGTGTCTTGCCTGACCTGCCACCTTAGTGTCATAAGCTCTGTGAGGACACAGCCACGTCTGCTGAGTTTACTGCTGTGCCTGTGTTTCACGGCACGCACAGAAAAACCACTTGATGAATGAAGAAGGAGCACAGGCAACCCTCTAGGGACTGAAATGTGTGGTGATTGTGCCGGTTACACACGGGGTTAGTCCAGGAGGCGTTTGGGAATGGGGTGTGCAACTCAAGTGGCTAGGGTTAGAAGTGCAGATTGGATCCATCTATTTTAAGAAAATTATTTAAGAGGTAGGAGTAGAAAGAGTGTTTGAGGGAAGGTCCAAAGGGTAGAAATTTTGAGGAAAAGGAAGTATGGGGGTTGAAGATTAAGAGGCGGCAGAAAGCCAAGAGAAACACCCAGAACCTGGAGAAACAACCAGGAGACTCTGTCAAGGATGTCGAGGGCGGTGAAAAGCCATGCCAGGACCAGGGAGTGTGGAGCAGCAGTGATCACTCCGAGGTGGCTGCTGACTCTGAGAGGTTTGTGCCTGTCATCTGGTCGTGGGAACCAGGTTGTAGTAGGTTGAGGTGTGATTGGAGGGAAAGGAAGTAGAGGAAGTCAGTGTGAGCCACTCTTATGAGAAACTCGGTGGCAAAATCAGAGGGCAAAGGGGACAATTATCTTGCCCGATAGGGTAAGATGTTAGAGGAGTGAGAAAGAGCCAGTGCTGGGTACTTGTTTGTAGGCATGTAGGAGTACCAGCCTGGAGGTGGATACTGCTGTGTGGGCACTTCAGCACTAGAGAGATGTGAAAGCCTGGGGTTTGCACGCTGGCGTCCCCTCCTGCCTGGCCAGTGGGAGTGGCCTAGTGCAGCCCTCCCCTGCCTGCCTGCGGTGAAGAGCCAATTTTTAAAATGTTTCATCTTTACTCTCGCGGACTGCTACTTCTGCTAAATGTAGTAAAAATGAACCACTAGAAAAATAGTCGTACTCTTGGGTATCGTGCAGTGTCAAATCGTTATAAAACTTTCCGAGTGTTTGCTTTCAGCTCCTGCATCTCACTGTAGGATGGTAATGAACGTGGACATTCTGGGGCGGCAGGTCCTGCTTTGAGCAGTGCTGATGTAGCAGGTGAGGCAGCAGGAGGTGGGCCTCGGACTTTCCCGATAGGCCGGTAAATTCCAGGTTAAGGAAAAAATAGATACTACTTTATACACTCCAGCTATTGTCAAGGAGTCAGTGGTCTTGAATATGATGTTTGCCCTCTTCCCGTCTGCTAATATTTAAGATTATTTGAAGTAAAAAAGAGCTCTTTAAACATATAACTGCTTGAAATATGAGATTACCCAGTCAGCTCTAAAGCCAGGAAATAGTTAAGAACATAATCTGTTTTATGGGGAATTTAGAGCAATATGAGAAAATGTTAATGAATGCTAGTTTATGTTATGACATTAAGAATTTTAAGTGGAAGGTCTGAAATTGCATTTTCGCTGATGATATCTAGGTAAAGGATTGCATGTGTATTTCATTTATCAGGACATTTTCAGTTATAAGTGACAGACACGCAACTGGAGCCAGCTTCAACAGGAAGTGGGCATTACTGCTTTATAAAGAAGTGAGGGACTGGTAGGGTAAGACTGGCTTTCGGTGACTCCTGTGTCAGGATGCCATCAGCTTGTGCTCTCAAGATGAGAGTTGGCTAAATTGTGCAGGTGGAATAAAGGAATCCCGGGTGTAAGAAAGCTTGTGTGGAAGCCTGAGGGCTGGCTGGATACTCAGTCGGTTAGAGCATCAACCTGATATACCAAGGTTGCAGCTTCGATCTTTGGTTAAGGCACATGCAAGAATGAACCAATAAATGCATAAATAAGTGGAACAAAAAAGTCAGTCTCTCTCTTTCTCTCTCTGACCCCTGCCCCTCGCCTTAAAAAAAAAAAAAAAAAAAGCCTGAGGCCAGAAAAAGTAAAATAACTAACTGGTCCCTGCTCTGACAGCTTTTCAGGGGCAGAACAGTGTTTGTACCTAGGTTCCCCTTGCTTAACTGTTACACAGCTTCTACCTCTCGGCCCTTCAGAGGATATTAAAACCTTCCACCTGGGCTGGTGCAGCTCAGTGGATTGAGTGCTGGCCTGTGAACCTAAAGGTCAGTGGTTAGATTCCCAGTCAGGGCACATGCTTGGGTTGTGGGCCAGGTCCCCAGTTGGGAGCATGTAAGAAGCAACCAATTGATGTATCTCTTGCACATTGATGTTTCTCTCCCTCTCTCTTTCCCTTCCTCTCTCTAAAAATAAATATTAAAAACCCACAACCTTCTGAACTGACAGTGTCCAAAGCAAGGATGTCATTATTTAAATTTGACATTTTAGTAGAGATCTTTGGCTCATAGACTTCACTCTCATTAGCATTCAGGTGCTATTTATAGTTTGTCAGAGCATCTCATTCATTTTCAAAGGGAACTGTTTTCATTCATTTTTGACTTTGGGTAATACGAAGAACAAAACGAATCATTCTGCTATTAATATTAGTGGTACCAAAGAACTGAATAGTGGAATGTCTGTGTCTTCCTTGATTCTGTGTTGTAATTAGGGATTAAACATGTATGTTTTGTCTTCTTTGGACAGTAGCATCCGCTCCTTTAAGGTACAAATATTTAACTCTGTTTGAGGAAAAAAGCTACTGAGCATACAGTCCTGGTACACTTTAGTATCGAACCCCTTTAAACCTGCCTGGGAAATGTGGGCTGTTTGTCAGGTCACAGGGGTGATTTGACATGGAGAACTTCTGTGTGTTGACGTGTTAGCCACGGACTTGACCTGAACTAAGTTTCATGTGAGAATGTGTAATGTACCCTCACTTCCTGGAAGAAGTACACAGACTTTGAGTATGCTTAGAATATCTTTAGTACACAAAGTTCAAATTAAAAAGAAAACAGAATCTTCAATTGTTTTAAATTTTGGGCCCAAAGAAGCCCAGGCTTTATTCTCACTTGCTACAACAGTTTTCCTTCAAATAATGCACTGGCCAGGGGACAGGTGAGTGACCCAGTGTCTGAATGTGGATGTCAAGTGGATTACAACTGGTTTGGCATTGATAAAAATATGTGTGCAACAATTATAGCTGTTCTTTATGTGGCAATTTTCAATGGGCGTCTTATGATCTGTTTACTATCTCAAGTGCAAGTCCAAACAAATTTCATTTTTGTAGTAAAAAGTCTTTATTTCCAAAATGACTAGTTAGCCAGAAAAACTATAAATCACCTAACACAGGACTTTGGTAAAAAAGAGATTTGACGTTTGTTATAAACTTCCTCCCCTCGTAAGCAAAAGAGGTAACACTTATGTAATAAGAAAGACGTTCCCCATGCTCAGCCGCTAGCCAGTTACCTGGTTTTAACTCTCCAGAATTAGGATTAAAAATGCACCCAATAGGGACCAAAAAAAAAAAACACGAGACGGGGGTGGGTGCGGGAGCTTGTGCTTGGAGTTACTTAGGAACCACCGTCTTAATTAAGGAACTTGGATTTTCATGGGTTGATAGTCTGCCTCTTGATAGTTAAGAGGAATGTTGCGGAAGTGGGCAGATTCTGTATTGACTCCTTATTTCTTTACATCATGTTCCTTTGTGGGGGGAGAAAGCAGTTCATTTAAGGGCTACAACAACGACGTCGGAAACACGGCTCTGGAAACTTGGAGGTGTGGTAGCAATGGCCCTTCCAGAATGAGGGAGCAAAAACCGTGTCTTTAGCTGAATGTGATTGAGGTGGATAACAGCTGTAAACAGACCCAGCCTTCTGAACTCTTAATTAGTGTAAAAACACAAAGGACAGACCCAAATGAGGTTTTTATTGAACAGTCTCTCTCGTGTTAGAGAAAATAATACAGATTCAGGGCTATAGCGTGTATATATATATATATATGTTTGGGAGTATCCTGATGTGTTTAATGCAAGTTCTTAAAATAGTGTATTCAAAGCATTGTATGCATCTTATCCACGATACACATTTGGATTAAGCATAATGAAAAAGACCTGCAACAGAAATGAAACACTAATTTTAACAATAAATGAACGAGTAAAAACTGCCGATGAACTCAACTCAGTCGAGTGTCCTTTTACACTAATCCTTGGTAGTCAGTCTCCCTGCATTCAGTGTGCGAGTGAGTGCTGGGGAGAGGCCGGAAACCGGCCTTTCCTCGGGCGCGCTGAGGACCAGAGCCCTCGGTGCAGAGCTGGCCTAGGTTCGACTTCCCACCAGGTTTTCTTGCCCAGCTTGGTTGTGTCGTACTCTTTTCTCTAGATTTCTACCTTTCTTCCAAAGGGCTTTCCAACACCTTTCCACAGAAGAAAGCAAAGCTCTTTCTACATATAAAATTTCATGACTAAAAAAAAACACCTTTAAAGTACAGAGAGAGTATTTTTGTTCAAGGAATGTCTTGGTGGGCTGTGGGGAGGCTCAGCAAAATGTTTGCATACGTTTTTTAAAAAAATGTTAGAACTGGTTTGAAAATGTAAAAGTCTAATGTGTGTTGGAAGATTTTAAAAACTCAGGTTTGGGACTGCTAGCGAGGACTACGGTCTCCTAAGGATCTAGTATTGGAAACTTCACTAGGCTGGCTTCCTAGGAAGATTGTGGCAAAAAATACAATACCCGCCCCCCCCCCCAACAAGGGAAAAATTCTAGACTTAGTCACCCTTTGTATCAGGTGTAAGAACTGGCAACCTTACATTCAAATAAAGCAGCCATCACTTCCTTTGGGGTGTCGGGAAGCAGTACCAGGAGGTGAGATGAACGTGCTCAGACTTTCTCAGCGAGAGAAGCAAGCCACCCCGCACCAGTGCTCCTCTTCACGTCTGCCAGCTGTTTTTACCAGCTCTGTCTTCCCAAGATCTGCTGATGACTGAAGAGACTCAACAAGAGACCTAAGCTCCACTAAGTGAGAAAAGATGAGAATGAGGGCATCTGCTCTCTCTGTGTGAGGGGGCGTGTTTCCTGCTGTGCCCCGGGAATGGGGCGTGGAGTCGCTTCCAGACACAGTTGTCCCGCATGGAGACCAGGGTCTCTGTCCGGCACCCCAGTGGGTGCTCCCGAGGGACCCGTTTCCGTTTGGTACAGGGTGGCTGACACTCCCCGCGCCTGTGCTCGAGCGGTGCTGGCTGAAGATGAGGGAGCCCGACTGGGCCTGTGCCTCCCGAGAAGTGTACAGAAAGGACGTCCCTGGCGTCCACAAGACTACTGGGCAAATGACACTGCAGAAATGAAAACTAGTGCACACGATTTACATTGCCTTAAACAAACAAGCAAACGAACGACCCGGCCACTGGTGACTCTGGAGTCTGGAGCGCAGCCCTGGACGCTCGGACCCTCGCTAACAAGGGTGAACGTTGCAGGCCCTGATCTCCTTCTTGTCTTTGCAGCTGGTGAACTGGGAGCTTTTGAACCTCTTCTTTACAGTCATGTAGCGTTCCTGAATCCCGCCTCCGCACAGCTTGGTGCACTCTGACCAGGTGGTCCACGGGCGCATCCTACAGCCTGAAAGCGTGAGAAGGTTAGGCTGGCAGAAACTGGGCACAGGACAGGGGTGCTGAACTCAAGTACTTCACAACTGTCAAATCTGTGTGTCTGGGCTTCTTCACTGCCTTCGTGTGTAGTGAGTTGTTGAATTAAATAATGCTTGGAGCCCTTATTAATGACTGTTAGTTCATAGGGGATAGACTGCAAATACTTTGCAGCTCCCCCCAGCAAGGGGCAGTCTGCTCTACCTCTTCAGTCTGGGCTTGATCATATGATTTGATTTGGCCAATGGGACATGAGCAAACATGGCTTGAGAAAGCCACTGGGGACCCTTCCACCACCACATAAGAAAGCCTGACTAGACTGTTGGAAAGATCACATGGAGGAGAGGCCTCAGCCACCCTAGCTGAGACCCCAGAAATACAGGTGAGACCGGAATAGACCTCCTGGCCTGGGTTGAGCTGGCTGCTGACAGTTACCACATGAATGAGCCTAAGCTGGACCCAGGAGACGCATCCAGCTGAGCTAGCCCACGTCGACTGAACCACAGCATCGTGTTAACACATGACTTGTCAATAGCTACTGTTGTAGGGTGGCCTGGTAATGCAGCAACCACTCAAGTTGCAGCTAACCACTTCTCTGTCTTAATGCTTTGCTGCCCAAATAGCCACCCAAATACTAAGTAGTCTCAAGTCTAATTTTTCCTACCTACGTGTGCCCTTCCCAAAGAAAACTTCTCTGACCTCCAGATATTAGTTTAGATCTTTAAAAAGGGTCTCCTTGACACTCTGTGTATGACCCCTTTGTAGAACCTGTGTATGGCCATTCACCACGACGCCAGGTTTCATGGGGGTGACCACCATGCTGTAGTGATGGCCTGGGATGTGGTTGGGCTTAAACGAATGTGGACTGGCCGACTGACTGCTGTGTACAACAGACAATGTTCTGACATGCGAACGGCTTCCTGTCAGAGAGACTGAACTGTTGGGTAGCTCCCTGTGTGCATTCCTCATGGCCCTGGGTGGAATGCCTTAAGGAGCAGAGAAGAAAAGGGGTGATTTGAGCTGTGCTTTTAAAAAGGTCAAACTCAACACATCCTTAACTTTCACGTTTAGGTGGGCAGCTCCCTCCCCCACTGTAGGGAATCTAAAGACCATCCATCCACCGGCCTGCACCCCAGACTGACTGTGGGTCTTCCCAACTCACTGTTTCATGGATTTGCTGGGGGTTTGGCAGTCTTGGCTTGGAGCAGCTTATTCAGCAGCAAAGCCCCAGGCAAGGAGTTTTTTTAAATCCTGAAACTCAAGCTACGTTGGAGGAGAGGGGCACGTGATCTCTTTCCTGCGCTACAAACTGTGTTTGATAATTTGTCTCTATGCCTCTGTTTTGCCACCTCCAAACCACTCGATCTGTCTGTGAAATTCACTCTCCTGCTTAAAGCCTTCACCTGTAGAGCCAAGTCTCAAATCCTCGGCAGGCCACTAGACCTGTCCTGGCCACCACTCCCTCCTGGTTTCCGGCCTGTCCTCCTGCACACGGCTCTGTCTGCACCCCTTTCTTGCTCGAATGTACCATGTTCTCTGGCATCTCTGTGCCTTTGCAAGTACTCATTCATAGAGAAGGGATGCCCTTCTCCAACTGGCCAGCTCCTACCAGTTCTCCAAGACCCACTCTAATCCCCTGCTTTCACGTCTCCCTGAGCACCAGCCTCACACTTGGGGGCAGTACCTGGGAAATGCTCCCCATCAGACTCTTCCCTCAGCTGCTCACTCCTCCGGCTCTCGCGGGCCTCTCTCCAGCGCAGCTTCTGGATGGATGGGTTTCGGCATTTCCGGACACGGCACTTTTTTCGCTGCACAGTCTCTGGGCAGGGTGCGCCTCCGAACTGAGGCTCCATTTGGATCATCCGGGTTCGAATCACATGGCCTTTCCCACACGACTTGTTACATTCGGACCACTGGGACCACTCGGTGAGCTCACAGTCAATGGCTGGCAAGACACAGATGGGCATGAGTGTATCTCATGTCTGAAACAAGATACGGTCACTTACACTCTCCTTTGAACATCGCAACATGAGCCTGTGAGAAATGCAAAGCAGGCGCTGTTATCTCACTTCACAGAAGAAATCAAGACTCCAAGAGGCAGGCTGACTTCATCTGGCCCACGTGGGTGGTAGGCAGTAGAGGCAGGATTGGTGCCCAGGTTATAACCCACATTCTCTGGCCTTTCTGTGACTCAAGAAGGCTTTGCAGGGGGTGGGCGGGGCTTTGCAGATGTGCTCAGAGCTTCTTGCCTTGCTTTGTGAGTTTCTGGACTAGATCTGAATCTGGGCAAGCAGCCTGGGTAGTAAGGGAGAGGAAGCATGAAACACTGCTAAGTGTGTTTCAGAGGAAGCCAGAAAACAGATCATAGTGAGGGTGTCTGACGTTCCAACACCTAAAAGAGAGGCTCTCTTGGGAGACTAGCCAGAAAAATGGGCTCTCTCCCCTTTGGAGATTAGTCCCCCTGTAATACATACAGCTGATCACAGATTTGGGAGGAGATGGGGGTGAGCAGTGAGCTTTTGAGAGCTTGGCTTGTTTTCCTGCTGGCTGGTCTTAATCACAGTGGCAAGGGTACCAGAGTTACTGATTCAATGTCCACTCTCTGGTCATGGATAAATAAAACGGTCAGGAGAAGGAGGAATGGAATTAAAATCCTTGGAAAGTCCATTGGTCAGACAGCCCCTAACTGGGGACCGTGGGGTGCAGGGGAGGGAAAGAACTAAGGTTTATAGAGCCTTGTGCTAAGTGGTTTTCATCTAAGCCTCTCATTTAGACACCATAGCAACTCACAGTTCCTTGTGCTTTGTAGATGGCAGTGAGATCATCGTTACTGATGAGGAGATTGAGAGTTTAAATAACTTGGCTACACAGAGGTCCAAATCTGGGCTCTTTCTCCCTCCCCAGCACACCGTTGGATTCTGTGACCTAGCAGTGTGATCCCGCGCTGGGCTGGTTAACAGAGGGCAGAGGGGTGGGCTTGCGAGAGCGCCAGGACTTACGGCATTCGGGCAGCATGCACTTTTCCACCTGCTCCAGCTCCTCGTTGCAGTCCCCGAGCTCGGCCAGAGACTTGAGCATCCGCTGGCGGGTCCGCATGCCCTTCCCACAGGTCACGCTGCAGTCGCTCCACTCGGACCACGGGGACAGCAAGCATGGGATGGTGTCTAGGCCAAGAGCCAGGGTTGCCACTGAGATTGGGCCCCTCTTTGTGTTGTTTGATCTCTGTGTCCCCCACCCACCATCCCCACTTTGGCCCCAGGAGTAAAGTGAAACTGACCGATGGGTTAAGACAGTTAAGTGAACTCCACAGGGCAAGAAATGGCTCAGCAGACTACTGCTCTCCTCTCTCTCCTGCGCTCCCCCAGCCCTGCTGGAGGCTAGCTAACATGGCATCCGATGCTACTGAATACATAGGTGATATGAATACACAGGTCTCTGCTTGAAACACTGCTCAGGGTGTGAGCAGGGACTCACTGGAGACAGAAAGCTCTCATGCATGCTAGGAACCACACACTAAAAGATGGACTCTGTGCTGCATTTTTGGACACTGGTGCTGAAATCCTTAGAATGTGCATGGACTGTGTGCGTGTGTACATATGTGTACTCATATGTGGGCCTGTGCATAGAACGGGGGCTGTAATGCTTTATGGGCCAGGCAAATCCAATGTGAGAGAGTGGGGAGGCCTAAGATGACCTGGAGAATGTACATCCCACCTACATGAACCGTTACATCCCACCTACATGAACTGTTACCCTCACAAAGAGACTGGGCCTCTAGACACAGCTGCAGGTGACACCAGTTTGCCCTCCCAGCATTGCTCAGAATGTCAAAGGAGGCCACGCTCTCTGGGTCTGGTTGATGTCTGCACAACTACTGCCCTTATTTTGATGGTGGACCACATTTTCCCCTGCACCTGCCCAATCTCTGACCTTGATGGAGGTGGTAGTAGGGGGTGCTGCGGTCCTCCATACTGTTCCTGCCCCCATCCCTCGCCACCTCCCATGCCCACTCACGACACTCAGGCATCATGCACTTCTCTGCTTGGGAAGTCTCAGCCTTGCACATGGAGCCGTCCGCTGGGCTCATCTTGACCATGCGGTGCCGCTTCTTCATGCCCATCCCGCAGGTGGCGCTGCACTCGTCCCACTCGCCCCACTCGGTCACCAGGCAGCTGCTGGAAGCTGGGGAGTCCCGAGGCCTTGGAGTCGCATCCGCTGCTTTAGGAGCCTGGTGCCTGCCCTACGCCGCCCCCCCACCCCCACCCCACCCCCACCCCGTACCCTCACTCACAGCACTCCTCGTTGACGGTGCACTTCTCCGTCTCTTCGGTGGGCAGCGTGCACACGGAACCATCCTCTGGGAACTGCTTCACGTACCTCTCCCGGGACCGCATGCCCAAGCCGCAGGAGATGCTGCAGGGCGACCAGGTGATCCACTCGGACATGGTGCAGGTGGAACCATCTGCAACAAACGGAGCGGACTCTGCAGCCCTAGCGCTGCACACCAGGGGGTGCGCCACACATGGCCTATGCGACCCAAGTCCTTAAGGGCAGGAATCAGGAAGGAACCAGCTGGCCTTCCAGGGGAGTTAGGCAGTTGAGGATATAAGGGAACAAAAAAGGTATACAGTTTTTTAAACCAGTACTTTCTCTAAGAGGAAACGAAATGCTTTTTTCTAGGCACATGGGACAGTGAGGATTACTCCTTATCTTGCAATAATACATATGAAAGATGCTTGGATAGATAGAAGGGTGTTTTATATGTGTGCAATAAGATATAATCTACATATAATTTAGGATAAGTCATAGTCCACTTGTATGGTCTAGGATTATTATACATTTAAGGCCATTTAATAAAATTTAAAAGTCACTTCCTCAGTCACCACACTGAAGTGCGGACTAGGCAGGTGTGCCCAGTGGCTACCATACAGGACAGTGCAGACAGAGAACATTTCTGTTGTGCCAGAAAGTTCCACCAGGCGGTACTGGAAAGCCATTATATAGACAGTGTTCTGAGATGCTGTGTAAGCTCTTTTGCTCAGAGGAAACTGAGACTTTGGTTATTGTCTAAAGCTGCCAGTTCCCAATCTAGAAAAACAGATGAGAGAATTTTGTCCCTAAGGGTAGAGAGTGTCACTGGCCTTGGGACGTAGGGACCTGAGGGCTGATTTGTACCCAAAGAGCAGGTTATGCTAAGTGGCCACAGGCCTCTCAGTGCCTCAGTGGAGGTTGGTAACAAAGAAGAGACGATGCCATCTGCTAATGGGGAGTAAATGGTGGGGTGGCGAGTGAGGGAGAGAACGTCTGCGTGTGTCTGGAGAGGGAGACGTAGAGGAAGAATGAGGAGGGCAATACATCCAGCCTTCTGCGTTGATATCTTGGACTACACGTGGCTTTGCTCCTATGAGTGGGTGTTAGCAATGGCCATGGGCATGTAGAAGACGCTCAGGATTGGGTGAGAAGGATAATGGAACCTCTCTGCATGGCCTGTTTCCTGGGGTGGGGGTGCTGCTCCTGCTGGAAACACAGGCAGGTGTTTGCATGTGTGCTTGCTTAGTTCTTAAATAAGAAGAGGAAAATGAGGTAATGCACCTACCAACTATCCATTTATTCATGTGAACAAAAATACTGAGTGCTGAGTGGTGAGCTCTGAGGTTAAAAGATGTGCAAGATGTGGATCTTGTTTTACTCCAGAGAGAGAATGAGAAAGAGAGAAACTGACAATAATTCCAGGCATTGGAAATATGACAATGATGGTGAGCCCAGGGCACTGCAGAGGGAAAAAGTCACCCCTTCGGGGAGTTCTGGGGACATGAGGGCACATCTTAGCAAACTTTGCTGGGTGATGCATATTTGTGTTGAAGGTAAAGGGAACATATTATGCAAACACCCCTTTGTGGAGAGTGTATGTGTGTGGTACTGGGCGGTGACGCCAGAAAACATGGCTGCAGTCAGAGTGGGAGCAAGCCTGCACATGTGCACAGACTGTCACCTGCACACGTGTGGAGCCTACACCTTGTTATCTGACCTTCAGACAATGCAGCTACACAAAGCTGGTGGTGCAGTAAGAAATCATAGCTGGAACCCACATGTTAGAGCCAGAGACAAGGCCAACTAAAGGCATGTGCACAACCAAATAAGATAATTGTATGCCAGTGTGATGTGGTTGGAGGTACAGGGCTTGGTAAGCCCCAATTCAGGCTTGTCAAGTCATCACTCTGAGCAGGAGGAACACCCTCACCCCAACCTGAGGGTCTTCTGAGAGGAAGAGATTGGAGTCAACAGGCTCTGTTCTTGAAGCATCCCCCAAACAGATGTCCTTAGGTGCCTTTACTAACAATGCGTGGTTCAGTATTGCAGTATGATGTTAATTGCATTGGAGGAGTGTCAAAGAGCTCATTTTCACCAGACCTCCACCTGGGTTCTCTGCAGAACTATTTTTGTTAGTAAATTAAGCTGAGGAGTTTGCACATGGGCAATAAGGAGCCACCAATTTTTCAGTTAGGGAGTGACACGATCAGATCTTTGTTTGCAAAGGACCCTTCTGCTGCTGCCCTGGAAGTAGAGAGAGATGACAAGGTCTGGGATAAAGGGCTGGCTCAGATGATCAGGAAAACACTTGTAGATGTAGTTGCCACAATAAATTGTACACTCAAGCTGTCATATAATTATTCCCAAATGTCCAAAGGGATCTTTGCTTCATTCCTATTCCAAATGCTTCCCGGATAACCAAGTGCAGAAGGGAACCTGATGTGGACACAAGAGAACTTTATTTGACTTTGAGTGGGGTAGCTCCTGGGGAGTATGCACCTTAGGTAAAAAAAAAAAAAAGCAGGCATATTTGGAGAAATAGAAAACTCTATCATAAAATTCATGTGAAATCTCAAGGGCCCCCAAATAACCAAAACAATCTTAAAAAAGAAGAAGGAAGTTGAATGACTCACAGTTTCGTATTTCAAAATTTAGCTACAAAACTACAGTAAACAAAACAGTGTGGTCCTGGCTGATAGACCAATGGAACAGAATGGAGAGCTTAGAAATAAACTCTTATGTACGCAGTCAAATGATTTTTACAACGGTGCCAAGACCATTCAGTGGAGAGAGGACAGTTCTTTCAATAAATGGTGCCAAGAAATTTGGATATCCATATGCTAATGAATTAAGTTGGGTCCTTACCTAATACCATATAAAAAAATTAACTCAAAATGGATCAAAAACCTACACATAAGAGCTAAAGCCATAAAACTCTTAGAAGAAAACATAGGGGAAAAAATTCATGACACTGAATTTGGCAATGATTTCTTGGATAGGACCACAAAGACCCAGGCAATCACAGAAAAAGAAGACAAATTTGACTTCATGAAAAGTAAACTTTTGTGCATCAAAGTGAATAGGCAATTTCTGGAATGAGGAAAAGGTATTTGCAAATCATATCTGCTAAGAGATTTATATCTAGAACACACAGAAATTCTTAAAAAATCAACAACAAAAGACTAGACAACCTGATTCAAACATAGATAAAGGACTCGAATACACATTTCTCCCAATAAGATATCTGAATGGCGATTAGCACATTAAAAGATGCTGACTGTCACGATCATTAGGGAAATGCTACCCCAACCACAGTGAGATCCCTCACACCCACTGGGATAATGGCTATCAACTACAAACAGAAAATATAAGCATTGGTGAGCACGCGGAATTGGAACCCTGTGCACTGCTGGTGGGAATGTAAAATGGGGCAGCCCTGTGGCAAACAGTATGGCAGTTCCTCAAAGAAATGAAAATTAGAATTACCATATGACCCAGCAATTCCACTTCTGGATATATGCCCACATGTATTGAAATCAGAGTCTCTAAGGCGCTTGTACGCCAGTGTTCATGGTATCATTATCCATAGTAGTGAAAATGAAGCAACCTGTGTCCACTGACAGATAAATGAATTTAAAAGGTAATATAGACACATAATAGAGTATCGTTCAGCCTTAAAAAGAGGTGAATTCTGACATAAGCTACAACATGGATGAACCTTGTGTACCTCAGGCTACGGGAAATAAGTTAGTAACAAAAAGACAAACATGGTATGATGATACTACATGTGGCCCCTAGAGTAGCCAGATTCATAGAGATAGGAGGTGGAGTGGAGGTTGCCAGGGGTTGAGGGAAGGGGGAATGGGAATCATTATTTAACGGGTGCAGAGTTTCAGTTTTGCAAGATTAAAACTAAAAGAGTGGTGGAGACGGACAGTCGTGATGGTTACACAACCATTAAATGTCCTTAATAGCCCTGAACTGTAGACTTAAAAATGGTCACACTGCTAAATTTGATGTTAGGTACCACAGTAAAAAAAAAGAAAAAGAAAGCAGGCACAGGTCTGACTGGCATGGCTCAGTTGGTTGGGTGTCCTTCTGCAAAGCGAAAGGTCACCAGTTCGATTCCTGGTCAGGGCACATGCCTGGGTTGCTGATTTGGCCTCCTGGAGGGGTGCATATGATCAGATGTTTCTCACATCAATGTCTCTCTTCCTCTCTTTCTCCTTCCCCTCCCCTCTCTCTAAAAATAAATAAATAAAATATTTTTTTTAAAAAAGCAGACACAGCCCAGTATGTTTTAGAGCTGTTATCACCATGTGGGAGCCACCTGAACTGGGATAAGGAAGGACCGTCCCCTGTGGAGGGGTAAAGACCTTCACTCCCACTGCAGGCCTCCGTCAGACGGCCCCCAGCCCTGAGCAGGAGAGAGCACTCCCGACATTGCCCGGCCTGTCACAGCCTCCCCTGGCCTGTCTATGTCAGGGCTCGTGGCCCTCAGAAGTGTCCGACCACAGGCACAATAGTCCACAGTAAACCTCTGAGGCAGAGCGGCAGGGGAGGGGTTGTGCCTGCCCCCTGGGAAGAACCAGGGGGTGAGTAACCTGCAGTGGGGTCACTCCCACTCCAGGTTACTCCAGCTAGCCTGCGCTGGGAGGTGTTTTTCTTCCTGCCACAAACCAGCTCAGTCTGTACATGCCTTCCTGTCGCCTTGCTGCACCTCTGAGACAGTGAAGATCACAGATTACGGAGCATATAGAGATCTGTCCAGACGGAGTGGGAGTCGTCCCCTGGAAAGCAGGCGGCTGACCTTTGCACAGCAGCAGTCAGGTGTCAGCTGGGAGCTGCAGCTATCAGGACATAGGGGGTGCAAGCTCGTAGGTGCTGACCTTTGAGCAGCGGCAGAGGGAGAGAGACAGTCTGAGGATTCCTGCAATCAGCCCCAGGCCCTGAACACAAGGAAGTGACTCAGGTTGGGGTAGGACATCGAGAGGGTCTGTCAGCCACACAGAATCAGGGCGGTGGATCTAGATTCAAACTTGCCCAACCTGTTCATTGGCTTCTTTTTTTCTTTTTAAAGATTTTACTTATTTTTAGAGAGAGGGGAAGGGAGGGAGAAAGAGAGGGAGAACAACATCACTGTGAGAGAGAAACATTGACTGGTTGCCTCTCACACACACCGTGACTAGGGACCAAACCTGCAACCCAGGCATGTGCCTTGACAGGGAATCGAACTGATGACCTTTCACTTTGGGGAATGTTGCCCAACCAACTGAGCTACAATGGCCAGGGCCCATATGCTTCTAAAAGGAGGTTGGAGTTAGGGCCCAGAAGCAGGCTACTTGCTATCTGTCATTTATCATGAGACGTTTGCTAGCTCCTCAGTAACCTGTGTATATTTACTTCATGGCTGGGGAAGGAGGCTGGTGGCCAGTCAGTCTCAGGAATCCTTTTGAAGTCGTGAGACACGTCCTGCATTCAGAGTCCTGGAGACACTGCTGGAGATGAGGGACTGCCCCAGGTGGACCCCACTGACAACCACAGTCAGGGTCCTGGCGCCCCACCAGGGACGCAGCCTGACCAGGTGCACGGGGCCTGCATCCCCTGCCTCAGGAGGGGCAGACGCATCCCCTCCTGAGCTTCTGCCAGCCACTTGCTGGCCTGGGTGGTCTCCTCACCTTCGTCGCTGCAGCCGGGGCCCATGCAGGGCTGGAAGTCCTGGGTGTCGGGGCAGGGGACGCTGAGGTCCAGCTGCGCCTTCAGCATGCGCTGCCGCATCCTCTTGCCTTTGTCGCAGGTGGAGGAGCTGCAGGCGGACCACGGCGACCAGTTGGAGTAGATGCAGGTTTCAGGGGTGTCATCTGGGAAGAGCATGTGACAGGGTTTCCCTGGGGGCCTGTGGCCCCTGGGACTGACCCTCTCCCCAGACAAGCCCTTTTAGGGAAGAGGAATCCCTGCTGCCGGACCAGCTTCCGTGAGCCTGATGCTTCCGGATGGAAGTCAGTCTCTTCTCTTTAAAAAGTATGCTTTAGCTTCCACTAAGAAGTATCCAAATAATCTAATAATAAGAAAAGATTCTCTTCCTATCCCTTCCCCTGGACACATGGACGCCTCTCCGTTTCCAGCGCCTCCCTGTGGCAGACGTTGCTCCCGCAGGGCTGTGGGCACGTACCAGACACGCTGGGGGCGCACGGGTGTTCCGTGTTGCTGCCTCATCTCCCCGGTGATTGCGATACGTACGCAGGGGTCACGATGAGGGTAAGAGCAGCCAGTGTTCGCTGAGCACTTACTATGTGCCAACACCGTTCTAAGAACCGTACCTGCTCTTTCCCGTTTGAGACAGCAACGCTCTCTGGGGCAGGCTCTGTTACTGTCCTCATTCTACAGGTGAGGATACCAGGATAGAAAGGTGAGCTTCTCCCCCAAGGCCCCAGAGTGAGAGCCCCAGTTGTGTGGCCCCAGACCCTATGAGGAAACTGGAGCTGAAGCCACGGCTCTGCCTCTCCGCCTGACAGGAGGGTCTGATGGGCCTCACTCTCCTGGGTGGGGGCGCGGACTCAGGCTGCCTCACAGGCCAGCAGGAGAATCAAAGCAGAGAGGGGTCTGAGGGCAGTGGAGCCTGTGCAAATGCCGTTTATGTGATCATTTTCAAGGCCTGGGATGCTGTTGAGTGCATATTCATTCCTGTGTCACGCCTTCCCTAATTCTCTGATACTTTGTGCCTAGTTTTGGCCTTGCTTTGGATTATATGTCTCCAGCAGAAACCCTCAAAAATGGGATTACCAAATCAAAGGATGTCTCTGTGGCTTTTAAAACATGTTAGCAAATTGCTTTTCTAAAGGATGGTGCCAATTTATGTTGCCCCTGGCAACAAAGGGAAACAACGTACCTTCATCCTTCTCTTCCGGAGCCAGGTCCGCTACAATGTCATCCACGTTGTCAGGTATAATATTGCATTGTTCCCCCTGCAAAAGGAGTTGTACTCAGAGGGCTCACATTCAAGAATGGAATGTGTGGAGGGAAGACGAGGGAGGACGTGACATCTAATGCCCACCCTGTATTCAAGGCAGAGTTCTGGGACAACATTTACAATCTGACTGAAAAAAAAAATGGCAATAAAGCCACTTCCAAACCTGACCTGTGGCAGACATTTGTAATTGATTGTGGAACTCATGATGAAACCTATTTGCCTGGGTCCAGTCATTCAGTGGAGCATGAGACCCTATTATCTGCATTTTGCTCATTTATATTGTGTGAGCAATTTGTATACTAGAAACCTTGGGAGGCCCAGGGATTCTACATCCCGGAATATGCCGGGGACCCCATAATTCAAGAACAGGAAGGGGTATGGGGTCCTTGTACCCCGGGTGGGAAAGGTCTGTGTCAGGTAAAGCTCTAACCCAGTACCTTCCGGGCAATTCTCTCGATGACGACCCTGGCTACTTGCGTGATGGACCCGCCCTCGGGGTCGTAAAAAGGACTCTGAGGATGGTCCAGGCTGGTCAGGGGCCGGATTTTCTCCTGGGGAATTGTGGGCTTGTTGGGCGACTGCAGTGGAGGAGAAAACAGAGAGTGGGAAATAAAATTGGTTAAAAGCCACAAAAGCAATTTTTTTTTATTTGCAAAAGCAACTTGTAGTATGATCAAAACAAAAGCCATGATAGGAACTTAACAAGTATGACTACTCTTTATTTTGTGGGATTCTGTTCCTGCCCTGCGTCGTGCACGGCCATCTGCTGATCTGGACTTTCAGATTCTCCTGCGTCCGTGGTAGGTTCCTGCCCAGATGCAGAAGCCACACGCTGCGGAGACATCACCCCCGCTAGGGGCCAGCTGGGCCTAAATGCAGAGCTCCTCCCACTAGCCTGGGCGTTGGCAAACTTTTGTCTGCAGAGGGTCAGGTGGTAAATATTTTAGGCTCCATGGGCCAAACTGTGTCTGTCGCAAGGACTCAGCTGTTATGGTGAGAAAGCAGCCCCAGGCAACACATAATCGAGTATGTGAGGATGAGTTCAACATTTTATTTATGAATTAAGTGGAAGGCCAGGTTTGTCCCACAAACCACAGTTAGAACTGTCTGTCCTAGGCTGTGCTACCACTGGTTCTCTGATGACTGAAGATTTTGATGTTGTTGGTGTGTTGGCCATAACTGAGAAATATTGGCATCAGGAGAGATTCCAAGCTCCTCAGCCTGGTTGTCCAGGAACTTTTGGAATGTGGCCCAGCCCCCTTTCTCCCTCTGTCCCCCCCCCCCCCACTCCCTCCAGGCATTTGCCTTTTGCCTGCCGTTTCATGCTTATGGACAGACGGAAGGAAGAACAGCTCGTGGGCAGATTCCCTCTCCGCCTCCTCCCGGCGGGCTGATGAGTGCACGCTAGCCTCCAGGTACTATCGCTCTGTGAGCTCATCTAGGACACAGCCTGGGCCACATTCGCCTCTGTGTCCAGGACCCCTGCAGCAGGGCCAGGCAAGGTTTGTCACTCACCACTGCAGGCACACACCCACCTCATAGGTCACCCCGCTGTCAGTGCCGGCGTCCCAGGGAATCAGGTCCTGCACCACCTTCTGCACCCAGCCGCACTCCTTGGTGCACAGGTCCTCCGCAGACAAGCCCACGTTCCAGTCGGGGCTCGGGCCCATCATGGTCAGGAAGGACATTAAGTGGCGTGTCCGGTCCACGGAAAACTCAGCCGAGGGTGCTGCTCTCCTGGAGACCAAACACAGAGACCATGACATCAGGGACTCCAGGGGTGCCCGCTCCGAGGCAGGCCATGGCTAAAGGAGGAGATGCACAGAAGGAAGGTGGATTCTCGGTCTCCCACGGCCTGTGGCCATGAGTGGTGTGCACCCTCCTCTCCCCCGAGTCTGTCCTCTGGCCACACGCAGAGAGAGCCACGTGCTGCCATGCGACTCCACACCTCTGACGTGCCCACGGCACGCACTGCTGTTTTGTGCCGTCTCATCGACTTGTTTAGCTGCTTATTGACGGTCACCTCTCACAGGACTGACTGTATGCTCAGAAAGCAGGGCTTTTGTCTGTCTCACTGTGGCTTTATTTCCAGTTCCTGTAACAGTGCCTGGCACGGAATGATTCTGAGTGTATGAATGAACAAATACTTTGTTCTATATGTGAGCCCAGCTGTGTTGGGTGTGAGAGGAACTTCACAAACAAATGCTGGCTAACAATGCCCCGAGCCCTTGTACTTTCTCGTTGAATCCCCAGAACAGGATAATTGACCCCAAGTCACAGACGCAGAAACTGAGGCTAAGAAGGGTTATGTGGCTTGTTCAAGGTCACAAAATGGTAGAATGGAGACCGCAACCCAAAAGTCCACATTCATTCAAGGCCAGTATTCTTTTCATCATCAGTTTGTAAATCCTCCACCCTGCCCCTTTGTGACTGTACTGAGATCTCCATCCTGCCACCAGGGGGAGCGCCTTCCCCATCCCGCTGCCTGCGTAACAGGCTGCTTTACAGCAAAGCCCTGCCCTGGAACCAGGCTCTCAGCCACTGCCCACCCCTTTGCCGTCAGCGAGTGAGGGCCCCGCCGAAGAGCCAGAGACCTTGGGCTGACAACCCCTAAGCTACAACCTGTCTCCTCATGTTGCTAAGAAGAGGCCTTAGGAGTGGCCCACCGAGGGGCTGGGTTGGAGGGTTAGAGTCAGTCAGCACCGGCTTGGTAGCAGGCCTGCGTTACTTTGTTTCCCTTTCCCTGGGGAGTTAGAATTATTATACTGTTGTGTAGAGAAGAAAGGAAAGGGTAGAGAGGTTCATGAACTTGGAGATAACTGGGGCTTCGGTCTGAGGTTTGAAGGTCAAGCCACCTGACTCTGCGCCCCCAGGCTGCCAATCGTGGGGAATCCTTGGCGGCAGGCCAACTCGCCTGTTCAGTCCAGCTGGCAGCTGGTCCACCTCAGCTGTCGAGGAGTCCCTGTGTCCCTCTGCTGGGACCAGCTGCTTCTGGCTGCCTTCACCTGTCCCCGGAAAGCATCGACTCCAGACCTGGCCAGGCCCCATGGCAGTGGGTCGCTCCCGCTCTGCCAGGCCACACAGGATCAAACACTAAGCAGAGAAAGAAGGAAGCCAAGTATCCTTGGACAAACTGACAAACCTTCAGTCTGTGCCTCAGGGTCCGAATCTGTAAAATGAGGATCCCCATACGGGTTACTGTGAGTGTTCAGGGAGACAACTTGCCTAGGATACTTAGTCCCGTGCCTGCCTCCTGAGCTATTACCACTGCGCCGTATCCTTGTTTCAGCAGCTTCTTCAAAGACCCGATTTCTAGAATACCTGCAGTCTGGGGTGCTGCAGCATCGCTCACCTACGGACTGGTAACTACAGACCGACGCCTGCCTTCCACTAAGTGCCACAGAGAACACTGGTGTCTGGGTGGGGCTGCTGTGCGCCCCAGCCCTCCTTGGCACCCGGCCCCTGAAAGTCCACCAGTGCCTTGGAGAGCAGGCTTCCTCTTCCACTGCCATAGAGACCAACCTTCCCACTTACTCCCTTCTGATCTCCATGAGTATGTGGCTTTGGGTCAGGTTAGTGGTTCCTATTCTGTACCCCACTGGTGGGACTATTCACCATGACAACCCGAGGGGAAGAAAACAGCTCTACTGAGGAATCCAGAGCTGGAGAAACCAAACCGACCCTCACCCAATTCCCCCTGGATCCACTGCTCAGCCGATGGATGGAACCATCTGAGAACCTCATGTTTTACAAGGACTTATGCAAATTGTTCTCTGCAAATGCATTTTGGCCAAATCTGTAATCTGAGGGAGGTATCCTACAGTCTTTGGTACGTATTTCAAGAGGTAGGAAATTTGCAGCAACCAAAAATGCCTCCATTGCTTGGGACCCCTGGTGGGTCTTCCCAGAGTATGTTGGGTCCAGTCTTTCCATGGACTGTCTTGTGTAATTTCCTCCTTCTCTGATGGATTTCCACAGAGGAGGGGCTGTGTGTGCCTTGTTCACAGCTGCATCCCAGCGCCTGGCAGAGAACTTGGCACGCGGTGGATTCTCTTCAAATATTTGTTGAAATAAATGAATTAATCTAAGAAACAAATATGGAGCCAATGTACTTTCTTTGACCTTCAAATGTAATTTAAAAATCACCTCAAGGTATTTAATACTTCTGTAATAAAAATGAAATGTTAAAATAATGAGTTAAGAGTACATGTGAATTTTCTTTAGGAAGTGCTAAATATGATTAGAATTCTTTAGTTTGCCTAAACCATAATAGACATTCTGATTCATGCTTTCTTACATGTTACATTTTCCCATTTATGGTATTCTGTTAATTTGGTTTCATTTTTCTATGTGGGATTTACATTTTAATCATTTTCCTAGCAAAGACAGTTGATCTGGCCATACTATAAAGCTGAATACATTATAAAGCATGATAATGGAAATGACATAATATTCAGGATAAGAGATAAAGATGAATTTGTGGCACAGACTGGAGATCCCACAAACTTTAGAGGACTTACTCAATTTAGGGGGAAAGAAAAGATTGCGCAATGAGTGGGGTTGGGTTATCTTAACTGCAATAAAAACATGGGGTTCCCATTCAGTATCATACACACAAAAAGTCCAGTGTTAAATAGAAAACCAGATTATTGAAAAAAAGTCAAGTTTTCTGGTCTGCTAGAGAAGTGTTAATTTCCTCAGCTTTTCAACAATAAAAGCAATCACAAACATAGCTAATTGAATTAGACTCAACTAAAACCAGCCGTATAATGAAAACAGCTGTACTGAATTAGAGAGAAAAATAACACGTGGGCAAAAGGTTTCCCTCTAGTGGACAGGTGGCAAACACAAGGCCCTCAGGCCGAATCCAGCCCTCCACCTTGTTTTATCTGGCCTGGCACCTTGTTTCTACCCGGCAGCAGCACCAAACTCTTGCTTAACTATTAAAGAGTAGTTACATGTATACATCCTATAATTACATTCGGCCCTTTGAAGGCAACTGCGAGGCTGATGTGGTCCCTGGTGAAAATGAGTTTGACATCCCTGCTCTAGTGTGACTGATAAATGTTAATATCTATTGCATATACAGAGTTAATCCAAATCTGTAAGAAAAATATCAGTCTTGATAGATAAACATTTCTAAACAAAAATTCCAAAAGCAGCACAAAAGAGGCAATAAAGGGATTTTATGATCCTTTTTGAGTCTTATTATACCCTTCTAAATTAAAGATCCACACCGGTGAGACTCAAGCCACTGGTGACCCAGATCACTCACATACTGAGTTCTGTCTCTCATGGTGTGTTTTAGGACTGTTCCCAATAGTTTTTGATGCTGCAGAAACTCAATAAGGCCACTAGAGGGCGCTCGAGCCACGCATTAGGCTGAGGCCCTATGTGAGTGGAGGAAGGTTTGAGTGGTTTCCAGACTTAGAAAACTATAACCTGGAAGCATCTGGAGCTCCGGGTCCATCTGCTTGATTAGATCATATATAGTCCAGTCTTCCTTTACAATCCCGAGGACATCAGTGGGCCTGGGCAAGTGCTGCAGGAGGCAGGGAGGGTCCTGGGCCTTCAGCCCTGACTGAGGGAAAGATGCCTCTGACCTCATGGGGAGCCAGGGCTTGGGTGATTACCGGGCACAGACCTTCCAGAGGCAGGACTTCTGCGCAGGGTGAGGGTGTTTCCGGTTCACCAAACCCTCGTCTGTCTTGAGAACAGGACCATTGTCTAATCAAATGTTAATTAAGCAGAGTGGCTGGGAATAATTAAGGAGACTACAGTCCTTTACAGGACTCATAAGAAAGGGAAAATAAGTTTTTTTAAAAATATAAACCCTTTAATTTTTTTAGAGAAATAAAAATTCTTTTAAAAAGTTCCAGTAATTCCTAGCATCCAGACTAACCCAGAGGACTGGGTGGTGGAAATGCAGAATCGCTTTGCAGGAAACCTGCGCATTTTTTGCTCAGGCGCCAGAGGAACTGGTGACGGATGTGGGTTTTGTTGAGAATTTCTTTCCTGTCTGTACCTGTGCTCCGGGCTGTTGGAGCCACAGCTTGATTTATTGAGCTAAACAAGTCAGCAGCTAATTTGTTCATTCAAGGCTGTCCTTTGAGAAGTGGTCTAGTGGATAAAGATGAAGATCATTGGAAAACAAGTCAGTTTCCATGGGCAGGACCTTGCAAAGTAGGTCACCCTGGCTTTCCACCAGAGAGAGAGGCTGGAATCCCATTAACCTCAATCGAGCAGGCTCAGTGAGGAGGGGCAGGGCTGAGTCTGCAAAACAAAACTTGGCTGCGTGGAGGCTTCCCAATTTGACTTCCTAATGAGATTTGGAAGGGGAAAGGGGAACGTGGGTAGGGGAATATCAAAGGAAAATAACGTTCCCTTGACCAGCTGGTAGCACTGAGTGGAGAGGGTTTAGGTGTTTGGGAAGTCTGAGTGTTTGCCCTCAATTAATTCTGTTCCACTGGGGTATTAGGACGTCTAAGGGAGGAGTGAAGCGTGGGAAGGTATCTCCAAATATTTTTTTTTCAGTTTCTCAGAAAGCCTATCCTGTCTTACAAACCAAGGGGAAAAAAAGTCCATTGATTCTTTCATCCCCTTGGAGCTGTGGCTCAGTCTCGTCTTTCATAGCATACTTCACAGAAGGGTTGTCTGTACTCACTGACTCCATAACCTCCTCTTCTGTTCACATTTCACCCTGCTCTAGGCTGTTTACCTCTCCCCCTCCACTCCACAGAGAGGAGTCTCAATAAGGTCACTGACAGATCTTCATGTTGGTAAATCTAGTGGGCACATTGCAGCTCTAATCGTACTTGATTTCTCAGCCACATTGGACACAGGCTGCCCACTCCTTGAATGTGTTTTTCACCTGGCTTTTCTGGTAGCAAGCTTCCTTCCCCCATTTCTTTGCTGTTCCTTTTCTGTTTCCTTTGCAGGGAAGTCCTCTTCAGCACTAAATGCTGGTGCTCTCTGGACTCAGCCTGAAGCCCTTGACTTATTCTCAAGCTCTCTCTCACCCATAACCTTGTCATTATCACCCATTCCTTGTTGACTCAGTGCAGAATTCCCTCCCCACTCCATACCCATGAGCTTCAGAGCTTTATAGGTAACTGTTTATGTAACCCCTCCAACTGGGTATCTCGAAGGCATTTCAAGGTAACCCATCCAGAACTGAATCCACGATCTTCCCCGCTGAACTTCATCTGATGTTCCATACGAGAGGACCCACCAACTCATTAATTAAGCATCTTGACCTCTCTGCCTTGCCCATCCTCCTTATCCAACGTAGCACCACGGCCGTCCGTTTTCACTCCCACGTGTCTCCCAGGTCCCTGCACCTCCCCATCTCCACCACCACCGTCCTAGTCAAAGTCCCTGTGAATCCTCCCCGCACCTCTGCAACAGCCTCCTCACCGGTCTCTCCTCAGCCACTCTTACCCTTTTCATATTGGAGCCAGGGTGTTGTTTTAATCTAGATCTGATCATGTTGTCATCCAGGTTAAAACCCTTCAATGATTTCCCATTACTCTTAATGTAAAAATCAAAATCTCGAATGTCACATGGGTTGGCCCTGCACCAAGCTCAGCTCTGATTTCTGGACATGGTTACACTATAACCTGTTAGTACTTTATGCTCTGCTCCCTCCTCAGGGCTTTTGCACATAATGGTCTCTCTAGACTTTCTAGAATGTTCTTCCCTTTCTTTGCTTCTTTACATAGTTAACTTCTATTGATTCCTTAACTCTTAGCTCAATTCCCATTTCCTCAAGGAGGTTTCTCTGATCTGCAGGCTGGGTTGGGGCCCCAACCACACACGCTCACAGCAGCTTATGCCTTTACGTCATAGACATGTCACATTTGTCATCGTTTGGTTCATGTCTCTCCCCCTTTAAACTGTAAGCTCCATGGGAAGATCTGCTCTGCTCAGCGCTGTGTCCCTGGGGGCCTTCCACAGCACTTCCCTTGGGAGACCCCAGATGCACATTTGTTGAGGCAATTAAATGTTTTAGTCACCCTTGATAGAATGTAGGGTAAGTGCAAGCTAAGAATCTGTTTTTTTTTTCAGGAGTCAGACAATTTAGTGTGGTCACACTGCTAATTTCATGTTGACCAGAAGTCTGATTGACAGCTTTATGTTTGGATTGATTAAAGAATGGATAATGAACAGTTACTTAACGGAAGGACCTTGTTGTAGTGAAGGGCGTAGACACTAAAGTCAGCTTCTGCGCTGATGCAGCTGGATGCTGAGGCTGGACCTGTCACACAACCTCTGAGTGTGGGTCCATCCACTGTACAGTGAGGATTATGATCCCCGGAGGGATTATCATGGGGTTAGTATGAGCGTTAAGGAATGTAAGTGCCTAGTATGGTATCTGGCAAATAGTAGGTGATCACAGAAAAAGGATTTCTCTCAGCTTTCTTCCTTTTCTCTTTCTCTTCCTCCCTCTGTCCTTCCTGAAGCACCTTGCTTTACTGTTTACATCTTTCTAAACCCAGGCTCCTTAAGGGAAAATGGTATAGGTATCCTTAGTGGTGTAAAAATTGACATCCACAAACTGTGGCCCAGATGTCCCCAACCCCTACCTGGTCTTGAACCAAAGGTGAGGAACTTGTCATAGGAAGGTTCTGAGAGCCTGGGAGCTGGGGGAAGCTGAGAAGAAAGCCTGAGCAAACAGCATTCAGAATGGATATTTTTTCAGATTGATGTTAATTATGCAAAGGGGGCTGAACACCTTTGTGAATTCACATCGGTGTCTTCTGGTGGGACAGCTGGGAAACAAGAACACGCCCCGTCTACCAGGAGATGGCCCCGCCCAGCAGGCCCTGCCTCTACTGCTTCTTGGAGGCAAAGGCACTTCCAAGCCTGGGCCTGTTTTCAGCTACGGTCAACCCTTAAACGGCGTTTGAACTGTGCAGGTCCATTTAACAGGGTGGGACAAAAGTAGGTTTACAGTTGTTCATATGGAAAATAATGCGATAATTAATAAATAATAATATAAGAACAAACTCAAGTGTTTCACATATTCACAATTGTAAGCCTACTTTTGCCCCACCCTGTATATGGGGAATTTTTTTCAATAAATATGTATAGTCCTGTAAATGTATTTTGTCTTCCTTATGATTTTTTAAAATAACATTTTCTTTTTTCTAGCTTACTCTTATAAGAAAACAGTGTATAATACATAAAACATACAAATATGTGTTAATCGACTGTTTATGTTATTGGTAAAGGTTTTTGTCAGCAGTAGGTTATTAGTAGTTAAGCTTTGGGGGAGTCACAAGTTACACATGGATTTCCATCTGTGCAAAGGATTGGCACCCCAGGCCCCTGTGCTGTTTTAGGGTTCACTTACTCTGTTCTCAGCTTCCTCAAACGAGATCCAGAGCAAGGCCCGGAGATCACAGCAAGCTGGCAAAAGCCTCCACACACCAGCCAGGCTGCCCTTGGTCAGCTGTTCCCATCCTCTCTTGCCCTCCTCAAGCCTCCGCTCAGGGCCTCAGCTCCACCAGACCTGGGCCACTCTGGGGCAAGGAGCGTCCTTCCAGGCTCAGCCCCGTGGCACCTCCTGCCCAAAGACTTCCTGACCTTGCCCCAGCCCACTCCCAGGCTACGTTGTGCCCCTTCTCTGGGATCCCAGAGCCACTCATATCCTCATTGTAGCACTTCTCCTTTGGGAGCAAACAGGGCTACCATGGTGGCATTACAGTGGATATATTTTGTATATACGGGGCCGCGTGGACTTGTGCAGAGCAGGCCTGGAGTGGTGGAGCTCTGTCTGTTGTCTGTCTCCTCCTCGGCTGGGCATTCTAAAGGGTGGGGACTGGGTATAGGACAGGCACTGAGTAGGGGATAAGCCATTAATTTCCTGAATGGCTAAGCAGGTGGTCACCAGGTCCCTGGCAACAGCTTCCTTGCCATCAGCTGGTCATGTGCGAGTGCTCCTCCTCCCTCAGCTCCTACTGCCCTATGCTGTGGAGTCTTTCTTGCACTTCCCTTCCTATGCTTTATATGAGTTTGCCTGTTCTCCCATTGAGCAGTATCTCATACATTCCCCACATTGTTGCTGTCTTCATCAGTGTTACTGTTACCGTATGCAGACGGCTCCACAGAGAGGTGAGCCAAGCCTATCTTCATAAACCATTTTTTGGTGGTTGCCTGGGAACTTTGCTCCAGGCCTGGCATCCATGAAGGAGAAATAAAATCCAGGCTTGTTCAAGGAACTGCATGGGAATCAGGGTACTGCAGGGAGGTGCAGAGTAGGAGGTGGCCAGACATGAGCCCCGAGGAACAGGAGGCAGGGGCTGAAGCGTGTCATGCTCACTGTGTCCTCACGGGGGAATTGAGGAGTGCAGGCTGCATCCTGGAGATGCAGGGAAGTCATGGAGGGATTCTAAGGCAGGGAATCAGATTTGGGTTCTTAGAAGATCACTCTGATAACCCAGGATGAAGGATCAGACAGAGGAGCCCATGGAAGAGGGAAGAATCGAAGTAGTCTAGGTGAGAAAAGATGATGGCTTGAATTAGTGGCAGCAGAATGGCCAGGCGAGGACTGATTTGGGAGACATTAAGAGTGCAGAACTAATATGACTTAGTGATGGGCTCCATTTTGGATATGATGAGTTCAAGGTCCATGTGGGACATCCCCAGAGGTGCCCAGAAAATTGATGGATGGATTTATCCATCACCCGCCTACATACCTGCCTGGGGAAGTGGTAGTTTGGGGAGCCATCAGCATACCCCTATTTACCAAAATGCATGGTAGGATGAGATCTTAAGAGATGGAGTAGACAGAAGAGATGGAGACTGAGAATGGAACCCAGGGTAAACCTGACTTCCCGTGAGGCATATTTGCTTAGAGTGAGTGAGTACGCCCGTGAGCTTGGAGAGCAAGTATATTTCAGCTTGTTGTGGCTGAGAGCATGAGTGAATACATTCTGGTGAATCCGTGTTCTGAGCTGGATCCTCTGCAGCGTTAGAGCTATCAGGGGGAACAGAGACCAAGACTGCATCCTGAGAGGATAGGGGCACTGGTGACATTCCACACATGGGTATGCTCCTGGCCTGTGTGTCCATCTAACAGGTATTGCTGACTTTAATGAGCTAATTGGCATGCTGTGGCCATTAGGTGAGTGACTTCAAGTTCAAGGCTAGGATAGGGAGAACGAAGAGCCAGGGTCTGTTTGCTACTTACACGTTGAGAGGCTGCCAGGCTGGCCACTGAGCTTTGGCTTTGATTACGGTGAGGACCTCATCACTCTGCAAAAAAGAACCACAGATATTTAGTGAGGAGAGCTGGGCTCAGGGGAGCAAGAGGGTTTTGACAGGGTCACACTGTCTACCCCCACTCACTTACCTGCTATAGAGGCTCTACCTGCCCAGGTGTGGGAACCATCCAGCTCCAGGGTGGGGAAGCCCTGAGGCCTACGCAATCCCAGGAGGCAGGCTGAGTGCCCAGTGAGCCTGGTGCATGCTGGATACTGATGGGTCGGCTGAGCCACACCTTTGGTTTCCAGCTCAGCCCGCCCCGTTGCCCCTGGAGCCAGACTCTGACCTGGGCTCTGCCTGGACAGCCAGACTTCCGTATGTGTCTAACCTGAGGGAACATTGTGTGCTCCGAGTCCAGACCCAGACTGGGGCCTGCCCCAGGCCACGCTGGAGTGGGAGCCCACACTGCCCCCCAGGATCATCACCCCTGAGGCATTTCCTGCTGTTGAGGCTCATGCGCCAGATCAGACTCCTTTAGATGAGGAGGCCAGCACCAAGCCGGGGCCACACCCCGTGCCACTCATGCCTCTATACTCTATTTTGCTTTGGACAGTGTGTAGACCACCCTTAGGGTGTGGGGACCTAAAATAATTTTTTGAGGAAGAATCTGACAATGAATACTTTGAAGGAAAGCATGAAATCATCATTGTAGGGAAAAAATGAGAACTTTGCTGATTTTTGTTAAATATGAGGTTTATTTGAGTTCTTATTTTCAGTTACACACTGGGAGTGAGGGGGTGTCACCTTCTATCTCCCCTCCTGCTGGCCTGGGCTCTACAGTGCTCAGACACTGCTGCCCACTATGCATACAGAAGTCCAGACTGTCGCTGGCTGTGGAAGGAAGAGCTTTGCTGCTGATTAAACAGGTCCCCGAGTTGCAGGAGGGCAGAGGCATGCTTGGACAGTTCACAGCTCTGCCCCAGTTCTTAGAGCTATGCCTGGCTGTGGGTGCCTAGAAAATCATATTTGGAATGAACTGGTGGACTTCTCCTTAGCTGGGTACCTTGCCCAGAAAATCCCACAGCCTTGAGGAGACTGGAAGGAAGGAGGTCAGCAGTGTCTCCAGGATCAGGCGCAAAGATTATCAAAGACCTGCTGGTCTGGAGCACCTTGTTGGTGGGTGGTAAGCCTTTGAGAGAAAGGGAGATCAGCTGGATCCAGCTTGGCCTGGGTGTTACAGATGGTCCTGGTGGGGTGAAGGGCAGAAGTGTGGCCCACAGAGAAGAGCCCCTCCCTCCAGCCCAAGAAGAAACTTGCAGCCTCTTTCTGAGCTCAGGTTTCCCTCTTTAAAAAACATTATTTTAATTTATTGATTTGAGAGAGAGAGAGAAACATCGATTTGTTGTTCTACCCACATATGCATTCATTGCTTGACTCCAACACTCACCCTGAGCAGGGATTGAACCCTCAACCCTAGCTCATCAGGACAATGTTCTAACCAACTGAATCACCTGACCAGGGCTCAGGCTTCCCTCTTTTCATCAGAGTAAAGAATCACTGGAGATCAGGACTTCTGATCAAGATGGAGGCATAGGTAGACACACTGTGCCTCCTCCCACAACCAAAATAAGGACAATAAAAATTTAGAAACAAAAAAACAACCAGTACTGACAGAAAATTGAACTGTATGGAAGTCGGACAACCAAGGAGTTAAAATAGACATATTCATCCAGACTGGTAGGAGGGGTGGAGTTGTGCTGCTGAGTGGAGAGGGGTTGTGGCAAAAAAAGGCGGTGGCTGGAGGAACTGGGTGTGCAGGAGGCAGATTGTGGAGGGGCGTGGCACGCAAGGTGGCTGGCGGACCTGGTGGTCCCACATTTGCACACATATAATCCAGGTGCAACTGGGGAGTGAGACAGACTATGCAACCCAGGGCTCCAGCGAGGGTAAATAAAGCCTCAAAACACTGATTGAAAACACCTGTGGGGGTTGAGGTGCTGGGAGAGACTCCCAGCCTCACAGGAGAGTTTGTTAGAGAGACCCACAGGGTCCTAGAATGGGCACAAGCCCACCCACACGGGAATCAGCATCAGAAGAGCCCAGTTTGTTTGGGGGGAGCAGTGGAAGGGACTGAAATCCAGCAGAGAGTGGAGTAAGCGCCATTGTTCCCTCCTGGACCCCTCCCCCACAAATAGCATCAAAACGCAGCCATGTGGGTTGCCCCACCCTGGTGAACACCTAAGGCTCCATCCCTTACTATGTAACAGGTGCTTCAAGACAAAAAAATGGCCCAAATGAAGGAATAGATCAAAGCTCCAGAACAAATACAACTAAGTGACGAAGAGATAGCCAGCCTATCAGATGCACAGTTCAAAGCACTGGTGATCAGGATGCTCACAGAATTGGTTGAATTTGGTTTCAAATTAGATGAAAAAATGAATGCTACACTAAGAGAAATGAAGGAAAATGCACAGGGAACCAATAGTGATAGGAAGGAAACTGGACTCAAAATCAATGGAGTGGACCAGAAGGAAGAAAGAAACAACCAAACAGAAAAGAAGGAAGAAACAAGAATTCAAAAAAATGAGGAGAGGCTTAGGAACCTCCAGGACACCTTTAAACATTCCAACATTCTGAATTATAGGGGTACCAGAAGGGGAAGAGGAAGAGCAATAAGTGGAAAACTTATTTGAACAAATAATAAAGCATAACTTCCCCAATCTGACAAAGGAAATAGACTTCCAGGAAGTCCAGGAAGCTCAGAGAGTCCCAAAGAAGTTGGACCCAAGGAGGAATACACCAAGGCACACCATAATTACATTAGCCAAGATGAAAGGAGAGAAGGAGAGAATTCTAGAAGCAGCAAGATATAAGGAGGCAGTTGCCTTCAAAGGAGTTCCCATCAGACTGTCAGCTGATTTCTCAAAAGAGACCTTGCGGGCAAGAAGGGCCTGGAAAGAAGTATCCCAAGTCATGAAAAGCAAGGACCTACATCCAAGATTGCTCTATCCAGCAAAGCTTTCATTTAGAATGGAAGGGCAGGTGAAGTGCTTCCCGGATAAGGTCAAGTTAAAGGAGTTCATCATCACCAAGCCCTTATTATATGAAATGTTAAAGGGACTTATCTAAGAAAAAGAAGATCAAAACCTATGAACAGTAAAATGACAACAAACTCACAATTATTAACAACCACACCTAAAACAACAACAAAAACAAACTAAGCAAACAACTAGAACAGAACAGAACCACAGAAATGGAGATCACATGGAGGGTTAGCAACAGGGGAGTGGGAGGAGGAGAGAGGGGGAAAAGGTATAGAGAATAAGTAGCATAGATGGGAGGTAGAAAATAGACAGGGGGAGGGCAAGAATAGTATGGGAAATGTAGAAGCTAAAGAACTTATAAGTATGACACATGGACATGAACTAAAGTGGGGGATATGGGTGGGAGAGGGTGTACAGGGTGGAGGGGAGTGAAGGGGGAAAATGGGACAACTGTAATAGCATAATCAATAAAATATATTAAAAAATAATCATTGGATGCACAAACACCCCATATTCACATGTCTTCAAAGAGCATTTCTAAGTGCTGAGAGGTTTACACTTCTCATGAGAGACATTTTTATTTGTTGAGAATGTCTCCCTGATTTATTCCTTATAAATATCTATTGAATAACTGAAAGAAGCTGCTTATCATGAAGTCACATGTGAGACCTGACCTATCTCCCAAATGCCAGACATTTTTATTTGTTGAGAATGTCTCCCTGATTTATTCCTTATAAATATCTATTGAATAACTGAAAGAAGCTGCTTATCATGAAGTCACATGTGAGAAATGCCCTATCTCCCTATCTCCCAAACTGGGTCTCCCAAGACCTGGGTTGCCAGTGACATCTCATGTGTCCCCTGTCCCATGGTGAACTCTTTGACTCAGAACCTGCTCCTCCTCCCGTGGCCTCATGTGGGTAAAGGCACATCCACCTGCTGCCTGAAGTAGACACCAGGCGTCACCAGCATTTCTCCACCTCCTGCCCCTTCACAGCAATCAGGCCCCAACATCCACTGTGTTCACAGCCTTAACATCTCGTGAATCCTTCCACAGTCTCCTCACTGGTCTCTTAGTCTCCTGCACCCTCCACATTGCTGCAAATCTGACTGATCCACTCCTTGCCTAACCCTTCAGCGGCTTCCCTCACCTTCCATGGTCATTTTGAAATTCCTGGTATACTTTTTTGACTTTTAATTCCAGAATACTCCATGCTTATTGTAGACAAAGTTAGCAGCACAGAAGCATGCAATGTAAATGTTGAGCACTTCCTGCCTCAGCGCATGCCCTGCCTTCTGCCTTCTTCTCCAGAATGTTGCGTTTTGGTGTGCCTCCCTCCAGGCCTTCGACTCTGCAGATGCAACTCTGCATGTGCACATGCGTCAGACACAGCTCCTCATACTGTGCATCTTATTTGCACCATGATTTTTACATTTTCCCCTAATAGTACATCATGGGAAACTTTCTGTGTCAATGGATATAGCATCAGAGCTCTCTTTTTGTTGATTTTGAAGTATGGAAGGTCTTCCAATTATGGTAAGCCTGTTCAAGACTAATAAAAAGGGAATCTAAGAAATGAGATACTGCCTGATGCTGATCATTTTGCCCTGTAAGAAATGCTTTACTGAAAAGAAGAAAATTAGCATGGGTGGAGCCGCAGTGGCCATCGAGTCAGCAGGTCCTGCAGTGTCACCTTACAGTGCAATTAAATCTTGGTTTTTGGGTCCCAGCTAATGACATATTGATTTTGCTTTTGCAGAATAACTCAACAAAAATTGTTTGGACCCTTCATTAGTGTTTATTTATGGTGGTGAAATTCTGTCTGTAGTTTTCAGAGCTGCGGAGGCTCCCAGGATGGTGGGTCCACGTGTCGGGGCATTAGAACAGCTTGCTGCTATAATTTGTTTCATCTAGTGGCTCCACACCATCTGCACGATCAACTGCTTATTGTCTCTCATTTGTGCTCATTCATGTTATCCAATGAAATAAGAAAGCAGGAGCATTCTGGAAAAATTATTTTTAAAGCTAAGTAATTTTGTTACTGCATCAATTCTCTGGTAGAACCCAAGCCCTACAGGAGTGGAGAGTGTCTAGCTTGTTCATGGCCATATCTAAACGCTATGCACGATCAGTAAATTTCTGAAAAAGCAAAGCCACATCATTCTTTTTGATATATGAGTATGTGTAAAATTCCATAGCACAGATGTTCTCCAATATTTTTTTAACCAACATTATTGGTGGATATTTAATTGTTGCCATAAATGATGCATGACAGACATGTGTGTTTATATTTTTTTGTTTACAGACCTAAGGGTTCCTGTGTCATAGGTTCCCAGGAATGATTAAAAGATAAAGCAAATTTAAATTTTTGGCAGGACATACCAATTTTTCCTCAAAATGTCTGCACCAGTTTATACTCCAGCAAGAATGTGTACGTGCCTGCCTATGTCTTCACAACTTTGGACTCACTGGCTCCTATCATTCTCCTTAGTATTTCTAACCCAGCAGGCAGGAACATAATTTGGCTGAGAGCCCAAGCTGTGGAGTCACACCTGAGTTTAAATCCTGGTTTCACCACTTACTAGTTCTACGGCCTTCAGCAAGTGTCTTTACCTCTCTTAGCTTTCTCATGTGCAAAATGGGGTTAAAAAGAGTATCTGATGCACTGGATTGTTTGGGGGAGTACATGATATAATTCAGGTAATGTGCTAATACAGTGCCTCTATCAGTATAAATATTAGTGACTATAGCCCTGGACAGGTAGCTGGGTTGGCTGGAGCATTGTCCCATACACCAAAAGTTTTCGGGTTTGATGGCTGGTCAGGGCACATACTTAGGTCGTAGGTTTGATCCCTTGTTGGCATGCATATGGGAGGCAGCTGATAGGCGTTTCTCTTTCACATAGATGTTTCTCTTCCTCTCCCTCTCACTCCTTTCCTCTCTAAAATCAGGAAAAAGAAGGAAAGAAAGAAAGAGAGAGAGAGAGAGAGAGAGAGAGAGAGAGAGAGAGAAAGAGAGAGAGAGAGAGAGAGAGAGAAAGAGAGAAAGAGAGAAAGAGAGAGAGAGAGAGAGAGAGAGAAAGAGAGAAAGAAAGAACCCCTATCCGTGGGTGAGGATTTAAAAAGATATATATTAGCTACTATTCTTATTCTTACATTCAGGCCAGGCTGGTATTAGAATTGATTTGCACTGCTTGAGCACAGAAAGTGAAGCACATGGTTGCATCTACGAACTAACAAAGCCCAGGAGAGTTGAGAAACCCGGGGAGCAAATGATGGGAGGTTTATGCAACTTGGTGAGCCCTGTATGGGGCCACGGGGGCATTAGGCATTTTGCATTTCGAAGAATGGCAGACTTACATTCAGAGTAAGCAATCCAAACTTTGGACTTAATGAAAAGTCATTTTAACAAGTCTCTAAAGCAAAGAAAGGATCTTTCAACAATCCTTAGAGCCTTTAAACATCTCCCATAGGACCCTTTTCAAACAAAGTATTTTAGGACATTCACAGTTCATGCCTCATTTGGATGACATTAGCAATTTCCAGAGTTATACCAATTAAAATGTAAAAACCCCAAGGAAGCTACAGGTCACTCGTGTCCATCTTCACGGGGATGAGTTCCTTCATTTGGCTTTGGATACACATACTGAGAAGAGGTGACAGCTGTACTCGGGCTCCATAGTTACTGGTATCAAGTGGGAATCAGACAGCCCCAAATGGGTCATGGGCTGAGGTCAGATCCAGAGGAACAAGAGTTTGTGTGGAATGCAAACAGGCCGGGATTGGTTGGAGGCAGACATCACATCAATATCAGGAGATACAAAGTCGGAGCAGAGCAGAGTCCAACAATGTGAGTCTGAGGGGGTCAGGGCAGGGGCTGGTGTTTGAACCACCTTACCCTACACTGACCCTCCCATTCCCTCTCGAGCCACACCTGGTGTGGGAGGACACTGGGCATTTCAGCCAGACCCACAGCAAAAGGCCCACGTCTGTCTCTTCCTCCTTGCCTTACTCCTCATCTCCTCCTCCATTCTTGTGTTTTCCTGGATTCTGACCTTTTGCCTTCATCTTCCAGTCCTGAACCACATCTGTTTCTCACTCTAAGGCCCCTTTGCTCAGGGAGGCAGTGAGGCTAAGCTCCCCCAACATAGCATGTCCTGCCCCAGACCTACAGCCTTGCAGTCTGCCCACCCAACATGCCTCCTCCCTGCAGGAAGAGGAATGGATGCAAGCCATAGTTAGACAGGAAAAGGAGCTGAAACAGGGAGAGACAGCAATAACAACAGTGATGTATTGTTTTTGATGGGCTAGGTACCTTGCTAATTATGATACCTTCATATAATGTCTTATTTAATCTTTACAGCACATTTCAAGGTTGGCATATATTTTTTAATCTTCAGAAACATTCATTTGGCCAAATTAGTCACACAGTCAATGGCAGAGCGAGAGTTTAAACCTCAGTCTGACCCTGGAGACCACAGCCATCGCCCTGTGAACCCAGGCAGAGGGGAGCTAGGACGAGGGTAAGCTGTGGTACAGGGGTCCAGGCACTCGTGCAAGGTCAGCCCCTCAGCCCTGATCTGTGCCTTGTGCATGCCTGAGCCTACTCTGAGTGTTGAATACTGCAGCCACACTTGGAGGATTATCATAATGTTCACAATACTGTTAACGTTAATGCTGTCCTGGTTTTAAAGAAGATGGGAGAGCACAAGTGTCCTTGTGTTGGGGAGAAATTGTTACTAAAGAGGAGGAAGCCTGATGATACTAAATGCACACACAGTGGTACCCATGCATGCACATGTAGTGATACCCACATGTGTATGTGCAGTGATATCCACGTGTGCACATGAGATGATACCCATGCACACACACAATTCTGTCCCATTGCACGTCTTTGTGCATTCCTCAGCTTATTTCTTATGAAAACCTTTGGGGAATAACTATGACATCATTTTGCAGATGAGAAAACTGAGGTTCAGAGAAGCCACATGACTTGTTGAAGACCACCAGGAACCATGCTTCCGATACAAGTGTGTCTAACTCCAAAACTCATGCTCTTCCCGTCTTCCCTGACTGTTCTTCCTCTCCATCTCCCTCTCATTCCTCTCCCACTTTGCTTGTTTTTCCTGCAAGAGCGTGGCTGCTCCTGGCTGACAGTTCTCTCCAAGCAGCCCTTGCTCGGAGGCCCAGGGTCACAGGTTCGCTCTGGGAGGCAGCGCTCGACGTTCTGCGATAAGGTCCTAACGAGCAGTGTTAGGCCCCATTTTCTGCCTCTACCCTTTCCCAGAATCCCCACTTCCACCCATAAAATGTATCATTCTGATGGCTTCTGCCTCCGAAGGGAAGTGGAAAGTCATTCCTCAGTGAGTGTCCTGGGGATGAGCAGCAGGAAATGAGCCATTTTATAGGGTGATAATGGGCCTATAAGCATCTGTACAATCAATTGTGTCCAGTGATCCCTCCTACCATTTCAACAGACTCTGGGTTTATGGGGTCATAAATCAAAACAGACACCTTATATTTCTTGGTGATTTCCAGTTTGCCCACAGTCTCATGGGGTCTCCATGGTCACCCTCTGAGGTAAGCAGGCAGGTGGTCCCATTTCTCAGGTGGAAGTAACTGAGACTCACCTCTTTCCTCTGCAGCTGCTCTGGTCAAGGTCACCTGTGAACTCTCCACTGCCAAAGGTCAATGCCCAGCTCTTAGCTTCTATGACCCTTCAGCAGCACTTGACACAGCTGGTCGCTCCCTCTGCCTGAAGCACTTCTGGCCTGGCTCCGGCACTCGCTGCCTCTGCATTGACCTCGTTGGCTAGTCCTTCTCAGTCTCCTTTGCTGGCCCTTCTTTACCTTTCTCCAACCATTGAAGCGCCCTGGATTCCAGCCTTTGGTCCTCTTCTCTGTTCTGTTTGCACCATCTGAGTGATTTCCTCTTGTTCCATGCCCTAAAACACTAGCTAAATGTACACTGATGCCTCCTCAGTCTCCCACCCCAGCCTGGCCTCCGAACTCTAGACTTGTGTATCTACAGTCAAACATTTTCTTCTGATGTCTCATTGGCATCTCAAACTCAACGTGCTGAAATCAGACTCCTGATCTTCCCCTCCCCAAACCTGGCCTCCTGTTCTCCCCTCCCATGAAATGGCAAAGCTAGCCTTCAGGTTTCTCATCCTTGATGCTTCTTTCTCTCATGGTCTACATCGGACTCATCAGCACATGCGGTCAACTCCACTATTGAACTGTCCGGGGTCTGGTGGAAGTAAGGCCTCTTCAAGTGTGGTTGGTGGTAATATGGGTATAATCATTTATAGTTTTAATTTCAACATTTCACCTAAAATGTCATATGGTGTGCTTGAGTGTAATATTGTTATGTTACAGAATTACATGCTTATTCTTTTGCAATAAAAGATTTTGCAATCAAAAGGGGTATTATTTGTGCTAGACTCCTGTATTTATGAGCCAACTACTTTTTGTCACCTGCCTGCCATCATGTTGGTCCAAGCCACCATCATCACTCACCTAGATTATTGCGCTTGCTACCTGGCGGATTTCTCTGCCTCCTTCCTCACCTTTCTGCAGGCTCACCAGTAGCCATATTCCTCTGGTCACAATCTTCCAATGGCTGTACACCTCACAGCAAATGGGGACCTTGCCCTGGCCCTTCACGATTTTCCCTGTTTTCGTTACCTCGTTAACCTCATCTCTTATAACTCTTCCCTTTGCTCACTTGGTTTCAGCCATCCTGGTCACGTTACTTTTCATCAGACATGCCAGGCACACAAGCACTTGCTGTCCCCTGTGCCAGGAATGCACTGCCTGCCTGCCCGCCCCCCACGGTCAGAACACTCATCCCCTTGCCTCTTCCTGGGTTTGCTCGCATGTCACCTTCTCAGAGAAGCCTTTACTGACCACACTATTCAAAAGAGCAATTCCCTGCCCCTTCCTTCTCCATCACACCAAGCACACCCCCATCACTACCTGCTGATCTTTTTTTCTATAATACTTGTCACTGTCCTGTATACCATGTATCTTGCTTATTTACTTTTTTGTCATCTATCTCCCCTGCTGAATAAAGGCTTCATGAAGACAGGGGTCTGTTTTGCACACTGCTGTACTGTCAGTGTTCAGAACCACACTTGGAATGTGCTCAATCGATGTGTGTTGAATGAATGAGAGACTGTGATGAGGAAGGGCCAGTGTCCTCTGAGCCCCAACCCACCAGCATCCACCAGCCTAGGGTGGAGCTGGGGCTGTGTGAAGTGACAGGGAGAGACCTGGGTGTTGAGCTGGCGGGCACTGGAAGAGCAGAAGGAGAACGCCAGCCGGAAAACTCTGCTGGGACTGCCAAGTAGTAGAAGGAGGGGAAAGGGACAGGACGGAGGGGTCACTTTGGGAACCATGGTCAGAGCTCACAGGTTCTGAGTCTGCTTCTGGAAACCTGGGTTGGCTGTTGGGCGTGCCCATCGCATGCCTTGTCCCCCTGGGAAGCAGCTGCTGTCACAAGCCGCTGTCTGATCAGCTATTTCAAAGCCAGAGGAGGTATCTGAACCCCATTCACAGATCCACAAGATGATGTGGTTGCACAGAAGCATTTCAAATTCAATTTCTTTTTATTTCTTTTCAAACACAGCCTGTAATTCTGATGGGAAAATTGCATAATGCTCGTAGATGACAATTCTCCCTCGAGACTATTGTGAAAGCATCTTGGCATTTCTGAAGCGGGAGAGAAGAGGCCCATCCGCTGCCCGGGCTGCCCCGCTGCCCTCCACCTGCATCTGCCTGTCCTGGGCAGGGGGAGCGCTCTGAGAACTGGTGTCACTCCGGGGCCCGAGGGAGGGACAATCCTTCCATGTGCCTCTATTAGCCATGGGCTTCGATTAGTCCATCTTTTGGTGACCAAACTGCCAATCCCGGGTTTAACCTCATTTTCTGGATTTTCAGTTTGTCCTTTATAATGTGTCCTTCATGATTTTTAATGTGTCCTTTATGATGTTCTCCTCTAAGTTTAAGCAGGGAGCTGAACAGATCATTGAGGCATGTCTGTCTCCCCCATCCGGCCAGCCCCTGGTGGCCCCGTCCTCTCAGCCCTGCTCCGCACCTCCTCCCCTATCTGCAGCAATTAGAAAAACATTAGTGTGGGCGTGGAGGGCAGAGCAGAACAGTAAGAAATGGGCCAGGCCAGGCGAGATTCTGACATCACACAGGAGAGAGCATGCCAAGCAGGGGCCGTCTGCGTTCAAACAGGCTGGGGCTGCAGAGAAGCCAGCTGGAGCCTGCAGAGAGGATGAGCCAGACCAGGTCTGGCTGAAGGGGCCTATGAGGCAACCTGTAAGAGCAGCCCCCCCAACCAAGCTCATTTCCGGTGGTGGTCTTAAAGACACAGCATTCGACAGTCCTTGATCCTCTTCCCTGTCCCCCACTTCCCACCTTCCTCTGAGGACGGATGCCTCCCAACCTGGAAGCCAGTGTCAGAGCAGGGGCTGGACTGTGTCCTCCCTGTGTCCCCAGCACCCACCTGGCTTGGGGGAGGTATGCAAGGAATGGTTAAGGGATGAATAATGGATTAGTTAATTAAACAATTAATGAAAAGGCAGAGGAAGCCTCTGGCCTTGGCTGCCTTCCCAGGGGGTCTCGGGGGCATCCTGTGAGTTGTGGCACTGGGAGGCTGCTGAGGGGGTGGTGAGCAGGAGGGCGATGGCCCGAGTCCCATGTTTAGATGAGCCTGCTGACTGCTGGGGGAGGGGGCAGGGGGGGCAAGACTCCTAGGGCAAGGTGGATATGGGGAGATGGGTCAGGTGGGACTGGGCCAGGAGAGAGCAATCGAGAGGGTGAGATGATGTTGGATACAAGACATTATTAAGAAAGGAGAAGCAACAGGCTGTGCTGATGGATTGGATGTGGGGGGTCAAACAAAGAGAGGTTCGGGATGACCCCACAGGGAGGTATCATGGAGGCAGGTGGAGATGGGAGGCTGGCATTCAATAGAGAACTCAGGCTGAGACATAAATTTGAAAGTCATCAGCATGAAGGTGGCAGTGAAAGCCACAGGACATGGTGCCTGGGGAGTGAGTGGAGACAGAGAAGAGGATGGGGAAGTGCAAACAGCCTAGGAAGGAACAGCCAGAGAGGCAGGGGGGCACTCAGACCAGCCTACAGGGCCTCTGCAGAGCCTGGTGCTGCACCTACTGTCCCCCTACTCTCCCCACTGCCCTCTGCAATCCTTGCTGTCTTCCTACTGCCCCCACTGTCCCCCTGAGGTCCCCCTGCTCACTGCTGCCTCCACTGCCATGCTGGTCACTGCTGAAAATGCAGCTGCAGCAGGTTTAGGAAGAGAGGGAAGGCAAGGCGGTGCCCCTGCAAGCCCAGGCAGCTCTTTCTGAGGAGGTTGCTACGTGGGGAGTGGAGGAAATTGGCAGTAGCAGGAAGGGCATGTGACTATTTTTTCAGAAAATGAGCACCCTTAGGGTAAGTTTGTATGTGGAAGGGGATAATCCAATAAAGAGAAACTGGTACTGCAGGACAGAGAGAGGGCACACTCGCAGGAATGGGGTCCTTGGAAAGATGAGAAGAGCTGAGATCTAGACCAGAGCTGAGGGTGGCCTTCCAGCGAGTGCAGACAGACAGAGAGGAAGGCAGAGGAAGGTAGTCACACATGCCTGTGATTGCTGGCATGCTGGGGGCCGCTGGCAAGGAGTCACTCATCCAACAAATATTGGCAGAGCCCCAACTCCATGCCTGCCTCTGTTCTGGGTGCTGGAGACAGAGCCCTGAGCAAAAGGGACACCAGTCCCTGCCCTCAGGGAGCTTTCCTTGCGAATGAAGAGTTCCAGTGTGCCAGACTTTACTGTCCGTAGAAAACAGTGCAGGGGAGGGCAAGAGGGAGGCCAGTGCTGGGTGGGGAGGAATGCTGCCATTGTACATGGAGCAGTTGAGGAAGGCTTCACTGGTACAGGAACTTGAGTCCTGTGAGACAGAGGTACTAATGCATCTGAGAAGGACCAGGAAAGGACTCCACCAAGATGAAAATATACCTCACATTCTAAAATAGGGTCTTTAAAATAAAAGAAAATAACAGAACCATATTATAGGAAGTTACAGAAAGAGAAACAAAAATAACCCTACCATCCTTACCCAACAGCTATCATCAGTTCGTGTATTCCTTTGTATACATGTATGTCTTTGCCACACAGCTGAGATCATACTTACACACACATTCATTATTCCTATCATTTTCTCATACAATGCTAGCTAGACTATTATACAAATAGATTATATAAACTACCTTATATATTGCTTTATCATTCAATATATCTCAGATATAATTTAATTTGATACACTTCCTTTAATAATTAACCCCAAAATTACATGGTGATGTAACAAAGATACAAAAACATGTTCTTTTAAAAACATTGCTCTATGGTCTTTGGGTTCATCATTAACAGAGCTGTCCGGGTTTCTCCCGCTATCTGAAGGCAGAGCTTTCCTGTAAAAACCTTTCATAACGTGAAATGGCATAAAGCGAAGAAGCAATTGCCTTAGGACACATCTTGCTAACGGATGTGCGGAATAAACTGAGATAGAGCACAGATGCTCACAGACAGTTCAAAGCTCTGACAGCTTGATGCTGAGATATTGGGTGTAATTCCTGGAAAAGGAGCTTGGTGGCGCCAGTCTCACTGCTCAGAGTGTGCGCTGCCTCTATGAGGGCTCACTGCAAACCCAAGGCTGAGCCTTATTTTCTCAAAAGTGAAAATCCTCTTTGGATTTTCTTCCGCTTAGTGAAAGGCGGAAGAAAACAGGTACTAATGTGGGTCTTTTGTAAACGTGAAGTGGTGCATGTAACTCGAACTTTCGAAAAGCAGGAGATACCTGCATCACTAGTGCGATTATCTCTAAAATAAACAAAATAATAAAGCAAGGTACAGTTTGTATAAAAATCTATGTGTATAATAACCTAGCTACCATGGTGCAAAGCAATGGCAGGGACAAAATGTGTGTGTATGTGCCTGCGTGGGCTTGTACGTCTGTTTGCGTAAAGTTTCTCCAGGGTACCTCAGGGGAGGAGGACTGGGTAACCAGGGAGCAAAGAAAGTGAAACTTTTCACTCTGTAACTTTAAATGTCTTTTGAATTTAGAACCATGTGATTATATGGCCATTAATGAAAAATAGGAAGAAAAGGCACTTTAGGTCTGTTTCCCGTGGTTTTCTCAACTGGACAGTGAGGACGGCTTCCAAAGCGGCATGTGTGAGACCTTCACTGTGCGTGCAGGGGGTCAGGGCAGATGCCTAGAGGTGGTGGGCTCAGAGCCAGGGTAGGGGTGTGGGGAAGGGGCAGAAGAACCAGAGCAGGGGCAGAGTTGATAAGGCCATCCAATGGCTTCTCTACTTGACCATTTTAAAGCCTGTTAGGCTTTATTATCTTTAAAATAAAAGCAGTTTTAAAAGGAAATGAAAATTCATTTGTACACTAAGCTCTCCATCTCTCCTCTCTTTCCCCATAAGAAGCTTCCCACCCAGGTGTCAGTCAGCCTGTTTTGCTGGGTCCTTAAATATAACAACATTTTACGTCATCATCTCCCTTCAACCACTGATTTCTAGAGAAAGCTTTCAAATTATTAAGTAATGAAGCTCTAAATGACCTGGATGGGGGAGAAATAAGCATGCCTTAAGGTGCTTAGTGTGTTAGCTTCAAATAAGGTTCCAGAAATGCTGCTTATTTAAGTGGTGCTATTTAAATGCAAAAGAACAACTTGATAAGCTGTGAGAGCTTAACCCTGTCTCATTCCTGAGACCTCCCACCCCCATGTACTCTTGCAGATAACACAGAGGTAATAGGAGAAATCAAGGGACTTTAAGGTCACACACACACACACACACCATACACACACACCTCCACTTTCCATGGTAACCGAAGTTTCCCTAACTGTGAAAACCCCCTTCTAGCTATTACTGTGGCATCATGGAGAGGGAGTTAAAGAGCAGTGTGGTGGAGTATGGTGGACTGAAGTTCAAACCTCTGCTCAACCACCTTCGTGCTGTGTAAATTTGGGGAAGTCACTCATCCTTGCTGAAAGGGTTCCTCATGTGTACAACACATGTTTACTGAGCTCCTTTTTTGGGGGGGTCAGGGCAGTGGACAAGGTGGCAATCCCTGCTCTTACGGGCTGTGTCCTCTAGTGGGTCAATAATAACTCGTGAAGATTGAATGAGATAAGGTAGGTCAAGAGCAGGTGAGTGGTAATAAAAAGGGTAACGATGAGCACTTAGATATATTCTTGTCTCTCCACCCCGCTTCTTTCACTATGATCTCCTACTCTTGCCGACCTACCTTTCAGCCTAAATCTCCTCCATTACCTGTCATGTCCAGGTTCTCTCAAGGCTGTGAGTCCCTTTGCCTGGAATGCCCTTATCCCTTTCCTCTTAAGCAATCCCTCCTCTGAAAAGCTGTTGTCTTCTTTTTTGAATAGAAATTTATATACAGCTGTCCACAGTAATCCTCCTGGGATATGTTCCAAGACCCCCCCGTGGATGCCTGAAACCACAGATACTGTTGACCCCTATATGTACTATATTTTTCCTATATATACTTATGAAACCATTTATAAATTAGGCACAGTAAGAGATTAACCAATAACAATAATAAGATGGAACAATTATAGCAATATACTGTAATAAAAGTTATGTGCATGTGCTCTCTCTCTCTCATACCCATATCTTATTGTACTGTGCTCACATTTTCACCTAAAGGAAGCACTTTACAGCTTCTCTTTGGTGTGTGAATTGCCAGCACCACTAGACTTGCAGTTTGGGGCCATTATTCAGTAAAATAAGGGTTATGTGAGCCCAGTCCTGAGATACTATGACAGTAGATCTGAAAACCAAATGGCTACTAAGTGACTAGCTGGTGGGGAGTGTGCACAGTGGGTACACTGGGCAGTGGGGTGCTTCCTGACCCAGGTGGGGTGGAGTGGGACGCCACGAGCCTTCCTCATGCTACTCAGAATGCCATGCAACAGAAGACTTATGGATTATTTATTTCTGGAATTTTCTATTTAATATTGGTTGACCAATTAACCGTGGTTGACCATGGGTAATTGAAACTGCAGAAAGTGAAACGAAGGATGGGGGAGGGGGGCTACTGTATTTAAGGGATACAACATGATTTTTGATATACATATAAATAGTAAAATGATTACTGCAGCCAAGCTAGTTAACATATTGATCTCCTTACATAGTTGACTTTCTTTGTGTGTGGTGAAATCTGCTCTGAGGAAATTTCCTGTGTACGATACAGCGTTATTAACTATACTCATCCTGCTGTGCATCAGATCTCCAGACTTGCTCACCCTATGTAACTGAAACTTTGTACCCTCCGCCCAACATCCTCCCATTTTCCCTCCTCCCTGCCCCTGGTAATTCCTTCACAATGGCCCCACACTCTCGAACCAGCCTTTCCCATGACCTCAATCACATTGTATTATCATTTGCATGATTATTTGTTCACTTAATGTTTCTTTCCTACCAAAAGGTGCCTGGCAAAGCATCTGTTCTATAGTATTGGTACCTGATGAAATCTATTAAATGAACGTTCAATAAATGGAAGTTTCTATTTCCAAATGTTACTTGTGAATTAGGAGAGGACCTGGAAATTATTATGGCTGCCACCCAAAAAAGCATTTGTAAAACTCTGGTTTTCATGCCTCACAGGAAAGATCTCACTGGGTTTTATAGTAATCCCCAGCAGAGGTGACTAGATGACTCCCAATGTTCTCCTTTCTCAGAGTAAGGTCTGAGGAACCCTAGGGGTCTGTGAAGTCATTGTTGGTGCCTCAGTTCTCTGTGGGAATATAAACATTTTATATTCCTATGATAATTAAAAAAAATCAACTAAGTAACTATGAATGATCTCAAAGTGACTTAATCAGGCACCACTGAGCCATTTCAGTGGCCAGGACACATTTGTGTTTCCATTCCACTGCCACTGTGCACAGCTTTATTGGGGGCTAGTGTGGTGGATCCTGTGACTCTGCCCAGATTGCGCTAGCCCTTAGCTGTCAGTTCTTTTGGGGAATTGTGTTGACTGTATGAAACTGCCTCCTTCCAAGGGCACAAAGGGGACTCCTTGCCCCCAAGTCAGGGCAACCCTGAAGAGCAACCCCTGCCCAGTGGATTGGCAGAGGCCTTCTTTGGGCTTTCAGCCCAGCTTAATCTCTCCCTCTGCAGGTTTCTACTTTAGTCCCCTCCCTTTCACAGGTGTGTGGGTCCCAAGAGCACTCCCTGATAGCTTCCTGCACGCTAATTTTGACTCAGTCTGCTTCCCAGAGAACCCACTGGCTACAGTTACTGGGGGGAAAAAAAAGAGAGGCAGAGTTAACAAATCAGTGACATTCTTACCAGGTAAGGCCCAACTGATATGTGCGATGTCAATGGCTGGGAGTAGTGGGAGAGGTGACTTGGGCCCAAGGACCCTGGTATACAGGTGCACCAAGCTCCAAAGGACCTGGGTCTGGGCAGGCAGCATCGCATGCAGATTGTGAGCAGTGACTTAATTTCAGCAACAAGCATCACCCACCACATCGAAACAATGCTATTAATTAGCATTTTAAAAGGCTTTTAGTTTTGTTTGTATTGTTATTATTGCTATTTTGCTTTAATAGTCATATGAGAGCTATAAGAATAAGGAGTTCATATGTGTTATCTTTGCACATATTTAAATACTAATATGGTAAAAGCATTTCTAATTCAACCCTGGGGGTTTGTGAGCTTATACTTGACCTGCAAAAGAAGTCGATACATTACTCAGGTTTGAGAATTATCCAACTGCAAGAGCATGGTATTAAGAGCTTGGGTTTTGGAGGCTCTGTGGCTTAACTGTGTAACCTTGGACATATTACTTAACTCTGAGCCTTGATTTTTTTCATCAGTACAATGGGGATAATGATATCTACCTTACGGGCTTGTTGCCAGATTTAAATAGAGAGCAGGCTGACAGCTTGGGGTGGGGGGTGGGAGTAGTGGTTAGAGGATGGAGGGATAGAGCAAAAAAGAAAAAGAACTCATGGACATGGACAACAGTGTGGTGACTGTGGGGGGAAGGGGGCCTTTGGGTGTGCAAGAGGGTATGAGGGGGATAAATGGTCATGGAAAAAATACAATAAAAAAGAAAAAACAAGTGAACTAAATGAATTGTGAATGAATGTAGCATACTTGCACAGTTCCTGATACATAGTAGGTGATCAATAAAGGCAGCAGGCAGGAGAGGCCTAACAGCAAAAAATGCACCTCTCTGCAAGCGCTTTCCTGACCTGGAAGACCTCCTCTGTCTTCAGCTTTTAGGAAAGTTACTTCCAACAAGAGTTAAGAGTTAAATTTGCTTAAAAGCTAGCAAGCAAGCACACACTAAAGCCCCAAGGCCCTCAAAAGTGAAAGGTTAAAAATAGAAAACTAAGAAGAGCTATGGCCTAAATTTACATTCAGAGAATTTTACATTTAAGGACCACTCAGTGCATGAAATAAATATTCCTGTGGCTGAATAAAGGCTCCCCAATATATCCATGTTCTAATGCCTGGAACCTGTGAATGTGAATTTGTATGTTCATTAGAACTTTGCAGGTGTGATTAAGTTAAGGATCTTGGGAGAGGGAGATTATTCTGGATTACCTGGATGGGCCCTAAGGGTAAGTGTCTTTATTACAGGGAAGCACTGGGGGATTTGACTACAGAGAAGGCCATTGAGGATGGTGGCAGAGATTGGAGTGATGTGGGCTCAAGCGAAGGAATGCCACCAGCCACATTCTGGAAGAGGAGAAAAGCAGCCTGGAGCTTCCTGAAGAAATCAGCCTGGCCAACACCTTGGTTTTAGCCCCGTAAAGCTCATTTTGGAATTCTGACCTCTACAACTGTAAGAAAATAAATTTGTATTTTCTTAAGCCACTAAATTTGTGGTAATTTGCTATAACAGTGATAGGAACTAATACAATTCTTATAGGCCTTACTCACCTTTGAATTAGTGAGTTTAGTGAAAACAGCAAAACAAAAAAGACTAGTCGTAAGCAGGGAGAGTGAAAGGGTCGTAGTTGTTAGAGTCGGCAGAGCTGGTCTGAATCCTGGTCTCTCCCCTTTCTAGCTGTGTGACCTCAGGCCTGTCAGTCAGCTTTTCTGAGCCTCACTTTTCCCCTGTCTAAACTGGGACTAAACATAACTCATGGGGTTGTGGTGAGGATTAAATGTTGAACACCTTATTAACCATAAACCTATGTGAACTATTCTCATCATTATTATTACTGTTTAAAAAAAACAAATTGAAAATTTTAATCAAGATTCCACCTCTTAAGAAGATGGCCTAATAAAGCATAAAATGTATATCTAAGGAGATTTCATGAATGCTGGATTTGGGCATGCTGACTCAATGTTTTGGGGCACGCTGCTGAAAAAGCTTGTTTCTTAGACCCCTGTCTGGTTCCCATTGAACTTCAATAAACTGCCCCCAAGGCTCACCTTCAATTCCTCCCACGTACAACCCAGGCTGAGTGTGAAACTGTTGTTGTCACTTGGGCTTCCCTCGGATGAGATATTTTATTGTCCTGAAGAAGACAATACCAGTAATCCAATCATCTCTAACTCTTGGGCAATTTTCCTGCACTTGAAGATTCCTGAATATAAATCATGAAATAATCCATGTTTGCAGCTATAACAATAAAGGTGGCTATGATTTTTCAAAACGCAAGATTGCTCACATATCTCCAGTCTATCTTCATTGGCACAGCACCATCTCCGAAAGCAAAAGGGAGAAAATAAGTAGCTTAGAAGTTTGAAGCTGGAACCTATCAACATTTTTTTTTTCCTTTTTGAAATTTAATCAAACATTTCTTTACTTAGGTAGTTAGGAAAGAATTGCTGTTTTGATCGAAACTAGGTGTAAGTTTTTTTTCCATTTTTAAATCATTTTTGTTTTCAGTTATAGTTGACATACATTATTATATTAGATTCAGGTGCATACCCCAGTGATTAGACATTAGATAATTTACTAAGTGGTCATCCCAATAAATCTCATACCTGACAGCATACATAGTTATTAGAATATTGTTCACTATATTTCCTCTGCTATAATTTACATCCCCATGACTATTCTGTAACAACCAATTTGTACTTCCCATTCCCTTCACCTTTTCCAACCATCTACCCAACTTCCTTCCCATCTGGCAACCATCAAAATGATCTCTGTATCTATAAGTTGGTTTCTGTTTTCCTTGTTTATTTTTTTTTAGATGCAATTGATAAATATATACTTATTGTCATTTTATTGTTCACATTTTTAATTTATTCTCCTTCTGTTCTTTCCTCTTCACCTTTTTCTCCTCCTCCTCCTCCTTCTTCTTCTCCTTCTTCCAGAAGATTCTTTAACATTTCATATAATATTGGTTTGGTGGTGATGAATCCCTTTAGGTTTTTCTTGTCTGGGAAGCTCTTTATCTGTCCTTCGATTCTAAATGATAGCTTTGCTGGGTAGAGCAATCGCAGTTGTAAGTCCTTGCTTTTCATCACTTTGAATATTTCTTGCCACTCCCTTCTGGCATGCAAAGTTTCTTTTGAGAAATTGGCTGATAGTCTAATGGGAGCTCCCTTTTAGGTAACTAATTGCTTTTCTCTTACTGCTTTTGAGATTCTCTATTTGTCTTTAACCTTTGCCATTTTAATTATGATGTCTTAGCATGAGTCTCTTTGGGTTCATCTTGTTGGGACTCTCTGTACTTCCTGGACTTGGACTTGTATGTCTGTTTCCTTCACCAAGTTAGGGAAGTTTTCCATCATCATTTTTTTCAGATAGATTTTGAATTTCTTGCTTCTCTCTTCTCCTTCTGGAACCCCTGTGAAGTGAATGCTGGTATGCTGGAAGTTGTCTCAGAGGCTCCTTACACTATTCTCATTTATTTTTATTTTTTTCTTTTTGCTGTTCTGATTGGGTGCTTTGTACTCCCTTATATTCCAAAGCACTGATTTGATTCCTGGCTTCATTCACTCTACTCTGTCTTCCCTGTAAATTCTTCTTCATCAGTTAGTGTATTCTTCATTTCTGACTGGTTCTTTTTTATGCTGTTGAGGTTCTCACTAAGTTCACTGAGTATCCTTATAACCAGTGTTTTTCACCTTGCATCTAATAGATTGCTTGTCTCCATTTTGTTTAGTTCTCTTTTTGGGGTTTTGTTTTGTTCTTTCATTTGGGACATGTTTCATTGTCTCCTCATTTTGGTAGGCTCCTTACATTTGTTTCTAAGCCATAAGTAGAGCTGCTATGTCTCCCACGCTTGGCAGAGTGGCCTAATGTAAGGTTGTGTAGGGTCCAATGGCACAGCCTCCCCAATCACCCAAGCTAGGCACTAGAGATGCCCTCCCTCTGTGGGCTGAGTAATCCTGCTCTTGTAGTTGAGCCTTGATTGCTGTTGGCACATCAATGGGAGGGATTTACCTCCAGGCTGATAAGCTGCAACTACTGGCTGTGACCACCAACCTCTGACCACTGTGGAGGATCTGCTGTGCAGGGGGCCCACCCCATCAAGCAGGACTTACTTCAGTGGGGTTCTGGTGCCTGCTGAGTCTTCCCCTTCAGGGTGTTGCTTCTAGAAGTGGTTGGGTGGTGATGCTTCAATGTGGTTTGAAGCTGTCTACTGGGTGTATTGGCTTTGTGCTCCCCCCGGGGGTATAGGCCAAGGTCAGTTGCCACCTGTGCTCTGCCTGGGGCCACCTAGCATAAGCTACAAAGTGATCTGCAGATAGCTGTTACTTGTACTGGGTTTGGAGGTGCTTCAAAGCTGTGAACCAAGGCCAGCTGCCACTAGTGCCAGGTCTGGGACCACTTAGTAAGAGGTACAGGGCATTCTGAGGCCAGATGCTACTTGTTTGAGAGATTTTAGGAAAGTCTGATGCATGAGTCAGAACAGGCCATTTCTATGGAAAAGCTACTGAAAATAGCTTGGGTGAGCCCAAAAGTTGGGTGGGGCAGAGCCTCAGGGAATCACCAGGATGGTGAGAGCAGTGATAACCAGGTTGATGGAGTCTCAGATATGGTGCTTGCCCGCTGTTTCTGTGGGGGGAGGGCTCAGAAAAGGAACAACGGCCTATGCCAGCACTTCTGTCTGGGAGAAAACTGCCTCCTAGCTCTCATCCTGATGCCAGGCAGTTCAGTTCCTCCCCATATGTCTCTGGTGCCTTTTAAGCTGCTGCTCCAGTGCTGGCACTCAGAAAGCATTAGTCTGAGTAAGTCCATATGCAGGCCTTTTTAGAGGAACTGGCTGGGACTCCAGAAGCCTTCTATGTCCCTCAGCCTCAACCTCACTGGTTTTACAGCCAGAAGTTATGGGGACTTTTCTTCCTGGCACTGAAACCATAGGCTGGAGAGCCTGGTGTGGGGCTGGGACCCCTTGCTCCTCAGATATCCCTCCTGATTTTTATTCCACATCTCTGACCTTCCTACAAGTCTCAGCATGGTTTCTTCTTTAATTCCCTAGTTGTAGGACTTCCATTCAGTCAGATTTCAGCAGTTCTGAGTGATAGTTGTTCTCTAGTTTTGTTGTAATTTTTTTTAGTTTTGTTTTTTAAAAACCATTTTTATAGTGGAAAAATGTATTCACTGTAGAACACCTAGAAAACAGATAGGCCAAAAAGAATACTATAAAAACAATCTGTACATCACCCACAGATAACCACTGTAGCTTTTTACATTTTAAGCCATAAAACAGACACTTCAGTGTGCCCGAGTGTGACATTTATGGAGTCACCAGTGCAACTTAATTCCAATGATGACAGGAGCCTGGATTCTCTAGTCCTTTGTGTAGCTGGGCCCTGCTGCAAGTACACAGGCCTGGCCTAGGAAAGGTCACACCCCAAAGTTGGAGAAATCATAGGAATGGCTTCCCACTTCCATCTTCCATCATCTGCACTCTGGAGAGAACACCCCCAAACCTGCCTTTGTATTCATGCAAGAGACCTCTTAACTCAGTTCCTGCCTCCAATTTTACTCTCCCACTCCCCTGTCTAAACCTTCACGGGGATCTTTTTACAGCATACATTTGACCAGGTCATATCACTTCTTGAAATTCTTCCTTTGGCTTTAGGGATAAAGTCCAATTTTTTTTTAGCATGGAACACAACAGTTTCACTCTTTGGCCACCCTATCTCCAAGCCTCATATCTGCCTCCGCTTACACGTACTCTTTATCTACGCACCACCATCCTTAACTTCTTCATTATCACCAAACCAGCTATTAAGTAGTGAGTGTGGTCTATGTGGTAGGTACCTATAGTTTTATAAGGGGGAATTTGCATGAGAGGAAATTCCTCAGGGAAACCAAACGATTCATTCTCTTCACACAGTTAATAAGTGGAGGATCCTGAATCTGAGCCCAAGGTCCTGTGATGTCAAAGCACAATCATTAGGGTGTCTGCCTTCCTACTGAACGGTTTACTGTTTTGGTTTTTTTTGTTGTTGTTGTTCTTTTTTTTGAGCCAGATATGCTTTCTTTACGCTTCTGTACCTTTGCATAAACCACCATCTCCCTGTGGTTCCTTTTAACCTTTTCTCACCTAGATAATGCCTCCTGGCCCTTCAGAATGCAGCTCTAGCCTCCAGTTTAGGGTAGTGCCCCTCCCCTGTGCAATCAAGGTACCCTGTGTTGACCCAAGTCATGACCAGCAGTTACTTCCTTACATATCAAGCATCTCCTCCCTCCCCTTCCCCACTGTGAGTGCCTCCAGGGGGCAACTGTGTCATATTCATTTCTATATTCCTCCTCCCCACTCCTCTAGCATAGGATTTGGCACAAGGGAGACAATAAATGTTTGTTTAATAAATGAATGAACAAGCAGCATTTCCTAGAGCCTTCAAATAGGCTTCAACTAATCAAAACTTGATTTGCTTATAATGTTCCAGCCAGAAGTGGCTTAGAGAAATAAGGAACATGAAACTCAGGAAGAATTCTTTTCCACCAGATTCCTTGCCAGGCTGGAGCCAGATGAAAGAGCCCATCATTTGTAAGTAACTGCTGATCTTCAGTGGTGCAGGAGGGAGCTAGACTCCCTCATCTTTTTTTTTCTTCAGTCTTTAACTCTTATGATCAGTCTTCAGTCTTTTCTTCAGTTTTTAACTCTTATGAACTCGTATTGGTTATTTTGTGATCCAGATAAGATCCAGTGGCAGGTGAAGGGTAATAGAATATGCTACCCCAACATATGCAAATGAGGACTCAGAGTGACCAGAAGGTTGGGAGGTGGCAGAGACCAGGACAGAGGCTAGTTTGGCTGGGTGTGAGGAGCCTCAAGGGAGCATAGTTCCTTCCATAAAATGAAGTGTGAGGAGGTGATAGAAATGAAATGGAGCCTCATCCCTTCTCTTGTGTTGAGTCATGTTGAATCTGGGGAAACAAATGATTTTCACTTGAGAGATTGGGGGCATATAGACTGGATTTTTGGTAAGAAGGAGATGGAGACAATGCTATGTGATAGGCTTTGGGATGTAAAGAAGTTTTGGAAGAGACATGAGAACCATCTAGACATTTTCCCCTGCCAAAAATGTCAGTGAGTCCACCCAGAATGGATATGTAGATTCCCCCAGTGTGGCTGTCCTGCTCCATTTATTGTATATCATTTATCACACTGGATTATAATTTTAAAAATGTATCTATGTCCTAAGTCCAATTCCAGTAGTGGAAATAACCAAGGTCTTGAAATAAGATAAACTAAGTTTAGATTCTCATTTTTGTTTTAATAGCTAAGAGGCCATGGGCAAGTCATTTCACCTGTCTGAACTTCAGTTTCTTCATGCTTAAAATGGGTACAGTAATGCTACCTACCATATGGGTTGTAGGGAAGAATAAACCAGATATTTTTGGAAGCTCCCACTGTATTGTCTGAGATACAGTAAATTCTCCATAAGCCTTGCCTTTCCCTCCTTGACTAACTTATCTTTGTTTCTCCATGGTCTGGCCCCATCGATAGTTTCATGAAGGTGCACAAAATATGTTGGTTGAATGAATAAGTTGGTTGAAGGAATGAATGGGTAAAAGGATAAATGAATTGATTAATGGATGCTAATTTTCAGAGAGATATACTGTTGAGGAAACCCAAGGCACTCTGGAGTAACTGACAGCACTTCCTTTGCAATTCTTTTAAGCATTGAGCCCAGGCCAGGTCCTCTGTCCTATTTCAAGGTCAGGGCCATTCTTCTCTCCTGACCTTGGCATAACAAGGCATGGAAAGCTCGCAGCGTTTTTCTATTTTAATCCTACCATCCATTTAAGGGGCTATATTTTCTCTGGAAACAGGGGGGTGAAATCACCAAGATAATGGATAATAACATTAACTACTGGCATTATCCAGATATTATTCAATTAAGGTAATAACTCCTAATGCAGGATGAATTGCTTTTATCTTAAGAATCCAATTCAGCCATCAGCTCACCATCATATTCAAATGACAGAAATTACCTTTAAGTCATAGATTTGTAATGTGATGTTGGAATGGATTTCTAATTATATTTTACAGTGATGTTTTTAAGGTTGGAGTGTATAGTTTGTATGTTTTCACTTTCTATCACCAGATAATTTGAAATCCCTTTCAAATATATAATGCACAAAAATTAGAAAATTTTGGAAGAAAATTACTTCAAAAGAGTGCTTAAAACATCCTAACAATTCACCTTAGTAAAAAAAAAAAGAAAGAGAGTAATATTGTCATTTAACTTTAATACTAGCCCTCAGAAGACAGAGATAGGGAAGATAAATCATCATCCCAGCTGAATTCAAGAGCTTTGTCATCTAGGATGTTGGCTGGACCAGTATATTCCTTTCCTTTCCTGATCTAAGACTTAGATTTTGATGGTGTGTGCAGAGGGGGTCAACCAGAGGAACTCAGACATGCTCAACAGTGAGAAATAGGAAAGTCAAGTGGATTTTATAAAAACCCATGAGTGCTATGTAGCACAGCCGACATGTATGAGAATGTCTTTTGGAGAAACCATAATCTGAACTGAATATTGCCTGGGAAGCCCAGAGTTGAAGCAAAGGGGTGTAGTTGAATGATTTTAATGGACACATTCATGGAGCTATCAGATGCACTTACCTCCATTATGGGGATAGACCTGCCTGTAGGTCAAAACACTGCCTGCTGGCCGTGGGAGCCTCTTTTCTAGACTGGACAGAAAACTTTCTTCACAAACTCCTCTCTTTGCCCACCATCTTTCTAGAGGCCACGCAGACCACTCCCTTCTGTCTGCATTTTCTTCCTTCATCTAGGCTACAATCTGATATGAATAGGGGGCAGTTTTATAATACATTTTTTACTTTAGAGGATACACCAAATTTGGATGATTGGAATTTGGCCATCACCCATTCGTAACTGGATTGCAGGGTCACTTCCATGTAAGGTTTAACTTGGACCATCTTCACTGTTTGTTCCTCCTTCAGCTCTTATGGGGTACCTGATCTCCTCATTACGGGGACCCCTTACCATGGCTTCATACTGACTACATTGGCTTTTAGAGAGAGAGGCTAAACCTAGAATAGATTTTCCCTTACAGTCTGAATTTAGTCGTCAAAGTTTTCTAGCGAAGGATGATTTCCCTGCTGCTTTTCAATAAAGTTGAATGTGACCACTGCAGGTAGGAACATTGCAATGAGAAAGACATAGGAAAGTTCCATAAATTAATGTGTGGAAGGAGAAATCTATATTTATTCCAGCTCTTTTAAGTGAGCTAGATGAATGGCTTCCGGCATAGGTGGCAGTGGGTGGGGGTAGGCTGGGCAGCAGGATGGCTTTCTGCACCCATTCAGCATGAAAGGACCTGACAGGCAGGAACAATTCAGGGAAAGCCCAAAGTAGGGCCAGATTCTTCCTCAGCTAAGCCACGCTCAATTCCCACTGATCCCCCTGAGTGCTTTGTTCATTATCCACAGCCCAGAGCAAAATTCAGTCCTCTACTCTTCAGAATTCATGAGACAGAAAAGTTATTCTATCCAAATTGTTAACAGACAAAGCTCATTTCAACCTCGCCTGTAACTGGGAAAACAATTTATGGCAGAGAAAAGAAATGGATATTTTCAGTTTGCTTTTCTAGGCTGTTCCTAATGTGGTTCCAACCTGCCCTGAGACCGTCACACAGCTTTCCTTGTGGCACTGAACCCAGCTGATGGATGGAGGAGGCACAACTCAGCTAACATTTCACAGGTCCCTAGGCAATCCTGTTGCCTACTTGTCACCAGGGCCAGAGATATATTGGCTGTGAGGGCACGCCTACCACCTGAATGTTCCTGGAACAAATGCCCCTCTGATTTGGGGCTGACACTTCATTCATTCACCACCCATTTATTAGGTGTCTGCTATGTGTACCGGGTGCTGGGAACACAGAGATGATTAAGACATAGTTCCTGCCCTCAAGGAGCTCGTATTTTATCAGGGGGACAGATGGAACACATCATGACAAGTTGGGGAGATAGTGGCCCCAGGTGCTGAGGCTGCACTAAGGTGGAGCTATTCACGCTTTCTGGAGTGGCTGAGTTTTCTGCAGGCCTTTCACAGCATTTGACATAGATGGAGTGCAGACCCTCTGCTGGGGGAGGAGATGACCTGGGAGGGAGGAGGAGGTGAGATATTTGGTTTTTCCTAAGTCTCCTATCTTCCATCTCCTTGTAAGAAACGGCGCTGGGAACAACAAATATCATAGGTGTGACTAAGTCAGTAAGACTTTAGGGTTATCATCAAAGAAAATAGAAGAGGGCATGTTTGCATTCTTCATTTTCAGCACAAATTATTAGCTGTAGTGTAATGTGGATGTGAGGATTATATCTTTCATTTCTTAAACACCTAGGCTGGTGGTTGCAAACTGGAGTGTGCATCAGAATCACCAGGAGGGCTTGTTAAAGAGGTTGCTGGGCCCCTCCCTGCCCCCGGAGTTTCTGACTCAGTCTGAGGTGGGGCCTGAGGAGAATTTTTATCTTTAATAAGTTCCCAGGGGACAACCACTGACTAGACAGTATCTGTCACCTAGTAAGGGATCAATACATGAAAGTTATTAATAGTGTTAGGCACTATGCTTAGTGCTTTACATAAACTAGCTAACTTAACCCTCACTGTAGCACGATATTACAGGAATTATCATTATCCTCCTTATTTTATACATGAGAAAGTGGAGATTCAATGAGCTCAATACTTCCTCTGGGTTGCAGAGCTAATAAGTAGTAGAGATAGGATATTGAAACCTAAGTCTTTTGAGTAGAAAATTCATGTTTTTTCTGTCACCCTTTTCTGCCTATTCAGTAAAATATGTGTTTTTTCTTTCCTCTTCTTCTTCTTCTTTTTTTAATACAAAAGCTAAAGATATTTAACTATAAATAAATGGAATCTAGAGTCATAACACCCTTATTCCATTTCAAATATGTCCCCAAATATATTAAAATTATCCCTCAAGAGCCAGTGGAAAGACCATTTCCTTCTTGAAAATAGTTGTGAAAATATATGAGAGCAAGAGCTGGCTGTGCCCTGAGCCCAAGGAGCCTTCTAAGCCAATAGCCATCAATCCCTCCCCGCTTCTTCTTAACTAATGAAACACATTTTGTTAAGCAAAAGTATAGTCAGAACCCCAATATATAAAAATATATAAAGCAGAGAGGAATAGAGCTGCTTCTATTCTTATGAAACAAATGTTAGTGCTAGCTAAATGACTGAACTGGCCCCTGTTTCTATACTTATGAAACAAATGTTGGTGTTAGCTAAAATGACTGAACTGGCCCATACTGGTGTGGCTCAGTTGGTTGGGTGTGGTCCCAAAGCGAGGGATTGCCGGTTCGATTCCTGGTCAGGGTACATGCCTGAGTTTTGGGTTCGGTTCCTGGTTTGGGTTGAAGAGGCAACTGATTGATGTTTCTCTCTCACATTGATGTTTCTCTTCCTCTCTTTCTCCCTTCCTACCCTCTCTCTAAAGTAAAAAATAAAATCTTAAAAAATAAAATAAAATGACTGAACTGTGAACACTTATGGGCAGAAACTGAGACCTCTCCCCATGGGAACATCAGCTCTGATAGAAGCAAGAGAACCTTCTGATCTGCCTTGCAGACAGATGTTCTGACAAAAGTGGATCAGTGAGTTTCTCGGAACCAGAAGAAGGCAGAAGAAATCTCAGCAACACCCATGATGCACGCCACCTTCTCCCAAAAGGCCTTCATCAACACCCTATTGAGGTGGGGTTGGTTGGTTAGATCTAGCTAATGCTGCTGTTAGGCCTTCCTAATATGAGTGGTTTTTAACACAAATTAGATCTAGATTATATTTATGGATGACAAGTGATTTACTGAACTATTTGGCTTATTTTTTATTAACTAATTCTTAGTCTTTGTGAGGTCAAAGTAAGGTACCACATCAAATACTTCTAAGGAGAAGAACCCCACCAAGCAAACCCAGCTTCTAGTTATCATTACTATTTAATGAGAGATTCAAGAAAGCAACCTCTCCTAAAAGGGAGTTATCTGCACATTATCTGCTTCTGTTTGGGTGAGTAGACCAATACTTGCAGGTGTGTTCCGAATGCCCTATGATTCACTCTCCAGCCCTGGGTGTGAAGACCATCTGCACTTACATGGCTGATTCATAAACCACCCCCAGATAGCAATTCATTATTTAGAGTTGAAGCTTATCTACCACCACCTATTCATTTCTTTTTGGGCTGTCAAGAGAGACCAAGAAGTAATTATCTCCCAGCACCTATTCTCCCCATTTTCCTTTTGGTAATAACTTGCAGCCAAGTGTGGCCATGGGATCATTGTTTAGCCAATGTGATGCAAACAGAAAGTATGTGTATAACTTTTTATCACCTTGTACCATTTGTCCTGATACAGCCCTCTGAGGTTCTTCCTGTATCACAGGAAGCTATTTGCCCTCCATTTCCAATTCCTCTTTCCCACTGTTTGGGAAGAAGAAGCAACAAGAGCACCTGTCTTGGACACAGATATGAAAGCTGTGTACAGAGCCTGGCAGAAACAGACTACTAGCCTTGTGATGCTCATCTTTGCAGTGTTATATGTGAGGGAAATAAACTTCTGTCTGATTTAAATCACCAAATTTTTGGTTTCTTTATTGCATCAGCTTAGTTGATAACTTATGCATGTATCAAAGATGGCCATAAATCCTCACATTCCTCCTATTAAAAGATGGGGGTCTATGTCCCTCCCCCTTGAATGTGACTTCTTTGTGGCTGGTTTGGCCAGTTTATGGGACCAGGCCTTAAGAAACTGGCAGTGTACACTTTCTGTCTTTAGGGACACTCTCTTTGGGAGCACTGAGCTTTCATGTAAGAAGTCTGACTCTCCTGAGACCAACATGCTAAAGAGGCTATGTGTGGACACTCCAGTTGACAGTTCTAGCCCTCCACACACCCCTCCAGGGTTCCAGCTATATGAATAATGCCATCTCTGACCGATTAGACCATCCCATTTGTCAGCTGAATACCATGAGTAACCTGGTCAATAGTACTCCGAGAAGAAGAAATCACCCAGGTTTTCACATGGGGAGGCAAAGTGTGGAACTACTATACTGATCTTATGGCCATAAACTGAGCCATAGATGGCATGTTAAAAATGGCAGAGTAGAAAGGTAGAAGTGTCTTAGTCCCTGATGACATCAATGAGCCACTGTCCTAACCTTGGAACCACCTATCTCCCAACTTCTCATTTAGTGAGATAGAAAAGTCTATATTGTTTAAGCCACTCTTGATTAAGTTTTCTGTTACTTGTGGCTGGCTGCATTCTAACAAACATTTTCCCCCACATCCTGTCTCTCAAGTGGAGTTTGCTACAGAGGCCAGAGGATTTGGCTGGGTTTGAAATCAGACTCTGGCTTTAACAAATTTACCACTTGGGAATGGCTGATTTGTCCTGATACAGCCCTCTGAGGTTCTCCTGGAACTTGATGCATAACTTCCAGTTATTCCAGCTGGGTGGACAACACAGGTGGAATTCCATTGCACATCCTCTCATCTGCTTTCCCTTCACCCTTCTTCTCCTTCCTAGAGTCAGGGGCTGGAGGAGAATCTGGATCACCTCCATGACTCCTGGATGGATAATGAAGGGAATTCTTTCAACAGCTCCCTCAATACAAAGTATGTCTGACTGAGGATGAAGATTCTATAGGCAGAGGACTGGATCTGAGAGTTTCTCCACTAGAACAACATGGAAGAAAGGGCTTAAACTCAAGGAATGGAGCAGAAGCAAAACCATGCAGAAAAAAACAGATCTAAGAAGCCAAACTTTGGAGGACACCGAGCTGAGGAGGACAAGAGACATATGGGAATGGGTTTTGGAGCTGGACAATCGTAGTGAGGGATAGGAAAGCAAATGTATGTGATTTGGAAACATGTTTGTGTGCTTGTGTGCACACATGGGGCTGGTGGACGAGCCCAGAGTAGCAAGCTGCTCGTGCTTGTTGACATCTGGGGCATAGTGCGTGGGTGCTTTGGCTGACTCACCTAAAAGAATCTGAGGGAACACATGCTCAGGAAGCCTATTTATGTTCCAAGATGCAACCTAAATGCAAGTTGCTCATGAAGTCCTTGCTCATCCATCCAATTGATCTGTGGATTAATCAATTGACCTGGAGACCCAATTGATCTACAGGGTGTGGCTTATGACCTAGTTATAGCATTTATTTCAATTTCTCATATTTTACAGCCAGCAATTGTTTAGCCATTTTCTCAACTGGATTAAAGGACCTTTGAGGGTAGGGACTATTTCTTAACTCTCCCCTTATAGCATATACCACAGAGCTTTGTAGGTAGAAAAAGCTCAGTAAAGATTTTTTGATTAATTACTATGTCTACCTTTTGGCTTATTTTTCTGTTGACATTTAGAAACAGATTAGAAATGTTTTTAATAGTGAATTTTTTTCCAAATGACAGAATAAACATAGAAATCCATCATCAAGTAGCAAAATAAATCTTACATGGAATAGTTAAACATATGTAAGAGGAAAGGAGAATAGGGAAACAAGAGAAGGAGTTGGAGGCTGAATATTTCTCTCTGTCTTAGCCCAGCTCCAGGCAAATGAATGCCCTCTGAAAACTTCATCAGCTTTTTTCTACACAAAGTGCTTTCTGACCATTGCTCTACAGTGCCTCTCCTATTTGGACACAGAGTTTCATTTATTAAGGAAACATAATTGGGCTCCATTTCAAAAGGATGCACAAAGCCCATTTTGTTGTCCCATTCAAAAGCTGAGTTTAGTCTGGGTCAAGCTTTTCTTTCAAAAATAGGACCAAAATAAGAATGTCACTACTATTATAACTTAATATTGCTTTAGGCAAATTGCAAAAGGTATAAAGAACAATAACTGTTGGAAAGGGGATAAAAATAAATCAACAAGTTTTGGTATTCAAATTTTGGTACTTGAAGATTTGGTATTCAAATTCAAAACTTTGCAGCATTACTGTACATAATATGTTACTATGTACTATATATACTGTATTACCATACATAAGCAGTAAACAGCTAGAATGCATATATTTACAACAACATAAAACTATAAGATGCATGCAATGACTTGAGAAGTTAAGTGTAGAGACAATTAATTTTAAATAAAAATCTTTTTTCTTAAAATTTGACAACATGATTCTAACATGTATTAGGCAAACAAAATATTAAGAGCATATAAGGATATTTGGAAAAGAAGACCTCTGGTTAGATAAGACTAGAACTGTAAATTTTATACATATTATGAAGCATGAGCAATTAAAATAGTATAGTACTGGTGCAAACCAGACAGTAGAAGAGGATTAGAAGCATTGAAACAAACCTATTTACATGTGATAATCTGATGTATAATGAAGTATGACAAACAATGGGGCAAAGGAGGTTATTAAATAAACAATGATACTAACTTAAATATCATATATAACTAAACATGTGCCAAATATACTCAAATGAATTAAACAATTAAATGTATATATCTATGGGACAACCCCAAAAAATAGAAAACCAAGGCTGCACCAGAACTTGGGGCCTGTAAACAATGAACTTGAAAACCTTTTAAAGGCTTGAAGTGATAAAGGAAATAATACTAGAAGAGATAAAAAGATTCAACTGGATAATTAATACCATATATTTTAAAAATATTTTATTTATTTATTTTGAGAGAGGTGGGGAAGGAGGGAGAAAGAGAGGGAGAGAAATATCAATGTATGAGAGAATCATCAATCCATTGCCTTTCAGACATGCCCTGATGGGAAAGAAACCCGCCGCCCAGGCATGTGCCCTGATTGGGAATTGAACCAGTGACTCTTTGCTCTGTGATATGATGCCCAACCACTGAGCCACACTGGTCAGGGTGATGCTTAATATAGTTTAACCATGAAAATATAAAAAAGAAAAGAGAGACTATTGAGAAAACATTTGTTTCAAAATAGTACAATCAATATCATCTACAGAATTTGTTAAAATCAAGAACATGTTTACTTGTAGAAAAAAAGTCAGATGTATGAAGATATTCAACACAGCATTATTTCTAAGAGCATAAAATAAATTTTTTTTCCTTTTTTAAAACTGAATTTATTGGAGTGACATTGGTTAATAAAATATATAGGTTTCAGTGGTATACTTCTATAATACATCATCTGTATATTGTGTATTCACCATCCCAAGTCAAGTCCCCATCCATCACCATTTACCTTCTCTATTCTCTTCTCCCTCCTTCCACTCTCCTTTCCCTCTGGTAATCATCAGATATCTCTGTGTCTGTGAGTTTTTCTTAGTCCTTTCACCTTTTAGCCCAGCCTTCTAAAGTCCCCTCTCCTCTGACAGCTGCCAGTCTGTTCTCTGTGTCTATAAATCTGTTTCCATTTTGTTTGTTAGTTTATTTTGTTCATTAGATTCCAAATATAAATGAAATCATATGGTACTTGTCTTTCCCTGACTGGCTTATTTCATTAAGCATAAAGAAAAACAAGTTGGAAGAACCATGCTTCCTGATATCAAAGTATGCTACAAGGCCACAGTAATCAAAACAGCATTGTACTGACATAAAAACAGACATATAGATCAATGGAACAGAATAGAGAGCCCAGAAATAAACCAATGACTTTATGGTCAATTAATATTTGACAAAGGGGGCAAGAACATACAATTGGGTAAAGATAGCTTATTCAATAAACAGTGATGGGAAAATTGGACAGATACATGCAAAAAAATGCAACAATATCATCTTCTTACATCATATGCAAGAATAAACTCAAAATGGATTAAAGATGTAAATGTTAGACTGAAAACCATAAAAATCCTAGAGGGAAACATAGGCAGTAAAATCTTGGACATTTCTCAGGAAATATTTTTTCTGATATATCTCCTCAGGCAAGGAAAACAGGAGAAAAAAATAAACAAATGGGATTACCTCAAACTAAAAAGTTTTTGCACAGCAAAAGAAATCATCAGCAAAATGAAAAGACAACCCACCGAAGGAGAACGTTTTTGCCAATGATACATCTAGTAAGGAAGTAATACCCAAAATTTATAAAGAACTTATAAAATTCAACACCAAACCCTCCCTCTCAAATAATCCAATTAAAAAATGGGCAAAGGGCTCCAGCTGGGGAGCTCAGTTGGTTACAGTGTTGTCCTGATATGCTAAAGTTGTGGGTTTGTTCTCTGGTTAGAACACATGCAAGAATCAACCAATGAATAAACACATAGAACAACAAACAGATGCTCTCTCTCTTTTTCTCCCCCTCTCCCTCTTTCTCTATTACTCTCCCCCTGCTCTTTCCTTTCTCTATCTCAAATCAATAAAAAAAAATGGGCAAAAGATCTGAATAGACTCTTCTCTAAAGAGGACACAAAGTATGGCCAATAGACATAGGAAAAGATGCTCAACATCACTAATCATCAGAGAAATGCAAATTAAAACCACAGTGAGAGCTCACCTCAAACCTGTCAGAATAACTATCATCAATAAATCAACAGACAATGAGTGCTGGCCAGGATGTGGAGAAAAGAGAACTCTTGTGCACTGTTGGTGGGAATGCAGACTGGTGCAGCCACTATGGAAGACAGTATGGAAGACATTCTCAAAAAAATTGAAAATGGAACTGCCTTATGACCCAGCAATTCCGTTTCTGGGAATATATCCAAAGAAACCCAAAACACTAATTTAAAAGAATATAAGCACCCCTATGTTCATTACAGCATTATTTACAATAGCCAAGATTTGGAAGCAGCTCAAGTGACCTGCAGAGTCAAAAGTTATTTTAATGGTAATGGAAGACCTAATAAATTAGAGCCAACCAATTAAAAAATTCATCATTTAAAAAGTCACCGTGAAAGATGTGTCTCACGTAATGGAAAAATGTTTATGATGCAGTGTTAAGTGAAGAAAGAAAACATAAAACGCTATGTGCCACATGGCAACTCTGTGCTCTGGCCCCGGACAGCAGTTCATAAAAATGAAAACAGCTGTTAGAGAGCTGGGTTTGGAGTGAGTTTTGAGTTGTAAACTCATATGATATCAGGGATCAGGCAGGTGAGGATGGACAGGAAAAAAACGCAGTGAGGCGTATGATGAGCTGGAGAGTCAGGCTGAGCCAAAGTCATTCAAGTAAAAACATTAAAGCACAAAACACTCAAACCCTTAGATTTTGTGGAACCTTCTTCAATTGGAGCAGAGGGTGTGAGGCTGGAGCTACATCCCCCAAGTCAGATCTCCATGGAGACCTGACTCTTAGGTGCCTATGGAACACCTGAAGCCCCATGGAGGAGTTTGAAAGCCATGGCAGCAGGTAGCTGCACAAGGATTTTAAGTAGAGAAGTGATTTGGTCAGATTAGCAGGGCCACACTATGCCAATTTAAGAGACTCTTATTGTCCATGACTTTCAGTGTGTGACCTTTGTACAATATTTCTTTTAATGTTGTTGTAATCATTGCTTTTATGAAAATGAAATTCAGATCCAAACAGAACTAGTTAAAAGAATGTATGCTCTTTATTAACACAGAGCTGCTTGAGTTGATTATGAGTCTGTGGCTGTGTCTTTGAATTCCTTCTGAATCAAGCTGTTTGGGAAAATGCCAACTTGCTATCTGGTGGTGAATTAAACAGCTACACATTCATCCATCAAACATTTATTGAGTGCCCACCACATGCCCGGGTCCTGGAGGAAGATGGAGAAGGAAAGAAATAAGACTTGGACGCTATTTTCTATGAGTGTGCAGACTGGCCCAAGATACAGACACATATAACAATCCCATCACACGCCCAAATGCTATGGGAGTATGGGAAATTACTGCAAATGTAGGAAGAGTAGCACTCAAAAGGCAAAATTTGAACCACATCTCAAAAAAGAACCCAGGTCTACCTGGTAGGGAAGACGGGAGAACGTTCAGGCAGAGGGAACAGAAGGAAGACTTGGTGTGCGAGAGAAACTCAAGTCTTTGGGAGAACTGGACTGCACCGGTGTCCTGGGGGCTGTCTGAGAGGCAGATGGGATACAGAACAGGCAGGACTTGTCTAGGTTTTATCCTTTAGGCAGGTGATTTTCAAACTTTGTGTCTGAGTCACACAACTCTTTGTTGATAATCCTGCTTGGCAGCCCAACTTGCAGAACAGATGAAGGGAGAGCGTCTCTGAGTGGAGCAGAGCAGGTGAGGCTGAGAGTCCCGTCCCTCCCCCTCAGACCCCACAGAAGCCTTCGCTGAGGCCCCACAGAACATTTTTTTGGTATTCATTGTTATTATATACTTTATTCAAACCAAAGTACGATAACACAAAGAAAAGACTGAAGTGGCAGCTTCCCAGAATCTTCACGAGCTACCGATGCAAACTGGCTGGAGACCAGTCCTGGGACCCAGACAGCAGAAAAGGACAGACAAGTCAGTTGCATGAACACAGAGAACATAAGACACAAGATGTTTCACAGCTTTTTGGTTTGGGTTTTTATGTTAAACATATGGATGTCACAACTTTACATTTTAAATTAAATACTCCACATATTTTGTGAGACCTCAAGATATTCTACATTTAAAGCACCCTTAATGTCTTATTTTTCTACTTCCCCTTATTTCTGCTCATATAACATAAAGAGCATTGTATTAATCTGATTTTTGGGAGAACCTTTTTGTATGTTATGTGTTAGGTGTTATGTGTTTGTTTGCTATCTCACTGAAATGTTTCGTGTTGCAGACCAAAGTCTACTTATTTCAGGAGGGTGGGACCATTGCATTCTTAGCCCTTGTCACAAAATATGTGGAGTAGTAATTTAAAATGTAAAGTTGTAAATGCAGCCCCCTCCAACCCGCTGAACAATTTGAAAGCTACAGTTGTGCACAATAGAAGCCACATGAGGATTTTCGACAAGGAATGACTCAATCAGATTTATAGGAGTCAAACCATGTGAAATTTAAAAGATTGCTTTTATACTGAAGATAGGCCCTTGGCAGTAATAGCAAAACACCCTGGATTTCTGATTTCATTTTCTTTGTACCTGAGCTGCTAAGCGTTATGGATTTTCGACTTCCCTGCTCCCACTGCTGGAATGATTGTTTCAATTTTTGAAAAGTGGAGAGAAAATGTCTTCTACCTTAATGTCTCCCCTGGTGCCAGGGAACCAACACTAATGTGTCAATGGACAGTGCTCACTCAATCCCTTCTTTTAACTCAGTGCATAAAACTCTCCAGGCTGAGGTCGAGTATCCTGCAAATATCTATTCATAGGCTCCAGCCAACAAGGGACCTGAATGTCATCTTCTTCCCCAGTCCTCTCTGAGGTGTGAATCTCTTCTTGAGCCACTGGGTGCTATTCAAAGTACCTAGGTGTGTGGCACTGACTGGGTGGCTCATTGGTTGGGGCATTGTCCTGTACATCAAAAGGTTGCAGGTTTGAGTCCTGGTCAGGGCACATACCTAAGTAGTGGGATTCTTGCTTGGGGCCATTTGAGAGGCAACCAACTGATGTTTCTCATTCACATCAGTGCTTTTGTTTGTTTTTTTCTCTCTCTCCCTACCCTTCCTCTCTAAAATCAATAAACATGTCCTCGGGTGAGAATAAAAGAAATACCTGGGTGTGTGTTGGCCAGGAGCATGCAGACACTTAGGAATTTACAGATTTGTTTTCCCTAAAAGCTCAAATTCTCCATCTGCCACCTCCATTCTAGGTGACTGTGTGTGATTGGGCATCTGGTACAAAGCTCGTTGGAACGGACGTCTTGATGTATGAATATCATCTTTTAAGGGCATTTACATGGCACATTTCTCTTTCAGAGGATAAAGTATGATGCTGTATTTCAATAAAGCAGGTGCTGCTTCCTCTTGCCAAATCCTGCCTTGGATATTTAAAGCAGCCCACCTAACAACGAGACCCAGTAAGTGGCAGCAGCAATGTCTGCATGTGGGGCTGATTGAACCAAAACAACTATCTTGTTGGAGAGGTGATTAGGTGATATTAAGTGTCAAGATCTCAATGAATTACCCTCACAGGTTTCATAAAAGAGAAACATGATCTTGTTTCTATTGCTGCTGCCTCAAACATAAACATTTTTGTCTGTTCCTTTGCCGAGAAGTGTAACTATTGGCTTTTGAGTTTGCAATACATTCTAAGGATGAATTAGAGGAGAGACTAACCTCTTAAATCAGGAGTTCTTGGGCCCTGGCAGAGTGGATGAGATTTTCTGGGCCTCGAGGGCGGCCTTTCATTTGTTTCTTGTCATTTGGTATTTATCTTTATGGCATGGTAGAAGGTAGATCGGGGTTGATTAGAGAAAGGCACTATTAGCACGGACCACAGAGACTAACAGCTCCAGAGCTTCCAGAGGAATCTGTAAAGAGCAGTGCCAACACCTCTGCTGGACTCTGCCGGGTGTAATCAGTGATATACAGGAGCCCACAGTGAGATGGCCTTAAAACTTGGATTAAAGGAAAGAGTACCCTCTGAGAGTTGAATGAGTCAAATAATCAATGGTATTAGCCAGCTGCAGAAATCGTGGTAAGAGATGGGATGCATCCTTAAGTGTCAAGCAGGGAGAATAGGGTCGAGCATGATTGAAAGTGGAAGAAACTGAAGGCTAGTCAGTGAGTTAGGCTCAAAGGAAGCATAGATAAGCTGAGGAAACTTGGAAAAAAGAATCTGGGAGGGAGACTTTGGTCAACTGAAACCCAGTCTGGGCAAGCAAACACAGGATCTTGGAGGCATGAGAATCTCCCCCCACCCCCCCGCCCATTGGAGGGTGTTGTCTCCTTGCCCACCTTCCTTCCTTATGTGCATTCAACACATAGGCACTGAGCATTACTCTGGGCCATACACTGTCCTAGGCATGGGTGGTGGGATGCAGTGAATAAGACAGAAAGGTCCTTGTGTTCATGGAAGCTTCAGGATGCTAAAAATACAAAGGTGCAAGATCACTTCAGAAAGCAATAAGCACTATGAAGAAAATATTAGAGGATGACTGGGGGAAGGGAGAGAAGGTCTTTCTGCACAAAGGAAGTGAGACAAATAGCTTTCCAAGTCTCACCCTGGTCTGGATGACAGAGCCTTGGGGAGTTCTTCCTTCTCTTTGCTGGGATCCCTGCTGATCACAGAGGCTGCTGGGGAGGTCCCCAGATCCTGAGTAAAGAATGCTCTAGAGAGCAGATGAAAGTACTCTGCTCTGTAGCTAGGGGCTTCCCACTCTGTAAATGGATAGTCAGCCCTGATGTAGGCATGAGGCTTTGCTCAGGTTGGGTAGCCTGATGTGGGCTGCCTAACACACAGCAAGTACTCAGTCAATATCACTTATGATTATTCTTGTTGTTGAGGTTGTGAGATCCCCCCAACCATGGGTGAACGTCTCCTTAGTGACAGACATTTGTAAATGAGATGATGTCTTGGACTTATGCTTGGTTCTTGCAGTGTTCAATCAGAACTCTCAATTTAGGATATTAATCTATATTAGAACCTATTCTTGCTAGAAAAATCATATTAAAGGGATATACATATTGTTTAAACCAGGATATCTTTTCAAATAAGTCAATACAATGAAGAATTTATCAATTCTATAGGTGAAGGAATAATCTTGTAGCTTAATTGTAAGAAAAGGAGCTAAATATATTAGAAAAAGATGGTTACTCCATCATCTCATTACCTCTCATAAGTTCTCAGAGAATTTTTTGTTCCTCCTTTATTAGAACCCACTACTTAATAGTTATCTGCTAATAGAGCCATGACTTAAGATTGGATGTATTAGGTTTTGTCCTTCTAATAGTAATCATTTATTGGCACATGTGTATTTACTCAGTTGTATCTATTTTCCCATTTAAATTTTAAATGACTACTATGGAGTTGGTAGTTTTATTATCCCCATTTATTATCCCCATCCCTATTATGGACAAGGAAACTGATGCTCAGAGATGGGAGGTAACTGGCCAAAGCCACACAGATGTAAGTAGCTGAGAGGGATTCAAACACAGGCCGTTTCACTCCAGAGCCCGGCCTCTCAGCCGTCATCCTACACCAGGGGTGTCAAACTCATGTTCACTGGCGCTACCTCAGCCTCGTGGTTGCCTTTAAAGGGTCGAATGTAATTTTAGGACTGTATAAATCTAACTACCCTTAACAGTTAAGTAAGAGCTCGGCACTGCTGCTGGGTAGAAACAAGGTGCTGGGCTGGATAAAACAAGGTGGAGGGCCAGATTTGGCCCCTGGGCCTTGTGTTTGCCACCTGTGCTACAGACTCTACAGTGTAGAGGACCCTCTTGGAATCTGGGAGCATTACAGGTTTCTAGGAATCATTTGTATAACTTTAGAGCAATCTCCAAAAGTGAGAATACAGAAATCAGCCAAAAGATCTTTTACATAAAGACTTAAAATATGTGAAGTTAATTAAATGGATGTTAAAAATGTTTTCTTTTCTATCACCTTGATGGAAAGAAAATGATTATAGCTACGGTATTCTACCTTCTCTTTTTTCTTCCTTTCCTTCCACAAATATCATATATTAGCAAATACTGAGGAAGCAAGGCACTAAGCAAGGAATTGAAGTTTTAAAAATTAATAATTCAAAGTCCCTGGCTCAAGGAGCTAACCCTCTAGTACACAAGACAAGCCATAAACTTGACTGCTCTCTTAATTAGAGATAAGGAAGGAGCCATACATGAGCTTAGGGGAGGAACATATAATTAGGAAATTAGGGGTGTGGATGGAGCATGGAAGGCTTCCCCAACTAGGGAAGAAGCAGAGGAGAAAGAAGAAGACATAGGGTCAAGGAATATTTTATGATTTAGAGGTCCTTTCCTTTGGTGGTTAGCAATGTTTATTTGTTTCTGGACACCACCCCCCACCCCAAGCCCAACATTGGACTCCTACTTAAGTTCTAAGCAGACTTCTGGTCAAGATGGCAGCGTAAGTAAACACGGCTTGCCTCCTCGCACAACACATCAAAATTATAACTACATTATAGAACAACCATCACTCAGAACCTGCAGAAATCAAGTTGAAGTCTGCCAACCACGAAATTAAAAGAAAAACCACATTCATCCAGACTGGTAAGAGGGGTGAAGATGCAGAATGGGCTCGTCCCACATACACATGTGGTAGAGAAAAATTTGGGAGGGATATCTCAGGAGCGAGGAGTTTCTGCAGGTGGTACCCAGCACAGGGTACCAGTGCCAGGAAGATAGGGTCCATAACTTCTAGCTGCAGAAATCAGCAGGTAGAGTTGGTAGAAGAAACTTCTGGAGCTCCAAGCAGTTGCTCTTAAAGAACCCACACATTAACTTACCCAGACTCACTCCCTCTGAGCTCCAGCACCAGGGTAGCAGCTTGAAAAGCACCTGTGCCATACAGGGAGGAACTGCAGTGGTTGGCATCAAGGCAAGAGCTGGGAGACAGCTTTCTCTCAGATGGAAAGGCAGGCAGAACCACAGAGCCGGCAGGTAGGTGCTGTATCTGAGACTCCATTAACCTGGCTGACACTTTTGCCCTGCCCTGGAGATCCCCTGAAGCTCTGTCCCACCCAACTTATAGCTGTTAACAGTAATTTTCCCATACGAATGGCTTGTCTTGGCTCAAGCTTCACAACTTCTTAAATCCTTTCAAACAAACAACAGCTGGCCTCAGTGAGCCCCCAGGCCCTTTACCTCTTGCTAACTGGCTCCAGGCATGGCACTAGCCAGCCTAGATGGACAGCTTGGCTTCACCTGGGTCTCCAAGCCCAGCACAAGTAGGAGTCATCTCAGATTACTCTATAGCTCAGGCAGGGTAGCCCTGGGCAAAACACAGGTGGGGGCTGACCTTGGCCTGAACCACCTGGGAAACCCCAGAGACTGCATATTCAGTGGATAGCTAGAGATCATGTTGGAGCACCATCACACTGCCCCTGCACAGCTGATCCACCACAGAGGGAGGAGGTTGGTGGTCAGTGGTCATAGTCAGTCCTTGTGACTGGTTGGCCTGTGTAGATCCCTCCCATTGACCTGCCAACAGCAACCAAGGCACAGCTACAAAGGAAGGGTATACTCAGCCTACGTGAGGGACACACCTTGAGTACCCAGCTTGGGTGATAGGGGAGGTTGTGCCACTAGACCCTACAGGATACCACTGACATTAGTCCATGATACCAAGACAGGGCATCATAGCAGCTCTACATAACGCACAGAGAGAAACACAGGGAGGCTGCCAAAATGAGGAGGCAAAGACACATGGCCCAGATGAAAGAATGGATCAAAACTCCAGAAAAAGAGCTAAAAAAAACAGAGGTAAGCAATCTATCAGATGCAGAGTTCAAAACACTGGTTATAAAGATGCTCAAGGAACTTAGTGAGAACATCAACTACATAAAAAAGATCCAGTCATAAAGGAAGGATACACTAACTGAAATATCAAACAATTTATAGAGAAACAACAGTAGAGTGAATAAAGTCAAGAACCAACTCAATGATTTGGAACATGAAGAAGCAAAACAGAAGGAACATAGGAACACCAAGAAGAAAAAAGAATCCCCCAAAACAAGAATAGTGTAAGCAGCTTCTGGGACAACTTCAAGTGTCCCAACATTTGCATCATAGGGTTGCCAGAAGGAGAAGAGAAAGAGCAAGTAATTTGAAATCTATTTAAAAAAATAATGAAAGAAAACTTCCCTAATTTGGTGAAAGAAATAGGCATGCATGTCCAGGAAGCACAGAGAGTCCCAAACAAGATGAATGCAGAGGCCCACTCCAAGACACATAATCAAATTAAAATGCCAAAGATTAAAGATAAAGAGAGAATCTTACAAGCAGCAAGAGAAAAGCAGTTAGTTACCCACAGGGGAGTTCCCATAAGACTGTCAGCTGATTTCTTAAAAGAAACTTTGCAGGCTGGAAGGGATTGACAAGAAATATTCAAAGTCATGAAAAGCAGGAACCTACAGCCAAGGTAGCTCCATCCAGCAAAGATATCATTTAGAATTGGAGGGCAGATAAAGCGCTTTCCAGGCAAGAAAAACTAAAGGAGTTCATTACCACCAAACCATTATTATATGAAATGTTAAAGGGATTTATTGAAGAAAAGAAGACCAAAACTATGAACAATAAAATTACAATAAATATATACCTGTCAACAATTGAATCTAAAAAAAAAAAAACTAGGCAAACTGGAGACAGAAGCATGGATATGGAGAGCATTTGGATGGTTGCCAGATGGAAGGAGGTTGTGGGGGAATGGGTAAAAAGGTGAGGGGATTAAGAAGTATAAATAGGTATGGGGATGTAAAGTACTTAGAATAGTTACAGGATGTAAAGTACAGTATAGGAAATGGAGTAGTCAAAGAACTTGTATGCATGACCTATGGACATGAACAATGGTGTGGGGATTGATTGCCTGAGGGAGTGGGAGGTGCTTGGTAGAGGGAGGAAATGCAGGAAAATTGGGACAACTGTAATAGCATAACCAATAAAATATAATAAAATAGTTCTAAGTAAATTTGTACCACCAAAGGGTCTCATACTTTTCACCCCAAAGTGGATTGTGCTATGAGATTTTATTCTGGAAAAGCTATTGCTGATATCAATGAGATATTTGATTAAATATGAAGGTAGGAGCAAAGTTCACTGAAGTCCTGAGACCAATTTAGCTAGAATCCTGGTTACCTCTTAGAAATCTTATTGTCTTGCTTGAGTGACTTTTAAAAATACAACCAAAACAGAAGCATTTTTTTCTCCTTTAAGTGGCAGCTTTCGAAAGAACTAAGAATGCAAACGTATCATTGCAAACAAATTACTAAATAAATAATTTCGTTCCAAAACAGCTGTTGTATATACAAAGTAAGATAAAGTAGCTGTAATGTTGAAATGTTTTTAGATAAGGACTTGAGATCACTCCATTGGTCCAAGGAACTTCACACCCACTCTGAGATGCTGAGCCCAGGGCCCACATGCCTGAGAGTGAGGTTGTGTAGAGGGGCCACAGCAGAAACGCCAGCTCAGAAGACACCATCTTTATCCACAGCAGCATGTATGGGGACCCAGTCAAATAAGACATTTAAATCCAGCCGACATTTACGGAGCACCTGTTATGCCAGGTCTGTTTGCTTTCATAATATCCTATCACTTTTTAAAATTCCATAACAACAAACAAATCTGTTAATATGTATTAAGCTTATAAAGGCTTGGTATTAAAACAGGATAGAATAAACACCCTGGGTGAGCACCCACCTTCTATTCCAGCTAGAGGATTGAGTGTTGTCATAGGGGAGAGGGGTCTGTAAGTCCTGCCACCTGCATTTGCACCTCCCTACCTTCGACCTGGCTAGGCAGTTTTCAAACTTGAGTGTGCATAAAAACTCAAGGTCATACACATAAAAACCCCATGTTCTGCACTTAAAAAGCAACTTCAGGGACTTTAAGGACAATGACGATGATGTGTAATTTCTGCACTGTGGAACAATTTTAGAGGCCAACCTTCACCCAAGAAGGGACACTTCTGTCATTATTCTAGTTAGTATCTGCATGTTGGCAGTGGGGGTTAATTCGACAATTGCTTAGACTCTATTTTTAAGAAGAATTAGAAGTCTAGGAGACTTATAATGCTAAAATTCTGCTAACAATGGACATTTAAACCCCAAAACAAAATGAAATGCAACTAGAATGAGCAAAGAAGTGAGTGTGGCCACAGGGCAGGGAAGGTATATATTCACAGCTTTCTAAGGTCCTATACTTAATTTGCATTCATAATGCTGCATTCTTTTTTCTTAAAACTAAATAAGCACTAAGCCCCATGGATTCTGGATTCACCCCTCTATGAAGCAGTCACTATTCTCGAGCCCTAACTTTAGTTCTGTGCTTTCTGGCACTGAGGGAGAAAATGGGACCCATGAGTCCTTACTCACTATGTTCAGCGAAGTCAGGAGCAAAGTCAGAATGTCCAAAATACCAAACTGAACTGCCAACCTAATTTATGGAGGCTGAGCTGACAGCTGCAGAAAAATGAAGCCTCAATGTTAGGAAATAGTGCTATGTCGCTGCCTTATTTGTTAATATTTAATTTACTTACAGTTCACCAGTAATTCTGTAAACAGACATTTATCAAGTTCCTACTTTGTAACTGGCCCTGAGCTCGAGTCTGAGGGAAATATGAAAGGATGGAGATCAGATCATTTTTTTTTAGTTTTTACTCCTAAGTTCTGAGAATAGGCAGATCAGTGCGTACTGAAAGCAGGGAAATACCTAGACAGAGGTAACCCTGAACTGAGGCTGGGATCAATCGCAGACCTGCTCTACTTCTCTCAAGTGGACATGGAGGATGGGCCGCCAGTTGGAAATCAAGGAACAGGGATGTTTGATCTCCTTTCCTCCTTTTCTTTCTTCTTTCTACAGATGCTTATTAAGCACCTTTTCCTATTTTAAACAGCAGCTTTGTTGGGATAAAAAAAAGCATATACTCTACAACCTATCTTTTTAAAGTATGCAGCTCTGTGGCTTTTAGTGTAGTCTCAGCAGTGTGTAACCATTGCCCCCCTCACCCCAACCCCACACCCATTAGCAGTCACCCCCCGAGGCAACTGCTCACCTGCCTTCTGCTCCTATAGATCTGTCTGTGCTGCACATTTCTGAGGACTTGTTGTGTGTCAGGTCTAAGGCTGGGAATGGGGCCTACAGATGCTCGTTTCTCCCCCACCCCACCTAATCTGCTGTTAGCTTAGAGAACACATCCCTTCACTTCCTCCAGGCTTCAGAGTATTGTCCCCTAAAAATGAAAGGGATGGGTTTCAGGTTCTCTCCCCCTCTAAACATTCCACTTTAAAATGTGTTCCTTGAGGAAAGCACGGAGGAAACACGACTCTCAAATGCTCATGTTAAGAATGGAGATTGCACAACCTTCCTAGGGACTCCTTTGACAAGATGCACTATGAATACTAGAAATGTACACACCCCTAGACCCGGCAATTCCACTCTTAGGATGGTCCTTAGGCATGCATTGGAATGGTCGCAAAGATATATGAACAGGGGTGATCACGACAGTGTTGACCATACTATTGAAAACTGTGAAATGTCTGATAAGAGAGGGTGTGACCTCTATATTCCACACCGGAAGCCCCAGTTAAGAACCCTTGTTCTAGATGACATTCTAACATTATCCACACTCACACTAGCCCTTCTTCACACTACTGACTTTGACTGACTTTACTAGCCACTAAAACCCAGTACAGCTCTCCGATCTTATTAACCGTGCTGTTGCTGTGGGGCCCAAGTGTGGGGCCTGACATTGACCCTCCCCCGTAACAAATTGTGATCACAGGCCCTGCCCTGACTTGCACTATAAAGAAATCCATGATATCACAAGGTTTCTGATGGTGGGACTTTGCTCCATTATCTTTAATGATTCCAGCTTTTGTCCTTTGACTCCGGGCTTTTACCAGTCGTTTGTGCCTTCACCATTAATATCTCACGCTCTTTCAACTCATAAATAACTTTCATCTTGTTAGAGAGCTTGAAAGCCTGACACTTTTATTACATGGTATTTTCAGACTTATTTGTGATCAAATAGAAATGACTTCATTAAGGGCTCTGCAAAATCAATTGATCAGAGACAGCCACTTCTTGAACTTTGGTGTCTAGCAGAAGTGTAATTTAGAGCTTGGAAATAACTTTTTATATTTTCATAATTTTAAGAGGGCAGGGTAGTCGCTTTTGGAAAAAGGCATTATTTCTAGCTACTTAGTAGTGACATGTGGTGAGGCAGCTAAATCAAATGATAATATGTACAGCAAGCACCATTAATTTCCAGCCCACTTACTCTCTACTGGAGACATTTCAATATCTCAGTGACCTCAGCCAACAAGGACCATCGTGTAAACATTTCACGTAGGCTGCCCCTTCTTGCTTTCAAGGATGCAAGCATGCTGTCCTTTATATGTCATTCATTAAAGGTAGAATAAGTATTTAGGTATACCTTTAAATTTAGGATTTCCTTCTAAAATAATAAATATATTAGTAAAAGAAGGAAATAAAATATTTCTCAATCTGGAATTATCATTCGAGCCAGGGTTTTACCCTAAATAATTTTTAGAAGAATGCCTTTACTTTCAGTTTGATAACAACTAATTTATTCTGTAGCTAATTTAATTACTTTGTAATTAGCTTACCAGAGCAAAAAAAAGACAAATATCTTTGTGATTGGTGCTTTGTAATGAACCAGATGAGTGAATAAACATGCACATTTATTGTGTTCGCCAAGGCAGACCCTATTTTTGCAGAGTAGGTCTGGATTCTCCTCAATTCTTTCTCATTGCTTTCTAGCTAGCGTTCTTTTACTTGAGGTTTTGCCATGGGTGTTTCACTGTTAAAATCTATCCTTAAGCTTGAAGCTGATCCAGTGGCTGACTTTGGCGATTCCTGCTAGAGTCACTAATGAAGTTTAATATGCATTTATTGCTTAAGAAGCTGAAGGATACTTTGGACTGTCATTACTCAATTACATGCCCAGAGGTATATGCTTCACTAGAGCTTTTGCCAGATACCCTTAAGATTAAATCTCAGCTACCAACGGGAAACTTTAATAGGCATACTCTGCCTCACTGGTGGGGAGTGGGTGGGAAGACAAAACTTGGGGGAGGTGAAGTTCATCCTTAACCATGAAGGCTGGAACCACTGACCTGTGCTCGGTCTTATAAGAGGGGCCTGTAGGATAACTACCAATGCAGACTCATTTTCTATAAGCAGTCTCCAGGGCTGAGGAAGTTTCTACAGGAAGATGTTCCTTGGGCAAGCTGTGTAGTTAACTCAGCTTCAATAGGGGCTCAGCGGGGTCCTGTCTAAGCTGCTGCCTTTAGAAGCACTGCCGAGTCTTAGAGCCACCAAAGAGCTACACTGGGGAGCAGGGCGCCCTGAAAGCCTCTAATGGCCATTGCCATCAAAAGACTTAGTGGCAATCCTCAGGAAAGGTCCTCTGATGGGCCAGGCTTCACAATCAGGGTCACTCAGCTGTGTGCCTCTCTGGATAGTGGAGGGGAGCATATAGGCTGATGGTATATTTTAGTATCTCCTCACCAGGAAGACAGAATAACAGTTTTCCATCAGGGCATGGATGAGATTGGAAACTCAGGTGGGGCTCAAGTTCAAAACAGAATTATAACTTAGCTTGTTGAGTCCCATTTGAGGGCATTGCCTGAAAAGCAATGGTGAAATTCTGGACATGCGTTCCCTCCCACTTACCTCCTTTCCATACGGTCCCTGACCAGTCTTCAGCTGCCTGCTACTTATCTTTTCTGGGGTTTGAGGAGACATATCACTTATTTGTATGAAAAAAATCTCTAAGAGCAGAGTAGTGGACTTAGCTGATCAGATCCCCTCATCAGCATTCTCTTGGGGCTTCTCGGCAATACCTGTGCTTTGGGGACAGTGTCCCAGTTCTGTTTGTCTGAGGAAGACCAGCAGGGGGAATGCAGAGCTGTAGCAGGCTTAACAATGAAAAAGATCCTCTTCCTCAAGAATCTCATAGAGCAACTTTTTGAAGGCAAGACACATTGAATGCAAATTCACTTAGAGTAAACTTTAAGGTCACTTAAAGTAAAATGAATTACCACCCCCTTTATCTTTAGGACAAGAAAGGCTTACTATCCTCAAAAACCCTTAAGCAGAATGATAAATATGTATGTAAGTATGGACATATGCGTGCATGCATGTATGTATGTATTTTTACCACAGTGCCTCTTGGGCCTCGCACATGTTCACAAGCCATCATGGATCAAGTTCAGGGTGCATTGTCTTAAGTTTGGGGTGATGCGGCAATCAGGGTAAGGTTAGGGACCAGGGCCTTCGAAGGAGGCTTTGTCCTTGCAGAACCATCTGATCATCGTCTAGGCCAGGGGTGTCAAACTCATTTTCACCAGGGGCCACATTGGCCTTGCGGTTGCCTTCAAAGGGCCGAATGTAATTTTAGGACTGTATCAGTGTAACTACTCCTTAACAGTTAAGCAAAAGCTCCGCACTGCTGTTGGGTAGAAATAAGGTGCTGGGCTGGATAAAATAAGGTGGAGGGCTCGATTTGGCCCTCAGACCTTGTGTTTGACACTGTGTCCTAGGCCTCCCGGCCAGCCCTTCTGGTTCCAGTCTTGGAATCTCAGGCTCACCCTGCTCTTATCTTGCTCTTGACCTCCCCTGCTGCTGACCTTTCCATCTATGCTTGTGGTATTGGCGCCACAGAAATACTTCTCCAGTGTCTGACCTCAACTGTCTCCAGTTTTTGGCTTCACTATTTTATGGAGCTAACACTCCAGAGAGTCACTCTGGTGGAGCACAAGTTTCTTTTTGATGTTGTCATTTATCTATCTTCTGCAAAGTAGCTACATGGAGCCTGCTCCAGTTCCTTCAAATGCACACAGAGAGTTGGTGGAAAACACCAGTTTGGATGTCCTCACTCGACTTTGAGAATTCCTTTAGACTCATTCATCTGAATACTCTTCACTTATTAGTATCTCTGGTTTGATTCTTTTTTTTTCTGGTTTGATTCTTTACCTGAACTATAAGTTTTCATTTTATTCCAAAGATGGGAGTATTGGTTTTGACCTTGATATTGGGTCTCCTGGGCACAGCTTCCAGTTCTACTTGTTCTCCAAACATGGCATTCTCTGATGAGAGACACTGCACCTCAGAGTCCTATCTTTGTCCTTGGGACACCTGAACTGGCTGGGTGTGTGTTTTGCCTGACTTCAGTCAGGGGTGTGTGTGTGTGTGAATTGGAGGAAGAGGTACAGTGCAGGAGAGCATTTGGACAATAGTCTTATGAAAGGCCTTCACTGTCACCCTTTCTGCTCAGGTCTACTCTCTGTCCCCATAAGGTGCTGGTCCATTGTAAGGCACGGTAACAGGGTAGCCTTAGGGATCCTTTCTTTCCTGCTTCTTTTCCTATATTTAGGGGCAGAAAAACACACTTCTCTGAACCTTGAAGTCCTTGATGTTGCAACTGACATATTTATGGACCCTCTATTACATGCAAAGAAGGCGCTGGGACATACTAGTCAACAAGAGAGGCGCTGTCCTAGCAGGGACCCAGGTAAGAGAAGGTTTCATTTTCAGTAACTCCCCCTCCCCAATTTTTTGACTCCCTAATGATACTTTTTTTTCATAACCAAAATTTGCTACCAACATTTTCAACACATGTTCTTTAATTTTGTTGTCTTCCTTTGGAACCGAACACATGGTTGACTGGCTTAAGTCCAATGACTCTCTGAGGCTAATGTTATTCTGTCTGCAGCATGCCTCATAATTTCTTCAATTTCCTCAAATACATGATGAGCTTATAAGACCTGTGCTTCTTATTACTTTTGTTCTTTTGGGTTACTACTCTTTTTACTAAGCCAGTAAGGACAAAATACAATAAAATCCTCAAGTAGTTATACAAACACTGCTGTACAGACTGTGCAGCTGGCTGGCATTTGGTGGTCACAAGGCATTTGAGAGATGTTAATTTTTGATGTATGAAAGTGAAGGTTATTCAGAAGTTAAATATATAAAAAATACAGGACTGCTTGGGTAGTGAATGCCTCTTCTCTATTATGCCTTTTGTAATCGGCATAATTTTGGCAAAAAGTAGATTTCCAGCTGTTTCAAGTCACAGATGTATTCTTTTCTGGGTTGTTCTAAAAATATGTACAAGCTGTTTTCTTAAGTTTTAAATCAGAATTCTCTTGATAGATTTTTGCTTTGATTTGGAATCTTTTGGCTTAGGACTGTTTGTGAGAGCGAGCTGGATGTTAACTTACCCTTGGAAGAAAATTTCTGGAGCCAGAAAATCATGCAGCCCTTGCTCTTTTCCTCCCTTTCCTTTATTATTTCACAATGTGTGCCCAATCCTGCAAGTTCATGGAGAACAAGATGTGCCCTACTGTTCTAAGTGTGTGGGGAGGGAAGAAAGAAATGACTTGACACTGAAGGAGTTCTACATTAGGGGAGGTCGGAGTGGGAAGGTCTGTGGGAGAACCAGAAAGCCCAGGCACAAGGTTATAAATTACAGGGGAAACTTAAACTGTCAGTGCACTGCTTATAACCTTAATCTGTGCACCCTTCCCAGGCAGAGACTGGTAAGGACTCACGTAAGCCCAGCCACTTCAGGGGCCAGTTGGTGCAGGAGTTGGGTTCTCATCCCAACGCTACTGTGGGCCATTGAGGCAGATGGGAGGTGAACAAAATCATCTATAAAAGAAAGCTAAGACTCAGAAGTATGAAGGAGGGCAGATCTGTGAGAGGTGGACTGGAATGGTGGAACAAACAAAAGCTTTGAAGCCAGTAGACCTGCTGGCTAGCCATTGGAATCCCAGGTAGGCCACTTGGACAAGTAAGTTTCTTATCTGCCCTTAGCCTCAGGTGTCTCTCACCTGTGAAATGGAGAGGATAATAGCACCTACTTCATAGCAGGGTTATAGAATTAAACACAACAATGCATGTCAAGTGTCCAGTGAAGTTGGCTGCCTGGCCAGCATTCAATATGTCAGAGTTAACAGTGACAACAGTAATAGTACACATGAAAGTGTGATTTAATAATAGGTGGCCAATAAACATACAAAAGCATGGGATATACAACCTTCTGACAAGTCAGAGGAATATGAATTAGAACAGTAATAGCTTTGTCTAAAGGCTGGGAACAATGAAAAAGAGAGGACTCTCCAGAGCTGGTGAGAGGTAGGAAAATGGTCACTGTTCCATGTGGCTGGTTGCAGTGTGAATGGGAGGAAGGTACTTGGAAAGGAATTTCGTAATATCTATTTTAGTTGCAAAAGGCACATACTCTTTGAGTCACTAATATCATTTATGGGTATCCATTATAAATAAATAATAATACAAATTTGTAAGCATACATGAGTATATATATTCAGAGGATAGTCGTAGCACAATTGTTTATAATAGCGATTGCACAACAATCAGAAACTACCTGAATGTCCACCAATAGGGCAATATTTGAATAAATTATAGGCCTTTCATATAACAAACTACTAATCAGCCATTAAAAATAATGAGGTAAAATCCATACTGTATTAAGTAAAATAATCAAGCTGTGGGAACTACTACGTATTATATCATTCTATTTCTCCAAGTAATGTCAGGGTAAACAGACACATACATAGATAGCTCCATTTATATAAATTTAAGAAGCAGTTGGGAGGAACACACACCAATCTGTTAAGGATAGTTACTACCTCTGGGGTTTTGAAAGCGGGATGGGAAAGGAGAGACATTAATTTTTTTTCTTTATATACAAAGCAGTGAAATTGTAAGTACTTTTTTTCCTGTTTGTTTTTTAGCATTATCTAAATAATATCTAAAAGAGGGAAAAGGAAGGAAAGAAGAAAGGAAGGACAGAAGGAAAGAAGGAAGGAAGGAAGAAAGGAAGGAAGGAAGGAAAGAAGGAAGGAAGGAAGGACAGGAAGGGAGGGAGGGCCAGAATGAACCAACATGAGGTATCTTCATATCTGTAGTGCTCAGTACAGGACTCCTGGCATGCAGTAGGTGCTGAGTGAATATTGAGTTGAAATACTGATTATTATTCAACTAACAAACATTAATAAAGATTCTTGCCCTACTGACTTTTTAAAAATGCCCATAAACTTATGATGCAGGAACTGTGGGAGGCCTGCAACAAGGGTCCTGGGAGTGAGGGAAGGAAAGGGCCTGGTACAGCTTGTTCTGTGCTCTGCTGAAGAGGTTCACAGGGGGTTTCACCACATGCTGAGCCTGGGCCACTCAGGGTCCAGATGTCTGAGTTTTCCAGAGAAGCCCAGTTGTGAAATTGTCTTTAAAATTGAAATCACTGAAGCCAAATACTACCCATTGTCTGCCAAATCTACGAAATTGCAAAATGCACATAATTATACAAACTTAAGAGGAAGCAAATGCTTTTCCTCTTAGGTGTTATCAAAAGAAATTCCAGCTTACAAGATAAAGGCAGGCCAAGTGATTTTACTGGATTTCTTTTAACCAGCTAAATGTCTGAGTTTTTAAGTTCATGGGTGCCAGCTTTGAAATGATGAGGTTTAATAAAATTTCACTCTTCTCTTAAAGTATTTTCCAAAGCATTCAAGGCTCCAAGACTCAGAGTCTAAGTGTAAATGGGCTTCTAAATCACATTTAACACCCAAGTCAATCTTTTTTCCCTTTTACATTTAATTGGATGAACACATTTTGGACACTTGAAGAAAACACTTTCTCTTAACAAACATAACAAACGGTGTTGAAAATAATGGAAAAGAAGTTGGAAGTGGGGAGGCTGCAGGGATATGGGGTGGGGGCAAAGCTGAGAAAGATGCTTTGTTGTGGCAGTCTTGGAGACCTAAAGATAGCTCCCTGTCCTGGAGAGAACCTCTGAGACTGCAGGGGTGGGGTGGGGAGGCTGGGGGCTTAGGGAAGAGGATAGAGCTGAGGTTTGCCTCAGAGGGGTGAAGAGCCTAAGGCAGTGCAGTGGGCTCTTTGATGAAGCCCCCATGGACTGTGCCTGGATGGCAGACAATGGGATAAAAAGGGATGAATTGCTGGTCTGTGGGCCATGCAGGGAACCCCTGGGTAGGACTGGGGTTAATGAATTGAAGAAAAGAATATGCTTTGATCCTCGATTGACCACGCATTTTAAGACATACTTCTGAACTCTGTATTTAATACCGACTTAAAGCATTTTTAGAGCATCAGCAGGCTGCACAAGAACTCCTCAATCATCTGCTCCTGGACGTTCAGTTTGCTTCTAATTTTTCACTCTTAGCCATCTGTGCGGTGAACCTCTTTGTGCATTATGCTCTTCCTGTATTGAGGACAATTTCCTAAGAATAGATTCCAAGAAGTGGAACAACTGGGTCAAAGGATATGAAATGAACATTTTTATGTGTCTTAATACACAGTAGAGAGCATTTGGAAAGCCAAATTGCTTTCCAAAGGGTTGGTTGAACCCAATCACTTTATTTCAAACAAGATTTTATGGGTGATTATGCAGGGCTTTTAATGAGATGTTTGGCTAAGAAATGATAGTACAAAATCTGACATTTATTTTGTGTTAATCATAGCCTTTCTATCCACTGTCTTATTTCATTCTCATAACAACCCTGTGAGACAGACGTTATTATTATTACCCCCATTTTACAGATTAAATACTTTCCCAAGGTCACATGGTGAGTTGAATGGACAGCTTGAACCATGCCTGTAACGTCTGGGAACAACTTCTCCCCCAAGTCATGTTGCCTCCAGCAGTTCCAAGAATACAACCCAAGGAACAATGATATACCTGTTATGCATCTGAATCCAGAGGAGTTATGAAGCTATCAGTCAAGTCCTTACAGATAACATGACATTTTTAGTATTTCAAAAGAAATACATGTACATTTTATTTTACAGTGAAATGAGTTGATTCTTTATCATATTCTGTCCATTTCCAAAGTCATTACCTTAATTCAGATCCTATTAACTTGCCTTAAACTGCAAAATAGGCTGCAAGTTGTTGCCTTTTCCTGCAACCTCTCCACAATCCAGGGTAGATCAGGCAGAACAGTGCTGAACTGGGTCCCCTGGTTCGTCTTCTGAAAATATGGGTTTTGACCATATTATTCCTCATGATTATAATCATCATGAAAGCTTCGTTGGCTCTCATTGTCAAAAGGATAAAATATAAATGTGGGTGTTGAAAGTCTTCTAAGACCCTAAACAATTGCCATACTAACAATTCCTAGCTGTCTCATGACCTTGGTACCCAGGGGTTTGCAGTAGGATGGCAGCATGGGACAGGTTTCCAAGGGTTGACTGGAGTAATCCATTCTGTCCAAGGGTGATTTAGATAATGAGAGGCTGAATTGTCTGCCTAATGGTTGGGAATCATTCTATGGGGTCAGACAACTTGGGGTTCAAAACCTGACTCTACCATTTGTGGGTGATATGACTTTGGACCTTAACATCTCAAGTATCAATTTCCTCATCAGCAAAATGGGGATAAAGGCAGTACCATCTCACAGGGTTATTTTGAGAATTAAAGGAGGTAGGATATTTAAAGCATTAAGCACACAAAAGCCTAGGTTAGTGCTACCTTCAGTTCTCTAGGTCTGGAAATGTAGGCAAGTTAGGAATCTAGTTGAGCTAGGATGGCAAAGGATGGGCAGGGAGCAAGGAGGAGAGTGTGTCGGGCAAAAGGCATGGCCAGGCTGGGAGAATACTTTTCATTAGGTTAGAGCATATGGTGTAGGTGTGTTTAAGTTGTTGAAAGGTATAGAGTTCAGAGCAAACATCATTCACAATTTCCCACTATGTCCATGCTCTACTCTGCACACTGACCCACCTGTTCTAACTTTCCCTTGGACACCCCATTTCTTATCTGGCCACCTATCTTTATATGACCTTCCTTGGAACCCTTCTCCTTACCAACCAAAATTCCTGTTGGTTCTACAAGACCCAGAACAAATTTCAATTATTCTGCACAGCCTCTCTGGAGCTTCATTCTCTCCTTCTACCACCAGCTACAGCGAGCCCCCCTCATTCATATTCTTCTGGCAATTATTCTTTTCACAATTCACTTGGAAATTAATCACACACTGTCTTGTGATGCATTTACTGTTGTTGGCTTAAAGAGATAAAAATATCTTCTATGCCTGTTTAACTTGTCACATGTGTCTGGCTTGCCTTTTTGAAGAGGAGTCCAAAGGGCAAGACAGGAATCATTAACAGGGAATAGCTCCTTTCAAAAAGAAATAATAACAACCAGGCCTATGTGCTTTTCAAACCCATTTTGCATGGGTTTTATTTCATTTGTTTCTCATACAACCCAGGGAGGTGCATATTATTATTAGGATTTACTCCTTAGCTTAATAATTTTTATTGACTATACAAGCAAATGCAAAACCTGGCATCGAAAGTCCCCCTAGTCATTTCATATCAGTTGGACTGACATAAAAAAAAGAACTCTTTGCAATGTGAACATCAATTCTGATATATGGACATGGCCAGTTGGATCAGAAAGTGTGTTGATCAGCCTGGATCGAGAGGTAGGTCAGCAGAAATCACAGAACCACAACAAAGACAGAGGTAGATTGGGAAGTCCAGGACAGATCTACTCAGTGGCCCTAGGCCAAGGCCTTGCCCAATGCCCTGTTTTGGAGGCATTGATATTAAATCCAACTTCACTCTCTAGTGATGCCTGTTTGAGATTTATGGTGGCTGTGTACATATTTTAATCTCTTTGGCAAACTGTATGTAAGTCATTCTGCCATGTAGGTTCAGGTTTCACTGACAATCTTGCTAGTGGTACCCTCTCTGATGTGAGGAATCGCTCCAGTTGTTGATAAGGAGTGTCAAACCCCTCACTGTTTGCTCAGCATCCTGATGTCTGTGAGGGGCAGGCCACAAAACACATCTTCTTACAGATGAGTTTGTACAGAGCATTGCTCCTGTTTATAGGGCCTGCCACTGAAACACACAGACCCCACAGAAGCTGCTATAGGAAGGCAGTTCCTACCAGTCTGTCTGCCATGATACCGTCTCCAGTGAGAATGCCATTTAAGGAAGAATAAATGGAATTCATGAAAACCAAAGCTCCAAGTACGATGGAGAGCTAAATTAAAAGCAGTAGAATACTGGATTCAAACCCAGAGCTGAATCTGGAACCAAGCCCTTAGTCTGTTCCCATCATTTTTTCAGGAACATAGTTACAACATTCTGCAGGTGAATTATGAGATGAGCCAAGTCTGGCTGAGAAAGGCCCTTCAGGAGAAAAGGGTGGGAGGCAAGGGATTTGAATAATAGTCAGGGTTCATAGTAAAGGGAGGGAAAACAGATCTTAGATGGTAAAGGATGGGGAATATTCCATGAGCAAAATTGTAAAGCAAGGACCAATGGCTATAATATTTAAAAGAATATGATTGGCTTTGCTGATGGTAGACCCTATGAGGAGAACATGTGATATTGTATTTGCTTGATTGGAATAATTCAGCAAAAGCCAGTGTGCTTTGCATTGGCATAACTCTGGTGTCTAAGCAGAAAATGTAACTACAGGAGAGGTTTGTGTGTCTCTTCCAGGATGACCTTCCTCACCTGTGAGAGGTGGGTGTGCATGGGGATGGAGTGGAACGGTCTGACACAGGGTTTGGGCTCTCTATGGTGTCCTGCTGACTTGAGCATCAGGAGCTCTTGTCTTCCGTGGACTCTGAGTGTTGGAGGATGGCGGCCCTCTCAAAGACGAGGTGATGAGATTGCAGCTACATGTAGCATTGACCAGAGTTTGCAGGCACCCCAGAGGATGGTAGGACCAAGAGTCCATTGTATTCTTGTCTTGTTTGACTGGCTGTTACGAATCCCTGGGTGGAGAATGGTCTTGGGGTGAGGGAAGTGCTAGCAGCCCAGGGCAGGGTGTATAACATTGAGAAAATCACAGTAGTTGTGGGGAAAAGCTAGGGAACACAGGGGAATGGGTCAGTGTAGCTGTGGTTTGTGCCATGACAGCCTTAACACGCTTCTACTTTCAAGGTGACTTTCACTTCCTTTACCTGGCTGGTGATATCTCTCATCTTTTCCATGAGAGCAAGAAACATTCTTTTAGCCTAGCTCTTAACCCCCTCAACCATTTGATGCTTCAAAGGTAACAGCAATTAATGATGATTGTAAGAGCTATGAGTCATTAATCCATCAATTAATAAATTAATCTCTTTCCTCACTCCACAAAGAATCTGAGGCAGGAGTTATTAGTAACATTTATCATGGTAACTGAGAGGAAAGGATGATGGCATCTCAAGAGCCTGGACAAACGGTAATTGCAATCATGGTTGTAATAGCGGTAAGTTAGCAGATCGATGTCAAGTACAGGGACTATTTGGAGAAAGAATTTATGTTAATAGATCAATGAGGAAAGAACCAAGAAAGAGCCAATCTATAAGTGAGCAGGGATGACATAGGCGGATGGTTTCCAGGGACTAAGATTGGTTGAAATGATTGTGAAATGAAATTATTATTTTGTTGAATGCTTCAGATCTGGGTAATGCACTGTTTGCTCTACAAAACACCATTTAATCCACGGATCAACCTGCTCACCCCACCCCCTGTTTAGGGATGGGGAAACTGAGGCACCTCAAGAGTTGCAAATGCATCAAATCACCTTTGGAACCATGAACAACTCCTCCTCATGGTGTTGTCTTCTTTTCCCTTTGGTCTAATTTACTGAAGTCCCAAGTATGTGGTTTAACTGGTGCTTCTCTACAACTTCCTTGTGGCATCAAATATGTGGTTTCAGCCTCACAGAAAGAAGGCAGATTCCTCCCAAGACCTCATGGGCAAAACTGAGGGATATACCTATTATATCTGTATCACACTTCATCTTCTGTAAGGACCATTTACATTTATTACTGCATTTGACCCACACAGTGAACTGTGAGGGAGGTGAATATTATCATCCCTGTTTTATAGATCATAAATGAACATTTATTAGGCTCTTACCGCCTCCTAAGTTCTGGATAAGATGCTTACTGCCTGTAAGAGCCCTGTGAGCTGTGGCTTATTATCTCCACTTATGGACAGAGAAAGTTTGGCTCAGAGAGGGTAAGCAAAGCACCAATGTCACACAGTTGTCAAGCTGTGGAGTTGGGATTTAAACTGTCAGCCTCTTTTATTCAGAACTTAGGAGATAATAAGTACCTAATAAACATTCATTCCTTTCTCTTGCCTTTTTTTCAACTCTAATGTTAGAGGGCTGAGCCAGAACAAATACTAGCTATGATACTAAGAATAACAAAGAAAACTTACTGGTTCTAATTAGATCTTAAAAACATTTTAGCAGTGGTGTCATATTAACCAGACATTGTGTCTGCTAGCAATACTTAATAGTTCAAGTGAGGTTTTGCACAGTAAAGGGTCTATACCTCTAATTGCTTGGAAAGTTGTGTTCCACCAACATCACTAAGCAGAAGAGGGGAAAAATAGCTCTTCTCTGACTTTTTTTTTTGCAAGGAACACTGAGACAATCTAATTAGCATGCCTGGTGTCTCTGAAATTGAATTCAACCTAAGAGTGTGCTATTAAAGGTTCCCACATTAGACAGGGAAGTAATTCGAAATGACTTAGCTATCTGCACAAACACCTTAATGTTACTCTAATGGGCTCAGAAAAAGGATGACATCAAATACAGTTAAAAGGAATTTAAGTTTAATTGCTGCCTAATAAAATTATTAGTACATTTTCCTAACCATAAAGCCATTTCACAGTCATGGATAAGATGTTACAATTTGATAAATGATCCAGCAGAGCTTGCTGCCACAGGTCCTTGTTTATTTTGTTATATTCTTCCCTTGCAGAGACATTCACTTGGATGCCGACTAATTGCAGGTCTCTCCACATGTGGACTCATTTGGGGAGTTGGTCCTTACCAAGAAGAGCCAAAAGACACAAAGTTGTGCTACTCACTTGGTATGTGCAATGACACCTTCGTGATGGAGACTAAGTCCCTTCCACTCTTCAGGGAGCAGTATCCTTTCTAAGAGCACTGGGGTGCACCAACCTGACAAGGTCACTGCTAGTCCTCATGATACTTTTGGGAAAACTAGAAAAAGGAGCCCCTGTGGATGATCAAATTAGAAAAAGTTATCCCCTTAGGGACAACCAGTCTGACAAGCAGAAAGGAAACTGGCTTTCAGCTGGTGCTTTTGTGTGGTGTGCAAGCTGCACGATTGTGTACGGGAGCTGACAGAGATGAGTAGCCTGTCACTGAAGGTAGTCAAGCAGGAGTAGGGTGACTATCTGCTGGGACTGTGATGGAGTGGTGTCCAGCACTGGAGGAGAACTTGAACTAAGTGATGGGTGTTTGGAGAGTTTACCTAATGGCTGATAGACAAAAGCGTTGGTCTTGTGCAAAGATGAAGGGGCCAGGATTAGAATTTGGCCTTTGATTCTAAAACCCTGGCTCACTGAGCCATGGTGGCCTGGCTTCTATAGCTCTCTCTGGGATGATTTTGGCTTGAAAGTGAGTAAGCTTCCGTCACACGTGCCTATTCTCAAATGTACCATAATTTGGAAAGATTAGTGAACTTGGAAGGTGAATGAATAACTGTCCAAAACAATCCTGTATGGAGATAAGTTGTCTTGGGGACAGACATCAAGGGGTATATAAGCAAGTTTAAGGCTGTTAGAGACCCCTCTCCATTTGGGAGACTTAGGAGAGGAGGTATGAGAGTTAAAGCAGAACACAGGTGTTTCCAGGTCTTTCCAGAGACTCACAGCAACTTGCAAAAACCACCATTTTTCAGCTTTCATGGTTGGCACATGGCTGGAACCATTGCATGTCCCAGACACCCCTTCACAGTTCTATTTTTTCCTGTTTGACATACTATTTCCTTCTATTCTATAAGTAATTAAAAAAAAATACGTACATCTAAATGTGATTTAATTGAAAACAATCTTATCATTATAAAAAACCTACACAATGAGGGGAAAAAATCCTTTGTCAGACCATAAGTCTGACAAATTTCATTTCAGCAAATGCAGTAAGCATCAAAAGTAGGGAATAGAGCTAACGTGTTAACATGTTCTGTGCCAAGTGGGGATTGTCATTCTCCTCATTGTAGAAGTTAGAAAGCAGAGCTCACGCAGCTTGCACCTGGAAGAGCGAGGTTTTGATCCCAGGTCCATGTGACCTCAAGGCCCTTGGACCTTTTTGTATTTATGCCAACAGTTAATCACTCATGAATCACTCATGTTCCAAATCTGCTCTCATTTTCTCCATGTTACCAACCCCCTTGAGGCCTCACTCCCTGCTAGGCTCTCTACCCAACTTACCATAAAACTTTTATAGGGGAGAAAGTTATCACCCACTGGCTGGAAAGGTGGTTGGAGGAAGTGGATGGAACTTGCCTGCTGTTCGAGTTCCTGCCATTAGGCAGTCGAATCTGCATTGTCGGAAAGGACTCCCAGCTGTTTAGTGTTGAGCTCCAAAAAGAGTAAACCACTACAGAAGTGGAAATGACACATATTTCATCTCTTTGTAGTGGGAAATCCATCTGGTATAGCTTTCTTCCCCATGTGCTAGTGGCCTTTATACTCAATTGTGTAGGGAATCTAGTTGAGAATTTTCTTAGATATGAAATCTGCCTTGGAAAGAAACCATCTTTCTTCTGGAGTCTGTGTCTATAGAAGAGGTCATGACTCCAGTGATTTCCTGCTGAGAGCTACCTGGGGAACAGCACGAGGCCATGTTTAGTCTGACATACCTTGTCCAGGACACATGGCTAGGGGAGGGGGCAAGCTGAAGGGAAGTTTATTTCACCATGAAAAGTCATTGGCTCATAACTAAAGGAAATTTTATTTGTTTGTTTGTTTGTTTGTTTATCTATTTATTTATTCAAAGTATTAATGGAACCCTACTGGGTACCAGGTGGTGGGGGAGGCAATCAAGAAACCAAAGAAAAATCAAGACTTGCCCTTTGCCTTTGAGGAGTTCACACAGTCATGGGGGTGGGGAGGAAAAGGTGTACATCTCATTTGTTCATTCCACATTGAGTACTTACAATGTGTCAGTGCCTGGAGTTATAAAGAGAGGACACGGTACCCATCCTCAGAACCACTCAGTCTGTTAGGGCACACAGACTATATATGTCAGATTCAAGCAAAACCAGGGGGCTGTGGGAATGCTAGGAGGAGGCTCTGTGTGAGGCAGGTGCAATGGGGAGACCTCTTAGTGGAGGTGATGCATGAGGATGTGAAGGAGTCACCGGATGAAATGAGTAGGGGATGGACATTGCAAGTAGTAAGAGCTACCAGTGCAAAGATAGAAAAGGGTCTGGGAAAAAGCACGAAACATCTGTGGAAGAAGATCTAGGAGCCTAGTATTGCTGAAGCAAAGATTGTGTGTGTTTGTGTATGGAATAGGAAGCGTGTGGTGAAGGTGAAGGTAGAGGGAGAGCAGGGCTGGATTACACTAAAGACGTAAGAGTATCCTGAAATCTTTGTGGAGCCACTGAGAGATTTTAAACAGGGGATGTGGGGTGACCAACTCATTCTGGTTTTCCCAGGACAGTCCTGATTTTAGAAGTCCCACATTTGAGGAAAACCTTCAGTCCTTGTAAACTGGGATGGTTGATTACCCTACAGAAGAGGGACAGGGGAGATCCAGGGGAGACCACTGTCGAAGCCTCAGGGAGATGCAATGGAGGGGGTAAGATGGGAGGCAGGCAGATGTGTAATGACATTATTGCATTAATTCAGGTGAGACATGAAAAAAAAACCCCATGTATTAATCAAGGCAGTTAGCCTTGTATTAATCAAGGCAGTGAGGACCAAGAGGAGTGAATAGATCTAAGACAGGAGGTAGAGACAATTAAACTTGATCATGTATTTACTTGGGTAGGGGGAGGAGAAAAGAATAAAGAATAATTTGAATCCCTGTTTTCTGATGTGTAATCAATTGGCACCATAAAGAAGACTAAAGAGATGCTGCTGTTGGAGGTGCCAGAAGGAAAGTAAATTATACCTATAATGCCCCTTCTATAACCAAGCATCATCCTGAGTGCTTTACATAAAGTATCTCATTTAATATGCATAGCAACTATGGTGTAGGAGACTATTAATTCTCCTCCAGTGTACAGATGAGGACACTGGTGCTCAGAGAGCCAAAGTAACTTGCTCAAGGTCAACACAGCACTGACATTCCCAGTCAGATGTCTCACCTAAGGTCTTCTGCTCTTTCAACCCCCATTCCCTACCCCACCTCCACTGCTGGGAAGGCCAGAGGAAATAGCAGTTGAGCTGGGCTTTGCTGAGAGATGCTATTTATCCAAATGGAAAAGGAGAGGGAACAGAACAGCATGTGCCAGCATTCAAGGGCACGAATGAGTATGAAATGTTCTGGAAACCCCCAAGAATGTCTTTGGCTCTCTCTCTTTGGGACAATAAATAAATAAATACATCTGCATGTCAGAGTTAATTATTCTTGACCTTTTTATGCAGAACATCTGCAGTGATGGCGAGATGCTGTCTCATATCTTGAGCCGCACAATGCATTTTCATTGCTCAAGTAAAATAAACAAAAATAAGCTGAATAATGCTTTCTTCATAGGTTCTAATCTTCCTGCAAATCCATGGCTTGCCAGTATTTCCCAATATGGAGCTGACTGAGCTGTGGCGCAATAATAAACTGTGAAAAGATCTGTATAAGTAGAGACCACCACATGCTGGATTTTATTTTCTTTCCTTCCAACAGAGTCAAACTGTTGCACTCCTGTAGATGTAATTAAAATGAAAGTGGCTCCCTTCTTTCTCAGTGATCCAAGTCACTGAAATTAATCATCATTGGGCCAGTCAAGCAGGCTACAACAGTCTCTGTAGCAAAAGCATCTCAAGGTGTCTGCTGCAGCAACTACAGTGAAGACCTACTGAGCGGTGGGACAACACGAACCAGGCACTTGCCATAACGGCAGAGGAGTGGATAAAAGCGGGATGCTCAATTCACAGACAGCTTGAAACGGGCTGGGGGCATCATGCAGACTGACACTTTAGTGCTTTTTTACAGGAACTGTACGCTGGTGAAAAATTACTTTACCAATGCTTGCCTTGATTTATTTAGGCATTTATTATATTTATTACCAAGTTCTTGTGTGTGATGGTACAGTCTTGGAAATATCTATTCTCCATTCCTTGAAGGGTATATAACCCTTCATTGAATTCAAGAAATAATAATAATAGTAATAAAGCAGGCTGACTTCATTTCTTTTCCCACTGTTGGAGTGAAGTTAGGGATTGATTGTAAGATGAGACCAAGTTTGTGTAGGATTCTGTGTTGTTTTTGACTTATAAACCCATATTTAATTGAAGAATTGCATGTAGAATGTAACCTATTAGAATAAATGACTCTTCCCAGACACTTGAGACCAAAGTATATGTGTTTGAAGATAGTATACTAAAGAAAAAGAAAGCCAGAGAATCCTTGATGTAAATATACTTCACATGACAATGACCTTGAAAGGGAATAAGAAACACATCTTTTAGTGTCTTAAATACTTTTGAAATTCTTACCTACATCATTTAGGGATAACTTTCATTGCATGTAACTTAGGATACCGGAACTCTGCACTTTGCCAGGTTTGAAGGGTCAGGGGGAATCTGGAGGACTAAAGGAAAGGAAAGTGGGCTGAGTTTATAGATGCTGTCCAGAGTACAAAAAGGAAAATGGCAATGTGGGGAGTTGGCCCTGGCCTGAGAAGCAGAAAGGACTCACCACCAATTTCTAAGTTTCATGACAAGGGATGAAGTTAAGTGTGTTGGTAAAAATGTGAGTTCTGGGTTTTGATGACCTTGGTTTGAATTCTGCATTGAACCATTATTATCTATAAGCCTTTGAGCAAATCATTTCACTCCTCTGAGTCTCAATTTCCTCAAGTATAAAACAAAGATAATAATAGTACTACCTAATAGAGTTCTAAAGATTCGATGAGATGATTCATATAAAGTGTTTAGCAGCCTGGCACTTGGTAACACACTAAAAGTTCACGGTTATTATTAGTAAACTAAGGCAATAAGTGAAGGCACTGTTTTCAATCATTCTGAGATCATGCCAGTGAAGGAATATGAAGGATAAGAGAGATGGTGGCAAGGAAGGTGACTTCAAATAGATAACGTTCAACCCCAGCCTGAGCAAAATGTACTGTGCTCATTAGTAGTACTGTAGAAGCTTTCTTGGCTGTCTGCCACTTAACCTCCTTGCAGGACTAACCAATGCTTGTCATCCCTCTCTAGAAAATGCTGACAGAGCCCACCCCATGCTGAATGCTCCAGTGTGGTCCATTCCTTGCTACAGCAGCATATTAATGCTCTTATTCTTATACTGTGTTTATACAATTTAATTTTTTAAAATGAATGAGTAATGAGTGAGAAAAAGAAGGTGATTGCTTTGAAAAGATTCAATAAAGATAAGTTACTAAACATATCGTCTATAGGTGAGAACAAGCTAACTGTCAAGATTGGGCAAAGTTGTCAAAGTTGGTGTTTCTACACGCAGACGGCTTGGCAACTATCTTTAACTACTTGATCCATTTTCAAGAAACCCAAACTGGAAATCAGGGACGATGAATTTTTGGAGTGTTTTATATTTGACATATTCATGTATTACTTTTTATAAGTCCCTGCTTTAGCACATTCTGCTCTAGATTACAGTACTCGCTAGCTACTTGTCCCAGCTGAATAGGCCTGGAGCTCACTTACCACATTAGACAGTTCTGTCTGTGTGTTGGTTGGTGCTCAGTATATAGCCAATAGAGTTTATTTCACACATTAAGCAAATTCTTTGTTATTTTAATTCCTTTTCAAAGGCATCAAGAAATTCTTTAATAATTTCTGATTTACATCTAAAGTCTCAAACACTCTAAAAAAGTGGCACGGTTTAATAATATCTTAGAATCAGAGTCCTACTACTTGACTACTGTTAAATATTTATTTGTAATTAATTGATTTTAATATTATTTATTTTAAATCCATAGATTTAAAAAATTTGAAGGGTTTGAATATTTGAAAAAAAAAACAAAACCCAAGTTTATTAGCATCTTTCAGTTATATACACTGGGTATCAATAAGTCAGAAAGCAAAATTCCAGGACAGGTTCAGTTCAGACTCAGGGCAGGTGGTCCCGCTGTAGTGGGGTTATGTGAATGAGAAGCTAGACATAGACACAGAATGCTTTGATTAGCAGGAGAGAGACTTCAGTGCAGGAAAGCCTGCCAGTCAAAGTACTCAAGTATTACAAGCCTCTTCCCCTTTGCAGAGTTTTGCCAAGGCACTCACATTGAAGAAAGTCATGCCTGGTTCAATGCTTTATTTTCCAATAGAAATTAGAAATGGAAACAAACAGCAAATATAAACACAACATACTTAATAGGAGGGCTTTGAACAATTGCAGTTGGAAAGACAGAGCTCTTTACGTGATTAGTACCAATCCCAGAAAATGGGATTGGGTTTAAGAAAAAGGATCGGAATGCTGTCAGAGACACAGTTGTATATGGGCTGGACAGAGCCCTAATGCTTAAAGAAGAGATTCTGGTTTCACTCCCAATCATGATAAACTAGCTTCTATCAGGCAAACAACCTGCCAAGAACAACTAAAAAATATAGATGAAACAAAACAAACCAACATGGTTAAAAGCATTAGAGGAGCTCTCAATGCAGCCAGAGCTTGAAGGCCAAGATCCTGGAGAGACGGGAAATGTATAGACGTGGGTCAGATATCCTGAGCTGCTTTTGCCCCCTGGGCATTGGCTTTTCCATCAGCCACAGAAGGCTAGAAGCTGAGCATAGCTTTTGGCAGTCTCATAGGCCTGGGGAGAGAAAATGACTTGAGCCAAGATCCTGAAAAGAAAGGAAGGCAGGACAGGAAGCGAGTCCAACACTTGGCATTGCTTTTCCTTCTGAGGCAGTTGCTGATTTGTAAGAGTCACAGGATAGAGAGTTCGAAAACCTGAGTAGGAATTAGTGGCTAAGAGGCCAAACAGAGCTTTCAGCAGCCTCATAGTTTGAGGTTAAAATCGGAAGGCAGAAACCATAAAAGGGAGAGACACTGGAAAGCTCTCCAGGCTTCCAGTTAGGACCCCAGAACAGATACACCTTTGGAATAGGGTGAACCATAAATAAAACAGCTCCCACAAAGAGTGACATTTAGCTTCAGAACAGTCCAACTGAAGATTTAATTAAAGTGATCTTTCTGTGGACGAAGATAATGTCATTCAGAGCTTTCAGAATTTCTCATCTACAATGTCTGGCATTCAATAAAAAATTATCAGACATACCAGGAAAACAGGTCAAGGAAAATAGAAACTAGAAACCACCCCACAGATGGTCCAGGTATTATAGCTATCATACCTGGATTTAAACAAAATTGATTAATATGCTCAAGGAAATAGAATCAAAACGGAAAGTTTTAGCAATAAATCAGAATTTGTAGAAAAGAACCAAATGGAAATTCTAGAACTGATAAGTACGAGAACTGGAATTAAGAGCTAACAGGCTTAACATCAACAAAAGACAGAATTAGGGAATATCGGGACTAACATATGGAGGGAAAATTGGTGGAGAGTAGAGAAAAGAAGGTATAAGAAACATGAGAAATGACATCAGAATGTAACATACGTGCAGTTGGAGTCTCAGGAGGAGAGAGGAGAGAATATTGAGGCAGAACCAATTTTTGAAGCAATAATGGCCAGAGTTTTCCAAAACTGACGAAAGATATCAAATCATGAATTCAAGAAGTGTTACAACAGCTCCCCCAAAGAATAAGTAAATAAAAACAAAACCACATCTAAGTACATAGTAAAACTGCTCAAAACCAAAGACAGAGCAGTTCTAGAAAAAGACATGTTATCTTCAAAAGAGCAGCAGCCAGACTGACGTGTGACCTCAAGGAAATGATGAAAGCCAAAGACGGAGATGGGGTGATGTCTTTAAAATACTAGAAGGAAAATCACTGCCAGCTTATTTTAAAAAATCCTTTAGACAGAAGGCAAACATAAAGACATTTTCAGAAAAACACTGTGAGAATTATTGCCTGCAAATTCTCACTAGGAGCAATGCTAAAGGAATCCTTCAGGTAGAAGGAAAGGACCCCTGATGGGAAATGGAAATTCGGGAAGGAAGGAAGAGTGACAGAAAGGGTAAGTATATGGGTGACGCTAAAGGGATATTGACTGTACGAAACAATACTAATAATGCCTTGTAGGCTAAGTGTTTGTAAAAGTTAATTATTTAGTAACAGCAATACTTAAAGTGTTAGTGGCGTGAGGAAAATTAGTGTTCTAAGGTCCCTGCATCATCCTGGACATAGTAAAATCATCTTAGATGTTAGTATATTGGACTCAGGTAAGTTAGGATGCATGTTGTAAAAGAATGCATGTAGTAGGAGAATGTGAACTTAATAAGCTAATGGAGGTTGGAATAATAAAATAAAGCCCTAACTCAGGCCAGACACCTCCCCTGCAACAAGCACTGCTGTTGTCTGAGGCCCTAATTTGGAAGGCTTTGGAGTTAACCTCTGACTCACTTCTTTGTGGTAGGTTTGGATATTCCATGTTCTTCAGATATGTATCTGCTCAAGATTGGGGTCACTAACCTTAATGTAGGGGTGAGTTTTAAATGATCAGCAAATCCATTCCAGAAAGAAAGCCCTTTGGATGCTGTTATAGAGAAAAACCTCGCTTTGAGAGCCCCAACCATGTTCACAGCCATGATCCCAGACCATCAGCTAGATGAGCACATCTTCTGTATTTGCACTGATTCTTGACTACATTCCACCGGGAGTTCATTAAATTTTAAAGAATAAATTAATTTGGCTCCAGATAACATATAAATATCTGTCAGTGCTTATTGGTTAAATGCATGCATCTATAAATCCTATGGCATACTTATTACTGACAAGCAAATAGTCTCCCCTTTCTTATTCCCCACCTCCTTCCACAAAAATCTCAATAAGAATCTGGTGTGTTTCTATCCACTTGAAGGCTATTTTGAAAAGGATTCCAGTTCCCCCACTGCTGCCCTAGAGAGCTGATCTCAGGAACTGTAGCCACCAATGAGCAGGCTGCTCATAACGTAGATGGATCAATGCCCCTTGGAACAGCATTGGTTTGCCAGTTAATAGACTTTTGATTTTCTTTACCCATTGATTAATGAAGTGGTCGTTTTGCCTATAAATGGCAAGATAAATTAAGGAGTACTATAACTGGAGCCCACTGGGAAATAGATTGTTGTTTGGAGAACTGGTGGTGGGTATGGACACAAAGGAGGTGGAATGGCTGACTTTGCTAAAGCAGTCCTTCTGTCACGAAACTGAGGGCTAATGTGTCCCACTTAATTCAACAGACACTTATCAAGGTATGGTAAGTCGTATGCAAAGCCCCACCGGAGAGCGGGGGTGGGGGTAGGTCCAGGGCACAGCCCAGCTTAGACCGACTCCTATGTTGTATTCTTTCTTCCTGGACAGATGCAGACATCCATAACAAGATACTCTGGAAGATCCAAGAAGACAGAAACAGCACGTGTTTGGAAGGACCAGGAAAGGTCTCATGACAGGGTGGGATATGGGAGTCTGGGAGGAATTCTGATACAGATGGGGAAGGAAAGCTCTTTCAGGGATGGAGAAGCAACACGAGAAAGAGTAAAGGGCCAGTGAAAAGGGCAGAGCTCAAATTCCAGTGCTACTGAAATTATTAGCTGTGTGACTGTGGGTTAGTTACCCAAGCTTCCTGGACTTGGGTTTTCTCATCAGGTAAGTGAAATCAATCATAACCACCTTTACAGTGTTGTTGTTAAGATTCACTGAAATCTGTAAGTCTGTAAGGAATCTATCATAGTGCCTGGTACAGGGCAGACAATAGTGGAAGCTATGGAAATGATAGCAAGACTTTGAGAGGATCATTTGATTTCTTTTGCCTTCCTTTTCTGAAGCAAAGGCAATGTACTGCTTTTTTGGGGGGTTTTCTGCTTTTACAAATTCTGAGTACTTGAGCTCTTTTAACATAAGATTTGTGTCTTATGCACCTCTCTATGCCTTCTGGCTTACCTCAGGGCATGGCCCATAATAGGTACACAGGAAACATTCACAGAAAGAATGAGTGAATGAGTAAGTCCCGCCCGACTCCATATCTTAATGCTCTCCCATCCCTTACAGTTTCATGAAGGTATTTCTCACCTCCATGATGCCTGGTGAGCCCTTCCCTTTTGTCTACCTACAAACTCTTTTCCTCCTTTAAAATTCTGCTCATGACTTTGTGGGCTCCTTCATTCAAGACAGAATTAGATGGATCTGATACTTTCTCTGTAGTACTCCCATGTAACCTTATACAAAACTCTACCAACACACAGCTCATCAGCTTCAAATTACTTGCTTTTCCATCTCCCTTAGTCCTCAAAGCCAGGCCTCATAAGCTTTATTGGCTACATGGTGTCAAGAGGACATGCTGTAATGTGGGGACAGACCTTGAGAAAGGAGCAGAATCTCTCTCCATGAGGCGAGGCTCCTGCTTCTCCTGTTGGTTCACATATTTCTATCCTAAAAAAAAATTGCTATGTTTACACAATTACAGAACAATTGCAAGTGTGACTTATGGCTTTATAATTTCTGTAGCTAATTTCATATACTCTGAAGCTTCAAAGACAATTTAATTTCTTTCCTTCTCTGAGACAAGAACTTCAAGTTGTTGCACAGGAGTAAAGAGTGCATTATAACCCAGGGGATGGCATCATGCATCTCCCACACTGGGTCTTATTCGATACAAGTCAGTAATTATCAGCTGACTGAACAAATGCCCTGGTCTCTGGTCACTTCCCTGCTCAGAAATCCTCAGGGGTTGCCCTATTCCTACTGGTCTATTGGAATCTCCACAGCCTGATGCTCAAGTTCATTCATGAGATGACCCCAACCTCCCTGTACAGGCCTGTACCTTCTTCCTTTATGCCACACCTCACTCACTGATGGCAAGCTGGACTACTGGGGGGATGGTTCTTGGTTCCTTGGAGCATGTCTTCTATGGCCTGGAAGAACTTCTTTGTCTGGGGAATGCCAGGCTTACCTCTAGGAGAATTTCAGGGTGAGATAGCTAAAGAACTGTATGCATAGAAGGGACATTCCACAGATGCTCTGACAAGAGGTGGGAAATGAACAACCCATTCTCAAAACTGGCCTGAAGCCCAGATGTAGTGGTGGCGAAGGATACAGCTGTTGGGACAGCTACCCCATTCAGCCAAAGGGCATGTACTGGCTGCAGTCCTAACATGCTCAGTTCAGGAGTCTGTCCTCACATAAGGAAAGTGACAACAGAAACTGCTATCCTGGTCCTTATGGTCCAGCAAAAGCAAGATGAGAAAGGAGATATTTTTGAGCATCAAAATATTTAGTTTAATATTCTGCTCATGAAACCTCAATTTCCTGAGGCAGGAGAAAGTTCTGTCAGTGCTCGTAATCAGCCCTGTACTTGACTTTCCTAGTAGAAGTTGCACTGTGTTACCACTACCTATTTCTATGTCAGTTTTCCCTAAGAGATCAAGAGCCCCTTAAGGACAAGTGGTTTCCCAAATATGGTGTTTGATACATGAATGAATGAATGAATGAATGAATGAACAAGTGAATGAATGAATATCTATACTAGGTGCATACACTTATTTTTTTTACCACTAGATGGCAAATATTCATTGGAAAGTCCAGCTCTAAACTGTCTCAGAAACAGTCCAGTGAAAACTATGCAAGTTTTTCAGTAAACTGGCGGAGTCCAACGGGTGCAGTTTTCAGGGCTGCCTATCCCTCTTCTCTATTAGTAGAGAGAAAAGCAAGCACCAGGATGGGAATTAGGGGATCCAAGCTGCAGATCTGTGCTGCCATTAGCATTTGGGGAAGTCACATATTTTCTTAGCCTCAGCTTTCTCATCTAAAACAAAAACAAAAACAAAAGCAAAAGCAAACAAATAAACAAAAAACAGCAGACTGCGGTAACTTCAGATAAACACTTATTAACATCTGTGGTACCCCAGACCCTGACTCAGGTACTGGAGGTAAAGATATGACAGAGAAATGGTCCTTGCTTCTGAAACAATGCTTCCCAACTCTGTGGTAAAAGACTAGTTTGTTGTTGTCATTAAAAAAAAAATCTAATCCATTGCAGACTGTATTTTGGTAAAATATAATTATAATGTAATAGTAAAACTAAGTAAAAAAATGAAAGCATACAAAATTCAGGTTCTGATATTTTTATTATTAGGTTCATGGACACTGTTAAATTGCCATTTCAGAGTGCTTATTCTTAACATCTGGGCTCAGCGCATCACGGACTGGCTGCAAATGGCCTGCAGACAGCACCGTCCAAGACCGCACTTAGTGTAACGCTGACTTAGGAGCTCAGTCTCAGGAGGGCAGCTCACACCAGAGTCCTGTGAACGGGGGCCAATCCACAGTTGAGGTTCTGTCTTCTGCAGTGTGTTAAACACTTAAAGCATGTACAAACACTGCCTGGTAGTTTCTAAGGTGAAGAGGGGGTGGCTGTGATCACTCCTGGAGCCTTTCTGGAGAAAGTTCTGGCCAATCCTTTCTGATCCTTAAAGACATCAGGCCTTCCTAGGCCCAGTGGCAGCCAGTATGCTGGGAGAGCCTTTGGGCACCTTCCAGCCCTTCCCATGCTGTCTGGGCTTCTGGGGTCTTCCTGTTTGTGCCCTGACCCCTCAGACCTAAGCCCAGGTACCAACTTTACCTTTGCTTTCCTCCATGGCCATGATCATACTCCTTCTCTGATAGCTGCTTTGGACCACATAGATTATAAATCTCTGTCTCTGAGCAGCCTAGTCCCCGGGACCAGGTCCTAACTGGGGCTTTGGGGGCATTCTGGCACCATGTTCACTTGACTCCATGAGCAGATTCTAGAGAAGCTCAGCTGGTCACCAGGATGACAGCGATTCCCCAAGAACATACAACATGTTTCTTTTTATGGCATCTTTCAAAGATTCCCAAGCTTGGGTGTTTGGCTTATTTATTTTTATTTCAACTATGAAATAATCAGTTTTTTAATAGATACTGCAAAAACATGGGACAACATTCTAAAGGTACCAAAGGCAATATAATGAAAGGTCTTCCTCTGATTCCTGTTTCACAATCTCAGCCCCTGTTCTAGAGGCAACCACCGTTCATATTCTTATAAATCCTTCAAGGGATGTACATGGACGTCTTCAAAGAGATAACACAAACAGAATGCACTATAAATACTCTGCTGCACTTCCTGTTTTAACTGAACGATTTGTTTTGGTAATGTTTAATCTTAAATTTTCATTTTTTATTTAACTGGTTCCCCTATCGATGGATATTTAAGTTTTTCCACTCTTTCTGTTACAAACAGTGTTCGGTAAACAGCACGCACTTATGTGTATCTGCACATATACATTCCTGGGTAGGAACTGCTGAGGCAGAGAAACGCGCCCTCCACAAAGTCGTCCCAATCTGCACTGCCGCACCTGGCTCACTGGAGCGTCTGGTTTTCTGTGTCTCTGTCAACTGCAGCTTTGTGAATGGATTTGCATTTCTGTGATTATAAGTAAAGTTGAGCATCTTTAGGGATATCTAAAAGCCATCTAATTTCCTCCTTTGAGAATTGTTCATGTATTTTGATCATTCTTTCTACTGGTTTATTGGTCTTTCAAAATTGACCCATAAGAGCTCCTCACATACTAAAAAATTTAGCCCTTTGCTTATTGTTTGAGCGACAAATATTTCCTCCCACTTTGTCCTTCATCTTTCTAAAGGAATCTTTTTCACCATTAAAAATGTTTGCAGTTTATCTTATCAGTATTTTATGACCTCTGGGTTTCGTAACATGCTTAAAAGGGACTTTTCCCTAGATTAGAAAAGTCATTCTCTCATGTTTTCTTCATTTTAAAATATTTAAATCTTTTATATATTTGGAGTTTATTTTGGTTTAAGGATTGAGGTATGGAACAAACTGTGGTTTGTAGTTTGTCCCATGGTTTATAGTTGTGTCATTATCATTTATTAAATAACCCATCATCCCTGAACTGATTGAAATTATACTTTTCTCATATACTTAATTTAAAATGAATTTGGGTCTATTTCTGGACTTTCTGTATATTCTATTAATCTGTCTATTCATGCTCTAGTTTCATACAGTTTTATTTAATGTAGTTTGATAATATAGTTTTAGTATCTGATTTAGCTAGTCTTCTCTCTTCTCCTCCCCACAAATCATTATTCTTATTAAGGCATTTCTGACTTCTGACTATTCTTGACTATTTAGTTCTTTCATAGAATTAGTCTGTATGATTTAAAAAGTTATTTGATATTTTTGGGGGCAGCACATTAAATTTACAGATTAAGTTTGGAGTATTGGCCTTTTTGTAATACTCAGTTCCTTGCCAAAATTTTCTTTGTTTATTTAAATAACATTCTTGTACATGTACAAGTAATACAAAAGGGAATATGGTGAAATGTGAGCACATCATTCATTCTCACCCCTGGTCTCCCAGTTTGCTGTAGGGACAGTGAGTTTCTGGTGTGTGATCATGGTAATACTCTGAGCATATAAAGTTCTGTGCATGCATATGACCATTGGACTCTGGCCCACCTCTTTTTTTTCTTCCCAGATGATAGAGAGCTAGAGACACTGTTCAGCTTTTCCCACCTAACAGCACTCACGGCAGAGCATTCTGTATCAGTACATACAGATCTGCTTTCTTCCTTTTAACAGTTGCATGGCAGCCAGTCCCCTATTGATAAAAACTTCTTTCCATCACTTATTTTTATAAACAATGTTGTAATGAATATCCTTCCTCATATACATTTGCATGAGAATATTTTTGAAAGACAAATTCCTAAACAGAGAATTACTAGGTTGAGGTATAAATGAAATATGCAAACAGTAATGCAAATATATTCAACACCACTTGAATGTACACTTAAAAATTAAGATAACAAAAATTGTTATGTTTTGCCACAATAACAACTGCACAATTGTGATAGATATTGCCAAACTGCCCTCTAAATCTTGAGGCAATTTATTAATTATTCCCCATTTACATATGCTTTTGGTTTTGCAATAGTCTGGCTCAGTTGCTGTAAAAATAGATTTTTTTGTGAGTTAAATAAGCTGTAAGCATTGGATAAAATTGTCCCACATTTCTCTCACAGAGAAACTCTCAGAAAAATTTCCAGGACTTGGTGATGCTCTGGTGTGAAAGGGGGGGTATGTGGTTAGAAATTGCTGTTAAGAGTCAAACTCTGCCTCCTTCCACCCAAGGGGGCCGGCACTGGTTTTATTAAAGAACAGGCATCACCGAGTCACTTTGGCTGCTTGTCCTACTGTGATTTTTGATTTGTTTGAAGACTCAACTGAAAGCAAACAAGAGGTTTCATGTAACTCAAATCACACCTTTCAAATGATGTTCTAATTTCTGTATCAAGTGTCTGTGACTAAGAATTGTTAACTCCTTTCCTACATCACTTTATTTTAATCAAACACAAGTGCCCACTTCTATGCACTCCATGGACTTAAACCTTGAATGAGATGGAGAGGGGCGGAGGAGATACAGATAATGAGGTTAATGTAACACAGATAAGACTGGGCACTCCTGGGGGCCTTGGAAAGCACTGTAGGCCTTTACTGAATGTTTCTTGAGGAGGCAGCAGAGGGCAAATTACATCACACACTGTTTTGCCAAGTATACTGCTAAAATTATCTTTTCCCCTCAAAAAAATTTAATAAATTTTTATTAAATATATTGAAGTGACATTGGTTCATAGGGTCATATAGGCTGTGAGTGTACATTACTGTGATATATGATCTGTATATTGCACTGTGTGCTCACCTCCAAAGTCAAACCATCTTCTATGACCATTCATTAGGCCCCTCTGTCCCCCACCCCCTGCCAGCCCCACTGACCATTACCACACTGCTGTCTGTGTCCATGAGTTTCAGTTTTGTGTCTCACATATGAGTGAAATCATATGGTTCTCAGCTTTTTCTGACTGACTTATTTCACTTAGCATGATATTTTCAAGGTCCATTTTGATGGTTCTTTTAGAAGTCAAACTCACTAAATCCTTCTTTGGGCCTTTCCTTCTCCCCCTGATTTCCACTCCAATGGCAACGGCTCAAATGTGTCTCTTCTCACTCCTTACAGTTCGAATACTGTCTCGGCTTCCTGGCTTTACTCCTTCCCTCACTTCTTGTTTTGGTTATCATTCTCAAGCAGCTTTTACATAGCACAGTTTACCTCTTCTTTCAATTGCATTCCCACCCAATAAAACAAAGGCATCTTCTTAGAAGGTAGGGGAAAAATGGGATAATAAATACTTCAAATTTAACTTTTTGTCCACGCAGTAAGACAAATAATGAGCTCATCCTTCAAGCCAGGCACTATATGTGTATTATTTCATAACAAACATATGCTGTTCATATTCTCATTATCAGCATTTGAAAGTGAAGAATCTAGGGCTTAGGTGACCTACACAAGGTCAAAGACTTAGGAAACTGCATTAAGCTAACCTACTTGTCCTGCACTATTTTCGTGGTTCTTAAGGAATAAGACAGCAGGTGACAAAGGCAAATAGGTGGCCTTGACTGTGCTCTCAATGCTCATACCATTTCTCTGATCTCTGTCTTTCTAAATTTCTATGCTTAGGTATAGTGATGTCCTGTGGCCCCACCTAAGTTGCTGAACCAATCTCTGGACCCAGCATTTCTCACCTAATTGGCTTAGTTCTGCACCCTGGTGTTCTGCTGATGTCACCTCTCATTTGTGCTGAGTCTGTTCTGTTCAGTGATCCTCCCTCCTGCAGACCTGACATTCTACCCTGAATTCTAGTCCATTGGCTGGGTTCTGTGACTTGGCCTAATTCTTGCCAATCCACTGTTGCTCTGAAATGTCAATCAACTTACCTTCTACCTTCAATTCTCTTTTTTAGCATAAACTCCTCTACCCACAGTCCCTATATGGAATAACTGGCTGGTGGTTCCTACATCAGGGTAGCCACTGGTTGCATTAGGAGTAGATAGATATGCAGGGGGGACCAATGCACAGATTTTCCAATGATCAATCTGTCTTTCCAGTATTTCAGCTAAGAGTCACCCAGACTGCTTAGTTCCTTATGGGAAGCCAAGAAAGAAAGTTGTGGAGTAAACATTTGGGGCCGTGGGCAACATAAATAAGCAGAGAGAGCAGGTCTCTTGAGAAAGATGGGGAAAGACATTCACAGAGAAGAGCCTAGAAAAAACCATGGGGCTCTGGGGATGTTGGAGGTAGGGTGGAGAGGGGAGAGTGACAATTTGTGAATGCCTTCTAGTCACAGCTGCCTTGAGGCTTTTTTGCTCACAGTATTAGCTTGTGTTCTCCTGAGTCCTACTTTCTCCCTACAATGAAGTTTCCTTTGTCCTTGAGTTAGTTTCAGTGGGTTGCTCTTACTTGCAATCAGGAGGCTACACTGGACCACCCCCTTGCTTAGGTTGGGAGACTTGTCTGCATTTCTACCCTCTGGCTGATATTCCAGTGAATATGGGAACATCTCTTCTTGGCTGTCTCCAGGCCTAATTCTGGAGGTGGCACTGAACTAGCTCCTAGGGGCATCCAGGCAATGCCGCTCCAAGAAAAGGGAAGAACCAAAGCACAGGGATAGGGTTGGAATGGCATGGAGTTTTATTGTGGCTCCTTTTTTATTTGAGGGCATGGTTATTGTCCTCAAATTGTTTAAGATCAACTTTAGGACACAGGGTTAGGCTGTATGGGGGATCACCTTGTTGGGCAGGGGAAGGAAGGGCAGGCAGAGGCAGAGCCTGAGGGATGGCAAAGAAATTGTGTCTTCCACCTATGGGCATCCGTTCTCAGGTTGAGGAGTCACATGACGAACTTGAACCTTTAGAAACATTAACTTTTCTAGCTCCTGTAGGGGCTCTTTAGTATTAGGACAAACCCCTTATTTCATTGATGAGGAGAACCAAGAATGAAAACTGATAATTATAGGTAACATTTAGTGGGTACTTGCTACAGGGCAGGCTCTGCTCCAAGCATTTTATACATATCAGCTCACTTGGCCCTCACAGTAACTATGAAATTGGTACTATTATCATCTTCACCTCATAGGAGAGGAAATCGAGGCACAGAGGGGTTAAGTAACTTGCCCAAAGTCACACAGTACATGATGAAGCCAGGGTCTGAGCCCAGGAAAACTTGATTCAGACCCAGTGCTTTTAGTTATTAGATTAGATCGGGCATGCTTGGGGTGGTATGGCCCTAGACAACTTTTAGCTATTAGACAGTATTATGTGTAACAAGCCCCGAAGATCACTGGAGCTTTATTTTTATAGTGTGTGTGTGTTTGTGTATATGAGTGACTTTCTCCACCAGTTGGGGCAGCATGCCATAATTCATGGAAAACATCAGAAATAGAAAGTGGTTTTCATTAGAGGAAAGTGGTAAAATTTTAGGAGACCAATCAAGAAAAATAAAAGTTTAGTTAGACGTATCATATCTAAAGATTTAAAGAAGATGAGAAAAAAATTCTCCCTTTCCTGCCAGTTCCCAGGGCCTTATAAACTGCTTCAATTTTAAAGGAAAAAGAACACCTGCTTATTTATCGATTCTTGTGCCATAGGTGGTACGATCATCCTACTGGCTGGCTTAAGTGATCTGCCAAAGCAAGGCCTCCTGAAGATGAAACAATCAATGTCTATATGAGGGCCTACCATTATCTGACCTCTCACCAGCAGGGAAGACTTGAGTCTAGGGAATCTCAAAGCTGGAGTGCTTTTTTCTAGTTCATTTTTTCATGAGTGAGTGGCCATTCACAGCTTATGCTTTTATGTAAGAGACATCTGTGGCTTGCTTGTTAATTAACCAATTCAGATATTTGTTGGGTCTGACTCTGTATGAAACACTGTATTAGGTGCTGCAGATATTGAGTGGGCATCTGAAAACATGAAAAGACTGGGCTGAGGCAGAAGGTTCTTCCTCTTGCTACAAACATAGAAATGCTAGACAAACTGTAACAGCACATTTTTAATGATACCTGAGTTTAGAAAATTCCTAGATGCCTGAAATGGGAAGAAAAATCTGACCCAGGCCAATGAGCAGGAGGCATTACATGGTGACCTGTGTGGGCTGTGGATGAGCACATGGGCCACAGAGCCTAGAAGTAGAGGTTTGTAAGCCATGAGGGGAGAGAGGAAGAGGTCTTGAGCTGGCGGGAGGTAAGATGTCGCAAGACATCTCTGCATCAAGCTGCTCACTTGTTGGCTGCCCTGTTTATGAACAGAGCATGAGAAAACTCTCCATCCGTCACCTGGGAAGGTGGCAACAAAGCGTGACCTCTGTCCAGGACTTTCAGTAAAATTTACCTTCAAGAAATGGAAGCCCTAGACTCTCCCATGTATAAACAGAGTTCATGGCCATACTGGCCATGCAGTGGGGAATTCCAAACTGACAGATGACACAAAAACTCAGGTGGATAAGACAAAGATACAATGTCACCCCAAGGAGACACCACAACTTGAGCAAAGGCTCCAACTGGAAAAAAAAAAAAAAAAAAGAAAAACACCACTAGAGATGAGCAAACAGTCCAAAACCAGTGAGAAAACTAGTGATGGGGAGAGAGAGAAAGCAAGTTCAATTCAAAGGAATATTAATCCTTAAGACCCTGAGATAATAGAATAATCTGAAGGAAGCAATTAAACATGATTAAGATCGAAGAGGTAAAAGTAACCATACTGAAACAGCAGAATGAGTATGAACAGAGGCAGTGAGGAAGGCCCACAAGTGTGTGCCTGCCTTCAAGGGACACCTAGCCTGCTTGTGAGAGGGAAGGAAACAGCAGTAGAACATAGGATGATCCAGAAAATGGCACATTCAAGAACTGTCACCTTCCATTGTCTGCATTTCCCCAGCTGATGCAGACATGCCCTTAAAGGAACTTTATAATTTCTAAATAGTTACCTAAGTAACTACCTGCCTCTCCACCCAATCTGTGAGTATCTGCAGCATGGCGATAAAGTAATCCTGCATTCAGTTCTCTGGTCTCATGTGCCACACTGCTCCTCACTCTCTCCTCTTGCCACACCAGTCTTCTCTTAGTTCTTCAAGCACAATGATCTCGCTTCCACTTCAGGGTCTTTGCACATGCTGTTGCCACCATCTAGAATGTTTTTTTTCCCTTATGCTTTTCTTCAGGGTCTCAGCTTAATGGTCACTCCTTGGGAAGACTTTTCCTGACCACCTTATTCAAAAGGTCCCTCTCTACCACAATTCTCTATGTCACCCCCTGTTTCTTTTCACTTATAATTATTTAATTGTTTTCTTTGTTTCCCTTGTTCAAATGTAAACTCCATGAAGGCAGGAAATGAGCTGATCACATCATCTCTAATGACTGGCATTGAGTAGGTGTTTAATATACTTATTGAATAAGTAAATTAATATACTTAATTGGGGGTGTGGCATGACCTGATTCATGTTCACAAAGTGGCCCTGGAGCCATGTGAATGACAGGCAGAGGATGGGGGGCGTGGGGACCAGGAGGCTAGTGCAACAATTTAGGCAAGAGATGAGGATGGTTTGGACTGGGCAGTGCTGAGGAGGGAGTTAACTGGATGAATTTGAAAGAGAAAGCAGAAGTTAGGGTAGGGGGTAGAATCAAGAATGATGCCTAGGTTTCTAGTGAGAATAAGATGGTGAATGGGGTGCCACCTCTGGGCCAGAAGATAGCAGAAAACCAGACACCCAGTACACATGCCATAAATGTGTACTCGATGAAGCAGAAATGGTCTTAGTGCAACCATTTCATAACAATGAATGCGCAAGAGTTCTCTTTCTGTTCCTTGGTGTACCTCCAAGTGTCATCTACCATTTCCTACTGTCTCCACCTGCCTCGAGTTACCCCTTTGTGACCTGCCAGGCTAATCCACAATCCACACCAGAGCACATGTGCCTCTGTCTCCCTGCTAAGAAGTGCTCAGTGTACTCTTCCCCTACTCTCTCCAGCCACCAGTGTCATTATTGCCTGTAATGCTCCTGTAATTTTTCATTAATTTTCTCGTTGTTTTGTAATTATATTAACATTAAAATTTATACCCAAGGATATTATTATAATTTTCCACTACTAATGGGATTATTACTTTGTTTATTTGTTTGAAAGCCATCAGCATAAGATTTACCTCCAACAGTATCTACTGTGATTTTTAATGCCCTTGAAACTTTCAGTGAGTGATAAGTCTGTAATAAGAAAATGCTGGTGAGCATATAAATGTCTTCCTTGGGAATAGAGGGCTTTTTATTTTCATCCTGGTTAGACTCAGGTTCTTTGATAGAGTGATTGGTAGGATATAAAGTATTAAAGGCTGAGAACACTGTGTTAGTTTGTAGATGTGTTCAAACAAGCTCCCATTTATTCAGAGGACACTTTAATATTCTAGGATGATTCACATTCCTGCTCCTTTTTATGTTGTTTCTTACCTGACTTACATAAAAATATAATAAATTGGGTGTTATAACCATGAATTGTTTGGAAGTGAAGGGGCCCCAACATCACTCTACCCAACCGATTTTCCAAGGAGCTGGGGAGTTCAATGTGTTGTTTGTGGAGCTCTGGAAACAGGGCTTATTTCCAAGCCTAATGAGAGGAGTTTGTCTGTTGGGCAGTTTTGGGGGGGGCAGGAAAAGTGGGAGGGCAGGGTCCGCTTCACGAGTATGCGACCTGCAGACTCCCAGGGCTCCATGCTGTGGAATTCACAGCATCACCACCTTGAAATTCTTAACAAGTTTTGAACAAGGCAACTGACATTTACATAAGACCTTGCAAATTTCCTATCTAGTACTATATACAGGGTTCAGAGCCACACAGACTTGGGTTCAAGTTCTGTTATTCTCTAGCTATTGACTGCCTCAGTTTCCTTATCTGTAAAACTGATAATATATTGTCTTCTCAAACTAGATGGGAGAGCTAAAAGTACATGTCCAGTACCCAGGGGGCTGAAAGGCAGTGACAGACCCTGAGACATGCTCACAGGGATTTTTGACTCCGTTGGCAGTATCCATAATTAAACTATCACTATAACTTAATGTTAGGAACTCTAGCCACTTGGGACAAGCAGACATTGCCTGTGTGGTACAAAAGCTAATCCCAGGTGGGCTGGTTAAGAACATACCAAACAAAGAATGTTTTCCTAAGGAGGACATTCTAAGGCTGAGGGTCCCATACATCAGGTATCAACCTTTTATTGTTATGACACATGGCAGACAATGTTCACCAGCACAACAGGGTCTTAGTTTCTCACAATTCATACATGCTTCCTTCTTTTCCAGAAACCTCTCAATATAGCCAACAAGTGAGACTGGCATGATTATGAAGATGCCCTTGCTCTTGATCTAAATTATTTGCAAACTTTAGCATTTCAATCATTATTTGTAACAAAAAGGTTTTCACCATTTCACACAACATAACTAGACAAGGCAGCGTATCACAATTCCATGCTCGAGAACTAGAAATAAGGACCACCAGGAACCCAAACAAGGGATTTCCCCACACCCCCCATGATAAGTCAGAGACCAGGACCAACATGGACCCTCCATGACTTTGCAGGTGTACGTGGCTGTGCTGTAGCCTGAATGAATGATGCCAGTTCTGAGTGAGGCATGACAGCCAGAATCAGAGAAACCCTATGTAACTGGTCAGATAGCCTTGTGATGAACAACATGCAGTCCTAAACATCTGGTTAAACATGTTTTCTTCCAAGAATGGAGAAAAGACTTTAAATCAAATTAATAAGAAACATGAGCTAATTCCTGGGCATTTTTAGACTTTGGTACAAAAGGATTCCTCAGGGGATTATAGTAGGAGTCAGGGTGACCTTTGTTGCATTCAATTTAGGGTTTGTGGGGGCTGGGAGGCCAGATGTTTAACTTCAGGGGAAGCACCTCTGTCACCTGTGCTTACCCTCCTGTGAGGCTCAGGTCTCTGGGCATATGCTCTTCATGTGACATGAGCCCAGTGTCTCAGGAGACATGGAGCAGGCTCATAGTGACCTGTGTTGTGAAATGACTACATTCCAAGAACAGTTTGCTCTTTCTTTATTTTATCTTGAGTGCTTGTGGTCAGTGAGACGTGGCTGCCCACTGAGTTCTCTCTGGCCCAAAGGGTTTTTGTGGGTAGTGATGACCAAGGCTGGACCGTCTCCTCTCCATGGGCAGCCTGTGGATGGCCATAGAAACACTGCAGTTCTTCTCCCCAAATCCCCCATCAGAGCAACAGGCTATTTCTCCTCTGTCTCTCAGTGGTATGAGTGGGTACCCAGGTAATTGTATGGCTCATGGGCCCACATAATATAGCACACAGTTACTAAAATATGCTTTAGTCTCTAATGATTATAACTAATGACTAACTAATTTGTTAGACACCTCAAGATATAGTTGCAAGAGCATGTGTTGATATACAAATGTTTATTTCTGGAAATGGCAATTTTGGCTTAGACAACTTGGATGTCACTCCTCTACCCTCTTAAAAATCACAGTAAGCAAACCACAATCTATCAAATTCACTCTCAGAAAACCAGAGATGTGGAGTCCCAACAATGTGGCCACAGCAGCAGCTTTTAGCACAGACTAAAGAAAACACAAATGCAATCAAGGAATGACAATAAGATGGACATTGGTGCCTCTGTCCTCAACCTAATTTAAACCTTCTAGACTCAGCAAATAGATTTTGCTTCCTATGGTACCAATTTTCCAGTGTATTGTACTATAAATTTCAAGCTCCTGGGAATGAAATCTAAAGAACACTCTGATTGCATTTCTGGTTTGGGATTATTCTGTGATTGTTTTTCTTACCTGTTGTCGAATTTCTTCCTCCATTTTTACTGGTGAGCCCAATTCTGCAACTTGTTTGACACCTTCACTTGCATATCCTCCATACTCCCACAGCACATAATTCTTAGAGTGGGATCCACCAATGATTGCAGACCAGTGATTGGCCCGACCTAGGAAAGCCAATGAGGATACAGGTATCAGTGTGGCTGTGGCTAAAACTCAAATCCTTTAAATGATGGGAAAGAGGTGTAATTGGACAGCAATTCAACCAGATCTGGCTATGCACCTGCTCAGTGTTAGGTCCTGGGCTATGCAGTAATGAACAAAACAGCCCCTATAAACAAGTAAGTCTTGGGAATATGCAGACACAGCAACAGTAAAGGCCTGAACAAGACACAGAGGCAGCCCAGAATGATGGCTTCCGCTTGGGAGGGTTTTCCAAGAAGGGGATAGCTGAGAGGATTTTAAAGACTGATCAGATTTGTTAAGACAGAATAGAGAGAACAGGTTATTTCTGGCAGATGAAGAAACATAAAATAAGATTGTGTGTTTGGGGAACCATAAGTAATTTGGCATTACTGTGTCACAGACTGTCAAGGGAAGAGACAGGAAATGATGCCGGGGAGGTAGGAAGAAGCCTGCTCATGGATGGCCTTGTTCTCAATACTTCAGGAGTTTGCATGTCACTTGAAAGGGTCTGATACCACTAAAGCGTTCTGAGTGGGGGACTGATATGATCACATTTGAATTGCAGATAAATCATCCAGGCAGTAGTGTAAAGAATGCATTAGAGGGAGCAAAATTGGAGCACAGAGCTGGGGAGGTCAGCAAGGAGCAAAAGGTCAAGGAATTGAGTGTGATATAGGCTTAGCAATTCTGGGGAATAAGAATTGTTGTCTTTAGCTGGCTTTTAAGTACCTTCCAGGATGGGGGGGAGGGCAGGCAGGCTAACCATGTTAGAGGATGGGAAGGCACCTGGGATATGAGGAAGTGGCCAGTCCACTGTGGTTTGGTGAGGACCATGCAGGCTGATGACTGCTGTGGGATATAGGTGGGCACTAATGGTTGACATGAGAAGAGAATGGAATAAGGTCTGAGTGGGACCAAGATAAATCTTATCCTGAAGATTTTTTAAAGTCCTAGGGGGAGGAAGGAGGGGAACAGAATCAACACCAGTGTGACACTGAGTTTGTTTTGTGTCTTTAAGGTTATTCACACATTTCTTACTAAGTGACATACAATTCATCATAAGATTGGCTCAGTTCTCCAACTGAGGTTAGGTTTATAATGTCTCAACTTAAAGAACATTTTCAAGCATAGCAAAGAGGAAAACTTGAACTGGGTGGATTCAACTGACATTTGCAGTTCACCACCCTGTGGCCCAGAGTGGGCAGAACTCTCCACTCTACCCCACCACTTAAGAAAATAATACTCAACAGGGCCTGGTCCTGTTTACATCTGCCACCTGCTACCCCATGGCCCCTGCTCCCAGGGGCACATTAAGAGCATGGGCACCAAGCCAGCCTCCTGGCCTGCTGAGGGCAGCCTTTCCCACCCCAGGCAGATGATATCACCATGTAGGTCTGCCCAACTGCTTGTTCATTATTTCCCACACATCTGGGAAATGCAGACTTGTGTTTATCTATCATGTCCCTAGAGAAGACCAATGGAGATGCTGCCAACTACTTCTCCAATTCACTTCCTAGCTGTCATCTCAGCCAAAAGCACCGCTTGTGTAAGCAAGAGCTAGGAACTAAATGCTGACCTTAGGTTCATGATGTGAACTCAGGGAGACAAGTTTCAGCATCTCTTGGTCCACTCGCTGTGTTCAACCAGAATTCCCCCTTGTTCTAGAACCCATCCTACCTGCAATTTTGTACCTGAGTGGCTTAGCACATGCTGTTCCCTCTGTGTTTCCTTACTCTTGGCTTGGCCAACTCATTCCTCTTTCATGATTTACCCAGAAGCCTCCTAAGGCCTCCTTAGACTGACTTAAACCTGTGTCTTTGGTCTTCTCACCTCACAGCACAGATCGCTTTTATAAGCACTGCTACATGTCTGTTTTCTCACTAGACTGTAAGCTCCCTGATGGAGCCTGTATGCAGCACCGTATTCCCAGTACCTAGCACTGTACCTGATGCATCGTGAGTGCTTAGTACGTTTCCTAAAGCATGTCATCTAAACAATCCAATAGAAAGGTAGTAGTATATGTGCTCGGAGCATTTGGGAGCAGGCTTGTACAGGTTGGATTCAACATGATTAAACTCAAGTCTCAGTTCAGCAGAATTCCTGACACCTACTGAGCTAACACTGACACACTCAGCTATCTTGCACTTTAAGAACAAACACCAACCAACAATAAAAAAGAAAGGCATTGATCTTAGAGCCAGTGACAGGCATTCAAATCCTGCCATGTCTTTTCCTAGCTTTGTAAACTCGGTTAAATTCCAATTACTTTATCTCCCTAAGTCTCAGCTCCCTCCTTTGTAATTCAAAAATGATAATGCCTACCTTATCAGCCTATTATAAGAATTAAATTTAATTGAAAAAAATGAGATAATATGTGTGCAATCACTACTGGCAACACAATTGACACTCAATAATTATAGTTTCCTCCTTTCCTAGTTGTTAGGGAGACTATAAAAAGGAGTAAAATATGAAACCTGCCTTTAATTCAGTACAGGAGATAAGAAATAGACAATGTGGAACAGGACAACAGAATAAGAACAAGCACAATCATAGGGGGATTAGGAGATGGGCCCAGATGGGCCTTTTTGGTTTATTCATTCAACATCCATTAAGTATGTGCCAAGTGCAGTGGCTGGCCCTGGACACCGACAGGAATTAGTATGGTGCTTGCTCTGGAGGGACTCATAGTCTAGGGGTGGGGAAACAGATGCATAAGCAGATTACTTACAATTAAGCATGGTCAGGGTTATTACAGAATAAAGAACACAGAGCACAGGGGATGGAGCAGCTAACTCCAAATTCCCCTAACATCCAAGCATCCAGTCTAAAGGCACAACTGCAGAGAAGCCAGTGCCTCAAGAGTGGAATGCCTTTGTGGTTTCTTACCCTTGAATAAATGTCATTGTACCAGTTCAATCCTCCAGTCAATACAGTTGTAAGTTTTCTACAGTGGTCTTGCAACATGCCACATTAATTCACATATCAACATATTGAATATCATGAACCACATAACAGATATCTTCAGGGCACTAAGCTAGTGTGAGGGACCAGACTATACTCTCCCTGGTGGGACAAGACAGGCACCGTGGAAAAACAATTTGCAACATTAGACAGGGAGATGATTTCAAGTGAGGAGCAGTCATTCAAGTGCAGAATGATACAGGGGAGAAAAGCATGATGACCGAGAGCCAGAAGATCTGAGCTCCAGGCCTCTACTTGTGACTATGAAACAGTCATTCAATCTCTCAGAGCCTCCACTTACCTTTTCTTAAAAAAATTATTTTTCAACCAGTTTATATTCAACCATTCCACACCAGTTTCAGATGTACAATAGCAAAGTGGCCAGAAAACCATACACTCTTTAGAGTGGCCTCCCGCATTGCCCCAAGCACCCACCTGCCCCCATACCCAGTTATCTTGACATTATTGACTATATGCTTTATTCTGCAATTGGCATCTCTGTGGTCATTCTGCAACCACCATCATGTACTGGAAAAAGGGTGAATAATTACTGGGCTTGACTGTCTCTCAGAGTGGTATAAAATAATTGGACTGGTTTTGGAAATAGCTATAAAAACTTTAAAGGACTGTACAAAACAGAAGTCTCTGAATGATTACAGACAGAAAACCCTATGGGAATCCACCAGAGGAATCTGGAAGGAGGTGGTGGAGCTGGGAAAATTTCCCATGGGAAGATCCTGCAGTAGGAAAAGGATTCTATTGAAAAATAGACAAGAGGATTAAATACTTATTAAGTGTTAGGTAAAATGCTCTCCTAGGTCTAAGCCTCACTACAACCTCACTCTCATCTTCTAGATAAGAACACTGAGGCCCAGAGATATTAAGGAACCTACTTAAGCTCATAGAACTAGTGACGGGAAAAGCTTGGGTTCAAATCGAGATCTGCCTCATCCCAGAAGACACTCTCTTTTCCCTATATCCTACTGAGAGGTCCAGAACCAGAGAAGATCAGTGGGTGAGTGGAGAGTTAGAAGGCAAATAAATAAGATAAAAAAAGAGTGTCAGGGCCAGGTGCTGGAGGGTGCTGAGTGTCCATTGTGGTAAATGGCATTGGCAAATGGGGGAAACATCCTGGGAGTTTCCTCCTGAGAAGAACGACAAGACAGCAGCTACATACTGACTTGATACTATGTGCCAGACACTGTGTCAGGGACTTGACCAACATTATCGCATTAAACACCAAACTGCTCCCCACAAAACCCCATTTTGATACAGATGCTATCATAACTTTCATTTTTCAAATGAGGAAATTTAGACTCACAGACATTGAGTTAATCCATGATCACAGAAGCAGAGGGGTAAAGGCACTGGCATTGAGTTGGGTCTGTCTGGTGCCAGAGCCCAGCTCTTTTCCACCAGCCTGTGCCACGTCTCTGACAGGACACGCTCCTGAGGGCCCCGGGGAGAAGACCAAATAGAGAACCCACCAACATTTCTGCATGAGTTGTATAAGGTCTGACTTAGGGCAGGGGAGAGAAAATGGGGACATGGCAGCAGAGGTATGAGTCAGTAAGAGGGGAAGATGGGACAGTGTTTGGGAGGCAGTTTGGTGAAATAGCTAAAACTCTGATTGTGGGGTCAGACTAACATATATTCTAATTTCAGTTCTCAAACTTTCTAGATTGAGTAAGTCACTTAGTCACTCTCAATCTCAGTTTCTTCTGTTAAGTAGAAATGTTGACATGACCAACCTCCTGTTGTTCTGAGGCTGATGTAATGACTAGTGGCTGGCACACAAAACAGGCTTGATGCTAATAAATGTTAGTCCATCAAATTAAATTGGATCAAGGCAGGGCAAACCCAGACAAGTCTCTGGACAGCATGGGAACCAAGAGGAATCTGGTTGGGTGATTGGGTGGCTGTTTGACTTATAACTGGTAGATAGAGATGAAATGTCAGATGCAAGCACCTGAATATGGAAAAATGGTAGAGAGTTGTCTAAATGTGACTCAGTAATCTGGGGCCTACAGAATGAGGTGGTTAAACAGAATCCAGTAAACTTAGACAAAGAGAAATTTAGACCTGGTTCTACCATCCTCTAGGAAATAAAGGAGAGAGAGAGAAGCCTCAGGTATTAGAAGGCCTGAGGATGAGGAACCAACAAAATGCTTGTGACCTTCTTAAAGGAATACTCATGGAGGCTAGTGCTGTGGGTTTTGGTGAAACACTGGGGCTTCAGTCTTGGGGGCAGGGGCAGAGGCACTAAGACTATCACCAGCCCCTTCTGCTCTCAGGTATGGCCACAGCTATTGGGTTTTGCATTCTTCTCTCTGGTTCTGGCAGTGTTCAGTTGGCCTACACTTGTCTGGGTCCAGACATTTATCCCCAGTAGCTTGGATGAGGCACAGATGGGACAGAGGCAGGTGGAAAGCTGGGAGGAAGAAACGATTAAACATGAGAGTTTGAGATACTGACAGCCAACCAGGCGCATTGTCTAAAAGCCACTCCAGGGACATATATCCTAAATATATGTGTAGTAACCTTATTTCTGACACATTTTCTGTTGTCATGGTTGGTGTTAAATTACCAGCATTCACAATGATGCCTAAAAACCCATAACTGATAAAAGAAGAACCATGTCTGGCCTTTGGCTGGTGTGGGAGGAGGCATGCTGCACAATAGGTGGATTCTCTGAAGTGTTCCACATATGGCAGGTGTTCAGTGACAGCCCAGATTTCCTGCTTTGACAGTGGCTGTATTCCCCTGCCAATCCCAGTCCTGAAGAGAGCCACCCATTCATTTCTTTCATTTATAGCACTTGACTGAAGAATATTCTAGAGCTTGGTGGCTGGTTTGCTACAGCCTCCTGCTGTCCAAACTCAGCCTCAACAAATCTTTTTTGGGGGTAGGAGAGGGCTGGAATTTGCTATGCTAGCAACACCAGAACTCCTCTAATCTCTAAGTCTTATCCCCTTCTCCCCCTTTTATCTCCTAGTAGATGACCTTGTCACTAACTCTTCTGAAGGCCAAGGTCGACCCATCCACAGACTCATTCATGCACAGACAGACAGAAAAATGTTGTGGACCTGCCAGCTCTATCACAAAAGTCATCTTGGATTTCACTTCCCTCTTGCCCTTGTTGTTCTCATCCTAGGCTTAGTTCCAGAATCTGCATGGTTTCTGACACTTTGGATTTGGCTACAGGACTTGGCTCCTCTGGGTTTGCCCCTGGGTGCTGCCAGGACACAGATTGTACTTGCTCTGTGGCTCTTCCTGCTCTTGGCTGCTTCAGAAACTCACTCTAACCAAGGCATTCTGGTTTTCAGGATCTCATTCCTGTGTGGCCTCCTGGAAAAAGTCCTGTGTGGGGAAATATGTCAATTAGGCTAGAAATTCCTCAACCTAGCACTCAACTAAACTTTTTTCCTTCCTTCAGGTCTTGAAAGAAGTGTCACTTTTCCATTCCAGGACAAATCCTTGAACTTATGCAATTGGTTTTATTCTTTTGTTATTTCCTCTGAGGTCTCCAATAATAATATTCTATTCTATTAATTAGTTCATTGAATGAACGTTTGCTAGGCGTATACTGTGTGCTAACTCAGAGGTCAGCAAGCTATAGCTCCCTGCCTGTTCTTATTCCAATAAAAGTTTTTATTTTACATATTATTTATTACTGTTTATGGCTGCTTTCATCCTGCAATGGCAGAGTTGAGTAGTAATGACAGAGAGACTGTCTGGTTGCAAACCCTAAAATATTTACTATGGGGCCCTTTATAGAAAAAGTATCCTAGAACCTGTGATACTCCAGAGAGACTCTGAGAAGAATCAGGCTTAGTCCCTGTCTTTGAGATGTTCAGTCAGGAGGGTAGGGTGGAGGACACGAATGACAGGTCATAGTAGGCAATCACAAAAAACTGTGTGCAATGCTGCTTTGATAAAGGCACACAGGAGTGATATAAGAGCACAGATAAGGAGACATTTAACCCTGACTAAACCATAAAAGGAATCCTGGAGGTGGTGGTAGTTGAGCTACATTCTGAAAGATAAGTAGCAGTTGGCAAGGCAATTAAGGGATAAGGAGAAGGGTATTTTTGCAGAATGACCAGTCTGTGCTAAAGCAGAACATAACAAAAGGCAGAGGTACATGGAAAACCACAAGTAGGTAAAGTAGTGTGTATGAGTGTGTGTGTGTGTTTGTAAGGAAGAGATGACCATAATGAAGCCATTCAGCCAGGCACATCATGAGGAAATATGAATGTCTTAACAGTAAGTTTTTATTTTATCTTGAAGGCAATGCAAAGCCAGGAAGAGAATACGATAGTCCTGTCTACAGACAACTCCCAAATCTATACGTGCTCACACAACTTCTGCAGTAAATGGCACTAGACTACCCTCTGCACATAATTATAAAACGGGATGAAATATATGAAACACTAGCTTCCAGATGTTGCAAAACAGACAGCAAAGGACTGTGATCCCTGGAAGAGGGAAACATAAGAAGCAAGCCCTAGATTTGTCCTGAACCTCTCCTGGTTTTGGGTGCAGGATGGTGTCATAAGGGCAGAAGGTGGCAATCTGACTGAGGTGAGGAGGTGCAGGCAGAAACTTGAGGCTGCCGAGATAGACAGGATTTACTGGTAGGAATGCCATAGAGGAGGGAGCTGTGCAGAGAAGGAAGTCCATAAATACAAAGAGGCATCCCCTTAAATCTTTGACCAAACACTGAATTATACACGTGCATGGTGAGATGCCACAAGGCTCTCAGAGAGAATAGCTACTGGGAAGCTAAGATATTCAGAAATTCACACAATGCAGAAGACGTAGGACTTCTAACCATCCACATTAGAGAGATCGTGCTGACCCCTGAGCATTGAATTGAGGCCCTAAAAAAGCACAATGTGGTAAAACTACTTTATCCCTAGAATAATTCTACTCTAGGTTTACCCTAACAAAGCCTAGAAAACAAGGCTTGAAAGCAAATCAAGTAGATCTACCAGCAAGTTAACCATCTGCTAGGTCAAAACACCAACGAATCCAGTTATTTAAAAATGTAGCATCCCCAAGGTCCCACATACAATTAAAAATTGCTAATGTGCATAAGCACAAAAATATTGTCTATGATCATAAAAAGTCAATAAAGAGAGTTTCTAACAGAAATGTTGGAATTAGCATACCAGGACTTTATAACACCTATTATCAACATGTTCAAAGATTTTTTTTTAAAAGATTAACTTAATGAGTGAACAGATGGGGACTCTCTGCTGAAAAACAGAAATTATTTTTAAAAACCCAATGGAAATTCTAGAACTGACAAACATAATACCTGTATTAGGACGTAGCAACAGAAAAGATCTGTAAACTGAAATACAGGGTGACAGAAACAATTCAAAATGAAACATAGAAAAAAGTGGAAAAATGAATTGGAGTTTCAGTGGCCTTTAGAACAACAATAAGTAGTTTAACACAGGGGTAATTGGAGTTCTAGGAGAGGATAGTGAAATTGAATTATAAAAATATTCAAAGAAATAATGCCTGAAATATCCCCAAATTTGATGAAAAATATCAATCTACAGATGCAAAAGCTCAATAAACTACAAACAGGATTTTAAAAATTACACCTAGACCTGGCCAGGTGGCTCAGTTGGTTGGAGCGCTTTCACCTGCACCAAAAGTATGTGAGTTCAGTGTCTGGTCAGAGCACATACTTAGGTTGTGAGTTCGATCCCTGGCCAGGGCGTGTACAGGAGGTAACTGACTGATGTTTCTCTCTCTCTCTCAAATCAATAAAAAACATATCCTTGGGTGAAGATTTAAAAACAAATTATACCTACACACATTGTAACCAATTGATAATAACTGGAGATAAACAGAAAATCTCAAAACTATTTAGAGGCAACAAAAGACATATTACACTTATGAAAACAAGAGTAAAAATGACTGCTGGCTTCAGAAACAAGACCAACCAGAAAACAATGAAATTATCCTCTAGAATTCTAAAAGAAATAAAAGACTGCCACCGTCCAATTCTATATCCTGCAAAAATACCTTTCAGAAATGAGGGTGAAATAAACCATGTTTTCTGATCAATGAAAGCCGAGTGAATTTATTAGAAGTTCTTCAGGCTGAAGGGACCTGAAAACAGATGGAAACTCAGATCTCCATGAAAGAATGGAGAGTACTGGGGATGGTAAATACCTGGGTCAAGTCCACCATTAATCTCTTTTTCATGGAAGAGCTTTTCCCTTGAAGTAAAGAGGTTCAAGTTTTCTCATTCTGGGTGAAAGAAATCTTCGCATCAATGCTCTCTTCCCACAAAGCCTACCTGTTCTCTTTCCTGCACCTCCGGGTTTTTCAAGGACGTTAAGCTCACTTTTTTTTTTGTTTCCCCTCCTTGATTATTTTCTGGAATCCTTGCCACCCAATCCTGATCTGTGGACCTGCCAGCTCTTCTCATAAAAGTCATCTTGGATCTCACTTATTTGGCCCTGAACCCATTTACATCACCAAGTTTTTGAAACAGTGACTTTTGCTCCACTTTATTCCTGTAGTTGGACAAATGCTGGGGACAATCGGGGGAAATTACTGTATGCTTTATTTCCTTTTAAAAATAAGTGTATACTTAAAATTTAATAAAATTCATCCATTTGAATGTACAGTTTAGTGAGGTTTGACAAATGCATGCAATCACATAACCACTACCATAATCAAGATATAGAACAGTTCTGTTACCTAAAATATTGCCATGTGCCCCTTTGGGGTCAACCTCATTCCTCTACCCCCAGCCCTTGGCAACCTCTGATCTGTTTGTGTCCCTGTAGTTTTGCATTTTCTGGAATATGGTATAAATGGACTCCTACAGGATGTAGCCTTTTGAGTCTGGCTTCTTCATCTTAACATAATACATTTGAGATTCACCCATGCTGTTTTATGTATCAGCTCATCCCTTTTTCAAACATCTTGGAAGAGAAAAAAGGAGACCTCCTCCTGATTTAAGGCCATCACCACATTCCTGTTTCCTCCATTTACTAGCTGTGTGACCTTGAATGAGCTAGCTAGGTTTTCTTACCTGTGAAAAGAGAATAACAATTGTACCTACCTGCTACGGTTGTCATGGATATTACAGGAAGAAACCCATATGAAAAAAGCACAGTTCCTGTTGTATAATAAACAATAACATGTATAATACATGTTATACAGCAACATGTATAATAGATGTTACTTTTAATATTAATATTCCATTTCTCCAAGGAAGGCAAGGATTGGGAGCAAACTGGAGCACGCATAGGTCCTTTAGGGAAAGGCAAAATCCTGCAGGATAGCTGGATTTGCCAAGTGCTTTGGCCAGCTTAATTGTGGTTCCAATGGCAGTTACGTAGCTCTGGTGTGTGGAGGTGGTGGTGGTGGGGTAATAGAAGCCCTTCAGGTGGGTGGAGCAAGGGGTGAGAGACTGGCAGCAGAATGAGTCCTGTACAGACTGGAGTGGCCAGTAGGGCCCCTGTCACAAGCTTTCAGTTAGGCTTCAGATTCTACCTTCTGGAGTCAGGGTGAGACACTGAAAAGAGGCTGAGAGGGAAGCAGTGGCCAAACCACCCTCTCTGTTCTGAGACTTGGGGCGTGTGGCAGAGCATCTTGAGCCTGGAGACACTGCAGGAGCCCAGAGATGAACCCCAAAGGACCCAGGGTCTGGATTGGGGCTGAAGGGTCTTTAACCATGGTCTGACTCACCTAGGAATTATCCTAGAAACTGGGAAATAACAATCACAGCTAGTGAGCTTCTAGCTGTTTTTTATATTGTTATTTATTTAACCTTCAAACAAGGCCATTTAACAGATTAGGAAATTGAAGCACAGAAAGTTTAAATGACTTCCTCAGTTCCCCAGCTGTAAAGTGGCAGAGCCAGGATTTGGACCCAGGCAGGCTCACTCTAGAGAAGCTCTAAGTGAACTTTTCTGTCAAGATGGAGGTGTTCCATATTCCACTGTCCAATATGGTAGCCCCTTGCTTTATGTGAGTATTGAGTACTTGAAGTGACAAGAGGCCAGTGTGACCGAGGAACTTAATTATAAATTTTATTTAATTTCAATCAATTTAAATTTAAATAGACTGTGTTTAGTGGCTATCGTATGGGATGGCACAACTCTGGAGTCTGGGGTAGATCTGAGTACTGCTCAGCGTAAGCACCAGCTATGCAGGTAACCCCTCCTGGGAAGTGGAGATAGAGGAAGATGAACCCTACTGGGGACTGGGTGTCTCACAGTGCTGAATCACACGTGGCAGGTAGACAGCATGTAGGAAGAGCCCACACTTGAACTGAGCTTTGGCCTGCGGCAGTTGCATTCGGTGCTTTGTATCACACACCCTCCGTCTACCTCTCCCTTCAGCCACAATGATGGTAGGCAGGTGTGAGTGCACATGCACCCTGTCAGTCAGTGTCTACTTCAAGTGTGCTGTGCTTCTTTCCATTTATCGCCTCATGGCCTTCTCTGAAGCTGAGAGGCTTGGCTGGCCTACAGGCAAGTGCCTGGGAGTGCAGGGAAGTTAGTGCTCCTGGAGACAATCTGCAGCCTGTGCAGGCGTGGGTGCTGGCGGACAAGTCTGGGAGGCAGATAATTCTATTCTGTACACCTTCTAGAAGTACACTGACGTCAAAGCACTCTTAGGTTGATTCCTTCTCCTCCCCTTCTATACTTCCTTGGTTCCTTTCTGCCTGCTTCCCAAATATCTTCTACATAAAGTGTCTGCAGCAAAGTCCTTGCCTCTGGCTCTGCCTTTGGGGAAACTGAAACAGGCTCATTCAAGTAAGATCATGTGTTTGGGCCCAGAGACCCATAAAATAACAGTCTGGAGATTAAATGAGAGACAGCTGGGGCTGCTCCTCCTGTTTCTGTAAGTAGGGTAGTCTTATAGAATATAGATGACTCTTCAGCATCCCTCTACCCAAAGCTATGGACGATGTGTTCATTGTCATTGTCATCATCATTGTTGCCGTTGTTATCATTATCATCACAACCACTACAATTTATTGAACATATTCCCTGCATCATGCACTTCATAGGTATTTGCTAGCATCCTTCTGGTCTCACAGTAGTTATCCTAGGTAGCCAGTTACCATCCCATGTTATGGATGAGGAAACTGAGCTGCTAGTAAGTGGCAGGGCTGAGATTATAGTCAGGTCTGCCAAGGCCATGCCCTTTCTGCTCCATTGGGAATCCAGAGCTTGAACTAAGTCCAGATGTAGTTAGAAGGTCATTCTGATGTCACACACGGCTGTCACCAGAATCAGCTCTGAGGGTGGGTACACCAGAGGAATAAATTGAACCGTGCTTATGCAGAGCCCCTGACAACATTGCAGGCATTGGCTCTTGACATCATAAATCTCAGCCTTCTTCAAACTCAGCCTTTCCAACCCAATTTTTTTCCAAACGTCTGACTGTGATTTATTTAGACATCTGTAAAGCCTAGTCAACCAAGTGATTCTCATCTTAGAGGCAAAGAACATAACCTCAGGGCACCCCCAGACTCCCATGTCTATTGCCATTGCGGAGGCTGGTTAAAAGTTCGTTGTGTGCTGACAAATGGCACTGGGATGATGTTTCTAGAAAGAGGAACTTTATTTCAGTGTCCTTCCAAGCTGACTTTTCCACATAAACATCGTTAAATATGGGAGAGAGGCTATATTCCTGGACACCTTCCAAATGTTTAATACACCATTAACATCTGAATTTGAAACCCCAGGGAAGAAATTGCAGCAGTTTGGATGATAAATTCTAGCAATGTTTATCTAATTTTAAAAATCTAGGAGCTGGTATTCAAAAACTTAGCAGGAGCAGTAAATAACTTTGCTTTGTTTGTTAGAGTCTAACAGAAAAAAAAAATGGACTTTTCCCATGACCAATTGTTCATTTCTTCAGGTTTGAATCTTAACTGCCAGCTATGCTCTGTAAATAGTAAGCCAAAATGCTCTTCTGTATTTAAAAAGTTTTTAGGCAGCAGAGAGAAGAGGTAGCAAGGAATAGGAATTACTGAGTGCATACTTGTTTCAGGTGCTTCATATGCATCCCTTAATTTACTTTTAATAGCATTTCATTGATGAGAAAACGGAGGGCTGGTGGAAAATCTGTAACTTGCCAACGGGCACGTTGCCCATGAATGGTTGAACCAGGACTTGGATCGTGATTTCATTGTCTTTGGGAAGACTTTTTGTTCTGCCAGTGAGAGAGAAGCTAGAGGCTCTGTGGAAAGCTTGTTAAACTAATAATAGAAGCAAAGTCTATTTAACCAAGTGTACATATAGGATGAAAGAGGAGGCTGAGGTAAAAAAAAAATCCCACCTGAAGGTAAAAGTGAGGATAGGAGTCCAATTTCTTTCATGACCATAGATGCAGAAACCTCAATCAAAATATTGGCAAACCTTACAACCAGCTATTTAGAAAAAGTATACCATGTCACAACCATGTAGTCTTTATTCCAGAAATATAAGGGTGGTTTAACATTCAAAATTCAGTCAATGTAGTTTATCACATTAACAGAAAAAATTTATATTAATATATTCACAGATATAGAAGAAATATTTGATTATATTCAATATCCATTCATGATTTTAAAAAATCTCAGCAAACTAAGAATAGAAGGGAACTTTCCTTACCTGATAAAAAAAATCTACAAGAAAAGTTATAGCAAAAATCATACTTAATAATAAAATACTAAAAGCTTTCCACAATTACTGCTAAAATAAAATGCTTTCCCCAAGAGATCAGGAACAAGGCAAGAATGCCCACTATCACCATTTCTATTCAACATTATACTATAGGTTCTAGCCAGCACAACAATGCAAGAAAGAGAAATAGAAAGCATAAGGGTTGGATAGGAATTGTTGGATAAGATATAATTGTGCCTGTGAGAAATTCCAAAATGATCTATATATAAACAAATAGAATTAATAAGTGCATTTAGCAAAGTCTCTGGATACTAAGTCAATATACAAGAATTAATTTAATTTCTATATACAGTAACAAATAAATTGAATCAGTAGGTAAAAAACCCTTTATTTACAATAGCATAAGATACATATTTTAAAGAATAAATCTTATGAAAAATGAACAAGACTTCATAAAAAGCTGTAAAACATTACTGAATGAACTTAGAGTAAATCTAAATAAATGGGGTAATATAACAGATTTGTTGATTAAAAATGTTAGTGAGATAAAGTTATCAAATCTCTGTTAATTTTTCTTTAAATTTAACAAAAGCCCAATAAAATACTAGCAGATTTTTAAATAATAAAAATTAAGATCATAATTCTAAAATTTATGCAGAAATGCAAAGAACCAAGAATAGACAAAATAATCTCAAAGAACAAAGTTGGTGCACTAACACTCCCAGATATGAAGAATGGACAAATAAACCAATGAAACAGAAAGACAGAATACAGAGTCCATAAATAGACCCACAGATACACAGTAACTTGATATATAACAAAGGTGATGCTAATGCAGAAAAGAAAGGATGAACCTTCTAATCAATAAATCTGGGCAGCAAAAAAAGAATCTTGACCCCTACCTCAAATCATGCAAGAATACAATTACAGATCAACTCAACATCTACATATGAAAGGTAAAGACAATGAAGCCTTTAAAAGAGAATATAGAACAAAGTCTTCATGACTTGGAGGTAGGCAAAAGGTTTGTAAATGAGACACAAAAAGTACTAACCATAAAGAAAAAAGATGATGTAGGTTACATTAAAATTAAAACCTTTTGTTCATCAAAGATTAGGAGTAATATACTCCTGGTCAAGATGGAGGTATAAGTAGACATGCTTGCCTCCTCATGCAACCACACAGAGAATTATAACTAAATTTCATAACAAATAACACCCAGAACTGTCAGAAAATTGAACTGTATGGAAGTCTGACAACAAAGGATTTAAAGAAGCAACATTCATCCAGACAAGTAGGAGGGGTGGAGACGTGGAGACAGGGTGGAGAAGTGAGGAGATATGGTGTGGCATGGAGAGGCAGTGGCAGTGGTGGAATGGGCACGGATGGTCCCACATTCACATACGGTAGATAAAAATTGGGAGGGATACCTTGGGACTGAGCAATACCAGTCCCATGCCAGACCGCAGAGCCCAGGGCTCCAGCGCTGGGAAGACAAATCTCCATAACTTCTAGATGTAAAAACCAGTGAGGATTGGGGAAGTGGAAGAAACTGCTGGATTTTTAGGAAACTCTGCCTAAAGAGCCTGCATGGTCTTAAAATGTACACAAACCCACTGACTCTGGGATTCAACACCAGGGCAACAGCTGGAAGGGTGCCAGTTGCATATGGGGAGTGGATGAAGTAGCTGGAAATGGGGCAAATACCAGGCAAGCCCCCAGAATCCAGGCACTGGCACAGTCCCCTCTATGAGCCTTCCCCCCACACAGAGCCACAAACTGGTGAAATGGGTTGTTCTACCCTGGTGATTACCTAAGGCTCTACTCCGCACAACTTACTGGTGCATTTTACAGGGAATCAAAGCAGCTCTACCTAATGCACAGAAACAAACACAGGGAGGCTGCCAAATCGAGGAGACAAAAAATATGGCCCAAATGAAAGAACAGAACAAAATCCCAGAAGAAGAACTAAACATAGTGGAGATAGCCAATGTATCAGATGCAGAGTTAAAAACCCTGGTGATCAAGATGCTCAAAGAACTCATTGAGGTTCTTGCAACCAAATGAAGGTTGCACTAAGTGAAATAAAGAAAAATCTACAGGGAACCAACAGTGAAGGGGAGGAAGCCAGGGTTCAAGTTGATTGGAACATAAGGAAGAAATAAACATTCAACTAGAACAGAAAGAAGAAACAAGAATTCAAAAAATGAGGATTGTATAAGAAGAATCTGGGACATCTCCAAACATGCCAACATAGGGTTGTCAGAAAGAGAAGATGAAGAGCAAGAAATTGTAAATCTATTGTAAAAGTAATGAAATAAAACTTCCCTAATTTGGTGAAGGAAATAGACATGCAAGTCCAGGAAGCACAGAGAATCCCAAACAAGATAGACCCAAAGAGAACCACACCAAGACATATCATAATTAAAATGCAAAAGGTTAAAGATAAAGAGAGAATCTTAAAAACAGCAAGAGAAAAGGAGAGAGTTAGCTACAAAGGAGTTTCCATGAGACTATTAGCTGATTTCTCAAAAGAAATTTTTTCAGGCAAGAAGGGACTGGCAAGAAGTATTCAAAGTGATGAAAAGCAAAGACCTACATCCTACATTACTCAGTCTAGCAAAGCTATCATTTAGAATGGAAGGGCAGATAAAGTGCTTCCCAGACAAAGTAAAGCTAAAGGAGTTCATCATCACCAAGCTATTATTACATGAAATGTTAAAGGGGCTTATTTAAGAAAAAGAATATCAAAACTATGCACATTAAAATAGCAACAAATTCACAACTATCAACAAGTGAATCTATCTAACTAACTAACTAACTAACTAACTAAGCAAATAACTAGAACAGGAACAGAATCATAGGTATGGAGAACATTTGGAGGGTTATCAGTTGTGAGGGGGGAGGGTAAGAATAGGGGAAAAGGTGCAGGAATTAAAAAGCACAATTGGTAGGTACAAAATAGGGATGTTAAGAATAATACAGGAAATGGAGAAGCCAAAGAACTTATATGCACGACCCATGGACACACACTAAGGGGGTGGGTTGCTGGAGGGAAGGGGGTTACTGGGTAGAGGAGGGAAAAGGGGAAAATATTGGGACAACTGAAATAACATAATCAATAAAATATACTTAGAAAATAAAAAAATATTAGGAGTAAGCAACAGAATAGGAGAAGATATTTTGAATACATATACTTGACAAAGGACTCATATATATAATAAAATATATATGAAGAACCCATATATGTCAATAAGAAAAAGGAAGACAACTCAATAGAGAAAAAATTCAAAAGACCTGAATAGTCACTTTAGATTGTTCAAAGGACCAATGTGAATATAGTAGTCGAAATCAAAGAAATTCAAATTAAAATCAAAATATGATATCATTACATATATAGCAGATAGCTAAAATGAAAAAAGAAAAAAGATGAATAGCATCAAGTGCTGGCAAGGATGTAGATTCACCAGATCTCTCTTGAGCAAAATTACCAAACAGTATCTACTAAAACTAGGTTACATATCTTATGACTCAGCAATTCCACTCCTAATGTATAACCAACAGAAACGTGTACATATATTTACCAGAACATGTGCACATGAATGCTTGTTATATAGCACTATTCATAACAGTGCCAAAATAGAAACTACCTAGAAGTTCATCAGTAACAGAATGGATAAATGAAATGTACAGCCACATAGTGGAGTATTATACATCTATGAAAAGGAACAAACCAAAATTATTTGCAACCATTGTGAATGAATCTCACAAACTACAAAGTTCACAGAAGAATCCAGATGCTAAAGAATATGTGCTATAAAATTCTATCTATAAATGTTTAAAAACAAGCAAAATTACTCAATGATAGAAGTCAAGATGGTGACTGCCCTTTGCAAAACTGAAAGGGAAAAAAAGGAGGTTCTGGAGCCCTCCTTTTCAAAGGAATGGCAAACAAATGGCAAACTGTGATCTGTGCACTTATGATTTACCAATTTTTGTGTATGTGTGTTGTGCTTCAGTAAAAAATTCACTTAAAAAAAAGAAGGTGTGATAGTGAAAGCAGCCTTACCTCTCTTTCCTTGTCTCTCAAGTCTCACTCTGGACAACTCAAGGCTTGAGCTACATTGTATGGGAACCAAAAGTAATGGGGACATGACAGGGAAATGACGGAGATGAGCTGTGAACTTGTAGAAGGTACAGGTAGGAGGTCAAAGTTACCTTAGCACATTCTAAAGATCAGAGGTCAGGTGCTCTGGGCCAGGACCTCAGTCTGCATGGAGCCAATAGCTGGGAATTGCAAAGCTGGTATCTTTATTCTGGAATTCGACCTCTCAGGGAGGCAGTTTAGTAGAGCAAAAGCTTCATTTATCTTAATGCAACTCACTGGTCACATATTATACTTTGAGTGCTATGCAAGCTCCCAGAGACTCTGAGACAAACCAGGCAAGGGCCCCTCAGCCTATAAGGGGGATCAAACACACAAATGGGCAATTACAATGCAGCATGGAAATTGTCATGATAGGATAACCACAAGGCTTGAGAAGAAAGGAGGAGGGCTGCTAATCTAGATTGGGGAACAGGAAAAGGCTTTCCGGGGCAGTGGGGTTTATGCAAAGAGTGAAAGAGTGGCCAGCAATCAGTCAGGTGAAAGGGTGCGACTGGAGAGAGTGTTGCAAGGGCGAAAGGACATGTGCAAAGGTCTGGAGAACAACCAGCAGGGTGCTGTCAGGGAAGCTAAGATGGCAATGGAGACAAGAGTATAAGCTGCAGAGGGGCAAGAGATTAGATTGGCACTGGTCAGGTCCTAGTGAATTTAGTCCAGTTGAAGAATTCGTATTTTAACCCAGGGTGATGGCATGAAATTTCTAATTTACCCTGGGGTCTGTGACCTTGATCAAGTTCCTTCTGCTTTGGTAGTATCAGAACTTTATTAGTTTTGCCTTGAGTGTTTCATTTACTTTGGCTTTCCTGCCAACAGTTTTAAAAATACATAAGGAGGTGACTTGTTTCCTAAAGGCCTGCACATAGTAGGTACATACAGGAAACTGGGTGATTGATGAATGCCCAAAACTTTATAGCAAAGGAGGATGTGGCATCTCAGCTGTATTACTTAGGAACACAAAAGTTGGCTTGGACTCACGCCCACCACCATATGCTGGTGGCTGAGAACACTGCAGAGGCAGCAGTCAGGATGGAAAATCCCTGTTCCTGAAACCTGCAGCCCAAGGTGGCAGCTGGTGGCCTATTATTCCCTGGAGCTCTGGCAAAATGGAAGAGTTCTGTTTGTGCAATTCTAGGCAGGAGAAGTCTGTTTTCTCTTGATGAAGAGGTATAGTTTATGATTAGAGGGATATTTCCTTACCTCTTTTAAAAAAACTTCTTTAAGAAAATTTACTTTTTATTATATTTTTTTCATTACCATTTATCCCTCTTATAGTCACCCCCCGCCCCCCGCACAATCACCACACTGCTGTCCATGTCTATGAGTTCTTTTTCCTCTTTGCTTGATCTTTCCACTCCCTAACAGCCCCCCCAAAGCTGTCCACCTGATTAAATTATCACAGTAAGTGGGGTCAGCAGGAATGGCTTGATGAAGTCTGGCTTCCTAGTTCTTCCTGAGGGGGAGACAAAGCGTTGAATAATTTGTTCATTGTCTGAACAAATTTCAAGGGTGCTGTCAGAATGAAGATCAGACCGGACTTAAAAAAAGGACAGAGAAACTAGTAGTAGAGGTGAGTGGGCAGGCCAGGGACCTCCAAGTGTTAGGGCATAGTAGGGACACTGGACATCAGGCAGGTCTGACAGCTCCAAGAGGCAGAATTCCAGGGCTTGGAAATATTGGTAGGAGCAAGGGAGGGACCTCACAAACTTGGAGGGGCAAATATAAGGCTCCTATGTGATCTCACTAACATTTCTGGGCATCTGGTACTGAGCTAAAAGGAAACATTAAGGGCAAGGTCAGCCAAAGAGTAGGCATTCCCTAGATACCTATGGAATTAATGAGTGCCTGAAGATTGAGACCTAATTATGAGAACTAGGGTCCAAGGCAAGAACTCAATCACAAAAACTGAGGAATAATAATAACTAACAATTATGTAACATTATATATCAGGCATTCTTCTCAGTTCTTTACATATATTAATTTATTTCATCCTCACAATAGTCCTGTGACGTCAGTGCTGTTATGATTCCCACTCTATAGATGAAATATAGAGAAGTTAAGTGACTTGCCACTCATCTCAAAGATACTAAGTGGTTGAGGCAGGATTCAGTCTGGCTCAAGTGTCCACACACTTAACCATTAGCTGTGATGGCCTTGTTAGAATTGGGACAATGATGAATTACTAAGCTCTTGCAAAGTTCTTCCAAATAAAGAAAATCACTGGTTCCAAAAGCTGGGGGCTGGATTGAGTCTGAAGAAGAGGCTCAAGGTTCTCAGTTGGTCCACTTTTCAGGAGCACTTTTGCCTGTAAGCTTTATTTGTTGTGAGTTATTCTCCAAGCATACCATCTAGTAGCTGTGATTAGCAAATCAAAGCTACCTCCGTCTGCCAACTTTTTGCTTTTTCCTCTGTTCTTCAAGTTTTGGCCCATCAGCCACCAGGATGGGGAGCTGATGTTTTGCTTTGGCTGAGAGAAATATCTGACTGACAAACTCTTACTTGGTGCCTCTGGCACGGAAGTAGTATGAGCCATTTTCCAAGTGTTGTGTGTTCAGGACCCAACTGACATCACAATTCTATTAACTTGTTTCCATGCTCTTTGGTCAAAAATCCATGCCACTTTGTCAACCAAAATCAGCCTTTCAAAACAGAGTTAGGACATTGCTCTAATCAGTGTAGACTAAGTAAGTGCTAATGAAGAATAAGATCTATATAAGTTAGGTTGAAGAGGCATTTTCTTGCTTTATTTCCAAAGTGAAACCCAAGAATCCTTGCAAATTGGCAGCAATGCAGTGGCTGGCACAAAACATGCAGCAATTCTAGTCATGACCGTGAATAGTCAGCCTTATTTGGCATAAACAATTCTTCAGGGTATATTTTGAATTCATTGTTTGGAAAACTTAAGCACATACATGCTGTTAGCTTCAGCAGAATTTTGTGTGTACAATTCTGAGTAACCTTATTAAGATTTTTAGAACATGTACATTCTCCCTTCCTATGAGGACATAGGGAATAAAGGGTAAGGAAAAGGATCATAAGGAGATTTGTCCAATGTTATTTCTCAGATACATAGTACCTTGGAGATGCTAATTATAATTGCATGCCACAAGGTTGAGGATAATATGAAATATTTTTCCAAATCTTACAGATTAAAGAAAGCAGAAAGTATTTAAGGTAGATTTTAGATGGTTTAGATTTTATTCTACATGATATTTCCTTGATATCATTACAGAGGATGGAGTGGACCCAGGAGTCCAGTTTATTCATCCATCCTTTCAGCTGTCTGATGCTCATAAGTGTCTACTCTGTTTTGCATAGGCTGTGAGGTGATACAGCATGAGGAAGACATAGTCTCTGCCCTCAGAGAACTAGTAGTCTAGGGCAGGGGATAGATTGATAAATAATTCTTGCCAATTAGGATTTGTGCCATGCTGTATGAGTGGACAAAATGCTGATGAAGCCCAGAGGAACAGATAACTCTTTCCTCTGTTTTTGAGATGAAAGCTATGACTGTCCTTCCTGCCCATGGAGAAAGGAAAATTGTTTCTTTTTAATTTTGCTATTTTTAAAGTATATTTTATTGATTATGCTATTACAGTTGTTCCATTTTTTTCTCTCCCCTTTATTCCTCTCCACCCTTTACCCCTCTCACCAGCATTCCCCTTTAGTTCATGTCCGTGGGTTATACATATAAGTTCTTTGGCTTCTCCATTTCCTATACTATTCTTAACCTCCCCCCATCTATTTTGTGCCTACCATTTATGCTTCTTATTCCCTGTACCTTCCCCTGCCACTGATAACCCTCCATGTGATCTCCATTTCTGTGATTTTGCTCCTGTTCTAGTTGTTTGCTTAGTTTGCTTTTTGTTTTTTAAGGTTCAATTGTTGATAGTTGTGAATTTGTTGTCATTTACTTTTCATAGTTTTGATCTTCTTTTTCTTAGATAAATCCCTTTAACATTTCATATAATAAGGACTAGATGATAATGAATTCCTTTAATGACCTTATCTGGGGCACACTTTATCTGCCCTTCCATTCTAAATGACAGCTTGGCTGGATAGAGTAATATTGGATGTAGGTCTTTGCTTTTCATGACTTTGAACACTTCTTTCCATCTCCTTCTTGCCTGCAAGGTTTCCTTTGAGAAATCAGCTGACAGTCTTATTTATGGGAACTCCTTTGTAGGTAACTATCTTTTCTCTTGCTGCTTTTAAGATTCCCTCCTTATCTTTAATCTTGGTTAATTTAATGATGATGTGCCTTGGTGTGTACCTCCTTTGGTCCATCTTCTTTGGGATTCTCTAAGCTTCCTGGACTTCCTGAAAGTCTATTTCCTTTCCCAGACTGAGGAATTCTTCTATTATTTTTTCAAATAAGTTTTCCATTTCTTGCTCTTCATCTTCTCCTTCTGGCAGCCCTATCATTTGGATGTTGGAATGTTTAAAGTTGTCCCAGAGGTTCCTAAGCCTCTCCTCATTTTTTTGAATTCTTGTTTCTTCATTTTATTCCAGTTACATGTTTATTACTTCCTTCTGTTCCAAATCTTTGATTTGTGTCCTGATTTCCTCCCCTTAATTGTTGATTCTCTGTATATTTTGCTTTATTTCACTTTGTATAGCCTTCACTTCCTCCTCTATTAGATAATCATACTCAATAATTTCTGTCAGCATCTTGATTACCAGTGTTTGGAACTCTCCATCTGATAGGTTGGCTATCTCCTTGTTGCTTAGTTATTTTTCTGGAGTTTGATCTGTTCTTTCATTGGGGCCATATTTCTTTGTTTCACCACACCTGTTACATTTTAAGGGGCAGAGTCTTAGGTATTCATTAGGGCAGGGCAACCCCCTTTCCAGCATTATAGCACTGTATGTGGGAGAGGGGTCAGAGAGGGAGCAATGCCACTTGCTCCACTCTCTGCCAGCTTTCAGTCACTTCCCTCTCCCAACCCCCACTACCCTCAAGCAGATTAGGCCCTTCTGGTGCTGATTCCTGGGTGGGTGGGTTTGTGTATGTTCTAGGACCCTGTGGTTTTCTCCAACTAACCCTCCTGTGAGGCTGGGAGTTTCTCCTGCTGCCACAACCCCCAGGTTTTTACAGCCAGAAGTTTTGAGGCTTTAGTTTCCCATGCTGGAACTCTGGGTTGTGTGATCTGTCTTGCTCCCCAGTTGTTCCTCCCATTTTATCTACATGCAAATGTGGGACTGCCCAGTCCACCAGCTACCACCTTGCCTGGTCCTCCACCTGCCACCTTTCCTCTAATCCTCTCCATCTCAGCTGCCCATCTCCACCCCTCCTACCGGTCTGGATGAATGTTTCTTCTTTAATTGCTTGGTTGTTGGACTTCCATACAGTTTGATTTTCTGGCAGTTCTGGTTGTTTTGTTTTTAAATTTGTTATTGTGCTTGTTTTGGTTGTGCAAGGAGGCAAAGTGCATCTACTTATGCTTCCATCTTGGTTGGAAGTCTGAAAATCGTTTCCTTTTAGATTCTCAGAAGCTATCAGTTTCTACCTTCATTAGTCCCTCCCATGTTTTTCAACTGTCTACCATATGACACTATTTTGGTGCACACTTTTATACTGCAATGAACAATGAGTAGCATGACAGTATCTGGAAGTTATCCTTTAGGGAAGACAGCTAATTTGGGGAGGGGAGTGGTGGCTTAAACAAAGAAGTCTATTCTCTCTCAGTTCTGGGGCCAGAAGTCTGAGATCAACATGCAGGCAGGGCTGAGCTCCCTTTGAAGGCTCCAGAGGGGGACCTGTTCCAGGCTTCTCTCCCAGCTCTGGTGGCCTCAAGCGTCTCTTAGCTTGCTGACAGCTTTCTCTTCTGTGTCCCTCTGTCATAATCTCCTCTTCTCATAAGGATGCCAGTCATATGGATAAGGATCTTAACTTGATCGATCATCCACAAAGACCCTATTTATAAGCAAGATCACACTCACAGGTCCTGAGGGTTAGAACTGCAACATCTTTTGGAGGACTCAGTTCACCCCAACAGTGGGTTTTGCTTATGTGCTGGATTAACCCATTATCTTCATTCTCTTTTGACTCATAATTTGGCCATGTTTTGGCTCCATGTTTTTTGTCCAGTGATGATGCTGAGCTTGTATCTGCTTTATGGGGTTCACATGCACTCCCTGCCCACACCTTCCTTGGCCATCCCCAACCCCTGCATAGCTCAGCACTTGGTCTGTGCTGCCCCTCTCATTTGTCCTAAGTGGCAGATGTAGGATGGCTTCCCTGCTTGTCCAGGGCTTGGGCTGCCTTTGGAACACATCTGCCAATCCAGTTTCCCACTGCTAGGTAGCATCCCCAACCTGTGACACCCTGGAGGGGAGAAAAGAGGTGACCATGGCCATTGGCACCCTGCTGTGGGTCCTGCTCTCCGCCTGCTTCTACTGCAAACAGGAGGAGAGGCTACTGGTGGGAGGAGGGCCTGGGTAATTAAACAAATAATTACAGAGTAACTTCATTTTACTTGGATGAGAATCATAGGGCAAGCAATATAAAAGATATTAATAAAGACATATAAAAAGAGATATTAAAATATTAAAGCTCCTGTATACACAAGATGTAAAACAATGCAAATTACCCTTGCTCCAAATTAAAAAGGATTGTCAAGAATCATAATTTCAAAGCTGGCAACTGAATGCATTTTATGCTGTTTTTGGCTCACAGATATACCACTTCATAGGTGGTTTGAAAAAAACAGTCTTAATCCTCTTCAGGATTAATCTTGAATTCTGTAAGCTTTAAATTATGTAGATATCTTGAGGAACATAACCTTATGGAAACCTGTAGCAGTCATAGTAAATAATAAATGGTTTAGAAAGGGGACAAAAGGTTACAAAGGGGCTTTGAGAACTGGACTCAGTCCAGTGTGGGGTGTCAGGGAAGACCTTGAAGGGTGATGGTTTTGGCTGCATTAGGAAGGCTGAGCTAGACCTGGCTTGGTGAAGAGAGCAAGGAGCTGCACACGGGACTGCACTTAATATTTTAGGTCAGTTTCATTTTCTCATTCTAACTTTGTAGCCTCTCTAGTTGTTTGCCACCCAAGCCCTAGTATGCTTTGAGGCAAATCCCACCTAAGAATTGTCTTTGTGTGTTTTGCAGAGGAGGGGAACAGAGGGAAAGAGAGGAGGGAAACCAAGTAAAACCAATCTTGGCCAACAGAAATCACAGCACACAGAAATCCCAAACTCTGTTTGCTTGCCTTAGCTTATTTACAGAAATACAAGTCAGTAAATACTAACTTGTAATTAAAGTTAGCTGACTAGTTCCATGTGTTTGGCTGGCTGATTGTGAGACATATGTTGTATTTGTTATTAAATTCCTCTCTGAGGGGAGAAAAAGTCACAAACGCAAGCTCCATTTCCTCATTGCTGGTCAGGCTTTCTGCAGGGTTAGATTTTTTGTAAAGTTTATTTTCATTTTAAATTTGGGGCCATTCAATTTCAGTGGTATCTGTAGAGTTAAGGATGACAAAATATACCCGCAGTTCAGGCTCTCTCCATTTGGGATGTGGATGAAATTCAGGAGCCAGGTTGAAACATCAGCAAATTCTCATCAGATGACAGAAGCCAAACAAATGAGAGAATCTGTCTAAGATATCATCATGAGATCAGAGCTAAATCCTTAATTTAAAGTTTGAGAATTTGGATAGATCTACTGATAAGGCTAGAAGTAAGTGCATTACAGCCACAGATAACACAGCACTTTCTGTGCCTCTGGTACTGAGCTCAAAAACTATTTATGCATTATTTCATTTAAAAATAACAATGACTAACACTGTGAGCTCTCAGTACACGCCAAGCCTGTTTTAAGGGCAATAAGAATGTTAAGTCATCTAACCCTGCAATAACCCAATAATGCAGATTTGGTTTTATCCTTTAAAATGCGAGCTCAGAGAGGTCAGTTGGTGTTTTTTTCCCTGAGGTCCTCTAGGCTAGTCAATGCAGGAGCTTAGCTGTGAACCCATGCCATCTTCAAAAGAGCTTTATGAGTTTTGATTATCCCTGCTTTACAAATGAGGAAAATGAGGCATGGAGCAGTATAGCAATTGTCCTGAAGCCCTATAATAAGTCTCAGATACAAGATTCCAAGTTGGATCTAACTTCCAAGTCCTGGATGCTTCCGACTGTATGCAGTGCATGTTGCCTTTCCAAAGAGTGCTGACCACTGGCCACACTTTCTTGGGGCAAGAAAAACTTGGGTTACAGCTTCTCTCACCTCAGAAATGCTCTTTCAACTCCCACATTATTCTGATATTAGGTGTTCAGATCCATTACTCCAGCAAGAACCTGCTCTCTCCCACTTTCCTGCTTTAGCTTATTTTTCTGGCTTCAAGCCTCCTCACTAAAAGCTAGCCCTCTTTCTTTTTTTAAAATTTTATTTATTTATTTATTTATTTTTGTTTTGATAAGCTTGACCTCAGAATATGGATCAAAGTTTAAGAGGAAGGCAGAATTAGACCAGGAGCTGGGTAGCCACTCAGGTCTGCAGGCAAGAATGTTCACCTAAAAATGTAGTCAATGGACTAAAGATGGAACCAGAATGTTGAAAGGCAAAGCCAAATGAATCCATGTCTGCTGCAGTAGGGACAGCAGACAGATGTACTTTGAAGCAACCTTCAAAGGTTGCTTAGGGACCTAACAAACCTGAAAAATCCGTACCCTGAATTTCAATGTGGGTGGGCGGATAAAGGAACAGTATTCCTCTTCTTCCTCTTGGTATTCGCAGAGTGTGTGCAGCAAAGCAAATGCAATTTGCATTCAATGACTTAAAGCCACTCACATCTGTAAACACTAACAGTCCCAGCCAGCAAGACCCTACAGAAATCCTCTTAGCTCATTTCAAGGAGCCAGATGTGAAGAGAAAGACTTCTGCTTTCTATTGTTCTTTCCACATGGGCTGCAAGACCTCTTGAAGCTCCATGTGTGGAGGAAAAGAGCACATTTTCTTCTGAAATTGAACCAAGCTTATTACGTTAGAGAAAGTTTAATTAAACTCTTGCTGGCAGTTGTGGAAAAGTTTAGCTTCTGCCCAGGCCTTCTTCAGGATGTCCCTGCAGGTAGTGCACACTTTCCCTTCCAGTGGAAGGTCATCAGGGTCATATGAATAGGCACAGACTCTGAAAGGTTCTAAGACATTCTGGGCCATTTGATGTGTAACTTTCAATTTAATCAATCAACTCAGTGGTTAAAGGGATTACAACTAACCTACTCCCTAATCACCTGCAATGAGCTTTACTGCAGGGTCTCCTGTACTAATCCTTTTTACTAAATGCCAGGCAGGGCTGCCTGTGCTGTGATTTCCTATATCCTTTGTCCTTTTATATGTTTGTTCTTTCACTGTGAATTTAACTGAGGCTAGGAAAAAGCTGAGAGTGTTTTTTTGTGTTTCTTATGCTTCTAGTCTATCCCAAAACAGTAGAGCTCTTGCACACTGGCAGAAATGTGTGCCAGGGCTGTAGTGCCTGGTACAGAACTTTGCAGAAACTCCACTTGTAATTATACATAGTTGGCCTCTCTTGGCATAAACAATTCTTGAGAGTATGTTCTTCAACTCATTGTTTGGAAAACTTAAGTACGTAAATGCCATTAGCTTTAGCAGAGTTCTGTGTGCAAATTCCTGGGTAACCATACTTATGCTGTTGTTTAATGGACTTTGTATATTCCCTGTTCTATGATTTCATAAGGCTTTTTGGAGTTTAGAATATTTTCATGCAAAGGGAAAATTAAGTCTTTTATTATTAAAGCATGCATTTCTGGGGGTCACAACATAAGAAACGGCAAACAGGTTTGATGGAAATGTTAAAGGAAAAATGCATGGGTTGGTCTCATACTTGAATGTTAATCACATCTGTTTTGCCAGGAAAACTGGTAGTATTCGAACGTGTAATAACTGATCCATGATGTGCCAATGATGCCACTTTCTTCCCTTCTCAAATCACTTCAAGACAAGTGATTATTTAAGTTATATGAATGACATGCAGAGAACATGTCCTATTTAACTTGCCAACCACAAGAGTCAATGGCAAGTTATCAGTTAATTAACTTGTGTCTATCAGTGATAATGGAACTTTACTTTGATAGATATAAGGAAAGTATTACTTTATACAATGCTTAATGGTCAGTCTAATAGAGGCATGTCTCATTTAAGAAAGAATATGCTCAAGAAATGTAGTTTGTGGACTTTCAGGAGAAAGGCAAGTGAGAGGCTGTGAACCTTCAAATTTCAAGTCCCATTTAAATGCCAAATAAATGAGTCTGAAGCGGAGGTTTCAGAAGTAGCAGTCTAATCATCATAAGAAACTCTGGGAAAAATGAATGTGGATAAAAAAAAGGAGTTCTATGGAAAGTAATCTCACAGGGTGATCTGATCATAAATTGCTAACTCGGCAGGTCATGGTGGGTAGTCACACCCCAGGAATGTAACTTGGTTACTAAGTGATTTATCTTTAAGCAAATCCTGTCCATTGTTTCAGTGCATCTAAATAAACACACCTTTGAAATCAGCTGTAACCACCCTCAACAGAGCACATAATCTTGTTAACCATCCAGTGATCCAACCCTGTCTTGCTTTCTCCCACCTCTTTGTAATCTTCCTTCTTTTTACTCCTTAATTTCAAATGCATAAAAGAAGCTGCAAAACTATTATTCTATGGGAACACTTGAGATTATACTCCTTGGCATATGTTATTAGTTTGACTCAAATAAACTGTTATAAAAATTCTTTACAGGTTTGGAAGTTTCTTATGTTAACAAGAGTAAAAGAGATCAAATTGATGGAGGACTCGAAAGTTGGAAAATTTTAGTTCCAGGTAATAGGTAATAAGCTCAGTAATCAATGTATGTAAAAAGTTATTGTTCCAGGAACTGAAGGTATGACCCGCCCTGACTCCAGGAGACCATAAACATTCCACCTTTGTGCCTCAGGAGGACTGCAAGCAATCAAGATGGTATTTGAGTCACACAGATAAAGACCAACGCCCAGGAAATAGATGAAAGAATGCTGCAGCTTTTTATTTGATTAACTTTCCCCCTGAATTCCAAAGCCTTTACCTACACCTTCCTTTTCCTTATAAAAAGGGTAGGTTTAAAATGGAATTTAAGATGGTCTGTTAGGGTAAAAACCTACCATCTTCTCAGATCGCCAGCCCCCTGAATAAAGCGCCCATAAAGATTCAATCCCTGTCTCTGCTTCTGGGTTCTGGTGGTGGCAGGCAGCAGGCATGCTGGCTTTTCCGGTTTCATATTAACCTAGTTAAGGTCACACAGCTAACAAGAGATAGAACCCAGGTCTGCTGCGAATCCCATTGGTTTTCCTTATAACTGTAAAGTATTAACTAACACTTCCAGACAGGCTGAGACAAGGATGATCCTAAGACTGCACATGATTAGATGCCAAAATATAATACCAGTTAGGAGTTCAGAAAATAAATAGGCATGCTAGCTGGGGTAGTCAGAAATGTTTTATGGAAAATAAGATTAAAAAATAAAAACATTAAAAAGGTAAAGAAAAAGGTGTGAAGCTGACATGGTTGAATTTAAGGCAGGTCTTATTAAAGGGAGCTAATTATATTAATAATGTAATGATAAAAGTCTGGGTTAATGAGAATATAACGATAATAAATATATAGGGCCCAAAGAACATAGTGACAAATAGAAAGCAATCACTGTTAAAAATCAATGAGAAATAAGTACATGATTTTAGAACAAGGTGTTAATAGCTCATTATAGAAAAACCAAGATGAAAATGGTAAAAGAATAGAGAGCCTAAAAAACATGATTAAGCAGTAAGACTGGATATTGCCCAGAATTAAATGAATTGTATTTAATTCTTGCAATCAACAAGAATTAAAAACAAGAATTAAAAACAACAAAAATCCTGAAAATTTGCCGTTGGTACCTGATAAAATGGTGAATTAGCACACTCTCCTCACTCCTCTAAATTTAATATCAGAAAACTTCAGAAACAGAAGGAATCCCAGACCCATGGAGCTAAAAGACACATTAAAATAAAGGGAGGTCAAAGGCTGTCCAGCCCTGGCTGGGTGGCTCAGTTTGTTGGGGTGTTGTCTCTTGCATCAAAAGGCTGTGGGTTCAATTCTCAGTCAGAGCACATTCCAATGTTCTAGGTTTGTTCCCTGGTCAGGGAACATAAAGAAGGCAACAGATCCCTGTTTCTCTTTCATATCTATTCTTCTCTCTTTCTCCCTTCCTCTCTCTCTAAAATCAATAAACATATACTAAGGTGAGGATTAAAAAAAATTAAGAAAATTAAAGGCTGTTTTGACTGGAGGGTTGGGATGGGATGAAAGGCACCTGACCCTGAAGTAAGAGGGTGGATGGAGTCGTCCTCTTTCCTCTGACCCAGTGGTGGGAGGATGGGTTTGGGAGGACTATTGTTCTCGTGTTTCCTATCTCTGACATCTCCAAGGGAGAGACATTGCCTATCCTGCAACTCAGATGTCTATTGCAGTGGACCAGCCCTATTTCTCTCTATGCAGAGCAATCTCAGGGCATTACTCCTCAAGGGAAGAGGAGGTGAAGGGAGCCCAGGCACCTCTGGGTGTACCTTTCTCTATCCCTTTCCTTTCCATACTGAGAGGGATAAGGAGTAGAACCTAAGGGGATCACCTTTTAGTATTCCTGTTTTGTTCTAAGAGTGTTGAGATTAATTCCTGACTGGAGAAGGAACCCAGTAAAATGAGAGCAAATAGGGGAGTTGATAGAGTGATGTGATGCTTGGTTTCTCTTCCATGGTCTCTTTCTCTTCCTGTCCCTTACATACATTAGCAGAAATACTACTTAGGATTTTGTCCTTCCCCATCACACACCAGCAGGCCTAAATTTATAGCACCAGAGAAACACAAAACCACCTGTCACAATAACTGTATACCAAGGGGTGCAACTAATAAAATAGAAAGTGAGGCAAACATGAAGCAACTTTATTTCAACAGATGGACCAGAGATTTAACATGAGCACATACATCTCCCTAAAGACTTAGGGAGGATATTAGTAACATGAAAGAAGAACAGGAAGTAAGGAAAAACAACCAAATGTAAGTTGCTTGTTAAAGAAATAGTTATGATGGCTGCAGTATTCCTGCCAAAGATGCACAACCTGAATCTACTCAAGAGGGAGCATTCTAAATTGAGAGACAGTCTACACAATAACTGTATGGTGCCCTTCAAAATGTCACTATCGTGAAAGTCAAGAAAGACAAAGGAATTGCTCCAGATTAAAGGAGGCTAAGGAGATATGACAAGAAATGCAGTATATGATCTTAGATTGGATCTTGGGCTGAAATTTTTATTTTTAACTTGCTGCAGAGCTGTGAGTGTAATATGGTAGCCACAAGCCATGTGTAGCTACTGGGTAAATGAAATGTGGTTAGTCTGAATTGAGATGCACTTTAATTGTAAAATCTACCCTGGGTTTGAGCATAAAGAAGCAATGTAAAGTATCTCAGTAACAAATTTTCATATTAATTACATGTGGAAATGATACCATTTTGGATATATTGGCTTAAATAAAATAAATTATTAAAATTAATTTCGTTTATATTTTTAAAATCCTCACCCAAGTATATACTTACTGATTTGAGAAAGGGAGAAAGAGAAACATCAATGTGAGAGAGAAACATCAATTGGTTGCTTTCTCTGTATGTGCCCCGACCCGGGATTGAACCTGCAATCTAGGTATGTGTTCTGACCGGGAATCAAACCCATGATCCTTGGGTGCATGGGGCAATGCTCCAACCAACTAAGCCACCCAGCCAGGGCTCACTTGATTTTTTCCCCTTTTTTTCATGTGGCTACTAGAACATTTAAAATTACCTATGAGGTCTGTCCAGAAGGTATCCAGCCATGTAATATGAAAAACAGAGACATTTATTGAAGAAGATACAAGATAAAAGAAACATTGTACATAGGACAATGACATCTCAGTCCCCTTCAAAGTAGGCACCTTGGGACCTCACACAATTTTCCCAATAGCGATCAGCTGCCCCATCACATTTTCCTGAATCTCATCGATGGTCTGAAATTTCTTCCCTTTCAAAGGTGATTTTAGCTTTGGGAAAAGCCAGAAGTCACAGGGCACCAAATCTGGGCCGTAGGGAGGCTGAGTCACATGGGTGATTTGATGTTTCACCAAAAAACTGCATGAGATGACATGTGATGCATGAGTGGACACACTGTCATTATGAAGGTGCCAATCACCAGTTGCCCATAGCTGCAGTCTTCTGAATCATCTGAATAGTTTCCACGAGGAATATTCAAGCTTAATGCAAAATTGGATACAGATTCGTTGCTCTACTTGCTCAGTCATTTTGAAAGCGATGGCCACACAGTACATATGCTCACTCAATGGTCTCATATTTATTGCTTGAATTATACTGATAGTGTGTAGTATTGCTATACAGAACATTAGAGGTACAATTAATGTCACTTGAACAAGGTATGTAGACAATAGCATTTTATCAGTGTTAATGATGTGCACTGTGATTTGTGAGAGAGTATCCTTATTCTTAGAAAATACATGACTGAAGTATTTAAGGGTAAAAGACCAGGCATGATGTCTGCAACTCATTCTCTAAAGTTCAGAAAAAGTTGGTTGACTAAAGAAGAGAAAAGGAAAGTATCCATAATAATCCAGAAATAAAATTCTAGAAAATAATCAATATAAAGTGTGTGTTTAAGTAAAGGAATGATAGAGACCGAGGAATCTGAAAGCATGTTAACATTCTTGTTTTGTTCAGGGAAGATATAAATCTTAAAATGTTTATGAAATCAATAAAGATAAATAAACATAAGCATGTATCTTAAAGGCACCCCCCATGAAACATTTTTAAAAAGTAAAATAGAAAGAGAAAATAAACCAAAAAAATGTGAAAGAAAAACATACCAACAACAACAAAAACACAGGCAACTACCCTTTAGAACAACAACAACAAAAGTGAATCGAATAACATTTAAACCAGTAGAAAAAACTTAATTTAGGCAAAGGAAAGAAAAGAAATCATTACAAAAAGAAAGACAAAGAAGTTATAATAAGAAAATGTAAAACAAAATGGCAGAAAAATATTGCAGCATGGTAGTAATCACAATATATGTGGGGTAAATGAAATGAGACAAAACACAAATAAAGCCATAAGGGCCTTGCATGGACCAATGATGCTCGTGAGGAAATAAGTAACATATTCCTCAGTACCTGAAGAGGAATAAGAAAAAAAAAAGCTTTCTAAAGTAAACATAAATGAGGTTATTTAAAAAAAAAACACTGTTAAAACAAAAAGTTGGAAGTTATATACTACTCTCTTACCAAAGCAAAATAAACAAAATTAAGAACAAAAATATAAAGCAAAATCCCTGACTACTTGGAAATTTAAAAATACTCTGCTATTTAACAAGTATGTCAAGAAGATAAAGTACAAAAGTACTCTGTTTTAAAAAAAACATGAAAATGAGAACTACATATTAAAATCTCAAGAGGGGCTCAGAGCTCTATTAAAGAAGAAAATTCATGGTCCTAAATTGTATTTAGCACTAATATTTTTTAAAAAACCCAAAATGGAAAAATCAGCATATTAAGTAAATAGTATTAACTACACAATATAAAAATTTAGCAAAAGAACAAGTGGGTAATCCAAAAGAAATGAGAAAATAGTACATGCAAAACCAGATATATGTAAATTGGAAAAAGGATAACACTATCACAATAGCATTATTTACTAAGCTAACAAAACCTACAAAATCAACACAGGTAGGTTTGGTCAGGAAATAAAAGAGAATTCTCTTATTGTGCTCTATTGTGGTTTGCTATGCATTATGAAAATCTGAATAAAGTAAATAATTTTTTTAAGGAAAGGAATAAAATTCTAAAATTAACACAAAAGATAGAGCCTGAGTACATCAATAAGTGATGTAGAAATGGAAGAGAACTTGGAGTTGAGGATGGAGGAGAAATGCTCAGTGTTTGTGGTTAAATCTTTTGAAGTATCAATGACTAATAGAGATGAGTAGTTAGTAACTACCAATTTCCTCCTGAAAATTAATATCTTGAGACTAAAGTCAGGTGAAGGGCAGATTTAAAAATCAGTAAGTATAGACCTATTTACTCTTGCATGTAGTTGAGAATGATTTAAAGACAACACTGACTGATTACTACTTTAAAGGTGAGTTGTGGCCGAAGGGCTCTAGTGTCAGATGGACCTGGATTCAAAGCCTGACTGCCCACACTGAGTCTCTGACTGCACCTGATTGCTAACCTTCCTGGGACTCAATGTCCTCTTCTGAAAATGGGAAACACAATACTCATCCTATGGGGCTAAGGCAAGTTATCAAGAAAATGCATGGAAAATTAATATAATGCCTTACAAATAGTATACAATAGTGGAAGAGGAATGATTATGCATGTGCACCAAAGGGAAAAATATACCATCACCAAGTTAGGTTTGTCACAGAATGCAAGAATAAATAGTCTAGCAAATTGAAAACTATTAGTTATAATATTCTATAAAAAGAGATTAAATCATAAGAATTATATGTTCATACCCATAGGTGCTAAAATAGCATTTGAAAAGTCCAATAACCATTTAAAAATTAAAAGTAGGCATTTATATAAATATATACTTAAAGTCAAAAGTCAATCTTGTATTTGAGTTATTAAAGGCATTTTAAATGCATATAGTAGCCAAACAAAGCTACCCATTTTTACTGTTATTGTTTTATTGTAGTGGTGGTTCTTGTCAGTGAACAAGGAGACCATAGAAATCACAGATTAATAATCAGAAAAAAAGGACAAATGTGATTATATATGCAATCCAAGGAATTGTGGCTAAAACTATTAGCAATAAAAACATATAAATATAATAAAAGTGAATAAAATATCAATAAAATTCTAGTACAATAAGTACAACGGCAGAAAACATGATGAAAAATGGAAATTATGTTCATAATAATAACAAAAATGTAAAATAATTCTAGGAATTTGTGAAGGATATACAAGAAAGATTTTGTGGGGGAAGGAAATCATTTAGGAAAAATTAGAATTGTTCTTCTGAGTGCGTACAGAAATCACATATATGTTTACACCAGGAATCATGAGCTGTGCAAATGTACTGCCCATTATTAAAGGGTGTTCTCTGGGCTAAAGTTACAGAAATGACCTAGCACACAAGCGCTGACATGTCTACTTATAACAATGCTGCTTTGAATGTGCTTTGGGTGGAATGACAGCCTAGTGCTGGTGAAGGGAATTAGAAACCTGAGGAATAGGAATTGAATTGGCATCCGAGTTTACCCACTGACCCAGAAAGACAGTCCCATTTAGCTGTCTCCAGGTCCTAGGAGCAATGGGAGGAAAGCAGCATTGGACAGGTGGGGGAGTCTAAGTCAAAGGTGGTGGCGGCGTAGTGGGGATATAGGCGAAATCCTAGAGTGATAAGTGATTTTATTGTGTTTGCAATTTTTTTTTAAATCAAGGGAATACAGGTACAGAGTAAGAATCAATTTCTGAAAATGTGGCCATAGTAGTCAGGGTCCCACAGAAAAGTGATGACATGGTCAATGAGGCAAGAGAGGAGAGTTTGATGAAGGAACAATTTATGGGGGCATGGCAGTGTTAGATGGAAGCAGGAAGGCAGGGCCCTTGGAGGGGAAAATTTTCAAAGAAAAAGGGATGCAGAAAGAAAGGTTCTCTGTCTCCGCTTGGACCCTGGCCTGAACAAAAATTTTCTCCCTTGAGAATTTATAACCGTGGATTTGGAGTTTGACATTGTGCTATTGTTTTTTGTTGCTTTGTATTGCTTGAAAGAATTATGATGCCACTTGGTTCCTGATCCTTTGTTAGTTATCTGTTTCTCCAGATGTTTTTAGGCTTGTCCCTATACTCATCATTCTGAAATTTGAAGATAATACGCCTATTTCATTAATTGTGCAGAGCATTTGGCCTTCTTTTGGTTCCTGAGGTTATTCTCATGTTTGTATGGTGACTGGGCTTGGTTCTTAGGCACTGCCCTCTCTGCGGGTTTCAGGATCCATTTTTCTGTGCTCTGCTGAGAGAGTTGCATCTTGTCTCTCTGTTTTTCATCTATCCAGATTTTGGTGCTATCTCCTGTTTTGTGTAGCCTTCTTTCCCCTTCTCTTTGTGGGTTTATATCTTTTTTATTTATCTAGTGTTTTCTTTATGGGAATTGAGGGAAGATCAGAGATTAATGTGTGTGTTCAACCTGCCATGTTTAAGTGGTAGACCAAGTTACTGACTTTCCTTCTCTACTCCATAAATAGTGAGTGTTGCCAAAAGACTTCCCAGAACAATGGAAGGAAGGGAGGAGGAAAAGGGGGATGAAGCTATTTAATCCTTTCTCTTTTGCCCTTTCTATCACTGAACTGGTACATCATAACACAGGTGTTTGGTACCAAATTCTATTTCCTAGTGACATGCTTTATTTGTGACTCAGTCTGGGGATGGCACAACTGGGAGGCTCTGAGGGACACAATTACTCAGCTTGGGAAAAAAATTCCCAGTGATGACAGAAAAGAGTGGGATTATTGTTTGTTGAATGTTTTATTTTGTTTCTCAGGTTAGATCAAGAGAAGAGTCCTACGGTCCCTACATAGCTCATCATTGTCCTATGGAAACTCATGAATAGTCATTCATGAATGGAAAGAAACTGAGCAAGCTAAATATTATAAAGCTAATAATTCTTCCCAGTAATTTGGGGATTTAGTGCAATCCCACTTAAAATTCTGACAGGATCTTTATAGAACTTGATAAAATGATTTCACAATCATTTATAAAAATAGACAGACAATAATATTGAGGAATATTTTAAGAAGGAAGAGTACTTCATTTCCAAGCCAGAAACCTGGCTTGTCAGGTTTGATGCTTCCCTCTCTCACTCTTCCACATCCAATCCATGTTAGAATATACCTTTAAAAGATCTTAAGTCACTCCCTTGTCTCAATGACCATGTCATCTGCCTTAGTCCAAGCTACCACCATCACTACAATATCTTCCTAACCCATCTTTCCATATATCACCAGCTCCATCCAATGTGCTCTCCACTCAGAAGCCATATAAGGTCCTATTTCTCTCCTGCCCTTACCTCTTTATGGCTTTCCATTGCTCATCTCCCTCCACTTTCTCCCTTGTTCATTTTGTAAGTGCCATTCATTCATTCATTCATTCATTCAACACTACTTATTGAGAGGCTTTCAATGGGTCAGACAATAAGCTAGGCTCTGGGGAAATAATGAGCAAAGTCAGATTTGATTCCTGCTAACACTCTAGTGGATTTAAAGGCAAAAGAAAATAAACATGAAAAAAAGGATTCAAATGTGTTAGTAACTGAGCCAATCCCAATTTAAAAGAACAGGATTAACTTTTTGCCCTGGCTGTTGTAACTCAGTGGATTGAGTGCCAGCCTGTGAACCAAAGGGTTGCCAGTCTGATTCCCAGTCAAGGCACATGCCTGGGACAATGTCCGCAGTAGGGGGTGTGCCAGAGGCAACCATACATTAATGTTTCTCTGTCTCTCTTTCTCCCTCCTTTCCCTTCTGTCTAAAAATAAAATAAATAAAATCTTAAAAAAGGAAATCTAGAAAAATAAAACATTAAAAAATAAAATAATGAGATTCACTTTTCATTATCATTACTTGGCAAAATCCAAACAAACAAGGTTAAATTGAATACTGAGGTGGCTGGGAGAAACAGATATATTTATTCATTCTTGGTAACATGGTGAATTGATAGAAACGTTTTATAGAAGAATGTGACAAAAAAATCTCAAGAGCCGAAAAAGCCCATATCCTTTGATACAGTAGTCTTGGGAAATTACTTCAAAGAAATAATTCAAAGGAAGTAGAAAGGGTGGAGAAAGACTTCATGTACAAAGTTTTTGTATTGCAATGCTTCTTATGTTAACAAAAGACCTGACATCACTTAAATGTTTAATAAAAGAACAATTAGGTAAGCAGTTAAGGGCAAGCTGATGTAATAAACTGTGACCATGGAAACAAAATTCAATGCAAAAAAATGGGACACAATGTGTTCCAATGTGATATAGACACTCTACATACAGATGAATATACAAAGAAATGAAGTAGTTGCCAAGTGTCAGAATGGTGGTCTTTCATGTGATCAGATTTAATAATTAATAATTTTTAAAATTAAATGACTCAATTAAAAAATGGCTGAATTTTATAATAAAATTAACTTTGATTCTGTAGAGTATATTTCCCAGTGGCCATGTTTATATTTGAGGCAAAGTGTTCTCAAATGCAAAAAATAATTGGCTCCTGGAAAAAATGTTCTTTTGTCAATATGAGTTTGTTGAACAGTGTTAAACCTATATCAAAAACAAAGGGCATTATGCATTTTACATTGTCAAGGGAGATTCCATAGTCTCTCTGGAGTGGAAGCATTTGTCAAATACCCAGGAGCTATGTTCAAAACAAGAGAGTAAAAAAACTCAGCGTGTGTTAGGAAACTCCCAGTCCCTGGTAAAGATGGGGCATGTCTCCTTGGGGCATCCCTGTGTGGTAACACTGCCCATCACTACAGTTTATAAAGAACACGTGCTCCTGGACAGCTGTGGGGCACTACAGACTCAGAATACTGAGGACGGACACTGAGCGGGTGTGGAGAGGGAAGGGCTTGCACCTCTAGTCCCCAGGGTTCTGGAACTCTTCAGGCTCAGAGAATCTAGACCTTCGTTCTCTCGCTTCTAAGTTAGGATCTCTAAAGAGCAGGTCTTTGTACTGTGGGGCAAAGCTGTTCAGAACTTGGTATCTGTTGAGTTCATGGTGGTACAGCAGGGCCTTATTAGAAGATGCTTAGCCCTGGCTGGGTAGCCTAGTTGGTTAGAACATCACCCCAATATGCCAAGGCTGCAGGTTCAATCTCCAGTTAGGGCACATACAAGAAGCAACAAATGAATGCATAAATAAGTGGAACAACAAATCAATGTTTCTCTATTTCTCTCTCTCCTCCCCTTCCTCTCTTTAAAATCAAAAAATTTTAAAGAAATTTAAAAGATGCTTTGTGTATAAGACATTTAGCTTTACTGCAGAGGAGAAGACTGCCTCATCATAGCCCCAGAGGAAGGCAAAAATGAATCAAGAGATTTGAGCTTTGATTTTGGTTCTGACATTCTCTGGCTATGAGATCTAAGCCCTTAACTTCTTTGTGCTTCAGGTTTTTTCCACTTATAAAATTCAGAGGTAAAACTTGCATGATCCAGCCTTAAAATGAATTTCTAAAAAATTACTCAATTGGGAGTGTTTTGAAAGGATTTTAGTATTTCCAGATGGCCATCAGGGATTCATGGAATTACAATAGAGAGGGGATGTCAGAAGTTGTTTAAGCCATCTTCCTTAGCTCACCACACCTAGCCCCTCCAAGAGGAAGGAGTGTATTGGACGCAGAGAGTGCTCTGTTCTCCAAGAGAGGGAACTCCAAAGTCAGCATTTGGAATAAACCATTTTGTATAATGGTTGAGAGGAGCCATGGGCAGATGTGGCTCACCACAAGAGATAGCTGAAAGCATAAGGGTGGTGCCCAATCTTCCAAGTAGAGTCCAGTGTGAATTCTCAAGGTATACAAAGAGAACAGAAGGACAGACACCCTATGTAGCTATCTTACTGCAGAGGTTCTCCAAGTGCGGTTTACTTTGAGAGAGTACTACAGAGACCTGTTGGGACTCTGGGGCCTTTTTAAGGGGACTGTGAGGTGAAAACTATTCTCATAATACTACTAAGACATTGTTTGCCTTTTGCAATGTGTTCACGTGAACACTGATGGTGTGGAAACAAGGTGAGTATAACTACTGGAACTCAGTGCAGATCCAGGCAGTGGCCTTTAGTAGTCAAGTATATCAACAGTCAATGTAATCTTTACTGCCAGGAACAACCACCAAACACACCACCAAAAAACAACCATCAAAAAAGTTGGTTTTCCTTAGGAATGTCATTGATAAAACCATAGAATTATTAACTTTATTAAATCTCTGTACCTTTGAGTACACATCTTTTTATTATACTGTGTGACTAAATGGGAAGCATGTATAAAACACTATATACTGAAGTACCATGAACGCCTTGAATAAAAGCCCTTGTGTGATTGTTGGAGGTGCAAACTGGGCAGAAAACTACGGTTACTCAGACTTGAGGATCTGGCAGACATCTCAGAAATGAAGTGAGCCTGTCACTTCAAGGAACACAACTGACAGCATTTGCTGCCAATGATAAAATTCAAGCTTTCTGGCAAACTTAATGTGTCACTAATGAATTTTATAGCTTTCCAATGTATAAATCCTTTTCCAATGAGACTGGAAATGATGCTAATGAATGTGATTTTTGATATTGTATAATGAGATGTCTCAACATTTGGATTGTCTGCATAACTCAGTAAACCAATATTTTTCAAATGACCAATAAATGATGTAACAAAATCATTCAGTTGTAAAAGATCTAGTCAAAGGGAAGCAATGCATTTTAATGTAACAAAATACAAGTTCATTAGCATGGTTTAATATTCTATGTTACAATTATCTTTTTTTTAGAGATTTTATTTATTTATTTTTTTAGAGAGGGAAGGGAGGGAGAAAGAGAGAGAGAAACATCAATGTGTGGTTGCTGGGGGCCATGGCCTGCAACCCAGGCATGTGCCCTGACTGGGAATTGAACCTGCGATGCTTTGGTTCTCAGCCCGCACTCAATCCACTGAGCTACACCAGCCAGGGCTTATAATTTTCCTTTAAGAAAGTAGAGTAGTCCCCCCTTATCTGAGGTTTTGCTTTCCACCATTTCAGTTTCCTGAGGTCAATCGTGGTCTGAAAATATCAAATGAAAAATTCTAGAAACAAACAATTCATAAGTTTTAAAATCACACACCATTCTGAGTTGTGTGATGACATGCCCCACTGCCTTGCCCTGGAAGTAAATCATCCTTTGTCCAGTGTGTCCATGTGTATAGATTACGTGCCTGTTTGTCACTCAGCAGCTAGCTGTCTCTGTTACCAGGTGGACCTCACAGTATCCCAGTGTGCGTTCAGGTAATTCTTATTTTACTTCCAATGGCCACAAACCGTAAGAATACTGATGCTGGCAATTCACATATGCCAAACAGAAAGTATAAAGTGCTTTCTTTAAGTGAAAAGGTGAAAGTTTTTAACTTCATAAGGAAATGACAAAAAAAAAAACAAATAAGCACACAATCATATGCTGAGGTTGCTAAGATCTACTCTAAGAATGGATCTCTGTCAATGAAATTGTGAAGAAGAAAGACATTTATGCTAGTTTTGCTGTCCCACTTCAGATTACAAAGCTATGTCCACAGTGTGTGGTAAGTGCTGAGTTAAGCTGGAAAAAGCATTAAACTTTATCATAGGTATGTATCTATAGGAAAAACATAGTATAGCTAGGGTTCAGTACCATCTGTAGTTCCAGGCACCCACTGGGTGTCTTAGGACAGATCCCCAGCCGAGGGAGGACCACTGTGCCATTTGCAGAGTTTTGGTGTAGTATCAAAGGAGGTCATCTGAAAAGGTTGTTAAAATATTCTCTCCTTTTCTAATTACACATCTCTGTGAGATAGGATTTTCTTCATATATACTTCAACCAAAAAACACCCCTAAAACCACGACAGGTTGAATGCAGAGGCAAATATGAGAATCCATGTGTCTTCTGTTAAGCCAGATATTAAAGAGATTTGGAAAACTGTAAAACAGTGATGCTCTTTTCACTAAAATTCCTTTTTTCGGACAACAGTCATTTTCATAAATATGTTAACATGTAATAAGCTTATTATTGCTAATTCATTGTATGTTGCTTTTTAAAGTTAGGCAATATTTTTAAATGTCTGTTTAAATTTTTGATATGGTGAATATTGAGATATACAACCCACATAAACCATAGTATGCTGGAGTTCTCAATACATTTTAAGTGTGTAAAAGGGTCCTTGCAATGAAAAAGCTTGAGAACTGCTGCTCCAAGATACTTGCAGAGGAAGCATTGTTTTGGGTGAGTAATTAACATGGAGAGGCCAACTCCACATTTATTAGTTTGTACTATTGTGGAGAGACATTATGGCTTAATGGCAAGTTTTGGTTATCAAGACAAAATCATCCTCAGGGAGGCAAAAGGAAGGTCATCTATGACCTAAGATGGTAGAAATAACTTTAGAGAATATCACATTTTGAAAGTCCTCACAAATCTTCTGTGCCCTTCCAACTGGCTCCTGTCCCCCGAGTGTACAAAGCTGCCCCTTTCCTCCAAGGAGGGTCTAGCCCACACCCCCTGCTCAGGATTGGCCACTGTAACCAGATGTGCACCAGAAATCTGCCTCCCAGGTCAAAGCCAATGCCACTCTGAGTCCAACAATCAGGACACAGCACTTGGGAAGGCAACAGGCACTTCCAGGCACTGAGAATAAAAAACGAGTGTGTTGTGACTTTTGTCCTGGGGACTTTCTTTCTTTGATGGGGAAGAAAGTCTCCTGAAGAAATAATTACAGCATGATGTGATAAATGCTCTTCTGTACATAGTGACCAAGTTTTTCCAACCAAAAACTGACGCACTCTGACAGCTGACAATGGAGCCACCCTGAGGGATCTGGGACACACGTCTGCTATATTTGTTACGAGACTCCCAACAACTCCACAGAAATTCTGTGCAGATTTGCCCTTGGTTTATCCCAAAGACCCAGAAACAATGATTTGCACCTTTTTAAATTTATTTTTTTCATTCTGGGAAATAATGGTGTCAGAACAGAAAAGATCAAGTAGCTCATTAGAATTAGAAAAGATGAGTAATGGGCCCCTAACATTTTATTTCCTCTGGGCTGGTGGATGGGAGGCACTGGAGGGAATTTTTTCCTTCATACTTGTTCCAAGTGGTTTCCACCCCCAGGCAAAGAGCCCAAGTTTGTTCAAGCAGGTCTCCCACACCAGCTGAAGCAGATCAAGCTGAATCCCAGAGTCAGAAGAATGAACTATTAAGAGTCTTCTAAGATCCCAAGCCTTAATTACATGTGGGTAAAATTAAACAATAGGGCTCTTGACCTGCCAAGAAATGTCAGAGTGCCCTCTGGGTGGGCTGCTTTGGGACCGTGGAGGTTCTGGTCTGAACTGGGTATTCTGAAGTCCCAACCATGTAACCTCTGCTCCCCCTTCCTTTGGGGCTGACTCAAATCCCTCTTTTTAATCTCTTCCCCCCAGTCCCACTGTTCTTTCCCAGCTGTGGCAACTCCAAAGTGAAATGAACAAGAATAAATCACCGAACAGAAAAAGAGTGCTCAGTGCCACACACGGACAGCCTGCCACCCACAGTTAGAACGAGTGACACTGGTTCTTAAAGGCAATCCAAAGGAGAGGTGGGGCAAGGGGCCTGCCTGCAAACCCCTTTGAAAGCCTGGACCCACTACTTACATTTGACTGTGGGCAAATCCTGACATTTCTCTGATCACCAGTGAGCTCATGCACAAAAGCAGGTTATTTTTTGAGAATTAAATGACATAATGTATAAATGGCACTCAGTAAGTCCACTACTCATCATCATAATTTTTACATCTTTTTATGTGATCATTTGATTCGTGTCTGTCTCCCCACTAATCTGAGTTTTATGAGAACATCAGCTGAGTCCTTTTTTGTTCATTATATCTCTAGAGTTTTACACAGTGCCTGGCACACGCTAGATATTTGTTGAGACAATTGTATGATAAAAGTGAGTTGGCAGAGTCCCAGTTAAGGATCGACTCCAAAATAGCAAGTCTGGGGTCTCCTGACAGCTCTCATGGACCCGCACTGCTTATCTGGAGCATGGTGTCATGGAGGATTCTAAGGGGTTACCTGGAGTCAGTAAGGAAAGGGTGTGCCGGGAGACTACCAGTGCCTGTTGTGGTTAAAGATGTTGAATAGTTGTCGACCTTGGTCTGTGGCATCAAGAGCAGGTCCATTTGGCCAGCTATTTCTAGCACAAAGATGTGTATTGTATAATTTGTGGATAGAGCCATTTGAGGAGAGCTGAGGTTACCACATGTCTGACCTGAAAATAAGCAGCACAACTTCAAGATTATTTTTTAAAATCACAAATAAGAAAACACTTAGAACAATGCTACACAAGGAAGCTAGAAGCATTACCACTACCTTGATGAATTCACTTGCAGGAAACGTGCCTTTCATGAATCACTTGGCACGAGTGAGCAGACCTAACACAATTTAGATAGTGTGTCCCACGAGACAGACAGAACCTTGTAATGCGCTTTTCCCAACCCATAAAGTAGCTCCTCTACTCACGAGGATAATCCTTTGGGTGCGTCTTCTCAGACCAATTCCCATAAAATGTGAGTCTGTACTTGGCAGTTCCACAGGCGCAGCAGTCTAAGATTGGTTTGTCAGTCACCCCGTCAAATGTGGAATCTGAAACAGGAAGGAAAGGCACCAAGTCAGGAAGCCAATGTGGGTCTTGGTCTCCTCCTTAATGCTTGGGAATAAAAATATGAGGTGGAGTTTTCACTGACTGATAACACAGAGAAGCGGGTCAGTCTTCGGGCTATAAAGGATTTATATACCTCTAGGTACGGTAATTCTATTCTGTAAAAAAACAAAAATGAAAGTTTTTGCTCTAATTAAGTGAGGAGACTTATGGTGCCAATAAGGCAGAATATTTGGGATGGAGGTTATCTTGAGAAACCAGAGATACAATTGACTCAGTTAACCATTCTGGACCCCAGTTTCTTTCCCTGTCCCGTACTACAACACGATTATTCCACCAAAAATTTTTAATCCTCACCCAGGGATATGTTATATTGATTTTAGAGAGAAAAGTGTGTGTGTGGTGGGGGAGAGAGAGACATTGATGTGAGAGAGAAACATCACTTGGTTGCCTCCTGCATGCACCCCAACTGAGGTTCGAACTTGCAACCCAGGTATGTGCCCTGACCGGGAGTGAACCTGCAACCTTTCAGCATATGGGATGATGTTCTAACCAACTGAGCCACACGATCAGCATTTTCCATCAAATTTCAAGAGGAATATGCATATAGGCATTGTGTGTGTTCTAAGAAATATCCCCTGGGGCCAAATTGCCAGGACCAGAAGGAGCTGCTTTGAAGGAGAGCAGTGAGAACAGAAAGTCAGAGACAGAGGAATAAAGGACTGCTGAAAAAATGTTTTTTAAAAAGATATGCATGTATAGTCACAGTACTTTGTATCAAGCTTTCAGAAATTTTAATGGGAGTGGTGGGGGTTTGGAAATATGTTCCTAAATTCAGGTTTACTTCTGAGCACAGTGGTAGCCAGGAAAAACTTAAGAATCCCTCTCTGCCCCCGTTTTTAGCTGTGAATAGCCATAAGTGGGGAAAGAGAGATTACATGAATAAATTCAGGATACCCGACTGTCAAGCCCACATCCCTAACTGTGCACTGTTGCTTGTAGTCTGTTCTGCTCGTTATAAGACGAAAACAATGACTACAGCTGCAACTCGCTTCAACTGCTTCATCTTCTGTTCTTCTGGCTGTATTAACATAACTGTTCTTTTTTCCAAGTTGGACACTTATTCTTAAATATTATAGAAAGAACTGTAACAAAGAATACAAAACTCTTTTGAGTGTAAGGAAGAGCTTTTTACAAGTGTTCCATATGGAATTTACTGGGTTCGTTTGCTTTGAATATGCAAAATCAGTGATGGGGAGAAGAAGTGCATTCTAGGTTTTAGGATGGAGAAAAAAGGGACATGTTATTGTAATAAAAACTACACTGTATAGAGTTCTTCTATGTGCTGAGTCTTTTCCATATATTGGTAGGTTTGTCCTAGCAATCCTAGGAGGTAAGTACTTTAGTTAACATCATTTTACAGATCAGAAAACTGAGGCAGATTAGGTCACCAGTCCAAGGCTACAGGGTTAGTGAGTGGTGCAGGCAGAACTGGAGGTCCGGTCTTTCTGAGCCCAGGGCCCATGCTCTTAATCTCTGCATTACACCTGTCTAGGAGAGACCTTCTGCTGGATAGGTCTGCAGAAACACCAATGAGTAAATTTTTTTCTGTGTATTTCTCTTTTTGCTTTTTCAAATGAAGAATGGTTCATTTAGAAAATTATCTCCCTGCACAGCTCCAGGATTTCTAAACAGCCCTAAAGAAGAGGTCTGAAACCACCCAAAATAGAAATCATTGTGTGGCTCCTCTTTGTACACTAGGAAGAGGCCAGAGCATCGTCTGTGCGTAGGAGCAGGCTCCCCACTGCCTTATGCACAGGAAACCACGTCTGATTCCTGTGTGAGCCACTTTGATAGTTAAGGGACAAGCCCTGTTGAATATATTTTAGGAAAGGCAGGGTAGATCAATAACTCCTGAAGTTTTTTTGTCTTTTACATTTCCATTATGACCAACTATGTTGTGAATAAATGAAATCAGTTTTGAAAAAGGGATTCAGAGCTCAGAGATACATGCTGGGGTTTCGATTGTTAACCACCAGGCAGCGTCAAATGAGACAGCGGTGTCTCAGAGAACCAAACTTAGGCAAATTGGTAAGTTTACCTTAGCAAAAGGTCTCTCAGGTATAGGTGGTAAACTTAAGATGTATCCAGGAGTTCAAAGGGATACATTTATAATAAATCCTTTGGCCTTCCAACAGAAAATAAGCTTCCACTTAAAAAAAATAAATGTCTAAGTTTGAAATTAGAAACAGCCATACTGTTTCCTAGTGAGGAAAAGCCGATTGAGAGTGAACCAGGTTTTCAAAGGGCAGTGATGACAAGCGTTCACTTCCCCCTTCTCCCAACTACAGCAGGGGCTGCCAGCTACAGGCAAGTCCAGGTCCTGCAGCATCTCCTGAGGTGCACTCTCCCCATTTCTGCTCTCAGTCCATCGGCTTCCTTTCCAGCTGTCATCCTTTAGGCTTCATTCTTCTTACCTTTTCTCATGACCTCTTCTCCCCCACACTCTCCTCTCTTCTCTGTTTTTTCCCTTCATCCTTCCCTCTCTTTGTCTCTTTCCCTTAATTGTTTGTGACTTGGTTTTAAAGTGAGCATGGGGATGCATGTGTTTATGATAGGTCACCTTTTTGAATATTTTATGTTTCTCATTTAATTGTAAGTAGCTTAATGTTTTATGTTTCTTCTTTGAAATAACGATTGCCATTGCTTTTGATCTGTGCAGTTCTTAATTTTTCCCCTATGCATTAACAGCTTCAACTGGGGGGAAATACTCATTTCTCTCTCCTCTCCCTTGATAGATTTGATTGGACTCACCACAGAAGCAAAGAATGTAAAGACCTTAGTGAAAGAGCTAGAGATAATTAAGTAGTCATACACATTTAAGAAAAATCCCTTTGCTCTGTGCTCATAAATTAAACACTTTCTTAATGTGATCTGCTTGCTAGCTGATGAATTTCCTCCTGGGTCTGCTGTCTCCAGGGATCATCCACAACTGTATTGAATGATATCCTATAGCCCAGTTCCTGCTGAGCCTCTCCCTACCCCCCATGAAGTTGCCATTAGAAAGTGGTGTTTTTATGCAGGTGTGTGCTTAGTCATTTTGACAGGACCTCTGCTTCAGAAATGATAACCAATAGAGATTTGCAGTGCCATTTTATTGACACTGTACCTGCAGGATTTTAGCATATTCATAGCTTAGACAAGGATTAAGGCTTCGGAAAGTACACTGAGTTGAGGATTGTTATCAGTACATGGGAGTGTCAGTGAAGTATCTCCTGAGAAGCCTCAAATCTGGGAAATAAGGCTGTTTTCTGATAGTCAGACTACCAAAGCCATACCCCAGTGGGTGTGAACTAAGAGGTGGCCTATAAATGTGTGACCCAGAAACCCCACGACTCTGGCCCACAGGCCCTCACTGTCATTTCACGGAAGCCAGGGCAGGAATGGGAATGCCCTTTGAGAACCAAAAGACTCAACAGCTGAGATGTTCTCTGTTTGGAGAAAAGTGGGGGCGAACTTGTGCACAGTGAAACACAGGAAAGGAAAGCCCCAAGAGCCACATGTTTTGATGCCTGCCTGGAAGCCAACTAGGGCCCTGACCCATAGGTTCTAGCTCTCTGGCCCCTATGGCAGGTATGGTCCTAATGCAGGGTATCTGACCTCCCCCCTTTTGTTCTTCCCATGCTCACTGTGCACCACCACCACCCCCACCAAATAGAACCTAATTTCTATTCTAGTTCATCTATAGGGAAACCTATGCTTTACTATGCTTTGATCTAACAAAGGCAACAGTTCACTCTACTGAATTGGGATGTAGTCCCTTAGATAAAAGGAAGTGGTTAAGGGCATTGGCTCTTAGATTCAAACCCTGCCCTCTACCACTAGCTGTGTGATGCTGAGCAAGCCATTTAAACTTTTCCTGTCTGAGCCATCTATGAAATAGGGATGATGTAATTAATAGTTTTTACCAAATAGGGTTGTATAGATTACTCTAAGGATGTGGAGTGCTTAGAATAGTGCATGAGATGTAGCAAGCACTCAAAAAAATAGTACCTCGTATAATTTTCCCAGAAGACTTTTATCAACCTTTTTCTTAGTAGTTTATGACTTGCTAGAATTAGAAAGGATTAGTTCTTCTCAAAATGCTAATTACTTTAAATGCAAATAAAATCCTGCAAAAATGAATAGAAATGAGATAAAGATGTATAATTATAGAACATTTTCTATTTTTATTTAGTTCCTTAATGACTTCTAAACACATTCAGATGTTTAAGGTCTTAATTTTTTACAGTAGATTAACAAACAAGCTCTCAGATATAGATAACAATAACTAATACTTATATATAGTGTTTACTATGTGCCAAGGAAGCATGACACTATTTTACATAAATTAAGTTGGATGGTTAGGAGGAGCAGAGGCAGGCTTTAACACAGGTTGGATCTGAATGCAGTCCTCTCCGCTCTGACCTCTCCAGTTTACTTGGTCTGCATGGGCTTTGTTAGACTGCTTTCAACCCATGGAAAGGCTGATGATAAGCTTGCAGATCTAAGGACCAGATACTTGAATGTGGTGAAATCACAAGGTCAGTGCTCTGTTGGCAACCCCATCTCCTTGGAGAAGATCCCCCATATTGGCGGGGTGCCACACAAATTCCTGCTGGTGGTTATTCTGGAAAACCATTAAAAACTTCCTAAAGGTACACAATTGTGCATTCCTTAATTAAGTCCTGTGAATTATTCCAAGGAACCTCTTCAGAATAATCACTGTTTCACAAAAATAAAAGACGACACCAATATAAGGTACATTATCTCCTACCCAGGGAATCAAGCTGGGTAATTAGAGCTTAAGGCAGATCCAATTATCCAGAGCACACAGCCAAATTAAAAATTGGAGCTACGTGAGGAAGAAGGACTGGAGGAACTCAGAAAGCCCAATCATCTTTATTCCTGAGGCCAGATGTTTGGACTGAATGAGCCACCTTCAGCTTCTGTGGCCCTCTGCCGCCCGCATGTTCTTACCTTGTTCACAAAGTTTCTTGGTCAGAGAGCCCTCATCCTGAAAATAAATGATGCGTTTCTGTACGATGCTGGCCCTGTGAGGAAAGAAGACACAAGTGTAGTGAGTGATGAGGCAGGCAGATTTGGGGGTTGTCGGTACTTTGTTTGGCCACCCATTGCTGTGCGGCTTTGGGTGAGTCACCTCAACTCTCTATGCCTCAGTTTCTTCATTGGAAAATTGACACCATTATATCCCTACCGCTGCCCTGGCTGGTGTGGCTCAGTGGATTGAGCACCAGCCTGTGAACCAAAAGGTCACTGGCTGGATTCCTAATCAGGGCACATGCCTAGGTTGTGGCCCAGGTTCCAGATGGGGGCATGCAAGAGGCAACCAACTGATTTTTCTCTCCCTCCCTTTCTCTCTCCCTTACCCTTTCTCTGAAAATAAATAAAATCTTTAAAAAAAATAATACCTACCCCATGGGATTGCTATGAGAACTAAATAAGAAAATACATTAAGAGCTTAGCAACAACCTAGAAACCACTCAATAAATATTAGTAATTGTGTCGGTGGTGTTGGTGCTAATATTAAGGTAAGAAAGTGAATTAACAGCATCTTCAATAACTTTTCTCAATGGTTCATTTTACTCTAGTTTTATATAAACTATTGAGAACATTTGTAGATCAACCAAATTCAAATCAGAGAAGCATGTCAAATCCTCTTCCTGAAGGGGAAAAAGGGAATTTAAAATATACATTTTGATTTGTTCTGAAAATGTCATTCTATATCTTTCCTGAAAGTCCAGTCAAAACTGTCTCCTGCATTCTGAACAAAGACAACTCAGCTGTTATATCTCTCTCTTAAACATGCCAAACACAGGTTCTTAGAATCTGGAAAGAATGTTTTGAGGTTGAAAAATGACTTACTTTTAGCCAGCACATATTTTCTCGCTAATTAGGATCACACAGACATTCTACTTCTCCTTTAACCCACCCTGCTACTTATTTTTAGCTGGCTGTGCGAAAGTTGAATCCCAAAACCCAGTGTTCCAGTAATTTAAAAGTCTACTACACTTAACGCTGAGATGGTGCCAATGGATCTCCAGCCCTTTCTGCTGATTTTCTTTAGCAACGCTATTCAATCAAAAGGTAATTTTTGCTTCAAGTTACCCTATTAAGCAGATAAAGGGAGCCCTTGACTCCATCCCAGCTGACTACACTGAACGAGTGAAAGAGTCACACAATTTGCCCTGTGTCACACGATCTCACACGCAGGAATGGGGCCAAGTGTGCACAGATTTGCCGAGTACAGAGGCAGTTTTCTCAATGGTCTGGGTCTAGGCCAAGATGACTTTCCAAAGAAATGTCTACTCTGCACCCTGTCTTGCACAAAAGGATAAAATTCAGACCAGTCTACATATGTCTTTTATAGTTTTTCCCCACCCAGGGGAGACAACATGTTGAAATAAATGAATGAAATATACTTCCTGTCAACACAAAGCTACTTTGATCATTTACGATGATCATTCTGTTGACCATCAAGCAGAATGTTTCCTCGGGCCAAGAGAACACTCTTGAGAACACTGACTCTCACCCCGAAGCCAGATAATAAAGCCTTTTATTAGTCAGAGTATCCCACGGTGCTTTTCAGACTGTTTCCCACCGAGAAGGGCCTCAGGGACCCTTGTGGAAGGCAAGGAAAAGAAGGTCTAGTGGGAAGTATTCCAGGCCCCACATTCTTGCTTCAACTAAAGGCTCTATCCTCATTTCAGCCAAAGCAGCCTTCTTCCCCTTCTGCATTCTTGTTGTATTTACTAGTACATTTTCAGCAAGTAGTTGTTGGAGGCCTACTTAGTGGCCAGACACTGGCCAGGGATATTGTCATGAACAAGACAGATGGGGCCCCTTTCCATTCTCAAAGTTCACAGTACAGTGCAAGGGAAAGCATCAAACAACTGAATCCTCACCTACTCATTTAACACAACTGTGATTAAGTGTTGAATGGAGAAATCCACAGGATATGGGGGAGTATAACATGGGGGGTCCTGACCAAGCTGGGAAAGGATCCCCCCAGAAAAGATGGCTAAACATAGATTTGAAAGAGAAGAAGCTAACTAGGCAAGTGGGAGGGTGAAGCAAGGGAGAGGGCCTTCCTTATAAAATCTTTGAAGTGGGGGAGGGTCAGGGCTCATTGGAGAACCTACAAATGGTGAGCCAGGGAGGTGGTGAGAGAGCCGGAGAGGAGGCAGAACCACATCACTCTGAACCTGCAAGGAGATGGTCTTTTACTCCAAGCTCGATGAGATAGCTTTGAAGAGTGTGGCCCGAGGAGTGAGATGATCAGATTTGCTCTTCTGAAAAAGCTCTTGGGCCATAGAGTAAAAACAGGTTGGTGTGTGGTTGCAGTACACAGAGCTCCCGCGCCACTCAAACTTTGTTTCAATAAAATGCTCTTGCGGAAATAGCTTGAAAACCCTGCTGTATAGGATAAAATACAAACTTACTATGGTTTCATTTATTGCTATCTGGTGCCATGCTCCCTGTGATGCAGACTTTGAGAAGTTTATGCCCCTTACCCAGACTCCTCTTCCACTCCACCAGGCCCTTGTCTGTGCTGTTTCCTTTTCCAGAAGCTCCCAAAGCCTGCCTTTGCTAGTGTCTATGACAAATATCTTGGATTTTCTTCCTCCTGCTATAAATACGAGAACAATGGCAAAGCCAATGATTTAAAAGCATGATCACATTATGAACAATTAAATCATCCCTAAATTTTCCAAAATTAAGATTGTAAAAATTTGGGAGAGCAGAGATAGAAACCATGTATTTCCTAGAAGATGCTTCAGTTTCCCTCATCCCTTGTTTTCCAAAGTCTCAGGAGGCTCACTTTCTCGTTTTGATAATAGTTGTTATTTCCGCACCCTTGCACTGTGCCTGCCAGTTCCTGCATTGTGGAGGCCCTCACACACATTATCTCCTGTGCGTATATGCATTACATCTAACACAGGTCCTCAGATTCCTCATCCAAGACTCTGGGGCTGGGTGTGTTTTTGAATTAATTTTTCAGAAACAATTAATTTCCCCCAAATTAAACACATCAATATTCTGCAGCAAAATGTAAGAATATTTACACTAAGAGGGTAAATAAAACTATAACTAGCTCCATGTCATTTCAGGTCAAGCTAGGCAAACTTAGAAAAATGCTATTGTTTTCAGAGGGATTAAGATGAGGGCTTATTTTCCAGAGGAGAATGACTGAGATGCAGGAAGGTTCAAGTTACATGCCCAAGGTTTTGAAGTTCCTCTGTCTGCCTCCAAAGTCCGTGGTTTGTCTTCTGCTCAGAGTGGTTGTAAGGATTAAAGGTCAGGTATAAAAAATACAATTGCCCTGTGAGGTGAGCATTATTATGAAATGTAACCCTGATAAATTTTCCTTGGATCAGCTCTTGGAACACACTGTGGAGAACTGAGATTTGGGTGGGTCTGCCTGGAGCCTGGGTCGTGATCACCAGGAAAAGCCAGAGCAGACATCTCCATGTGGCTGGCCAGCCCTCTGCGTCATGTCCTTTGGATTTCAAACTCTGTGCAGATCAAACGTGGGACACAAGGCTTATTCCAATCTGCCCTCATCCCTATCCAATCCTGCTTGAGCACTCTGTCCAAGCCATGTCCTATACCTGTGTTCAGGGTCTTATACGTCTGGGCCTCTGTCCATGGGACCTCTTTAGTCCTTCCTCATGACTCCTCAGCACCACGCACACACATGCACACACACACAGTTCAGTTACCTAACTCATACTGAACTAAGATGGTACTTCCTTCAGGTGATTCCTTGGCCAGGTGCTCTTCCTACGAGAACCACAGCCACAGCCTGCTGGGTTTCTCCTACCACAGCACTGATTAGCCTATATTGTAATTGCCTGTTTACTCTTCTATCTCCTGTGCTAGGTTATTCGATTTTGAGAGCAGGAACTGTATCTTATTTACTTCTATAGACATTACTAATGTCACTGTGGTACTGGGAGAAGAAACAGCGTTTGGAGGAAAAGGAGAGAATTTGAGATTGAACTATAGGTTATGAAGGTGGTGTCTAGGGGTCAGTTTGACTTGGGGAACTGTAAGGAGAGATGTGAGGGGTGGAGAGTGTGGAAATGGAGGTCACTGAGGCAGAAGTAAAAGTTAAAGCTTTCAGAGTGGCTGATGTCATCCAGGGAAAGTGAACTAAGGAAGAAGTCAAGCTGAGCCCAGAACTCTGAAGAAGACCAACATTCACCTACCGATATGACAACAGAGACCAAGATTTTGATACTCTTAGTTGCAGAAGATATTTCTTTTTACTCCTCATTTGGTCAACTCCTGAGAGACTTTTATATTCTGCAAAAATGCATTTCACTTGAAGTCTGTTTGCATCAAAGTATAAAACTCAGCTGAGATTTATAAATCATATTATTGTTCAGGAGAATAATAGCTTTACAAGATGAGAAAGCTGTTAGTAAGAATTCCCTCAGCGTTTCAAAATGACAAATTTCTCCCATTCTCTGTTGCAATTTGGCAGTCCTGTTGCATAGCATTTATATACTGATCTACTGAATGCTCTCTTATCATGAAAGAAAGTGTTAAGGAAATCTAAATTAAATTTCTCAGTGTGTTAGCTTCTCAAACTTTGGAATATTGAAATTCTAAAGAACTTAATCATTTCAAAATTTCCTTTTAAACCTGAAGTAGAACATTTCCAGAAATGCCATCTTGAATCTCTTGGGTGCTTGGCCCTTTTCTGTCTGAATGGTTTACTTATTGGCTGTTCTTTTTCCTTGGGGAATTTGCCTGTTGGAGTGAAGTTAGAGTTTGCTAGGTTGTGGGTTTGCTGTCTAGTGCTGAAAGGGCCTGGGATCCCTACTCCTTCCAAAAATGGACAGGGAGACCTCAGGAGCTGGGTCACTGCTGTGTACACAGAATTCATGCAAAGGCCTGACTACATGCACATTGCAAAAAGTCAATATTCAGTATGTGGTAGCCATTATTGCTGCTGTTGTTAAATCACCAGCCCTTAACAAAGTGCCTAGTACATTAACGCATTTAATAAACAGCAGCTATTGTTAAGATTGATGCCAGGTCTGTCTCATTCCCTTGTGGAGGGAGGAGTGAGGTGCTATCCTAGTCATCTGCCTTAGGTGGAGCTAACGAATGGCTAAAATGAAGCTCGGGTTTGTGGTCTCCAGACTATTTTTGTCAATCCTCATCCCAATTCCAGTAAAATCCCTATTACTGAACACTTCTTATAATACATTACAAAATTTGTCTGTGATCTCAGGGATGTTTTCCATAGAAGTGATCCAGTTTATAATCAGCATCATCTTCCTTCTGCCATGAAAGAATAGCTCTGTGGAAGCCCCAGGAATGAAATGTTAAAGTCATAGCAATGGTAATATCATTAGGAACTTAGGCTATCTGCCTTATTTCACTTCGTAAGGACCCCAGCTGCCACCCTGACCATGGCCTTATGTTAACGAGCAGATATGTTTAGAGGCTGGGTGCATTTCATGATCCAGACCCTTATCAATCCTTTCTATGGCGTTTGGGGCATCTTGGGACATGGAGCTCAGTCCAGGAGTTAACAGACATCCTGGCAGCCCACGATAATGTGCCCCTGGAGTAAAAAGGGAGAGCTTAGCTGCAGGGCTCTATCCACAATACACACATGAGAACTCCATGTGTGCCCAATAGTAAGGTTACAATCCTCATTTGAAGTCACAAAACTACTGGCTCAAAGATTGGTATAGTCACTTGTTACTGCAAAGAAGCAATTCTAGTAGCTGCCATGAGATTATTCCTGCTTAATTACCACTCATTCATAAACGCTAGTTCTAATTTTAACAAAAATGAGAGGAAAATTCATTTTAGCACTCAGTTTATTTCTTTTTAGAATAACCCTGAGGACCACAAGTTTATTGTGGTCCCATTTTCTGTTATTGTTGTCCAGTGTCAGACCTCATCTTTATCATATCTTCTCAATACTATTACTCTAGGATTTAACATTTTACTGCCTCCCCTGCAAACTCCAATGGAAAATTAACAATGAGGAATTAATTTTCATATCACAAGAGAGACATAAAAACAGGATAAAACTGGATTATGTTTTAAAAGTATGAGTTTAGATGTGAGAGGCATGGAAAGCAGGAAGACATTCATTTACTCGTGCTTCAGTTTAACAGTTGTGTGAGGCACTGGAAGTGAAGCGATGAATAAGACAGTGTGTGTGCAACAGCAAATAGTTGACAGGCTGATGAAAGAGAGAGAGAGAGATGTAATCTGGTGAATCAAAATACTGCATAGCAAGTACGAGAGTCTACGCAAGACCCACTTCTTCCATCTGCCATGCCTGCCAAACCCTCTGCTCAGGAGGTAGTACAAGGTAGCCAATCACAGTATCTCAGTCTCACTTTCCCAGCCTTTCTTGCTGCTGGGGAATGGGAGATACATGGCCCACATGTGGCTTCAGTAACGTGAGGGCAGGTTTGCAAGATGAAGGGGAGACCTTCTGAGGAAGTTTTGCTTTCCAGGTAAGAGAAATTTATGAGTCACCCCGGCCTGTCCTTTTTTTGGCTTTGATTACAAGCCCAGCATATGAAACGAGGCAGCCTTTTTGTGACCATGAGGAAACGGCCAAGAAAAATCACAGAGGCACTGGCCCTGACACCTTTTAGGTGCTGAAACAATGGCAGCAAGCCACCTACCCCTGGACTTCTTGTTTTTGTGAGAAAAATAAGCCCCTATGCACCAAGTCAAGAGATTGTACCAGGGAGCACTGTAGGACTTAGGTGGGAGTAGGGGTGGGACACTTTGGTCAGAAGAGTCTTGGAGTAGGACATTATGAATGAGGACTTAAAAGGGGGTTTGGAATTGGTGGGTGGGAGGTCGTGCTGCCATTTGCTGCAACTTTCCATCAGGTGCAGAAGACAGGCACCTGTTTACTGTGATTACGAAGAGAGCAGGCATTCCTGCAAGTTCACGCCAGTGTGAAGAGAGACTGGGCTGTAAGGGGAAGGGTGAGGAGTGGGATTTTGACAGGAAAACACAGGGGTGGGAAATAATTTTTCTTTGGAGGAGGCTGTCACATGCCCATGCGCCATGGCTGAGGAAACAGTGGAAACCCTTAGGGGTACCTGCTAAATCACTGGCTGGAAATTTGTCACCTGTTGGGAAAAAAATCTTAAATAAACTCACATAGACAAAATAAATAAACCACAGAAAGTAGTTCCAGTGGTGGAAGCTCTGGCAGGTAGGCAATGCTAGGTAGTGAGCAGGACCATTTCTCATTTTCTATAATTGTTTTAAACCACCCAATTGTTCCCCCCCAGCATCTTTTGACCCTTTCTGGGTTCTTCTCTCTGGGTTAAATTATCCATGGCATTTTGTAACATTGCAAAGAGAGATGAGCCTGGAGGGAAGGTAATATCTCACAATGCATCTTGAGGCCAGGATATCTTTTTCTCTTAAGAATACAAAACCAGGATGCTTTGTGTTCCTGAAAAATTACTTTCAAAGAAAAACCAGCCTCAGCATGTTATTCAGCATTTAGCAACATGATCAATGGTACCTGGGGTATGACTAATAATCCAAGGACAGCTGACACTTGGGTTCACTGCTTCTGTAATACTATTGAACCCATAATTGTTCTGTGTAATGTCTCATACAGTTAAGCTGCTGGTTAGCCCCCTGCCTCACTTTCTCCTCCAACTTCTCCACATGTATAAACCCTCAGCAGATTGTGAGCCTCTTGAGCCCCAGGACTGTTTCTTATTCCTCACTGGGTACCTGGAACTCAGCAGAGGATCTGGCCAAAGCTTTTTGAACCCAGGGTTCGCAATCTGGGGTCTGCAGATGGGTTTCAGGATAATGGAATTTTGTGTGATGTCCACAGGTGCATACTTCTGGATAAGAGTTCATAGCTCTCTTCTGCTCCCAAAGGGGTTCCTGACCTTGAAAAGCTTAAGAACCACTGTTAGGTCTGAAATGCATGCTGGGAGAGATATGAAATGGCATGGCTATCATTCCATTTAATAAAAATCTTCAATGAAGGTATATGCTTTTCTTTTCTAAAGATAAAGGTTAAATTTTTATTCCAAGCATCCAAGACTTCAACTGCTTTCTCTCCAGACTGTGCTCTGATCGGAAATAGAACCTGTCTCGGCTGGAAAACAAGAAATAGAAAGCGGAGCATTGCTCCTGGGTTTCTCGGTGTTCCTTGCTGAGTCCTTGTGCTCCTTGCAGGGTGTGGGTGTAATCCCATAATCACCCCACCCCCTCCTTAGAGAGGAAATGCCTCTTTGCAAGTTCCTTTCTGGCTGGTTTACACAAGTCCTTACTCTCTGCAGTTGGTCCCACTCCACCTTGGCCTCAGCTGCCTCCCCTTTTTGTGGGTTCCCTTAAGCCAGGGCTGGCAACATTGTCCCCTCAGGTATAAGGAAACAATCCGGGTGACAGAGTAACATCCTTAAACACAGGCTACCTGCCATTTTTCCTGTTTTTCAGAGAGCTTCCCTGTCTGTCACCCAGCACTTCTGCTGTGGAAATGGGAGTTTCTTGTACAATAGCAGACCTGTGTGTTGAGAGATGCTTGCTCCTGCAGGCTGGGTTAGGGACTGTGGAGAGGGTGGCTATGGTTCTTAGCTAGGGATTCAGGCTGCTAAGTGAATTTCAGAGGATTCTCGAACCCCTGAAAAAACCATATGCAAAATGGTAAGCATGTGCCTTGCTTTGGGGAGAGATTCTACAAAAACCATTTGCTCGAAATTAGGAGTCTTGATGTTTATGCCTGTTCGTATCCACCTGAGTCCTATCCACCCCACCCTCAAAAAGAACATGCACGGAAAAGTAAAGGAATGATTCCCTCTACAATTACTGCAGTAACCTCTTAATGAATCACCTCTCCTTGCAAACCCATCCAATTTATTATATGCATTCTGCCAAGGGACTGGTTAATGGTCACCATGAGCACATTAATAGTTCATTTCATAGACTGTTAGGCAGCAATGGCACCATAGTCCTAACTAACCCATCTCCCATCTCTGCCCTGTCCCAGCCCACCCCAGCACCGGGTCTTGTACATAGTAGGTCCTCTCCAAACAAAGGTTCCTCTCTCACTTATCAATTACAGTCCAAACCCTTGGCTAAACAACCATAATCCTGAACACTCAGATACATACCACCTTCTGGGTCTGACACCCCACTGGCACAACACGACTATCCCAAATACCTGAACTCAGTCCTGCTTTCTCACTGTGTGCAGAGCATGGGTCCCATGACCCCTCCCAGCTTCTGCCCCTGCTACTCACTAAACCAGGAATGCACTTCTACCTCTTCTGTGTCTAACCACACCACACTCATCTGTTACCCCCTCACCATCTCCTGAGAGTCTCGTTGGGTTTTTTGAATACTGCCTGTCATTACTTTTTATTTGACATTCGGGCAATGGCTACTCTTGATGTTTGCTTGAGCTTTAATATTTTGCATTACCATTTAACGTGTGTTTACACCGTGTACTTCTTACTGAATTCTAAGCTCTTTCAGGGGCCTTATTTGTAGCCCTGAGGCCCCTCTAGCTCTTAGCACAGCGCAGGGTGCATTGAAGGTGTGTTGATCTGATATATTTTCATACATTGACTCTACTCATCATTCAGCTCTTTCATATTCAGCACATAGTGTTGAGCGTCTACCATATGTCCACGATCTGGAAAGAAACAATAGCTCTGCAGTGCTAGCAGCGGCACCCGGAGTGCTGGTGAGCAACACACAGTGGCTGGTGTGAGTCACACAACATTCCCCACTGCATAAAGGCCAGTTAAGTCTGCTGTGCTTTGTTCAAGCTGGGCTGTTTGACTGATGGCAACCATTATTCTCAAAAGGAACTATTTGGGTTGAATTCAAAATTCCTTCACAATGTTGGGAATCAACAGGATGTTGATGTGTCTGCCAGGAAGAGGTTAAACCAAGGATGGAACTTTCTTTGTGGGAAAGAGAGTGGCTGATTTCACAATATATACTTTGCTTATCTCTTGAGGTGACCCTGACCAAAAAAAAAAAAGATACCCATAGGCCTTACATTTTTGACTCCAGATTTGTCCCATGTTTCTTCTTTTCAACATCTGTACCCTTCTTGTAGCACCTGACCTCATTCTAATATCACATGAGCTTATCAGAGGTAAATCGACCACATCTGACTACCAAAGAGTTCTGGAACAACAACATGAGCCACATGTGAGCCACAAAATGTGGGCATGCTTTGCTCTGTGTTCTAGCATAGAAAATACTGTCAGAGATAAGGGAAAAGAAAGGAAAGGAGGGAAGACAGGCAGGGAGAGAAGAGGCAGGGAGAAGAAAAAGAAGGAAGGTCAAGAGGTCTAATTTTCTGAGTAAAATATGTGGAAGATGAATTAATGGAACCTCATTATGATGCAGAATAGAATACAAGTGACTAATTCTTTTTAAAAATACGGTAAATTACAAAATTTCACTAATGCTCAAGATGGGGGACTTGGGAATGAATCTGGAGCCTCTTATCCATATTAAACAAGGTACTACAAATCCTTTTTTTTCAAGTAAGCAAGGAATAAATTAAAACCCAACAAATCAATAAAGACCTCTATTTTAAAGGTGACGGTGTCACCACATTTCGATGTTGCATATCTCTGCGAGATGAAGTTAAACTTCAGAGTGTGTGTATTCGTAAGGGAATGCTTAGAACTGTCACAAAGTCGGGACAGAAGCAGAGATGGAGAGAAGGAAGGAGGAGGCTTCAGCTTCAATCCCTCATCTGTATGAGGGAACAGGAGTAAAACCGGATGGTAACCACCTCTTGGGGGCAGCACAACAGATGTCCTTAAAGCTGGACCCTCACAGTGTGGTGGGCTCCAAAATCACACAGCTGTCAGTGTCCATTGCTTTGGTCACAGACACTGCTTCGTTTTGTGTTTGCAAATGGTTGAGTTTGTGCCACCACAATGGGGTATGTGGGTCCCTTGTTTTTGGATGGCTTCATGTCAAGGACATTTTAATACAAGTAAAATAAATTTCAAGAAAGTAAACTAGCAGAATCCTTGTCCTAGCAGGGTATTTGGTAATGACCTTTTGGTAATGACCCTTTGTACTGTATTTAACCCCTCTTTGTCCAAATGCTTAGTGTTTCTTTGGGTTGACATAGCTGGTCTTGGAAATCTATAATTCAATCTCCTGCTAACATGAAGTCTTCTGTTCAAGCTGCCCTAAGATGACCAGGAGCCCCTTATGGCCAGGTGTCTAATGTGACTGACTGGCCCAGTTTGCGATGCTGTTATACTGCACTGCTGGTAGAAAAGCTGAATACATTCTAGTCTTCCATGTGCCTGGTACCTTCCTTAGGAAAACCAAACCAGTCCTTTCATCTATAAATTGTTATGATTTGTGCAACATATTTTGGTGAAACCAACTAGTTGGCAATTGATTGGACTGGGGATCAATACATGAGCCAAATGCAACCATAGATGGGTTAGATACGAGAGATGCTGGCTACTTCTGGATTCTTTTTCTGAAAACTCTTCCCAATAGGGTTCTGCATATCGTATGGTGCAAACTGGCTTCTCGAATTCTGTCTTTTGGGGGAAAAAATGTCAGACAGATATTAAGAGAAGATGGGTCACTTATACATGCCAAGGTCAAGAGCGATGGACAGTTGTCCAGAATACTTTTCTGCTCCTCTCTGGAGCCTGTGGCATAATCCCACTGTGACTGTGGCTGATGTAATGATGTTACTTGTATACTATCCAATATACCCCATGTATTTGTACCACCAACTTCTGGAGGTCAGTGGTGCAGAGAAACACCACAGGTAGCCCTGGACCACAGCTTAGTTTGTTAGAGCATCACCCGAATGCACCAAGTTGAAGAACAAATTGGTGCCTCTCTCTCCCCCCCCTCCTCCCCCCTTAAATCAATAAATAAAAAAATTTAAAAATAAAAGAAACACCACATGTTAGCCTGCAATTAGCAACATTTCCGTTTGGATTTTACTGGGCTCTTTTGGTTATTGTTGTCAGGGCTCATCAACACTGAAATGAAGTTGTTTTGATTTGCTACCGTCTCTCTGCTATCAGGCAACTGTTATTAGGAAAATCACATTAATTAGCAACAGCTGAGGGGAGGACCAGCTATTTCGGAGCTGCAGCTGCAAGTCTCCTTGCAATCTGACTGCTGCCTAAATTTTAACAATTAACAGAATAAATACTCTCTGAGTGTATTTAATCACGTTAATTTTGTTTTCCTCTATTTCTATTACTGTTTAGGACTGGTAGTTAATCTACATTAAAAACTCCCGATGCATTAGTGTACCTTGAAGCATAACCTGAGCGTTCCCATTCCAACATGATTTGTTGGAGGTGATATATTGTTTAGCTTAATGCTGTTTTTTTTAACTCTATGCAAGAAAATAAAAAATTAATTAAACTTTACCCAACAGCTTGGCTTATTAACCGAAGTATTTGATTAAACTGAAAATCTTATTTTAGAGCCATGTTGGGTAACAGAATTAAATGAATAGCTAGACAAAAGGAAGGATGAGTAAGTGGGTGGAATGGTAGATACACAGATTAAAAGTTACATACATATACATATTTAAATAAGGACTGATATTTAAACCTTTTAAATGCTAATCCCTGCTAGTTCAATACTTTTGTCTATAGTCACCGTGAAACCAGCATGGTACAGACGTGGTGAGACAGAGACCTCTGTAGTCCAGCAGATCTTGACATACCTCTTCACTGTGCAGTAGGTAATGTAATTCCACAGCCTCAGTTTTCTGCCCTAGAGATTGGGGTTAATACCAACTTTATGGGAGTCTTGTGAGCATTAATGAGCTAAGCTGGTCTGTAAAGAACCTAGCACAAAGTAGGTACCTGAAAAAATGTTCTCTCCCTTTCTTCTTTCTACCTTAAACCTCATGTTGCTACATAACTTCTCATGTATTTATGCCTTTCCTACCCAACTAGGGAGTTAATTAAACTCTTATGAAGTGAGGACTCTCTTGCTCATCTAGTGCACTGCAGTGCACTAATTCGCACCAATTCACCAGTGTTAGTCCATGCGCCTTACTTTATCACCAGCTGGTACAACACTAATAATTAACAATAGTGAGTGCTTACTATGCTCCAGGCCCTCCGTAGTGAGTGTTTTACATACCTTGAGGGTTCTCAGCCTTGGCTGCTCATTAGAATTATTTGCGGGGGAGGGGGATTTTAAAAAGCACTGACACCCTGATTCCATTCCAGACTAAGGAGATCAGAATTTCCAGGGATGGGGCCTTTACTGGTAATTTTTAAAAGCTGCTCAGGTGATTTTCATGTGTAGTCAAGAGCCACTGACTTAGACTACTTGGTTTAATTCTCCTACCTATGAGATGGTTACTATTATTATCTCCTTTTGCAGATGAAAAAAGCTGAGTCACAGAGGGACCAAGTATCTTGCCCAAGTTTATGTAACTCTTAAGAAGTGGAGCCAGGATTAGGTAATGAGTTTGATGCCACAACCCATCACTTTCTCCACTGCTCTCCCAGCTCCCATGTGGCAAGGAAATCCCAAGCTAAAACTCCTGGGCAGAAATAGAATATGTAGGTGTCCCCAGAGTTACCCAGTGACTTTGATCATCATAAAGGAAAATGTGCCAAAGTACAGAAAATCCTTTCTGTTTTAAAAGTGGAGGCCAGGTTTCCATCTTGACTTTTATATTCACAGTCTGTGTGATCCAGTTCCAATCACGGTGTCTCTCTCAGCCTCAATTTCACTCAACGACGTCAATCTTGCAAGAGAATTGGGAAAGTGCTCTGTAAACCCTAAACTACCTAAAAATGTAAAGGGGCACTTCCTAAGCCTTAGAGCCTCATCCCCATTTTATAGTTAAAAAAAAAAACAGGCTCAGAATGGGTGGGGCTAGGACTCCTATCTGACCTGTCTGACACCAGAGCTTGTCTGCAAGGGCAACGCTTGCATCAAGAACCATCTTAAAAAATGGGATTAGCCATGGAATCTGTAGTGAAGGCCAGAAAAGTATGGAAAGGGAGACCTTTCCTGTTGTGGAGGAATAATTAGGCTTTCTCTGAAAAGCTGTTTAAGAGATGGCCCTGCCGCTGCTCTTTCCTCCCACACCTCCCACTCCACCCCCAGCTGGTAACTGTCACTTCCCTGCTTTGTTCCAGGGGCTAAAGTGAAAATGAAAATGCAGCCTTGTTCCAAAGACAGCTTGGCACTTCAGGTTCTCAGATGAATATTCATGTGCTAGTCCCTCCAGCTTGTTCTCTCATCTCCTTCACACCTAGCCCAAGCCTGGCACATAATAGGTGCTCAGAAAATGTTTGTTGAATGAACAATAGAGTCCTGCGGGGTAGTGGGGTGCGGAGGGTGGTGAAAAATACCCTGACATTCCTTCCGGTAGAGGCCAAGTGTCACCTGTAGTACCACATACGAACGGGACTTACACCTTTGCCTTATTCACCGTGTCCATCCTGAACTGCTCATCTTAACCCAACTCTGTGCCCCATTTCTTCCCTTGTGAAGGCCTCCCCCCACTGAAGACACTTTGGACCTGATTCTTAGACTTTCTTCTTTAACCTGACCCTCTGTTGCCCTCCTCTGCTGAGCTGCTCTGGCTCTACAGCTGCCCAGGGTGTAAGCAGCCAAGGCTCCAAGCTCACCTGGCCGCATGGCGGGGCTCACACAACTGCTGACAGTGTGGGATGGGGTGAGAGGGGAGGTGACCTGAGTGGGTAAGATGCACTGACAGACAGCTGTTCACAAGCATCTCTCCCATTCACCTCTCTAGTCAGAGAACTATTGAGTCCCATAAAAGACAATCCTTGCAAGAATTCAGCTTCATTAAAGATCTGCACTGTGGCGGATCAAAAGGTTGTGCTGTGGAGTTAGTCTAGTCAGTTAGTTAGTTAGTTAGTTAGTTAGTGGAGCTAGGAGTTAAATCCCAGTTCTACCCCTCATGATGTTACACAGGTTATGCCTCAGTTTCTTCTCTGTAAAGTGGGATAGTATCTTCATTATAGAGTTGTTGGCAGATTATTTTAGCTATTATTTTACTGTTATTAAAAAATTAGAGGAATATATAGCTGAATGCTCAAGGAAGGAATGTTTTGGCAAAGGAATGGCTGAAAAATAGAAGGAAAGTAAAAAAGAAAAGTCATGTTTACTGAGTGTTACTTCCACCCCCAACCACACTCCTTCTTGCTCCATCATCAGAATCCACATGCAGGTCCTCAAATGTTCCTTGCTCTCTCTGGGCCAAGGACACTCCCACCCACTGCCTCTTCTGCTCTCTGTCCCCAGCTGCCTTCTATCCACTCATTTCTGTGTGCTCTGCAGCCCTCCTGCAGCACCCCAGACCAGGCTGGGCCCCCCACCCCACCCAGCCCTGTGCTCTTCCCAGAGTGGCCTCTTTCACACCGTGTAGTTGCTGCCCATTGTCTGTTTTCCTACCAGTCTGGGCATTCTTGGGAGGCTGTGCCCTGCTCAGCTCTGCATTCTCGGCCTCTGGCATGGTGCCTGGTATGGAACAGTGGTGCAAATGAACTCAGCCCAGCCTCTCAGGCCTGGTGAGTCCTTGCCTGTCTTCTCCACTGAACCCAGAGTCTCCGCCCCCACATCTAAGCCCAAGCTGCTGAGAGAAAGAAGCCAGGAAAAAATGGAATCAAGAAAAGAGAGACAAAGTTGCAAATGCAACTCTTCTCTTTTCCCTTTCACTCTGTCTTTGAGCTGAGTCTTTTAAACATGAAACCATTTCCACCCTAAAGAAAACTTAGAAGACAGTACAAAGAATTTTTTTCCCTGAAGCATTTGGGAGCAAGTGGTTGACATGATATCTGGTCACCTTGAGTACTTTATTATACATTTCCTATAAACAAGGACATTCTCCCAAGGAACCGTGATACAACTATCAGATTTAGGAAATTAACATTAATACATCTAATCCTCAAACCCTATTGAAATTTTGCCAGTTATTCCTTTATAGCCAAGAGGTCTAGTTTAGAATCACAGTGTTACACTTAGATTTTATGTTTCTTTAGTTTCCTTCTATCTAAAATAGCTCCTCAGTCTTTCCTGGACTTTTATGACTTTGACACTTTCAGAGATTACATGTCAGTAACTCTGTAAAATATTTGAGCTCGTCGGATGTTTCTTCAGGATTCGATTTAAGTTATGTGTCTTTAGGAGGAATATCACAGAAGTGATGCTGTGTTTTCTCATTGTATCCTATCAGGTGGCACATGATGTAAATTTAGATTTGTCCTGTTACTGGGGTCTGCCAGACTTCCCCATTCTAAAGTTCTTGTTTTTCTTTCTGTAATTAGTCAGTATTCTGAGTGCAGGTATTTTGAGATTATACATTCTGCTCTTTATCAAAATTTCCTACATTCATTCATTCATTCATTTCTTTAATTGGCATATATATTTATTTATATCAGATGACCTCTAGCTTTCCATTTTATTTAATGGGCATAATCTGTTCCTCTTACAACTCTGTGAGAGCTTAGAGTCCATGTATATTTGTGCTCGGTCTCCCTCTTCTCTTGATGTTATATTTACATTTTCATTTTACCAGGTTTTGATTTTTTAAAAATTTAACATGGCTATTTTGTTTTATGTTTTTCTTATGTTAATTGGCAAGGAGCAGGCAAGCAAAAGGAAACTAGACCCAGTGAGACTGAAATTTAATAGCTTCCAAAGTTTGAAAAACCACATTTAAAATTGTACAGTTTTTGCCCTAAGTAGTAGTAATTGGAATTCACTCCTGGGGGCTAACCACTTCTTTTGTCTTTGGAAACATCTATACAATGATCTTCATTTTATTGCAAATGTGAAGCAATAACAACAGCAACATCAAAACTATAATAATAAGCAGTCTTGTAAAGAGCTTATTCTGTGCCAGACATTTTCTAAACACATGGCACACATATATTAACTAACTGCACCCGCACAGCAGCCCTGTGAGGTAGGTCCTATTATTGTCCTCATTTTCCAGGGTACCATCGGAGGTTCTGGGAGTTTAGGATGACTTGCCCAATGTCGTCAGTGGGTGGTGGAGCCAGAATTCAATCACAGGCCACCTGACCTGTGAATCTACCTTTGTAACTATAATGCTAAAAAAACTAGTCTAGAGGAGAATTGGGTCTGAAATTTGGGACAACTGGGACTCATGTAGGGGAATTCTTCGGGAGAAGTAAACTGGCTCCTGAGGTTAGGCTGGGAGCCTAATACTCGCCGTGTGTGAGAGGAAGGAACCCCCAAGCACAAGCTTGGGTTTCTGGGCCTGAGAGCAGCCAAATCTAGAAGCCAGTTATGTAGGTTCTCTGTGTTAAAATTTCCATCTGGCACTCCCCAAGCTTTCAACAGCATCTAATCAACCATCATCACTTGCCCCTGGCCGTGATATGGGATATCGAAGGACAGGCTCTGAGCATGGAGCAAAGGTGAGGGAGCAGCTGCTTGAGCAACAGACGCATAGTCTAGGCCCAGGCAGATGGCTGGGGTGGCAAGCAACAGCCAGGAGTTTTTGATACATGCAATAATTCCCTAAAGATTCCCCCAAATTCTTGAGTATTTAACCTGGCAGAAGTCTGGTCTTTCTGTTGTTAAGGAAGAATTAGTTCCAGGTTAATATTCTGAAAATAATACTTTCCATTTAAAGAGACTGAGGGGGGCACCCTTTGAGGATTCAGACTCGGCCCGCAGAGCGCACATCCTCGACTCTGTTTAGACCTGTTATTTCTAGCACCAGCTGGACTGGGCTGTGGATGGTTCCTCCACCAAACCACAACTTAAGACTGAAATCCAAGATATTTGCCCAATTTTTCCTTGGGGTAGATTCTTCTTTAGCATAGCACAAATCAGAGTTGTTGACTGAGGGAGAAGGCAAGGTGAGTCTTCCATCTCGATGTTCAAAGAAACAAGTACGAAGGTAAACAATAAGTGTGTTACTGCACCTAGTGTTCCCACCACAGAGTCATTGTCAAAGAGGTGCTGAGCGCCACAATCAAACACATGACAGATGGTAAAAAGTAAAAGCCAAGGGAGACCACTGAAATCCAAACACAAAAAGGCAAGGGTAGAGAAATCAGATCCGGGAAGTGGGTTTACCTAGCAACACAGCTGGGGTGAAGGAAGATTCCCTCCAAGCAACGTGGACTGGAACAGCCGGGCCTGTTCAAGTCCATTCTGACTCATCAGATTTCTACGTGGAGCCACACATGTGTTTAATTTTATACATTGAGACCGATTTGCACACTGTGAGCATGCACAAACCCAGCTTCCTGAGCCACATACGCATGGTAGCTGTGTCAAAGGGAGCGGGAGACCTGGGATGCCATTCCTTGGGCTCTGTTTGCTCCCGCTGGTTTCCTGATTCCACAGCCACAAGACAGACTTGGCCCCGTGACTTTCAACCGGGGTTGGGTCCCAGTCATCCATTGTTGGCTACTCCCTGAGTTTTCCTGTACGCTGGTCAGCTGCGACTGTTGTTCAGAGTCTGGGTGTAATTATCACAAAACAGCCTCTGACTTTAGGAGAGGAAAAACGGAGTTTTAGATCAAGTAAGGAGATGATAGCTAACCAGTCCTGCACCCAAAATTGCAATTACAGCAATTCTGATGTCATCGTTAATCATGCCGATTTATGTTTTGAAAGGAAACCAAATGATGAATATAATGATTATTTCTGTTTCTGCTTCCCCCTTTCTCCTCAAAAATTGGCAATAGCACTAAAGTCAAATTAAACATCTGTTTGAAAAATAAGCTAAAGTGTTGATGACAGCTGCCCTAAACTTACAAATTCTCCACAGCTGTCAAACTCTAAATTAACAATGATTTTCATTTATGAGTAGCATAGAACTAAGATATCATGGAGCTTTTTCTCCTCTGTTTTTTTTTCCAGTGTCCAGGGGCTATTATATGTGAAATCTTAGGGAAATGCCCAAGGAAAAATGTAGCTGAAATCAACCTGCAATAATTAATCACAGAAGGCAAGGGGGACATTCTTCTCATGTAATCTCATTTATTCATTGGCTTTCGGTTGGGTATTCTCTGTGGTAAGCAGGCTGGCAGGGAGGCAAACAACTCAGGGACAATTCTTTGATTACAGATTGAAAGTGGATGGCGATGGAGCTGTGAGCACCTGGGGAGGAAACACCTTCTCCCACACCGCTGAGCACCCAAGGCTCATCTTTCTGGCATCGTCTACATCTTCGGTGGGACTCAGCACACGCCTCTTCCAGATGACGTAACACATGCCAAGGACGTGACTTTGTGACATTGTGGTCATGTACGGGGTATAAAGGCCTAACCAAGCCATTTTGGTGACTGGGTAAGTTATGCTAACTTGTTTCGCACTTACTTCGTGACCTTGAAAGACAAAGTAGACGTGGAACCATTTCTTTGTCCTTTTCTACCTTTGTTGCAGAGTCGTCACTGTCACTCCTGGGGATGGAGGGAAGGCTCAGGAGTGGAGCAACATGTCTATTGCATGATACGTTCTCTGGTTAAAACACTACAGGGACTGCAAGGTTAATGTAGGCATGATACCATCTAGTACTTTTCCACTGTTGCCCAAATGTTTCCATTTTTATCCTTTGACCATTTCATGTCAAAACTGTCCATAGGAATAAATAAATTGTGGTATATACGTGTAATGGACCATTTCATGTCAAAAATGTCCACAGGAATAAATTGTGGTATATACATGTAAAGGAGTATTATTCAGATCTATAAAGGAATGAAGTACCATACATGCCACAACATGGGCGAACCTCAAAAAAATTTCCTAAGTGAAAAAAGCTGGATGCAAAAGACCACATATTGTTTGATTCCATTTACAGGAAATATCAGCAATAGGTAAATCCATTGAGACAGAATGAAGATTGGTGGTTGCTAAGGGCTGGGGCAGAGGAGAATAAGGAGAAACTGCTCAATGAGTAAAGAGCTTTACGCTGAAGCAATGGAAATGTTCTGGAACCAGACAGAGGTGGCGTTTGTACAACACTGTGAATGTACTAAAATGCTACTGAATTGATGATTTTAAATGGTTAATGTTATGTCATGTGAATTTAATCTCAAATTTTAAAAAATGTCCACGGGGCCCAAACATGTTGTTTCTGGTCCCACTGTCCCTATGGCAGGGAATAGACTGACAACTCCCACTCCGTCAGCGGGAGAGGACCGAGACTGGTCTTGCTGCTAGGGGCCTGGGCCCTGGTGCACAGCTGGGGTGGGCCGTGTACTCATGCATGCCCACCATGTTGTAGTAAACTCCTGGCCCCTCCCAATGTTGGCACCGTCTACAGAGCAGGGCTACAGGGTTCCCACCTGAGCTTCAGTTCACTGCTGTGCCTGGAGTGCCTCTGCAGCCCATACTTCCAGTGGAATTCTGGACAGCTTCCTCCCCTGGGAGCTGGATCCAGCACCTGGGACTCCAGCTGCTGAGTGAAACTCTGCTGCCATTGGACAGCTCCCCTGGAACTACACCACATTCAGCCTTTCAGGAACCCCTGGCATCTGGACTCCACCTGTTGGATGGTAGGTCTTAGGGCATCTAAGTCTTCCTGAACCAAGCACATGTTGCGCTTTTAGACATGGCCTCGGTCTTTCCCAATGCTCTCTCAAGAACCAGCCACTTCAGCTGGCTGGGGCTTTTTCCACCCCCTTTGCTGTAGGCTCCTTGTGTCCTCCCCTGGTTAGCATTGCTGAGGTTCTAGATGACCTCAAGGGAAAGCAACCCTGAGTTACAATAAAGATGTCTGTGGTTCTTCTCATTACTTAATGCCGGGAAACTTGTGGGGTAAGCTGCACCCCAGCCACATCAGATCTCCCAAGCCTGCCAGTTTGCTCTAAATCACACACAGTCGTCTCATGTGGGCTGTGTGTGTTATTTCCTTGCAAGATAAAAAGAGCTGGTGAGCTCTATGGAGTGACAAAGTATTATGAGTGCTAGCTAATTCTTCAGTACTCATCTTCTCTCTCTCCCCACTAATAAGCCTTTCTCTTTTTTTTTTCAGAAGCCTTACATTTTATTTTAAATTAAAGAATAACCTATACAAGCCCTGGCTGGTGTAGCTCAGTGGATTGAGTGCTGGCCTGCAAACCAAAGCGTCGCCAGTTTGAGTACCAGTCAGGGCATGTGCCTAGGCTGCAGGCCAGGTCCCTGGTTTGGGGCACGCCAGAGGCAACCAACCACACATTGATGTTTCTCTCCCTCTCTTTCTCCCTCCCTTCCCCTCTCTCTCTCTAAATAGATAAATAAATAAATATAATCTTAAAAAAATAACCTATATAATATGTGCAAGTACACAAATTATCAGTGTAGAGTTTCATGAATTTTCACAGGGAAACACTACCCTCGCAACAAGTACGACACACTAGTGCTGCAGAAAATCCCCTGGTGTCTTTCCCCTTCCAGATGTGGAAGATCATTATCTGACTTTTAGCACAATAGGTTATTTTTTCCTGCATTCGAACATTATATTCACAGAATCTTATATAGCATGTACTCTTTTTTTAAGTGTATTTTATTGATTTTGCTGTTACAATTGTCCCAATTATTTCCCCTTTGTCCCCTTCCACCTAGTACCCCCTTCCCTCCTGCACCCCCCACTCTTAGTTCTTGTCCACAGGTCATGTGTATAAGTTCTTTGGCTTCTCCCTTTCCTATATTATTCTTAACATCCCCCATTTGGAGGGGTATCAGCTGGGAGAGGGATGGGGGGAGAAGGGGGAAATGGTGCAGGGATCAAGAAACATCACTGATAAGCTTTTCCCTTGCCAGCTCTGCGGGTTTGTTTTCCACTTTCTAAACGGTAAATGGCATGTCGTTTCCTTGCTCAGAGAAAAATATCTCTCCCCACAGGCAGTCTTCTACCCCTTGGTTTATAGGAGGGGCTATGCCCTCACAGGCCAAATGAGGCAGAAGGTGAGGGTGAGGGGTGCGGTTGATCAAGCTCAGTCAGTGTAGTTTAGTGGAGACTAGTTAACAAGGGGTTTGAAGTCAGGCAGAAGTGAGTTTAAGTCTCAGATCTATCATGTAACAGTTAAATGATAACTGTAACTACATTGTAACTGCTTTAATACCCTGAATATAAACTCTGTAAACCTCAGTGTTCTCATCAACAAAATGAGAGTAATATAGAGAAGACCTATAAGCTTTTATGAGCACAGAGATAAGGCATGCAATGCATTGTGCTGGTAATAAATGTAAACTACTTACACTGTTACTCATACTAATTGATGCACTGGGCACCTCTATATGCCTCTTCTCATCCTGCCATGCACCTCTGACTCCAGCCACGGTTGTGCTGTGACCAGCTCTGCCCGCTGTAGTTGGATGATGCACATCTTATCCTCATGGTGTACCTCTTGCTTTCTGTACCAGAGCTTCTTTGATACTGTAGTATGTGTTCAGAATCTGATGAGCGCTCACATATGTGCACCCCAGAAGCTCAGGGGAGTCAATGCTTGTGTCCACCCCCTTTGAAATGGAGGATGGAAGCCAATGGGTAATGGCTTCCCCCTGCATCTCTGGGCACACTATCCTGAGACACATCATAAGCCTTCTCAAAAGGTCCCAGCAGGATCAAGCACCACTTGCCTACAGTGACAGCTAAGTCAGTAATACTTGACTGAATCACACATGCCCCCCTCACCCCGACACAACTCGCAGGCCCCTATCCCCCACCTCCTGCTCTCTGGGATCACTTCCCAAACAAGCTACCTGAATATAAGCCTTTGTCTCAGCTGGGTTTTGGGGAGAGCCTGGACCAGATACCAGCAGTTACTGAGTTCCTAGTACTGGGGGATGCATAAGAGCAGGGGTAAGTATACTTTTTCTATAAAGAGTCAGAGAAGAAGGGTTTTATGCTTTGTAGGCCATAAGGTCTCTGTTGCAACTTCTCAGGAAAGCAGCCCTAAACAATACATACGTAAAGGAGCATGGCTGTGTTCCAATAAAACTTTATTTACAAAAACAATCAATGGGTTGGATTTAGACTATCAGTTGTAGTTTGCCAACCCACACATTAGAGCCACAAAGAGTATAAAATTGATCCCTTCCTCCAGGAAGCTCATAGTCTCACGTGGGGTGGAGAAGTGCCTAGAAATGAGACTCCAGCATGGCTGGAATAAGTCATAAATGACCTTGGATACCATGCTAAGGAATTGTACCTTTTTCTTTGGCAATGAGGAACAGTAAATCAATTTTCATATCTTGTAGTGACTGCAGCTGGGAATAGATTATTACACTGGCAAGAAGTGGATTCCTCCTTTTTTAACATTTATGTGAAGCCCAGTCCTACCCAAGGGCTGCCTCCTCTGCTCTCCCCCAGCGCTCTGAGTGATATCCAGCCTCCCATCCCCTCCCTATTGTATCAGCAGAGCAAAGGTCCCTAATCTGATAGGCTAATCTGATAGCCTTGAAACCAGATGTGTTTCAGAATTCAGAAGAGTTTCAGATTTCAGAAAGTAATAAAGTGGAAACTCCATATATTTTATGATATCCCCATTAGGGCCTGAGGGAGCATCAAATACATTAATATTTACACTGAAAGACTATAAATGACTTGAAGTCAGTTCAGGGCTGGTTTGGGCCCTAAATGAGTTAAGAAAACTATTTTGGATTTTAGAGGTTTTGGGATTTCAGAATTGCAGACTCTGGACTTGAATTGTTTTGTTGTATTTCACCCCTAGACTGTGATGTCCTCAAAGCCAGCGTCTGAGTCCTCAGAACTCGCACACAGCAGGCACACATGAGTGTTCCTGAGAGTGAGCAGACAAGAATGGCTGGAGAATTGTGTTCAAGGAGGGACTCAATGGAAGAAGAGGCTGATCAGGGACCCTGGTAAAGGACAGGAGGAGATTTTAATGCCCTGATTAGGATTCTGGACTTAATCTTGAAGGTTATGGAAGCCCTCATGTAATTGCTAGGTAACTGGAGTAACTCAGCAGCATATGAAGGCAGCAAGTCTCATGCCAGTGTGCAGGAGGTGCTAGGGTGAGGACTGAGGAGGTTGCTGCCATAGTGAGGCAAAAGGTTTCTATGAATAAGGCAGTGAATGCAAAGCAAGTGATTAGAAGAGACAGACTGGCATCTACTGATGTTGGGGGAGAGGGAGAAGTTGGAGTTGAACCTGACCCAGTGGCACCAGTCGCAGACAGCAGAGTGCAGTATTATAATCACTGACTGCAGAGCCCAGATGCTTCTGTTTAAATCCTAGCTCTGTCACCCTGTGACCTGAGGCAAGTCACTTAACCACTCTGTGCTTTAACTTCTCCTTTTGTATTGGCTTCCTAGAGTTGCTGTGAAAATTAAATAAGTATTTGTAAGGCACCTCGAACAGGGCTTGGCTCTTGGCTATTATTACTACCTCTAGCTGACCATTGTTTCATAAGGTTGAATTCCCCAAATGATTCACCAAGTGACTGGTCTCCTCAGTGTAGGATGACATCTCAGACCCTCCTGGGAAGTGACAAATGAGTGTCAGAAGTCTAGTGAACATGAATGAGGGACCCATGGACCGAGCCAAGAGGGGGTGGCATTGAGGGTGGCAGGTGAGCATGGTAGAACAGGGGAAAGTGGTGGTAGAAAAATGGAGACAATTGTATTCAAACATCAATAAAAAAAAGGGAAAAAGAAATCTAGCAATAAGAGTAATAAAGACAATAAATGTACGGAAAGAGAGCATCACTTCAGGAGACAGGACTTCCCTCTGGTAGAGTGTTGTAAATATTCATGAGGGCTTTTTCTTTCAATCACTTGCAACTTTGCTATAATGGTTTTCAGCATTCTTGTGGCATTGTAGCATGCCAGGGAAACTTTAAGTGCTGGGTCATTCATTTGGGGGGAAAAGGATGCAAGGAGCACTGCCTGGAAAGCTTATAATTTAGAAATGTTCAAGTCTTTGCATCTAATGGAAATGGTGTCAGGTTTGTGCCAAAAGGAAAGTCATAATTGCTATGTGCTTCCCTTCCCAGCCCTCCCGGGCAAAAAAATACAACCCTCTAGCTTCAGACTGTCATCTACAGACACTGAGCAGACTCTGCTGCTGATTCTACCACACTGTCGTGTCCCAGGAACATCACCTGAACACTGCAACAACAAACACTCCTTTCTGCAAGTCAGGACTGCAGCAAAGTTGGCATCTCCCCTTTCATCTGTCCTGAACTTCACTGCCACATTTCAGTGTCCTTACTAACTTTTTTTAATGAAACTTCCTCCAGCATGTCAGTCTACTGTTTAATAACCATGAATGGCTCCCTTGGTCCTCTTGAATGAAGTTCAATCTCTTCATCTTGACATTGGAGGACCTCCATGACTGAGCAATAGACTTTGGCCCCCATAGACCTTTTAATCTCACTAAGTCAGTCTTTTAGTGTCTCCCAAGGCTGCTGTCTTTATTTTACCTCCAAGTCTCACTTTCAGTCTGTCTACTCCCTTCACCTGGAATAACCTCTTCCCTTCTGTCCATTTATCCAAACCCTATTTCAGCCTCTAAGATATAAACTAAACTTTCCGAGAAAGGTGCTCCCATTATTCTGGTGCTCCCATTATTCCGTTCCTCACTCATCTCCTTTCTGACTAACCATACTTAATTTGTCCCCTGTTCTTGTCTGTCTTGGGTTTGCTAACTTTTGCATACATGTGTTTTTTAAAGGTTTTATTTATTTATTGTTAGAGAGAGAGGAAGGAAGGGAGAAAGAAAGGGAGAAAAACATCAATGGGCAAGACAAATATAGATTGGTTGCCTCTCGCATGTGCCCTATTGGGACCTGGCTCACAACCCAGGCATCTGCCCTAACTGGGAATCGAACTGGCAGCCCTTCAGTCTGCCAGCTGGCCCTCAATCCACTGAGCCACACCAGCCAGAGCTGCATACATATTTTTATTTAGCACAATAGACTGAAAGTCTTAAAAGTCAGTATCAGTGCTGATGTACTCTGGGCACATGGCAGGTGCACAAGGAGTACTGCTTGCTTGATTGCTTCCCCAACCACCTTCCACATGAAAAAAGATGAAAACTTTTTCAGCTAGATAAGGAGTCTTTCTCAACTTGATTACAGATATCAATTTGAAACCTGTAATTCATGTTATACTTAAAAGTGAAATATAATGGTATTCCTATTAAAATCAGATAATAAGCATGACTACCACTATTTAATATTCTACTAGAGGTGACAGATAAGCAACTAATGCATGAAAAAGAAGGTATATATTTATTCATTATATCCCCAAAGAATGGAAGAACAACTCATTAGAACTATCAAGAGGGTTTGGCAATGTCCAGATTTAAATTCTAGGTACATGAGTCAATAGGTTTTCTAAATGCAAGCAATCAAGGATTAGAAAGTCAAATAGGAAAAAAGAGCCCATTCAAAATAGCAATAAAACTGTAAAATACCTATGGGGGAAAACACCTCGTAAAAATGTGCAATTTAAATGAAGAAATATTACATTACTTTGCTGAAGGACATAAAATACCAAATAAATAGGGGATATTCCATGTTTCTGACTTGCAAAACATATTGTAGGATGCTGACTCTTCTCACATTAAACTATTAATGCAATGCAATACTATTTAAAATCTCAATGTAAGTTTTTATTAGACACAACAAACTTACTCTGCAATTTGTCTGGAATTATGAATCTGCTTGAATGGCCATGAACATTTTGAAATATAAGATTAATGAATGATGACTTGCTATCAAAACATAAAATAAAATTATGCTACTAAATGGTGTGGGTCTCATGCAGGAATAAAAAGATCAACAGAATGGAACAGACCTGTTTCAAAATTTTATATTAGATAAAGTAGCATAACAAGCCATCAGGGAAAGGACAAACTATTCAATAAGTGGATATGAGACAAGTAACGAGTCATTCTGAGAAAAAAAAGGTAGACTTTGATTTCCCGTCTGTGCTGATATCTTTGGCTTGCTTCTCCAGATACCTTGGTCGTCCTTCGACACCCTGGTCTTTGTCTGAGAGGGGAATCTATATGGACTATATTAATGTCCCTGGGCTTCATCATCCTGGGAGTTGGGGCCAGGCCAAAGGGTCCAACTGGCAGAAAATCAGAGGAAAGGAGTGGGGTAGGAGCCTCTGCAACCTCAGGAGATTTGTTTCCCTTAACCAAAAGTCTCAGCTCTTCAGAGAGGATGGTCTTCTCTGCTCCGTCCTCTCTTTCCCCACCTTTTGCTCTTCAGTTCTGAGTGCTGAAAGCTCCTTTCCCTGTTGTTGTGGTCACACCATTGTAAATAAACCCTTTGTTAAACTGACCCTTTGGCAACCTCACTTTGAGCTTGCCCTCTAGTTTCTATTGGACTTATTTGAAGCATATCATTCACAAAACTAAGACCTAAATGTATTTTTAAATTTATGAAAATATTAAAACTATGGGAATATATTTATAATCATAGATACAGGAAGATCCTTTTTAAAATAGACACAAATCAAATTTCAAAAATGAAGGTATGGATACACGTGATTGAATCATAATTTCAATTTCTGGCAGATTAGATACCTATAAGCAAAGTTAAGAGAAAGGTGGAAAGAAATATTTAAAATGTATAACAAAGCCTTGGCTGGCATAGCTTAGTGGATTGAGCGCAGGCTGTGAACCAAAGTGTCATAGGTTCGATTCCCAGTCAGGGTACATGCCTGGGTTGTAGGCCATGACCCCCAGCAACCGCACATTGATGTTTCTCTCTCTCTCTCTTTCTCCCTCCCTTCCCTCTCTAAAAATAAATAAAAATAAAGTCTTTAAAAAATGTATAACAAAGTATTATTTCCTGGAACATATACAGATCAATTTTAAGTGCTATGTATAAAATATTTTTGCACATAAAAATATTTTATATAATTATATATTTAACTACTTTAAAATCAATTTTAAAAAGCTGTGTCATTAGGAAAACAGATAAGAACACGAATACGCATAGGAAACAGAAATGGAATATATGTGAAAAGATTACTATTATTAGTAATCAGGAAAATGCAAATTGATATGAGATACTGATTTTAACTATCAGGTGGGCCGAACTTGAAAGATCGATAATATCAAGAGTTGCTGGTGAGTAAGGAAACAGGTTCTCTTGTTCATAATCAGGGAAAATGTTTTAACTTGGCACAGTTTTGGGAGCAAAATCTGGCAATGTCTATTAAAATTATAAATGTGTATCCATTAGATCCCATTTCTTGGCATCTACTGGGGATAAAAACTTGCATATTTGCTCAAAGAGGCATGTACAAGGGATGCACATCATAATATTATTTGTAACAGTAAAAAAAATGGAAAACAATCTAAATGTCCTCCATCAACTGTGGAATAATTAACACATTCCCATTATAGACTGTGTGCAACCGGTTCTCAAAAGCAGTTGATCTCTGTGTCCTAACCTGGGAATCTCTAACACATTTTAGTGAAGACACATTCAAGTTCAGTACATCATGCAGACCATGACATCATTTGTGTAAATTTAAGTTCCCACAAAAATGAAACTATGTTCTTTTATGTTTATTTATATGCATGCAAACATACAGATAAATCTAAAGAATAAACACCAAATTGATATCTTTGCTACTGTTGGGTAGGAAACTCTGAGACTCATTGGGGGCAATGTCAGGGATTTTTTTCATTTTTTCTGCATTCTGTATTTCACTATTTTCTTCATGTCTGAAATTTTACAATGTGAATGTATTTACATCTTACCTATAAAATTGTTATTTCTTTTGTGAATAGTAGAAGCTCGTATTTCATTCCTTCAAAAGAAACCAAAAAAAAGGAAGAGCATGGGGTTTTAGAGTTGCATGGATGTGTGACTTTAAGAAACTTGTCTAATTCTCAGAGACCTGACTCTTCCCCTGTAAAACTGGGTAACTGTTGTGAAGATTAATGTAGATAAAGCCTGAGAGAAGTGCAGCTGAGTTCCTGGTACACAGAAAGTACTGATTGACCATTCCTTCTCCTCCATTTGGCACATGAGAACCTCAAGGCCAAGAACATGCCTCAGTTGCCTGTATATCCCGATGCCTGTGTAGATAGAAGCCCAGTCACATTTGTTGAAAGAATAAGGGAACGCACAGGCCACACTGGTTAACTGTTAATAAATAAACACATGTTCACATGTGTTTATTGTTAATGAATAAATAAGAAACGCTGTTCTGGCTTCCTCCAGGGAGATCAAAAGCTTCTGATTTGTGAGAACAAGAAGTCAAAGAAAATCAGAAAAGTAGGCCAGAGAGATAAAAGTTCTGGAAGTGGGAAGACTCATCACATGGGTCTGATGTTTTCCAACTTTCTCTTTAGGCTCCAGGCTCTGTGGAGTGGTAGGGCCACCATGGGTACAAGAAAGCCAAACTGAGACGCTATGTTCAGGCTGGACTGGATATCCAATTGGATATACTCTTGGACAATGGCCAGGCTGTCTATGACAACAGATATCTGACCCCAGCCTTTGCAGCGACTGGCCTGGGAAGCCAAAGCACAACTTCTGAAAGCTATCAGCCCCGAACATTCAGGACTTGGTCAATGCCAGCCAACTTCTCTAATTTTTGCCCCCCCTGCCTCCTCTATTTTTGATTCAGGACCAACCAAAGAAACCTGAACACACTCTCCAAACCAGCTGCATAAGGTGCTTCACTTCCACTTAGCCACCTTCTGCTTCCCCACACAAACCACCTCCAATCAGCACGTACCTGCAGTCTTCTCCCTTTTTCACTATAAAGCTTTCCTGCTCCTCTGCCTGCATCTGAGTCTCTGCCAAGTGCCAGTGATGGCAGCTGACTCCCTTGATATATACCAAGCTCTGAACGAATAGTCTCTGCTTGTTCTCCTTTCAGTGTTTTTGTTTATTCCCAGAAGGTCTTCTCCCACATTTCAACTAGATACTAGATGCATGTTATATATTGGGCTTATATATAAAATATTCCATCTAAAATATTCTACTGCTAAATTTTTTAAAACAAATCTCCAATGTAAATTAATGCCAAGAGCTAAAGTTCTCAAGGAATCTGAACTAAAAAAGAAACAAATAATGCCCAGATAGCAGCAAAAGACAGGGCTAAGTCTGGACAGGGGACAGAGGTTTCCAAAGATTCTGTGAACTTTTTTCCATAAGTCAGGCACAACTGAATCCAGAAGCTACAGGGAGTGGAGTGCATAGGTAAAATGCTTCCTTATTAGCCTCTACTCGAAGCTGGGCTAGAGCTAACTATAGTTGTAAGCCTGTCGAAATGTCCACCTGCCAGAGGTACAGACAAGTGAACCAAATACAGGAATAAGGCCTTGGGTGATTGAAAGAAGAGGAAGGTGGTCGGGAAGGTCCCAGCCCCTACCTCCATAGGAAAATGACTTCTTGGATACTGGAATTGGAGCCCTGCTTGCCTAACCATGACTATTTGCCTGTCTGAAATCCTAAAATTCTCACCATTACTCTATGCAGTCTAAAATCTATTTAAAATGTATTCCTATGTTTCCCAAACTGGTGAATGTCAATAGATGTCTCAGTAGAAAAGGAACTTTGCAGTCAAATAAGTTTGGGAAATGGTGGGTAAAACCAAGTCAAACATTTCATATTAGTAGGAGTTTGTAAAACCATCAGTGTGCTAACATATGTTGTGAATTTGCAAGAAGAGGATAGAGCACACAGCATTTTCCAAACTTGTTTAACCACAGAGCTGATTTCTTGCCCACCTATTTATATCTATCTCCCCGAACATCACTCTATGGCATACAATTTTGGAGACACAGTTTTGAGATAATGCTACTTTTCAGAGAAGAACTATTAGCTGGTTAACAACTCCTACCATCTACTGTAACTCACCAAAAGGAAAATCAGGAGTCCCCCCTCCCCACCCAGGAAGTGGCACAAGAGGGCAATTTTGATGGGAGGAGGGAAAAAAATAGGATCATAAAGGAAAGTCAGAGGCTAACAGAGGTTACAACTGGGTCTCAAGTCAACCTGGCGCAGATTAAGGATATTAGATATCCCATTCCAGATGGAGAAAGTCAAAGATTATCCTCACCTGGTTCATAATTTCTCTTAACTAACCACAGTATCATTATCTCCAGGAAGGTAGAAAGTGGCCAGGAGAATCATTGTATTAGATGAAAATTGAGATTCGGGAGAATGATTTTTATATAGCACTTTACCAATAATGGCCCACGGTTCCATTTCTGAGTTGAGATAACAGAGGATGGAGAAATTATGCAGCTTGCCTGGTGCCCCAGCAAAGCCACCTCCTTTCTGCAATACCATGAAGTCTTTGATGGACCCCAGGGAAGGGGAATGAATTGTTAAAAGAATTCCACGCTCACTTACTTTAGAATGACACAGCCCGATCCTGCTGGCGGTGCTATCCAGAACACTTGGATGCGCGTCCTCCTCCGAGGGGTGCTTTCTGTGACCGCGACAGGGCAGTTACTCATAAACTGTGTTTCTTCTTCATCTATGATCTACAGAAAACCAGGGACACATAAACATATTAAAATGTGCTTCACTTTGGGAAGGCTCTTAAGTTTCCGAGTTGACACTTTCTTAATTTTATTTTTAAGCCTGTCATTTTGTGTTAGCAACTCTAGATCCCCAGACACCAGAATAGTGCCTGGGATAGAGTCCCAGCCAATGCTTGTTGAATTAACATGCCGGCAAGGGGCTGGCATATGTTCTGGGCTCTCTGGGATGAGGATCTTGGGTCAGCACTTTGAGGAACAGACCACCTGGTGATGATCTTGCTCATTCACTAAGATGAGGTATGTCCCACTGCAGTGAAGAAAGAGGAGAATGGGCAACAGAAAATCCAAAGCAAACACTCTCTATATACCATAGCTAGACTTTAAACTCAGCTAGTTTTATAGCTCGAAAATAAAATGTTAGAAGAAAACGCCCCTTTGGAGAAGTATCTCAGAGTACGTGAAGTTCCCCGGTTTCAGAGCACAGCTTACTTGTGCAATCTCTACTTTCTTAATGTGTGCATTCCAGTTGCGTTCTCCCACCTTAACCATCAAGGTTTCCTATGGCACTGCAAGAAAAGCTGGTAGCCATTCCCATTACCTGAGGCTGCTTTCAGCATTTCTGCTGTTTGCATCTGGGTCTGCTGCCAGCACTTGCCTATCCATCTATTAGAACCGTAGACTATGGATCTTTGGGGGAATTGTCTAAATCCAATTGGTCTTAAGTGCCAACTCCAGTTGATTGGTAGTAGCTATGTCAGGAGTACTGTTAATACATTAATGGATAACATTTGAGTGTTTAGTACATGCCAAGCACTAAACTAAATGTTTATCTAAATTAGTCATTTAATCTTCAAATATAACCTGATGAGAGAGATCATTATATGCATATTGTATTTCTTTTCTTTTTATTGTTGTGCAATTACAGTTGTCCCCATTTCCCCTCAAATTACTTTCCCCCACCCTACCTACTCCCACCGTTCCCACATTCACTTCTCCCCCCCACACTGTCTTTGTCCATGGGTCCTTTACACATGTTCTTTGATGACCCTTCTCCTTCTTTGCCTCATTATCCCACTATCCCCTCCCCTCTGGTTACGTCAAAGCAAACACTCTCTATATACGGTAGCTAGACTTTAAACTTTAAACATTTGATCTTTATTTCCATGTCTCTGGTTATATTTTGCTTGCTTGTTTGTTTAGTTAGTTATTTTCTTTTTTTAAAAAATTCCTCTTCTTAGCACAGCAGTTAAAAAAAATTAAGTCACTCAATTAGTTCATCATATGTTTTCATCACTGGACAAAACAAAGGCAGTCATCTATTACATTCTGTTTTTCTCTGTTTTCTTTATCTTACTCCCATTTCCCTCCTCTGTTCAACACTTACTCCTAAATATTTTATATATGTTCTTTAGAGTGTGTGTGTATTACTTACTTGAAGTTATATAGAATTGTTTTGTATTTTAATGTTTCTTTTACCTAACCCTATGCTTTCGGGATATGTTACTGTGTGTGAATGTAATTCATTGATTCTGTTGCCTAGTATGCACTGCATGCATAGACCACATGCTATCTACCCACTGTCCCAGTGAGGAGCACTTAGCTGACTTCCAGCTCTTTGCCTCCAGAAACACTGCTGCAATGAAGATTCTCATGCTGTTCTGCTTGTGAACACACATGAGAGCTTCTTAGCAATATAAACCATGTAGTAGGATTGCTGGGTTGTTAGGTTGTGGGCATAATAATATTAATTTCACTAATTACTGCCAGGTTGTTCAGCAGAATGGTGATGTCTGCTTTTATTCTTCTAGCTTGGCACAAGTGTTTCCATTTCCCCACATCCTCAACAGTACTGTGATTGTTGGACTTTCTAATAGTTTCCCATTTGATACATGTACATTAGTATCTTGTTTTAATACTAGCAAATTTGAGCATCTCTTCACAAATTTTTCAGGTTTGTCCTTCTGTGAACTGCCTACTTAGAATCTTTATCAGTGGAATTTTCTGACTTTTTCTTGCTAATTTGTAGGACTTTCTAGATATGAGTCCTTCATGATTTACAAATATATTTCTGTTCCTCAGGAGTTCATCTTATCTTTAGAATTCTTTGTTTAATGGAACTCAATTAATTTTCATGTAGCCAAATTCATCAATTTCTCTCCTATGGCTTGCACTTTTTAAGTTTTGTTCAAAAACTGAGATCACAAAGGTATTCTCCAATATTTTTTTCCATTTGCTTTATAGTTTTACCTTTCACATTTAAGTCTTCAATCCTTTTGGAATACATTTTTTTAATGTGATAAAGTAGGGACCCAACTCTATTTTCTCCATACTGTAAGCTACTTTAAAAAATTAATAATTTTTTTAAAGAGCACTTTTAAGTTTACAGCAAATTTGAGCAGAAATTAGAGTTCCCACATACTTCCTGCCCTCACACATGCACAACTTCCTACATTATCAATATCTAGCACCAGAATGGCACATTTGTTACAATACGTGAACCTACATTCACACATTCTTGCTACTCAAAGTCCGTAGTTTATTTTAGGCTTCACTCTAGGTGTTGTACATTCTAATGGTTTTGACAAATGTATAGTGACATGTATCTATCATTATGGCATTGCACATTGTAGTATTGTACTGAACATCACTGCCTTAAAACTCCTCTGGGCTCTACCAATTCTCCTTTATCTGTCTCCCACCTCAAAACTTGGCAAGCATTAAACTTTTAATAGAATCACTTATTAGTTCCAGGAGGGTTTTTTGCCATTTTTCCAGATTTTCCTATATATTTCATATTGTTTATGAACAAAGACAGTTTTATTTCTTCCTTCCCAACCTATGTACCTTTTACTTTCCTTTGTCTTATTGGATTAGGCAGCACTTCCAGTATGATGTTGATCTCAACAGGAAAACTTCAAGTTCCTTTCTAGTAAGTATGAAACAGCTATAGGCTATTTTTTTTTTGTAAATGTTCTTTTTACATTTACAACAAGCTGAGGGCATTCCTCTCCATTTTTGAGAATTTTTAACATGAATGTATATTGGATTTTGTTAAATGCTCTTTCTGCATCCATTGATAAGATGATGTGATTTTTCTTCTTTAGACTGTTGCTGTGATAGATTACATTTATTAGCTTTTAAATGTTGAAACAGCTTTGCATATTGGGATAAATCCCACTTGGTTGGGTATACAATTCTTCTTACGTATTGTTGGATTCAATTAGCTAATATTTTTTGAGAATTTTTGCATCTATGTTCATGAGAGATATGGGTCTGTGCTTTTCTTGCAAAGCATTTGCTTGGTTTTAGTATTAGGGTGATGCTGGCTTCATAAAATGAGTTAGAAAGTAGATAATTGGTATAATTTCTTCCTTAAACGTTTGATAAAATTCACTAGTGAACCCTGGTGCTTTCTGTTTTGTAAGGTTATAATTATTGATTCAATTTCTTTATTAAATATATGCTTATTTAGATTGTGTATTTCTTCTTGTGTGAGTTTTAACAGATTGTGTTTTTTTAAGGACTTTAACAATTTCATCTAGGTTATCAAATATGTGGGCATAGAGTTGTTCATAATACTCCTTTATTATTTTTTAGTGTCTGGAGACTTTGGGGTGATGTCTTTTCTTTCATTTCTGATATTAGTAATATGTTTTTTTTCTGTTTTTTTCTTAGTCTAACTAGAGGCTTATGGGTTTTACTTATCTTTTTAAAGAGCCAGCTTTTGTTTTTATTGATTTTCTGTAGTTGATATCTTGTTTTCAATTTCATTGATTTCTGCTCTAATTTTTATTATTTTTTTCTTCTGCTTACTTTGAATGTAATTTGATTTTCTTTCTCTAGTTTCCTAAAGTGGAAGGAAACTTAGATTATTAATTTTAGATATTTCTTCTATTCTGATATGTACATTCAATGATATAAATTTTCCTCTAAAAAGTGGTTTTGCAGCATCCCACAAATTTTGATAAGCTGTACTTTCATTTTCATTTAGTTCAATATATTTTAAAAATTAGCTTGAAGTTTCTTCATTGATACATGTGATAGAAATATGTTGCTTAATCTCCAAGTATGTATTTGAAGATTTTCTAGCCATCATTCTGTTATTGATCTCTAGTTTAATTTCATGGTGGTCTGAGAGCAGTTAGTATGTGCGTTCTATCCTTTTCAACTTAAGATTTGTTTCATGAACCAGAATGCAGTCTATGTTGGTGAATGTTCCATGTGAGCTTGAGAAGGATGCGTAATCTATTGTCGTTGGATGGAGTAGTCTATAGATATCAACTACATCCAGTTGATTGATGGCATGGTTGAGTTCAAGTATGTCCTTACTGATATGCTGCCAGTTGCATCTGTCCATTTATAATAGGTGTTGAAGTCTCCAACTATAAAAGTGCATTCATCTATTTGTCCTTGCATGTCTATTAGTTTTTATCTCTTGTATTTTGACACTCTGTTGTTCAGCACATACACATTAAGGATTGTTATATCTTCTTCAACTATTGAGCCCTTTATCATTATGTAATGCTCCTCTTTATCCCTGCTAAATTTCCTTGTTCTAAAGTCTGCTATGTCTGAAATTAATACAGCTATTCCTGTTTTCTTTTGATTAGTGTTAGCATTGTATATCTTTCTCCATCATTGTACTTTTAATCTATATATGGCTTTATATTCAACATGAGTTTCTTATAAACAACACATAGTTGGGTCTTGATTTTTTATTCACTCTGAAAACCTGACTTTTAATTGGTGTATTTAGACCATTGACATTTAAGGTGATTCTTGATTATAGTTGGATTAATACTTGCCATGTTTGCTCTTGTTCTTTGCCCTTTTTCTTTGTTCCTATTTTTGTCTTCCAACATTTTCTGCCTTCTATGTTTTTTTAAATATATTTTATTGATTATGCTATTACAGTTGTCCCAATTTTTTTTAAAGTATTTCTATTTTTTTAAGATTTTATTTATTTATTTTTAGAGAGGGAAGGGAGGGAGGGAGAGAGAGAGAGAGAGAGAGAGAGAGAGAGAGAGAAACATCAATGTGCTGTGTGGTTGCTGGGGGCCATGGCCTGAAACCCAGGCATGTACCCTGACTGGGAATTGAACCTGCGACACTTTGGTTCGCAGCCTGAGCTCAATCCACTGAGCTATGCCAGCCAGGGCACAGTTGTCCCAAATTTTCCCCTTGGCTCCTTTCTATCCAGTACCCCTATTCTCTCCAGCAATCTCTGCTTTAGTTCATGTCCATGGGTCATGTATATAAGTTTTTTGGCTACGCCATTACTTATACTGTTCTTAACATCCCCTGTCTATTCTGTACCTACCAATTTGTGCTTCTTAATCTCTGCACCTTTCCTCTCATTTCCTCTTTCCCCCTCCCAACTTGGGGATAACCCTCGAAATGATATCCATATCTATGATCCCATTCCTGTTCTGCTTGTTTGCTTAGTTTGTTATTTGGATTCAATTATTGATAGTTGTGAATTTATTGCCATTTTAATCTTCATCATTTTGATCTTCTTTTTCTTAAATAACTCCCTTTAACATTTCATGTAATAATGTCTTGGTGATGATGAACTCCTTTAGTTTTACCTTATCTGGGAAGCACTTTATCGACCCTTCCATTCTAAATGATTGCTTTTTTGGATTGAATAATTTAGTTTGTAGGTCCTTGCTTTTCATCACTTTGAATACTTCCTGCCAGTCTCTTCTGGCCTGCAAAGTTTCTTTTGAGAAATCAACTGATAGTCTCATGGGAACTCCTTTGTAGGTAACTCTCTCATTTCCTCTTGCTGTTTTTAAGATTCTCTCTTTATCTTTAAACTTTTGCGTTTTAATTGTGACATGTCTTGGTGTGGTTCTCTTTGGGTCTCTCTTGTTTGGAACTCTCTGTGCTTCCTGGACTCTTTTCTTCACCAAATTAGGGAAGCTTTCTTTCCTTGTTTTTTGTTTTTTTTCAAATAAGTTTTCAATTTCTTGTTCTTCCTCTTCTTTTTCTGGCACCTTTATGATTCAGATGTTGGTATGTTTAAAGATGTCCCAGAGGTTCCTAAGCCTCTCCTAGTTTTTTAAAATTCTTATTTCTTCCTGCTGTTCTGATTGAATGCTTTTTCCTTCCTTGTGTTCCAAATCGTTGATTTGATTCTTGGCTTCATCCTCTCTACTGTTGATTCCCTGTAGATTTTCTTTATTTCACTTAGTGTAGTCTTCATTTCTTCCTGAGTCTTTTTTATGCTGTTGAAGTATTCAGTGAGTTCCTGGAGCTTCCTGAAAACCAGTGTTTTGAACTCTGCATCTGATAGGTTGCTTATCTCCATTTCATTTAGTTCTTTTTCTGTAGTTTTGTTCTGTTTGTTCATCTGGGCCATATTTCTTTGTCTCCTCATTTTGGCAGCCTCGCTATGTTTGTTTCTGTGTATTAGGTAGAGCTGCTTTGACTCCTTGTCTTAGTAAACCTGTTAAGTTATATGGGGTGGAGCCTTAGGTAATTGCCAGGGCAGGCCAATCGGGTTCACTGTTCTGTTGCTCTGTGTGGGGCAGGGCTTACAGAAGGGACAATGCTGGTGCCTGCCCTCTGGAGTTTTGCCAGGGAAGAAGCTGTCTCCCCACTCGTACTTCACTGTGTCCCCATAAGCCACTGGTGCCCTTCCAGCTGTTGCCCTAGTGTTGAATCCCTGAGGAGGTGGGTTTGCATGAGTCCTAAGTCCACTGTGAGCCCTTTAAGAGGATTCAGTTTCTTCCACCACACCAACACCCATTGATTTTTACAGCCCCATTAATGGGGACTCATCTTTCTGGAGCTGGACTCTGGGCTGGGTGGTCTGGCCTGGGGCTGGGATCCCTTACCCCTGAGGTATCCCTCCTGTTTTTTATCCACCACTCATAGATGTGGGATCAGCCGTTCTGTCCACATGCTTCTCTGAGCCACTCCAAGTCTCCATGCCTTTCTGGACCTCTCCATGTCTCTGCCCTTCCTACCTGTCTGGATGAATGTGGCTTCTTTAAATTCTTGGTCGTTGGGCTTTCAAACAGCTCGATTATCTGACAGTTCTGGATGCTATTTGTTTTGTAGTGTAGCTGTATATTTTGCTACAGATGTGCGCAGAGGTGAGGCATGTTTACCTACGCCTCCATCTTGACCTCAAGTCTGCCTTCTGTGGTTTTACCTGAGCTTTTCATATGATTCTATTTCTCTCCTTTCTTAGAATATCAATAATACTTTTTCTTTTTCTTTTTTTAGTGGCTGTCCTAGAATTTGCTTTACAATATATATTTACAACTAACCCAAGTCTACTTGCAAATGACACTATATTGCTTCACAGACAGTGCAAATACCTTATAATATGAAAATATTCTTAATTCTTCCATCCTGTTCACTGTATTACTGTCATTTATTTCACTTATACATAAGCATATATGAGCATATTTATAGCTATAAGTATACAAAACTGAATACATTATTATTTTGAGCAAACTGTTTTCTGTTCAATTAGCTAAGAATAAGAAAAGTTAAAATTTTTCACTTTACCTTCACTTATTCCTTCTTTGATGCACTTCTTTTTTTTGTGAAGATCTGAGTTTCTGACCTATATTATTTTCTTTCTCACTAAAGAACTTTAAACATTCCTTGCAAGGCAGGTCTACTGGCAACAGAGTCCCTCATTTTTTCTTTGTCTGGATAAGTCTTTATTTCTCCTCACTTTTGAATAGTAACTTTTCAGGGTACAGAATTCTAAGTTGATGGTTGTTTTTTCTCAGCACTTTAAATTATTCACTCCACTCTTTTTTGTTTATATGATTTTTTAAGAAAAGTTGGATATAATTTTTATTTTGTCCTCTAAAATAAGGTGTTTTTTTCCCCTCTGGCTTCTTTCAGGACTTTTCTTATCTCTGATTTTCTGTAGTTTAAAAATGACGTGCTTAGATGTAGTGTTTTTGACACTTATCTTTCTTGGTATTCTCTGGGCTTCCTGGATTTATAGTTTGGTGCCTGATATTAAGTTGAGAAAATTGTGTTGTTATTGTTTCAAATATTTCTTCTGTTTTTACTCTCTCTTTCTTTCCTGGGATTTGCATTATGTGTATGTTATACCTTTTCTAGCTGTCCCACAGTCCTTTGATATTTTGCTCTGTTTTTTTTTTTTTAGTCTTTGTCCTCTTTGCTTTACAGTCTTAGAGGTTTCTGTGGATATATCCTCAAACTCAGAGATTCTTCAGCTGTGTCCAGTCTACTAATAAGCCCATCAAAGGCATTCTTCATTTCTGTTATAAGGTTTTTTTATCTCTAGTGTTGCTTTTTGTTTTTTTTCTTAGGATTTCCATCTCTCTGCTTACATCACCCATCTGTTCTTGCATGCTGTCTACTATATCCATTAGAGCTCTTAGGATATTAATCACAGCTGTTTTAAATTCCTAGTCTGATAACTCCAATACTCTTGCCCTGTCTGGTACTGATGCTTTCTCTGTCTCTTCAAATTGTGTTTTTTCCCTAGTAGGAGGCCTTTTAATTTTTTGTTGACATGTGGACATGATACACTGGCTGAAAGGAACTCAGGTAAACAGGCATTTAGTAGTGTGGTGGTAAGGTGTGTGCTTTTGGGGGGCCCTTCTATTTTCCTGTTGTTAGGTCTTTGTCTATTGGTGACGTGGGCTCCTGGATTTCGAACTTCACACCACTGCTTAGTTATTTCTCCTCCTTAGATTAGATAGGGTGGCTGGAGGGGGCTGATGTTGTGTGCCCCACCCCTTCCCGTAGATTAGGCTCTGGAAAACAGTTCGTCCTGAGAGCAGGTCTTGCTAAGAACAGAATGCTCTGGTACATTAAAAATGGTTCATTTTCTCCTCCCCTGCCAGAAGTGTATACAAGGGAATTTTTCTCTGATGTTCACTGTGAGGACAGACCTGGTAGAGCTCACATAAGTTTTGCTCCCCTCCCCGGTTCACCAAATGGGTGCCCCTGCATGCTTTAGCTCTCCAATTGTCAACACTGAGCCTTTAGCAACCTATCAACTCCCATTCAGGTGTTCCTACCCTGGCATGTGGAGGTTCTGGTCTGGTAAGCTGTGATTTCCTGTGTCCTCCTGCCTGTCTCTCTGATTTTGAGGGTTGTGGTGTGTCCCGTGATGGATATCAGAAGAGTTGTTGAATTATTTCCCAGTCTATTTGTATTTATACTTGTTGTTAGGGTCGGGGGGCAACCTCAAGCTCCTTACACGTGGGATGGGACACCAGAAGCACATGCTGTGAGCTACTTTTATTACTACTTAATCCATCTTTCCCTCATTTTTTTTGTGGTGCTCCCTCTCTCATATATAGAGTGATGATGTGATGTACTGTCAAACGAGGTTAGAAGGTGTTGTTATTGATAATTGTTCTGGAACAACAGGCAAAACTGAGACTTTCGCTGGCAAATGGGACATATGTTCAATGTAATCACATACCAGGTTCCTAAAAACTCATGCTGTTTCTGGTAGTTAATATTTGGAAAGGCAAGGCCCTCTTCCTCTCTCTTCTTTATCAACATCGAGTTATCTCTTTATGGATGTTCATTTTTCATGTATGGTACAAATACTCTAATAGGGGTGTCCAACCTTTTGGCATCTCTGGGCCACACTGGAAGAAGAGTTTTCTTGGGTCACACATTAAATACACAAACACTAGTGGAAAAAAAGGTTTTAAATAAATTTATGATTTTGTGTTGGGCCACATTCATAGGCATCCTGGGCCACACTCGGTCTGTAGGCTGCAGGGTGGTCTGTAGGCTGCAGGTTGGACACCCTTGCATCTAAAAGCTCTGTTATCTCTTTGTCATTCATCTTCCCGATGTGACAAAATCCCAAATCTAGATGGACTTCTCACACCTGAGCAGAATGGTGCTGCTGGGCAAAACCTGCGACAAGGCTGATTGTCTCCTATATTGATAGAGTCCTAGCCTCAAGTGTGCCCTGCTATGGTGCTGTACGTATCTGGCTAACTGTTATTTTCCCACTCTTGATAATTATCACCAATGATAATTTCAAATCTTCCCAAATCTTCCCAAACCTCATATTGTATGTATTACTTTGCCTGTTACGTTACAGAGAAAGAAAAGAAAAGAAAAACAGAGGTTATCAGGTATAGAGGATCTCATTTTCCCATCTGCAGCCACCCTGACCTTCATTCCTGCTTTAACAGAGGAGCCTTACTTTGCTCACATCTCTGCTTTGGTCCCATCCCTTCTTTCTGACTCGAACAATTTCCCCTGTTTTCCCCATATTCAAGTTTTGCCCCCAACTGAATCATTCCCATTAGCCTTTGAAGCACATTTGAGTCTCTGCATTTAAAAATTAAGAGATATAATTAACACCTAATTCCCTTTTGCTTATGGTGGTATCTTTCTTTTCTTCACCACAATGAAATTATTTGAAGGAGTTGGCTATACTTGCTATCCTCACTTCACCTCCCAATCATCCTCAATCCAATCTCAGGTGTTTGGAGACATATCACACTGCCAAAACAGCTCTAGCTGAGGTAATCCTTGGCTTCTGCAATGCTTAACCCAACAGATACTATGTAATCCTTCTTCAAAGACTCCCCTCCCTTGGTTTCTGTGCCATAGCTCCTCACTGCCCTCTTCTCCCACTTCAACTTTCTTGTCCTCTGTTTCTCAACTTTCTTTGGCTGCTCAACCTACTCTACTTTTTTAATCCATACCTGAGGACATGCTTATTGATTTTAAAGAGAGAGAAAGTGGGTGGGGAGAGAGAGAGAAACATTGATCAGTTGCTCAGTTGCCTCCTGCATGAGCCCCGACCAGGGGTTGAACCTGCAACCTATGTATGTGCCCTGATGGGGGATCTAACTTGCAATCTTTTTTTCATATATAGGACGATGCTCCAACCAACAGAGCCACTTGCCAGGGCTCTACTGGCTTTTAAATTTGAAATTTCTCAAATCTCAGTCCTAAGCCCTCTCTTGTTCTGATTTTATTATCTCTCTGTAGGTGACCTCATTCAGCTCATGCTTTAATTACTACCTCTGTGTAGATAATTAAAAAATTTATATTGTATTTCTAGTCTTGGTAGTTTCTCTGAGCTCCAGGCATGGATCACCGACCTTCTATATTCTACTTGCATTTCCTCCGTGGATTAAAAACACCCCAAATGCACCTTGTCAACAATTTAGCTATCTTCCCTCTAACCTGGTCCTATTCCAATTGTACAAGTCAGAAATGTTGGAAGTCATTCTTGGCTCGTCCCTCTCTCTCATGCTTTGTAGCCAAATGCTATCCATTTTACTTTCCAAATATCCCTTGAATTCCTACTATCATCCCTACTGTTATCCTAGACTAAGCTATATCATTTTTAATCTAAAACAATATGAAATTATCCTGACTAGTCTTTGTACTTCCTCTCTTGCCTTTCTTTGGTTTGCTCTCTATACTGCAAGCCAGAGTGATCTTTTAAAAACACAAATGTAATTATAATATCTCCCTTTTTAGAACAATTCCACAGCTCTTTATTGTTTCCAGAATCAAGACTGAATCTGAGCCCCTGCCTTCCTACCTCTGAGTCTCATTGTGCTGCCTCCTCATTTTCCGCAATTGGCTGTGCTGGTCTTGTTTTCTTCTGCCAAAGCTTGGTCAACTCCTATTTCCTTCTTCCCTCCCTTCTTTTCTTCTTCCCTTCCTCCATTGCTTTCCTCCATCTCAGCTCACTTTTCTCTGAAAAGCCTTCCCTGTCTTCTTTCACTCTGGCAATTCCCCTTGCTTATATGTTCCCATAGACTCATTGCTCTCCTGTCATTCAGACTTTTTATCAGTCTTTTAATTTTATATGCACTTGTTTGATTCCTTGATTAATATTTACTTCTCTAACAATCTGTAAGCTACATGAGGACTGTACTATCTCTTGGTGTTTTTCCTTCATTGTTTCTTCAGCACTTAGCACAGGGTCTGGTACATAAAAGGTGTGCACTGGAGAAGGAGGTGTGTACTTGCCCCAATCCCTTTGATTGCAAGATTTCTGTCTCTAGTCTTGACTGCACTGTTTGCTCCAGCTCCCTTAATTAGACAACTCCCTGGACATCCTTTTGACGTTGGACTTTGTATTCCTAGATAGTTATTAATAGCTTTGATAATAATAATAATAGCTAGATCTTTTGAGCAGTTATCTGTTGGTCAAGGACTTTACATATGTTATTTTCACTCCCCTCAAACATTATTCAGCCTGTCCTTAAAGAATATCCATCTACTCTGATGACAATGGGTTCAATAATCTGTCCAGGTCCCACAGTGGCAGAGTCAGGAATTAACCTCAGTGCTAGCTGGCTCTAATGCCTGTGCTCTTTTCCTTATACCACAGTCCCTCCTAAAAGTGTCATTCCCATATGTTAGGTAGCCAGGCTGAGTCCCATAGAACCACATATACTGGACCAATCAGACCCCAACAACTAAACACCCCACTCCAACAGACACACATGCATATTTGGTAAATGTAAATAGTACTTTTGTTTCATATTTTCTTGATGAGTACTTAGATTTCCTTCTGCAGCTTTGTTGGCGTGAGGGTGGATTTCCAAACAATGTGATTTTCCTAGACTTGAACAGTTGGGCTCCAGTAACAACTCCCTTTATAGATGTCACAGAGAACTTTCACAGGTACCTTTGATCCTGAACCTTTAAAAGTCTTGGGAGCGTTCTGGGTGACTACATGGGGAAACCTAAAGAGAACTAATGTTTAATTAACACCTACTATGGGCCAGGTACTTAATGTGGTCACATCATTGAATTCTTGATAGGAATAATTATTACCATTTTACAGATAAGAAAATGAAGCTCAAAGTAATCTGGTCTGGATTCTGACCCAGGGCTGTCGGAAGCCAAAGCCTGTGCTCTTCCAAGTGGGCAAAGATCCCAGTGAGCAATAAGACTCAGACCCTTGGCCCAGAACTGAAACCAAGAAGAATGTTTTCCAAACCATAAAACCTCCTCAGGTAAATACAGTTGTTTATCCACAACCTCCGATGCCAGATGGTAATTAAGTATTGAACAGAAGGGGTTGTTTCCTCCCATTCAGGGAATGCTTCCAAAGTTGTTTGCTTTTCAGAAAATATCAGCTTCTTTACACAAGCTTTGGTCCTATCAGAACCTGTTCTTTTGTCTTTCCCCAACCCCCAAACGTCTCCACATTTGTCAGGGTATAGAGTAGACTCATGGTGGTAGCCAACAACTAAATGAAGCTCCCTTAAAAAGCCTTCACCAACCATTTCAATCCGTGGTTTCTTTTCTGAGTACCTGAGGCCAGAAAATTAAAACATTACAGTAGCGGGTTTATGTCTAGTCATAGAAGTATGGGTGATTTTTACTTCCTCTCTGTGCTTATTGTATTTTCTAAATTTTCTGCAATAATGATGCATTACTTTAAATGAAGAAGTTTCTAATTTTTTTTTGAATAACCTCATAACAACAGTCCATGGGTAACATTTCCATTTTTTAAATACAGGCTGAAATAAACATCCTCAGGTTAAGTTTAAGTTTAAAGTCACTTGTGGGGAGATTTGCTGATCAAGCAGGCTGTTTAACTCCCTGCAAGAGAGATAATTTAATGACCTGTAACTGTAACTGGTCCCCATCCCACCAGATGAGATAGCCAGGTAATCCAGGTAAGACCCAGGTTTAGACAGGTGGACAAGGTTTGATTTCCAGAATTCTTGGCAACCTATAGTTCAGGCAACTGGTTGGGCATCTGGTCCCAAACAAGCCTTTGCAAGTATTAGGCTTTTCAAGGGATGTTCTAAGCTACCTCATCAGCACAACTTTAAAGGCTTCCAAAACTCTTCATTGGTCACAATCTTAGTCCTGAATCACACACCAAACCTATTTTGAAAGCTGCATCATGACCTACCTTTACCCTGGTGTTTTACTTTCCCCTCATCCTGTTTATGGCCTCACTTTCTTTAGATTTGAATCCACAATACTTCTCTGAATCTAATCTTGGCTCCCCTCCTCAACTCTGGTCTGGATTTTCTCTCCTGATAAGTTATCTCGCCCTTTCTGGTCCAACAGACATAAGCCTCAGGAGATGAATCTAAACAGCATTCCCAGATGAAGTCATAAGCATTGTAAAAAATGTGTGGACTGTGAGAGTCAGACATCTAGGAGACTGCTGTGCACAAACCCATGTAGGTGGCCTCTTGGACATTTGTTCAGGAAACAAGAGCCACAGACATAGAGATCAGGACTAGTGGTCAGGGTCAGGGCTCCAGGTCCCACATGAGGACTGAGGGTAAGTCATTAATTGTAAAAGAACATGAAATGGCATCCACAACAGGAAACTGGGCCCATGAACATGGGCTTGCAGCACAGTTGGCAGGAGAGGGTAGGTTTGGAAACCTGGGCCTTGGGATTAGAAGGGATTTCTGCTGATGGGATGTGTGAGGTGAGTAAGAGAGCAACTCAGGAGTGCAGGGGTCAGTGCAGGGCACCATGACCAAGGGTGCCTAAGGAGGGGGACCAAAGTTTTGCCATAGCAACATATGGCATTTTGAATATTGATTTTAAGATGGTTATTTATTTATTTATTTATTTTTAAATCCTCACCTGAGGACATTTTTTTCATTGTTTTTCAGAGAGAGAGAGAGAGAGAGAGAGAGAGAGAGAGAGAGAGAGAGAGAAACATCGATTGGTTGCCTTCCATACATACCCCGACCAGGGATTGAACACACTACCTAGCTATATGCTTTGACCAAGAATCACACCTGCAACCTTTCAGTTATAGGATGATGCTCCAACCAACTAAGCCTCACAAGCCAGGGCTAACATGGTTATTTAAAAAAAAAACAAAAGAATCAGGAAAAACCTTTGACTCCTTCCTAACTGCCTAAAAGGAATTTAAATAGTGGACCCATTCCAAGAAATGAGAGATTACCATAGATAACTATAGTTTAACATAAACTAGTGTGTGAATGACAGAGAGAAATCTAGCAAGGTTCATTTGTCCAAAGTCCTCTCTGTGTCCATTGTTAAAGATGGCCCAGCAAACATTTATTTACCAGACATTTTTTTTTCATCTCTATGTGAATTGCTTTCCTGCCCTTTGAAATCCCAAACCACAACCCACGCTCCCACCCCCATACCCCACCAAGACACACACACACACACCTTTCTCCTTAGCTCCAGATGGCATATGAATCTCAACTTTCCAATGCCTCCTGGGTCTCATATTCTTATGGCACCTCTGAATGTACATTCATAATGAACTTGGAACATTTCTCCTGTTCATCTGTCTCATGTTAATTTGATTATAGCCCAGCCAGAAGAACTTAGAATGGTGGAAGGAAAGTTATTTTTCATGTCCGCAACACCTATCAGAAATAGTGATGTGATAACCTGCAACTGGAGACGGTGGCTGCTTAAGTTCTTATTGGTCTGGATAGTGGGTGGGCTGAGTCTGAAGGAGAGAACATCAGTGTCTGAACACAGATTGTTGAGTCAGAGAGTACAGGGGACGTTACAGGCTCTGGGGTGGAGAATGGGGGAAGATGTGTTCTATGGCATCATCTCATACATATTTCTTCTCTAGAGGTTTGTGAGTAGATAAAACAGAAAGTGCATGAATATTTGAGTCAGGTAAGTTTTAATTAAATCTTGGCTCTGTCATTTTCCAGTTGTATGACTTTGGCTAAGTCACTTGACCTGTCTGAGTTTGTTTTCCCATCTACAAACAAAGATAATAGTACCCATCTTGCTAGATCAACAAAAGAAATACATGAGATTGTATTTACAAAGCATTCAGGACCCATAATGGGTCCTCAGTATATGGTAGTTAGACGAAAATGGTCCTCCAATACCTTAGTCTAATTGTATTAACACAGAGAAAGACACCCTAAAGAGAACAAGCAGGGATACTTTCTTCATTGGAGAAAAATCAGAAAACAGAAAGGAAAAAATTATGAAACAAAAAAAATTATGAACCAAGACAGTTGCTAATATTCTGATGTGCATCTTTTCAGATTATACATATATACACACGTATGTGCAATTATATAATATAAGATTATACTATACTGTCTGGGAACCTGCTTTTCACTCAACAACACACCATGAACATTTTTCTTTACTACTCAATATATGTCTCAATAACATTTTCTATTGGCTGCATAATAACCACAGTTTGGATTATCTGTATTTTATCTAACAAACCTCAATGGTTGAACATTTTGTTGTTTATAATCTGGGGCTATTAAGATCACCCCTTATAGCTAAATTTCACATCTTTCATCTTTCGGGGGGAAAGTTAATGCAGATTACTATTGCTGGATCTGTCCAAGAAGGGTTTTTGAACCATTTCAGTAATATCTGAAAGAGATTCCAAAGAAAATAATCCCAGCTACTAAACCACCTCTTTCTGGTTTCCCATGTATATTTTCCCAGTCTGAAAAATATTGGAAGGAAAGACAGCTGCTTTGTCTTTTATGAAAAAACTTTCTATACAGATTTTTAAAATTTAATAAAGATTTTTTTCTTTATTGCTCTAAAGAGTAAGTTCATTATAGAAAATTATACAAAGACAGAAAGGGGAAAATCCTCCACTGTTTCAATAATTTTGGTTTGTGTGTTTCCTTCTAGACTTTCTCTAGTTACATTTTGACATATGTAAACAGTTGTGTTCATATTGTGTATATGTTATGCTTGATTTTTGTGCTAGGAGCCTCTGCACTTCTCCAGGTTTTCCGAATGAACCAGAAACATCATTTGAATGTCTGGATTGGCTGCATTATCCACTGTCGATTTTGACAGCAATCCCTCCTCTAGCATGTAAAGACTTAGGCCCAAAACTTGTCTTCAAAGTCCAACAAAGACTCTCATCTCGCAACCTCATATCCCTTCACTGAAGTTATGAGCACCCCTTTCTGCTCTAGCATCTCCTCCAAAAGATTTTTATTTTCATTGTATTCATCTCTGTTACCCTTTCTGCTTTATATTCTCTTTCCCTGAGGTATGCCCTCCACCTCCCTGAGAACCTGCACAGGTGGTCATGAGCATTGCAGGTGGCCCCTATGACACCTGGCCCTGGGCACATGCTCTCTAATCCAGGTCAAGGCCCAAGAGCTAATGGATCGTGTCCTCCCCCAAAAGCAGGTTAATTCCCCAGGTTAAATGGGTTGTCTCCCCTATTGAGAGCAAACACAACAGGCCAGGCTTGGAAACAGAGCGGGACCAGAACATGTGGGCACTCTGAGAAGGCTAATAATGGGTCTCCTTTCAAAATGATATGCTCTAAATAGATGGCAAACATCCATTTGGAGGAAAGGCTGAGTGCTGTGTGTGAGAAGGAGGCAGGGAAGGCTGCTGGCTCAGCTCTCACTCACTCTTTATTGCCCTGAGCAGTTCAGCTCCCAGCCCTGAACTTGCACACGTCATCTAGCAACTCTGGGGCCTGGAAGGGAGGCTAGACACCATCTCTTGTCACTTAAGTGCTTCTAGAGGTTTTTCCTCCCACCAAGAGGCAATAGTGAACACCCTGGGAAAGCCAACAGCCTATTTACTAGTGGTGTGACTGGCAAGTTCCTTAACTTTTCTGGAAGGAGTCTTCTTATCTTTAAAACGGGGCCACCTCAATAGGCTGGAAAGTTTAAATGAGTTAATATATGGAAAGCAGTTAGAGAAGTTCCTGGCACAAAGCTATTGCTGTGTGTACTATAATTACTGTGTATCACTTGTAATAATAAACATTATCAGCATTCTCATGTCATGCTCACTATCAGTGATTCTGGTAAAGACTGTTTTCCCCGACTCATTACATTTTCAGCAGTGTTTTAGTGCTCCTTGCAAACTGGTGTCCTGGCACCAGCCCAGTTGGCCTGCACCTAAATCCAGCTTGGCTTCGGAGCTTCAAGCACAATGGACAGGCTCCAATGGACCTGGTGTGTGTGTGTGTGTGTGTGTGTGTGTGTGTGTGTGTGTAGGGGTCATTGCCTGATCACTCTACCTACAGTGTAGCCTTTGGTTAAAAAGAAAGCCTTGCTCTGGCCGGGTAGTTCAGTTGGTTGGAGAGCTGTTCCATACAACAAAAGGTTGTGGGTTTGATCCCTAGTCAGGACAGGTATGTGAAGCTACTGATTGATGTTTCTCTTTCTCTCTCTTCCTTCTTCTCTCTCTCTCAAATCAATAACTGTATCCTCAGGTGACGATTAAAAAGAGAAAGAGAGAGAGAATGAAAGACAGAGAGAGAGCTCATTTTCCACGTGGTGATTGGGGGACCCTAAAAGGTAGAGATGGACTTTGGGGGAACTGGTCAATTATCAGGGGTAGGTAATCCTCACTAAGAAAAAAAGTATTGCCTTTAAAAGATTCATGAAGTGAAGGAAAAATTCTCCTTCAAACCCGGTGAAATATGCCTCCTGGGATCCTGAGAGGCATATTGGGGTAGTGAAGAGAGAAGGATGTATGGGCTTTGGGGACAAGCAGGCCTGAGTCCGATTTCCATCTTAGTCACTGCATGAGCTTGAATGAAGTAGCCAACCTCTGTGCCTCAGTGTCCCTATCTGTAAATCGGCTAGGTCATGCTGATGAAAGTGCCTAGAATGGTGGCTGGAATAGTTGGGTGGCCCATAACTATGACTTCCTTTGGGTTCTTAAAGTGATGAGCAGAAAATGTACCCTGACAGCACCTTTAGTGCCCAGAACCCAGAAGGTGATGATGCACATATGTGGATAACTGGGAATTGCAGGGGGTCCCAGAATGCATAATCACAGCAATAATATCTAGCATTATGGAGTCCATACTCTGTGTTCTTGCTAACACTTCATATGCACTATTTTACATAATCATCTTAAATAATCCTGTGAAGTAGGAATTATCCCCATTTTACAGATTCAGAAACTGGGACTTGGAAGTGGGGAGCCTGGGCTAACGTCCCCCATAACCCCAAAGCTTGTGACCACTGGAACCAACTCACAGTCCCCTTGTTTTCCACTTGGGGAGATAATGTCACTTTTGACTCAGTGCTAGAAAATCACTCTGATAGACAGGTTTAAACAAATAAAACCATATAATTGGGGAATGCTATGCTAGGCAGTCCAATGCCGAGGAACTAAATCAGCCTTATAAGTTTTATATTGCAATACCGTTGCAGTGTTTAATAATTATTGCCAGAGAATGGTGTGATGCAGTACTAAAAATGAGTAATTGCAAGGCCCATCAAGGTAGATGAGGCATCTTCTCACTGAATTGCTCTTGAGTACTTTACATAATGATTTCATTCAGATTTACGATCAGTTCAGCAGAATGTATGTTTCTCTGTCCTGCTCTGCCTGAAGTTGTTCGGGAAGCCTTTTTATGTTGTGCTAGACTCTCTGGGATGGACAGACGAACATCCCTTGTACACTAATGGGGCTTTCAACGGTTTGACTTCATTTAACAAAGGACAAAATTAGGAGCGAAAACTCAGTTTGCTGAGAACCCTCCATGTCTCAGTTGCTGTGCTGGGCTTTATGTGTATTAACTATGTTGGCACATTTAAAGTCCCTAACAGTTCAGAGGGAGGACCGTGCTTGTCATGTCACTGAAGAAACTGAGGCTCAAAGAAATGTCACTTAGCCAGATTTGCCAGACTCATCGTGAACTCATACCAGGCAGTCTGGCTCCAAACCAGTGGCTTCTCCATGATTTCACCAGCCTCTGGAAAGAGAAAGCTTAGATTTTGGGGAAGAGGACTGTGGTAAGGTCAGATGCAGAAGAAAACTGAGCCCCACCAGCTTTTATTTGCAGCCCTGGCTCCTCGAACATCCCGAGTGCATCCTGCAGCCCTACCCCTCCCTCCTCATTCCTTCATTCTTACACTGTCAGCACCTCCAGGCCCAGAGGGATCCGGACCATCTCCATGAGAGAGGCAGTTTCCCATGGCTCCAGCCTCCCCACCCTGCTCAGATCATGAGGCTGTGAGCTTTATCAAAGGCACAAGCTTATCAGCTTGCCTCTCCTGAGAGCCCTCAGAGTGGGAGTTCTTGGCAAATTCAGTTCACTGGCAAGTGTGGACAGATGGCTGCCTGGATGAAACAACAACCTTTGTTTCTGGTCGTGCCCATATGTCAAAGTGGCCCAAAATGAGGGAAAATGGGAGGGAGGAGGGACAAAGTGGGGCTATCTTACAGGCTGGAAAAAAATAATATAATCCTTTTTTACATTGCATTTAGAAGATTACAAATAGAAGTGGACTCTCCAGCTCTCCCCAACCTGTCATAGGACAACGACATTTCCAGCAGAAGATGGGTTTTTCTCCTCAACATCCCAGTCTCCTTCTTACTCTGATGCTTGATTGTACTCTGCTTCAGTCTGCAGACGTCAACACAGGGTCAGAAAGGGGCTCCCTTCTCCTCCACCCCTCACCTTTCGAAGCAGGTAAGGTTCTGCTGAGGGTTATTTCAGAAGAGGCTTGACCAGGACCTTGACTCTCGTCCTTCTCTGGGATATAAAAGCATGTCGGATTTCCCTCCTGTTTTAGCATGAAAGCGGCAGCCATTGCACAGGGACTTAAATCTTACTGAATACAGTACATGTCTATGAACTTCCCCACACCCTGGGGGAAAGCCAAACTTTAATCTAACTATATTTTTACACTAAGGGTCTCTCTTAACGAAGTGGATTTATGGTAATTCTCACTGGCTATTTGTCAAACACATCCAATGTGGTTGGGTTACCAGCTGGGGGTTACTGAGTGCAGAACAAATTAAATACCTGAGAAGGATGCATTTTGTCTTTGTGTACCTGAAGGTGGAAGGTTGGGGGCAATACACTCATCAAATTATGCAGATAAGGGTGCGGGCCTTCCCCTCTGCTACAGGGGACATGTGAGCTGGGCACTGCGGGGAGGGAGCTGAGAGCTGGGCTCATGCCTGGCTGAGGAGCAGGAGATGTGAGTGGTTCACCAGCTGATGAATGACAGAAGAAGCTCTTTCAGATAATTACTAGAAGCTGGAGAATCAGCTGTTGTCCTGTCAGCACAGTGTATTGCAGAAAAAAGATCATTAATGGGAAGGGAGTGGGCCTGGGAAGAACAAAGGGAGAGAGAGAAACAGGCAAAGGAACCATGATTGAGTGCTCATCACTGGCCCTGGCCAGTGGTAAGGGCGTCTATTTGTTATTCATCAGTTCTCTGAGGTCCTTCGTCCCTCCCAGATGCTGTCCTTTGTCTTGTTGCTAGACTAGCTTCTAATAGTGGCCTTGCTTTCTCTGGGAAACCTTCCCAAAACCCAGGGCCTGAGCCATATGTGCTGTTCTCAGTACCCGCCCCGTTACCTCCCTCATCAGCCTGTGTCCGTTATCCTCTCCTCTCCAGGGCTTTTTCACCACCCGGCCCCCAACCTGAGCATTAGAACCACCTGGGAACTTTGTGAAACTAGTGACGCCTACGCCCTACCCCAGACCAGTTGAATCAGAAGTTCTGGGACTGAGGCTAGGGTAGTAATGAATTTTTAAAAGGCCCTGGGGGATTTAGATGGACATTTAGGATGACATCATCCTGAATCATATCTGAAAACGGGGCCTTACGTTTGTGTTACCAGCACCTAGCTCTATGCCTGGCACATTATATACACTTAATTAATTTTTGCAGAATGAATTGATACACTAATTACTATTACTACCATTTTAGAGAACAAGAAATTGATTCGTGGAGGCAAAATAGCTGGCCCACGGTGGCAAAGTTGCTGTAAGCCCGATGTGCCAGAGACCTAGTCTGTTTTATTGCACTCTACGTTTCCCATGCCTAGAATGGGGTCTCAGTCAGAGCAGGGCTCAGGACACCTTTATTGAATAAAGACTGCACCTTGTCTCTTACTTGGAAAATTAGTCTCTTTCCACTCAATCTTGCTACCTGCCATTATCTATGTGGCTTTGCACAAGTCACATCTCTCTGAATCTGAGTTTCCTCAAATGAGGACACTGGATGAAATGGCCTCTAGAAGATTCCTTCCAGTTCTGATTACAGCAGACTGCCCTGACATCCCTATATTGTCACTTTAAGGATGCATATCCAGCTATTATGCTAGTACCTTCTGTACACAGCAGCATCTTCAGGTTTGTTAGGAGGTCTCCGGATTGCACCTTCTAGCCTTTTCCCACACTTCTCTTCCCTTTCCCCCTGCTTCCTGGCTCTTTCTTTCTCCCTCCTTTGGCAAGTATTCATAGTAGGCAGGCCATGGTCACAAGAGCTAGCCTTCATCACCTGGTCAGCCCTCATTCCAAAGAGCAAATCCATAGCTGAGAAAATGTGGTTATTAATTCCTCATCCCTCTAAATCCAGTTCCAGAGAACAGAATCACTCTGTTGAAAGAATTATAGCACAAAGGAGGAAGGGGACTTGTGTTTGTTAAATGTCTGTGGCACACTTGGAACTTTTCATTCTGTAATCTCACTTAAGGCTCACCTCTAACTGCCTGTCCATTGTGCCTCTACAGTATTTCCCTCCACCGCCCTAGAGCACCCGAACTCCATAAACCATGGCAGCTACACCCTAACTTGTCTCTCTGCTTCCACGCTGAACTCTTACAATCCAATCTTCCTGCAACAGTCAGAATGCACATTTAAAATAATACATCAAATCATGTCACTTCCTGTTTTACAGACTTCCAGTGTCTTTCCAGTGTATTTAAAATCTAAACTTTACACAGTAGTGCCCCCTTACCTGTGGTTTCTCTTTCTGCAGTTTCAGTTACCTGTGGTTGACCACAGTTCTGAAAATATTACCGTAAGTGGAAAATTCCAGAAATAAACAATTCATAAGTTTTAAATTGCCTGCTGTTCTGAGTAGCATGATGAAGTCTCCTGCCATCCCAATCCATCCACCTGATATGTGACTCATCCCTTTGTCCAGCCTATCAACAATGCGTAAGCTGCCCACACATTTGTCACGTAGCAGCCACATCCATTATCAGATCAATTGTCACGGTATGGGTGTTGTGTGCAAGCGATCCTTATTTCACTTTATAATGTCCCCAAAGCCATTCATATAACTTTTGTTATGGAATATAGTTATAACTGTTCTTTCATTATTAGTTATTATTAATCTCTTACTCTGACTAATTCATAAATTAAACTTTATAATAGGTATGTATGTCTAGGAAAAAACACAGGATATATAGGGATCTGGTACTTTCCTTAGTTTCAGGCATCTACTGGGGGTCTTGGAACAGATCCCCATGAATAAGTTCCCCACCTGATCCAGTCCCTGCCAACTTCTTGGAGAGCATCTCTTGCCACTCTCAGCCTCGTCCACCACACTGCAGTCTCTTAGACACATTCCACTCCAGAGCCTTTGATGGCTGCTTCTAGCTGCCTCCATCCTACATGATCCTTTCCATAGATTTTAAAGAGTTAGGAAAGGAAAAAGTAGGGAACAAATTTAAATATGTGTGAGACTTCATGGTAACTGATTTGCAGGTGAACCAGCATGAACCTACTTTTAGTTTTGCTGCTCACCATTGCTTTCTCAGTGTGCTGCTTCAGGAAGGGTAGACGAAGCAACTCAGGACAGTCTAGGGATAAAGTCAAAGGCATATGCAAACTGTGGTAAGGAACCAATACACTGCCTTCTCTTTACCTATTGAAAAATTCAATTTAATGAATATTTAAGAACAGCTTGTTGTTATGCAATTACAATTAGCACAGGTAAATGGAGGCTTTAAAACTTATGAACTGTTTATTTCTGGAATTGTTTATATCAGTAATTCATAACTTGATCTTTTTTTTTAGATAATCAGGGAACAGAAGTTCAGCTCTGGGAGAAGCAAGCTAGAATTTATTGAACTATGTGCCAGGACTTTTAAACATGATTTTGCTGAATCAGAAGAACAACTTGCTGAAATAGGTGCTATGATTCTGTGTTACAGAGGAGGAAACTGAGGTTCAGTGGAGTTAATGATATTTCCTGAGGGACACACAGCTTTCCTCATGGACAGAGCCAATATTCTACCTATCCGTATCTGAACCCAAATCTTAGGCTCTGTCCTCTGCTCCACAATCTTCTGTCACTAAGCACATCTTTTCTTTCCAGTAAAAGCAGCCTCAGAGTAAACAACAATATATGAGTAATCAATGATTAACATAGAAAACTGAGAAAAGGCTGCTTTCCAAGAGCTCATTTGAAGCCTCCATTTACCTGTGCTAATTGTAATAGCATAACAACAAGCTGTTCTTAAATATTCATTAAATTGGATTTTCTAAGGGCCTGTCCTTGAGAGCTCAGTTGGCCAGTATTCTGAATTCCTAAATGTACTTGAAAATAACCAAATGTCATTTCTCCCAAAGCATTCTATAGTTTAGATTGGTAACCAATTCAAAATGACTCCCTGTTCAATTAGTGCTTTTTTCTTTTATTCACCTGAACCATAAGATCAAACTTCAAGAGTGTCACAGGCTGAGAGTGCCCTGCTGGGCCCTCTTTCTCATTGTGTGTTGCCAAGAGAACAATCCCACTTTCAACAATAGGAACAGCAATCAATGTTTTCACAAAAGACTTAGGGCTTCTGGTCAAGATGGCAGTGAGATAAATGCAGTACTTACATACTCCCGAACCACATCAAAATTACAACTAAACTACAGGACAATCATCATTCAGAAACACCTGAAATCTAGCTCAATGGAAGTCCTACAACTAAGGATATAAAGAAGAAACCACATCAAGACTGGTAGGAGGGGAGGAGACACAGAACAGGCTGGTCCCACACTTACCTGTGGTGGATAAAAATTAGGGGTGCTGGAAAAAGAAATCCCCATAACTTTTGGCTATGAAAACAGTAGAGGTTGTGGCTGAATGAGACAAAGAGCTTCTGGAGTCCCAAGCAATTCCTCTTAAAAAGGCCACACACAGACTTACTTGAATGGACTCCCACTGAGCTCTAGTGCTGGGACAGCAGCTTGAAAGGCAACTGGGACAAATGGGAAGCAAGTGAAGTATCTGACTTGAGGACAAGAGCTTGAGGGGTATCTTTCTCCCAGACAAAAGTGCTGGCAGAAGCCATTGTTCCTTTTCTGAGCCCTTCCCCGATGAAGCTGGTAGGAAGGCACCATATCTGATTCTCCATCAACCTGCCTATCACTCTTCCCCCTGCCCTAGCAATTCCCAGAGAGCCTGCCACACCAACTTGTGGGCCCAACCAAGATGTTTCCAGTGGCTTTTCCATACAATGGCTTGTCACAGATCATGCTTCAGATTTTCCTAAAATCTCTCAAAAAAGCAGCATCTGACCTCAGTGTGTCCCTTACTTCTCGCTAAGTGGCCCCAGTCCCAGCATTAGCAGCAGCTGGCCTTGGTTTGAAGCATGGCCTCACCTGGGCACTTCTAAGCCCAGCACAAGTTGCAGCCATCTGCAAATCAACTTGTAGCTCATGCCAGGTGGCCCCAGGCAGAACACAATGGCAGTTGACCTTGGCCTGCACCTCCTGGGAGGTCCTAAGCCAGTGCGACCAGTAGACAGTTCCAGACCACGTCTAAGCACCCCAACCACCTCCACAAGCCACACACTCAAGAGATAAACTCAGTGGGCACCAGAGCCCTGTTGAAGTAAGTCCTGCTCTGTGGGGTGGACCCCTACATAGCTGATCCTTCATGGTGGTTAGTTATCACAGCCAGTCCTTGTAGCTGATTGTACTGAAAGTAAATCCCTTCCACTGACTTGCAACAGCAGTTTGGGGTCAGCTACAATAGGAAAATGTACATAGCCCACACAGTGGGTGCACCTATCTGGAGTGCCCAACTCAGATGAAGAGGCTGCAAGACCCTACAAGACACCTACTACATTAAGTCACTCTACAAACCCTGGGAGAAGTAGCAGCTCTACCTAATAAATACAAACAAACACAGGGAGGCTGCCAAAATGAGGAGACAAAGAAACATGGTCCAAATGAAAGAACAGAACAAACCTCCATAAAAAGAACTAAACAAAATGGAGATAAGCAATGTACTAGATGCAGAGTTAAAAAAACTGGTTATAAGAATGTTCAATGAACTTAAGGGAAGAGTAGATGAACTTAGAGAGAACTTTGACAGTGTAAAAAAAGACATGAACACCATACAAAAGAATCAGTCAGAAATGAAGGACACATTACTGAAATAAAGAATAATTTATAGGGAATCAACAGTACAGTAGAAGGAGCTGAGAATCAAATCAGCAATTTAGAATATAAGAAAGCTAAAAACACCCAATCAGAACAGCAAAAATAAAAAAGAATCCAAAAAACTGAGGATAGTTTACAGAGCCTCTAGGACAACTTCAAGCATACCAACATTCACATCATGGGGGTGCTGAAAGTAGAAGAGTGAGAACAAGAAATTTAAAACCTATTTGAAAAAATAATGACAGAAAACTTCCCTAATCTGGTGAGGGAAATAGACACACAAGTCTAGGAAGCACAGAGTTCCAAACAAGATGAACCCAAAGAGGTCCACACCAAAACACATCATAATTAAAATGCAAACAGTTAAAAACAAAGAGAGATATCTTAAAGGCAGGAAGAGGAAAGCAGTTAGTTACCTACAAGGGAGCTCTCATAAGACTGTCGGCTGATTTCTCAACAGAAACTTTGCAGGCCAGAAGGGACTGGCAAAAAATATTCAAAGTGATTAAAAGAAAGGGCCTACAACAAAGATTACTCTAGCAAAGTGATTATTTAGAATCAAAGGATAGATAAAGAGTTTCCCAGACAAGAAAAAGCTAAAGGAGTTCATCACCACCAAACCAGTATTACATGAAATGTGAAAGGGTCTTCTTGAAGAAGAAGAAGAAAAAGAAGGAGGAGGAGGTGAAGGAGGAAGAGGAGGAAATGAAGGAAGTGGAGGAGGAGGAGAAGGAGGAGAAGGAGGAGAAGGAGGAGAAGGAGAAGGAGAAAAGTTAAAAATACGAACAACAATATAGCAATAAATACATATCTAGCAATAATTGAATCTAGAAACAAAACAAATGAACAAACCAAACATAAGCAGACTCATAGATATAGAGAACATTTTGATGTTGCCAGATGGGAGAGAGGTTGGGGGCATGGATTAAAAAGGTGAAGAGATTAAGAAGTAAAAATTGACTGTTAGAATAGTGATAGGGATATAAAGTACAACATAGAAAATATAGTCAATAATATTCTAATAACTATGTACAACATCAGATAGGTATGAGATTTATTGGGATGACCACTTAATAAGTTATATAATGTCTAATCACTGGGGTGTACACCTGAAACTAATACAATATTGTTTATCCACTGTAATTAAAAGATTAAATGTAATTTTAAAAAGACTTAGGACAATGGGAGTTGTGGGTGAGCCCCTTTGTTCTTTACAAAAATAAAGGGCATGTGTGATCAATGAACTTTAGAAATGCAAGTCACACTACATAAGAGAAATGGGTTTCTTAAAGATCCAATAAATGTCCTCTCACAACAACTTCATTTATATCGGAAATATCCACATTGCTGGGTCCCTGGAGGAAGGAACCAACCCCTTCACAGGAACTGGGGAGACACAGGTCCTAGGGTAACATGGAAACTCAACCTTTCTGGGCGTTCATTTGCTCATGTAAAATGATTCAAGGCCACCAAACTCCTCTGCAGTTCTAAAATATATGGTTGTCCTCTCAGATTCAGCCAGTTTGGGAAGGGCTGAAGTGAAGCAGGGATTGGATTCCAGTGTTTCTGGGCCTGGCTTCCTCTCATGTTGTCCCCATCCTGGAAAACTGCAGCATCCATGCTGATGACTGACAGACAGCCCTCAGCTTGAGTCCCTCCTCCCTGGAGTCATCCTGAGCCTGGTCAGTACAGAACTGCTACATGTTTAAAATCTTCGTCCAGGCAACCTCCTCCTAAAGACACTTCCTATTTTCATTCATTCATTCGACAAATATTTACCACCTGTCTGCAATGTGCCAGATACTGTGATATACAGTTACCATTGGGTGGTAACTGTGTATCACAGTACCTGGTAACAGTGAACAAAACAAAAGTGGTACTTGCCCTTATGTGGCTTATAATCAGCCAGGTGAATTAGACATTAAGATATCTTTGTTTTAAAGGTAAGAAACACAAAAATGTATAAAATAGAAAATGAACTTTTTCCATGATTCCATCTCCCAGAAAAAAAGTACTGTTAACTGTTGGATCATATTATCTTGCTATTCTGCAACATTACTTTTTTTCTCTTACCATCTCATAAACACCTCTCTATTTCTATATCTATAGATCTACCATATATTTTTTGTATTTTCCTCTCCTGAGTTTTTTAAATATATTTTATTGATTATGCTATTACAGTTGTCCCATTTCCCTTCTTTATTCCCCTCCACCCTGCACAACCCCTCCCACCAACATTCCCCACCATTAGTTCATGTTGTGGGTCATACATATAAGTTATTTGGCATCAACATTTTCTATATTATTCTTAACCTCCCCCCATCTATTTTGTGCCTACCATTTGTGCTACTTGTTCTCTGTGCCTTTTCCCTCTCTCTCCCCCTCCCTCTGCCCTGCTGATAACCCTCCATGTGATCTCCATTTTTGTGATTCTGTTCCTGTTCTAGTGGTTTGCTAAGTTTGTTTTTGTTTTAGGTGTGGTTGTTAATAATTGTGAGTTTGTTGTCATTTTACTGTTCATATTTTTTATCTTCTTTTTCTTAGCTAAGCCCCTTTAACATTTCATATAATAAGGGCTTGGTGATAATGAACTCCTTTAACTTGACCTTATCTGGGAAGCAGTTTATTTGCCCTTTCATTCTAAATGATAGCTTTGTTGGATAGAGTAATCTTGGATGTAGGTCCTTGCCTTTCATGACTTTGAATACTTACGTCCAGCCCCTTCTTGCCTGCAAGATTTCTTTTGAGAAATCAGCTGACAGTCTTAAGGGCACTCCTTTGTCTGTAACTGTCTCATTTTGCTGTTTTTAAGGTTCTCTCCTTATCTTTAATCTTGGCTAATGTAATTATGATGTACCTTGGTGTGCTCCTCCTTGGGTCCAACTTGTTTGGGACTCTCTGAGCTTCCTGGACTTCCTGGAAGTCTATTTCCTTTTCCAGATTAGGGAAGTTCTCCTTCATTATTTGTTCAAATAAGTTTTCAATTTCTTGCTCTTCCTCTTCTCCTTCTAGTACCCCTATGATTTGGATGTTGGGACGTTTAAAGATGTCCTGGAGGTTCCTAAGCCTGTCTTCATTTTTTTGAATTCTTGTTTCTTCATCCTGTTCTCATTGAATGTTTCTTTCTTTCTTCTGGTCCACACCGTTAATTTGAGTCCTGATTTCCTTCCTGTCACTGTTGGTTCCCTGTACATTTTCCTTTATTTCACTTCGCATAGCCTTTATTTTTTCATCTAATTTGTGACCACACTCAACCAATTCTGTGAGCATTCTAATTACCAGTGTTTTGAACTGTGCATCTGATAGGTTGGCTATCTCTCCATCACTTAGTTGTATTTTTTCTGATCCTTTGATCTGTTCTTTCATTTGGGCCACTTTTTTTTTTTGTCTCCGTGTGCCTGTTATGTGGTAAGGGGCCTAACATATATTTTTATTGCTACATAATAATATATGCCAGCAATATTCTATGTATTTTATTTGTATCAATTTCCTTAATTCTCACTGTAGCTTTATGAGTTGCTACTGTAATTATCCATTTTATGACTAAGGAAACTGAGCCCCAGAAGGTGTTCCAGAAAGCTGAGATTAATCAGCTGGTAAATGGCAGAGCCAGAACTCAAGTCCTGGCTGTCGGATTCCAGAACTTCAGCTCTTAGCCACTGTGTCTAACATCCCATTGCCAAGATGTATCCTCATTTGTTTTAATTAATCCTTCATGATGGACATTTAGATCCATTATCCCTCTTTTTTTTTTTGTTCACTATCATAAACAAGGCTGCAGTCAACACCCTTGTACCTACTATATCAGCCTACATTTGTCCAATTCTTCCTATTGGATTAATTCCTAGAAGTGAAACTTCAGAGTTAAGTGGTATGAGCATTTTAAATTTTGATACACATTGCCAAACCGATAGAAATGTTGAATTAATTTACATTCCCACCAGCTGCATGTGGGAGAGATGCCATTCTCTTCTCAACCCTTGGCACCACTGAATCTGCTCTGGCAGTGGCCACTGGGACCTCCTTACTTCCAAATCTGACAGCTCTTTACAGACTCCTCTTGCTCAGAGCTCTGCCACATGGGCTGCGTAGACATGCCCTCCTGGAAAGTCTTCCTGGGCTTTTCTTGGCTCTCCTCTCTGGCTTTCCTCTCCTATTTCTTTGGCATTTGAAATCTCTTCACCACCCTCTTCCCTATATGAATGCCATGTGTCTATGGGGTCCTGGGTTCTCCCCTTTTCTTCTTCTTGTTCCAAATCCCCACATCCCTTAGTGTGGCAGTATTTCTTAATTGCAGGCCATCAGCTATTCCCTCCTACTTCCTTGTTAAAAGGACTCCAATTTTGTTCAAGGCTTAAAGTGTCCAGCCCCAAAGAATGAATCATGAATGATCTAAGCCAGTCATGGCTGTCCTGTTCCCTTCCGTGAGCTACAGGTGCCTGTGTGACCCTGTTCTGAACAGTGATACCCAAGGGGAACTTTGTCCTGGAGCTTCTGGGATTTTCTTGTACAGAACAGAGATCTGTGAGAAGACCATTGTTTCCGCATAAGCTTCAGTCCTATTTGGAATGCTGCTGGGGAGGATAAGACACTTTGAGTTAGGGCAACCACGTTATGGTTGAGAGAAAGGCCAAGTGAATCACAGGCCACCTGTCCAGGGGCCCAACATCAGTGAGCTGCTGAGAGAATGCTGAAACCACTTCTCTCCAAATTTCTTGCTAAACAATAAAATAATCTATGAGAAGAGCCTCAAATGGATTTTCTGTTCCTTAAAGCCAACTATTTCCTAACAAGTAGATGCATAGAGGTCAGCTTAGTCTGATACTCTTACCTCAATGGTGGCAATGCAGCTGTCTCTCGAGCCTCAGCACTATTTATAACGATACTATTAATTGTTAATAATAATAACAATAAATGTTTATTAAGTACCTGTTATGAGCTAAGAACTGTTCTAAGTTATATATATCATTTAAACATCACTACAGTTCTATAAGGTTAATGCTAAAGAGCTATTAGTATCCTCATTTTATTAATAAGGAAACTGAGGGACAGAGGGATTAAGTAACTTGCCTAAGGTCATAAATCTAAGTGGCCAAGCCAGGTCTTAGGGTTCCTATGCCCAAATATGATGTCACATTGACTCTCAGCTACCTGGATAACTAAAGAGAATTTGAATTTAACATGTCCCAAATGGGGCCCATCCTCTGTCTTCCTAATAAATGGGCTCCTCCTTCAAACCCTCCCTCTTCATCATGGCTCCTTGGACCTGTGCTTCTCTCTCCTCTTCCACAACCAATCAGTTACCACCTGCTGACAATTCTACCTTCTGAACCTATTCTGAACTATTCCACTGTCCTAGCTTACAGCAAGTGCCTAAGGAATGCTGGCTGCTATGACCAGGCTCTTTACGATTGAGCTGCTTCTGCTGTCTTGTCTTTCACCATCCAAAACCTTCCCCCTAACTGCCTAAAAGGAATTTAGATAGAGGACCTGTTCCAGGAAGGGAGAGATCATCACAGATTACTATAGTTTAATATAAACTCTGTGATAGACAGGGTTCATTTGTTCAGAGTCCTCTTCGTGTCCCATTGTTAGAGATGGCCCAGCAAACATTTATTTACCAAACATTTGCATTTCTACCTCCATGTGATTGCTCTCTTGCCCTTTGAAGTCCCAAACCACAATTCCCCCCATCCACCTTTGTCCTTAGCTCCAGATGGCATATAAATCTCAACTGGCCAATGCCTCCCTGGTCTCATTCTTATGGTACCCCTGAATGTACATCTGTTATGAATTTTGGACATTTTCTCTTGTTCATCTGTCTCATGTTAATTTGATTATTAGCCTAGCCAGAAGGACTTAGAAAATTATTTTTTGTGTTCCCACACTTCCATTCGAGTGCCTAATTTTGTAAATATATGGAAAGGCAGCATGGCCCCATGAGATATGCTTGGCTCTGCCACTTACTGGCTTGGTACCAAATTGCTCAATCGCTGATTTTTTATCTGTAAAATCTGGATACAAACCCAGTTCTGTTTCCATCATAGGGCTATCAATGGAGCTCAAATGAGGGTGAATATGAACACTAGTTATACCCTGCTAAGTTCTCTAGAAATATAAGATGCATTTTGCAAAAGGATCAATCCATATTCGACCCAAAGGAGGGGAAAAAGGCTTTATTTACAGATGGGTAACCAAAACTAATGCAAATTAAGCAAAATTTAAAATTTCTCAGTTAATGCTCAGTCTAGAAACAATAATATTAATTAAAAAACACACTGACATTGATTTCTTAAATCTATTTCATTATTTGGCTCTCTCTATTTACTAAAGAGTGAGACTATTTTATTGAGTTTTACTATTTTTATTTGTGACCTCATTGGTTTTCAACTCAATGAAAATGTTTTAGAGAAATAATATCATTGTTTTAGGGCCTTGGATCCAGTTATATTTGGCCATTTGTTCAGTCTCAACTTGAAAACTGGTTTGTAATATTTTCATGAGTAATTAGTACTTCTGGATATGTAAAATTACATATCTCATCTAAACACAGGAAAATTCAACATGCGTGAGGAGGGCTAGTGCCGGTGAAATGGGCCTAACACTGGCACTGATACCTACGAAAATCTCCCTCAGCACCAGCAATCCCTGGGCACCTGCAAAGGGGGTCTAAAGCTTGCTCTGCAAAGTTGCAATGCTGTGTGTCTGTTTGGAAGCAAAAATCTGCTGATCTGCTGTCAGCTGCTGCACAGAACACATAGGTCTTACTGGCTATAGGCAGCGCCTAGCACTTAGTGAGTGATCAAGAAGTGTTGCCTGAATTGAAATGAGAAAAAAAAAAAGGCACATTACCTTGTGGAGATTAAAGCAATTGTATGAGTCAACACCAAGCTTCCTTTCTTTCCCAATTTAAGTCACTACTAAAATGGTCATTTTAAAGTTCTATTTAAAAAGGATTAATTTTAGATTAAACCGGATATGAGCTGTCTTAAATTCTTTTTTAACAAGATTGGGCATATATTTTTCTTTTAATGTGAATATAAAGATATGACAGAAAATAAATCCTGCTACTCTGAAAGCTTACTTTAAAGCACCCATTAGCAATAAGTGAACAGTATGTTCATTTGACTACTAATCAAATTTAGAGAAAGCATAACCAATGCCATAATTACATGGGCCCTTTTCTAAATAAAAGAATGACTAAGTTGACTGTTATTTTTATACAAGTGTCTACCCTGATGCATAGACTTTTGCTTTCTTGTTGAACACAGTACAACAGACAGGAACAGCAGTGCCTGAAGCTGCTATCAGAGTCCATCCCCTTCGTCCCTTCCCCTTCAAAAAAATTTAGCAAGAATCAATCCCAAGATTTTTTGACCCCAAGAGCTAACTCCTCTACTGCCCAGCCCTTTGTGGCCATCTGTACTCGACCCATGAGAAGGAAAGACAGTGGCCTGGCACTTTGGAGATCCCTCCTGGAGTCCTGGCAGTGTGGACATTTCCCCAGTCTGCTACAAACAATTCACCTGAGGCAAGTAAAGTCAATGGTGACCCAGAACTTGCATATTTCCCGAGAGGTGTCCCTAAGCTGCTGCGCTCCTGGTTCACTGCACTTGCTCCACTCCTAGCAAGAGCTGTTGCTAACCAGCCACCATGGATACACAGTGAGATACTTCCGATATTCTTTTCTTCTTTGGCAGTAGAAACACAAAGGCTTTATTATTGAGCTTAAATTTATCCATTGTTGCAAGTGTCCATCAACCAAGTCTATGGACCAATTCATAAATTATCAAAAATGTTAAGCATATTCATACCCCTTAATATACTAATTTCATTTCTGGGAAACCATCTTAATAAATCAATCTAAAACATAAAAAAAAGAACTCTGGTCAAAGATTTTTTTCTAGCATTTATAATAGTGAAAACCAGGAAGTAATCTTCAAGCTACACCTCAACAGGGAAAGGTTAAGTGGACAATTTTCTTTTTCTTATTAAAAATGATGTCTATACTCTGGTTTCTCTTCAGGTCGTATAAATCTTGTGCCTTTTAAAAATGATGTCCACCCAGAATTCTGCTGCTTTAAAAGATTTACTCTCTAGATATACAAGCGAGTATGTGCATGCACACACACACACGTGTATAAACACATTATTTTGATTTGTAATAGAAAAAAGGTAAAAAAAAAAAACAATGTATATATGTGGCCATTAACAGTAACTTCATAAAATAAAATTTTTAAATTTCAAATATTTACACATCTTTGTTTTACAGCAAGCCTGTGCTATTTTTATAATTAAATTAATGCTTTAAAAAGCTATTTAAAAAGACCAAAGTCACCAATCCATGTGAGAGGAGGCGAGCCTCTAACTTGGTCCCTAGGAGACGTTCCCTGTGTTTTGTGTCTCTCAGTTTGCAACTGAAGACATGGCAGGTGTTCCTTCTTTTACTCCCAAAGACACGGCATGAAGGTGCAAATGCCTGGTGCTCAGGATTCCTGCCACCTCCCATGTACCCTGTCGCCCCAGCTTATCCTTCTTCCTCACTGTGACAGGACACAGCCTCCGACCCTTTCCTCCCAACTCCAGGTAATCTCCAACAATTCACCAGAACTAACACACAAGACAAAACCTGCCATTGTTTCTTGAATATTTGAAATCATCGAGGATCAGAGGCATCGATGATACTGTTAACAATTTACCTGGGGTGAAGAAATCCTACATTTCACATGTATATCTGTTGTAAGGTGTATTCTGATTTCTGAGTGCAATTTAAAAGGGCTTTTTAGAATCTTTGGAATGCTATTCTTGCCCTCCCTGATGTGGCAACCTGTCCTTTCTTTTCCCACTCGTGGAATTCTGCATGCTTGCTGACATGTCACTTACTGTTAAGAAGACATGGCATGGACATAGTCACTGGGCCGGGCCCACTCAATCCACTTAGCGTGGGCCTTCTGGGACTGCCTGGATCTGTCTTCCCAGCCTGCAACTTACTCTCAAGGAGAAGCAGGAACCTAGGTTCAGAATAGAGCAAACTGATTTATTAACACATGTGAAATTCCACTTGGAGGATAAGGTTGCTGTTAGAAACAGACGCACAGGGAAAAGATGTAAGAAAAGCCAGACCACAGTCATTGGGGACCATTTGTGCAGGGGCAAGTCTCGCCTCCACAATAAGGGAGGATATACAAATAGTCTTTTAATATTTAATAACTAAGGAAGGGGTATCAAAGATAGTCATCCTTTTGTTCAACAAACATATTAATTAACTATCAAGAACTAAAACTTGTGCTGGGCCCTGGGATGCCAAGATGATTAAAAACATGCTTTGTCGCTCTGGCTGGCGTAGCTCAGTGGATGGAGCACGGGCTGTGAACCAAAGTGTCGCAGGTTCGATTCCCAGCTAGGGTACATGCTTGGGTTGCAGGCCATAACCCCCAGCAACCGCACATTGATGTGTGTGTGTGTGTCTCTCTCTCTCTCTCCCCCCTTCTCTCTCTAAAAGTGAATAAAAAAAAAACACAGAAAAACAAAAACATGCTTTGTCCTCAAGGGTCTTGCAGTCTAGAAGACTGAGGCAAAGAAGTGGGAAGAAAAGGGAAATTCATCTGAACCAAGGACAGTGGCAGCCTCCGAGGGTATGGCATCTATTGGGGTTGGGGAGGGGAAACAGGAGAGGCTTCTCAGAGGCGGTGAGCTGAGTCTCAAAGAGGAGTGAGCGTTTACCAGGCCAACCACTGAATGGGTTCCTTGAGCTACTTAGAAGACTATAGCATATGGAGGATGCACTTAAAGAAAAAACCTCTTTCCCCTGCACACAGGATAAATGGGCCCTGCAAGTCTCTGCAGTGAGAACATGCTTGGCACCGCTAAGTTGTTCTATGAGGGAGCAGGTGTTAGTCTGGTTCCCAGATGTATGTCACCAGGGTCAAGAGCTGACTCACGCGTGGGATCTCAGGACACATTGCTGTGGCATGGTGTCAGTCTCCTCATTTGAGCCCTGTGGCCCTGGATGAGATGCCAGGGTGGGTGTTGGGACTGAAGGTGCCTGTCAACAGGCCAGGTCTTCTTGGGCTGAAATCACTGTTGGCACAAGGAGGCTTTGCAGCAACGTGTTATCAGGTACAGGAGTTGGGAACACTGAGTGTTGGGCCTCTGGAAGGCTGTCCAGCAATGCTTGAGCCTAATTCAGTAAGTCAGAGAACTGACTCAAGGTCAAATCTGGCTCAAGGTAAGGAAGGGAAGAAGGACTGACAAACTCCTACCTGTAGCCTATGAGTGCCCCATGACCTGACCCTCAACCGCCTGAGTCAGTTGGGGGTACCTCACCATCCTACAGTCACCCACTGTATACTGGCCAGACTGCTGAGCACTTTCCAGGCATTATATTGCTGCCTCACACCTCACACCATCAGCAGAGTCAAATGCTTTTTTCTTTGGAGTTTCCTGAGCAGAATTCAAACCCATAAAAAGGAGCTGAGATGACTGATATCTGCCCTGGGGCTGCACGTACTTCTCACATTCTATGCATAACATTTTGGTCCTGGTCTGTCCTAATCACCCACACAATTAGGATAATGTAATTCATTCTTAAGGGCTCCCCATTCAAGAAAGAGAACAGTTTGTTACAAGAAATATCAGGATTTCTTATAGCTGAGATCCTACTATAATGACTTCTATCAAGGATGTTCTATTCCCCCAGCTGGAGGCCAGCTGCATCTACAGTAGACTGAAATTCTTAAAGATGAGAGAAACATATCCTCAAGCCCAGACAGGTAGGCTAGAGCTGGGTGAGACAGTGACAGTGTGGTTTAGCAAAGAAAGCATAGGCACAGGACATGAAGCCAACCTAATATTGCATCTAGAAAAGGAAGATCATCATACCTGACTTACCTGCCTTAATGAGTTTGGGGAGCTGTAAACAGATGCACAGTACTCTATTGAGAAACAGGCTCACATTGTGTGATCGTGTTTCCCCACACACTTTGCTCATGTAGGTTACCTGCTTCCTCTATGTCAACAGTTTTTTTTTCTTCAGGAAATCTAAACCTTCTCTCTTTTTCCTCAGTTCCTCTTTCCTCTTCATCTAGTCTCTCCTTCTGCTCACATTCCCCCCAAACTCTTCCCTCCCTTCCATCTCTACACTTTTCTATATCCATACCCATCTTTCACATATGTACCTCTTCCTTTCTAAAATAAGCTCCCAGTCTGTTCCTAACCCATGCCCCCCTCATCTCCAGATGCTAATCCTCTTGTACCTCCAATCTTTCCTGTCTGCCATGTTTCACCAACCATCTAAGCCTAAATAACCAGCCTGTCTTGAGCTCCCAATCTAAATCTCCAGCTCTCTCTTCTTCCTGTCTCTGATCTGAGCCCCAGCTTTATTCCAGTATCTGTGCATTTATTCCTGCAGTACTCACTTATTGAGCATCTCTGTCAGACAACATGCTGAGCACTAGGCACCATAATGGCTCCCACTCTCTTCTGCTGGGAAAGATGGCCATTATCAGGTAGTCATCAAATAAAAACACAATTATAGCTGGGGAATTTTCTGCAAAGGAAACCTATGTGTGCAATGAGAACATATAAAAGCAAATAAGGGTGCTAAGGAAAGCTTTTGCAAGGAAGCAACTTGCAACATACGATGCTAAGATCTGAAGACTGAGTCAGCATTAGGTAGGAGAAGATGGGTTGAGTGTTCCAAATAATGAAAACACATTGATTTACAAAGGCCCTGGGGCAGTAGGGGACTTGAAGTATTCACAGAAGACCAGTGTGTATAGAACCCAGGGAGTAAGGGAAAGACGATGTGAGAAGAGAGATAAGTGAGGGTTGACCTTTAAGCTGTTAAGGAATTTTATCTTCTTCCTGAAATTTGTAATACATTGATTACATTCAACAATCCTTCAATAAACACCAGACACTTATCTAGGTGCTAGGGACACAAGGAATTCAGCAAAGAATGAAGCAACATTCTGATCCCATGGAGTTGACATCCTGGCCACACAGCCACAGAAGGCACTCAGCAAAAGTGGGTGCAGGGAGGTCACCGTGATGGTCCAGGGGAACATGACAACAGACTGGACAAAGACTAGGCTGAGAAGAAAAGAAGCTGGTGAATTAGAAAGATCCTGAGGAAGTACAATCAGTAGGACTTAGTGGTGGATTGGTCAGGGGATGGAGTTCCTGTTTATCATGAGATTTTGTTGTTGTTTTAAGAGAGATTCCTGAAGGAAGAGTTATAAGGCTTGAAGGGAAGGATCTGAGAGGAAAAATCTGACTCTACGAACAGGAGAAGGGGTGAGTGGCCATTTAAACTTTCTGAGAAGGCAGGAAAGGGTTGTGCCCAGAGCCTAAGCAGAGGATTTGGCCTTAGGAGGAAGGGTTGTTCATACTCCATCACTTTCGTAGGAAGGGTGGTGAGAAGTTTATTAACTTGATACCAACATGTTTAGTAGTTCTGGTCCAGGAATTTCCTTCTTTTTTTGTTTTTTTTTTTCTTATAGAGAAAGAGACAAGGTCATTTGATGAGAGAAATGTGGGAAGAGGTAGAGAAAAGTGAGAAATTACAGAAAATCAGCAAAAGGGAAGTGGGACAGAGAACCTTCCAGAGTAATTTAGTCAGATTGCCCTGCAGGCTGAGGTCCCTTCAAGGTTCATGTTCCTAGATGGATATGTGTGTTAGGCAGAAAATGTCCCCCCAGAATATATTCACTTCCTAATCCCCAGAATTTATGAATATAACCTTATGTAGCAAAGTATGTGGTCTCTTTAAGGATATTGGGAAGAGACATTTTTCCTGGATTATCTGGGATAAAGGAAAGTGAAGAAGGCACTAAACACAATCACATGTATCCTTAAAAGAGAGATGCAGAGGAAGTTTTGAGAGAAAGGGGCAGAGGAGAAGATGATATGAAGACAGAGCGACTGGAGTAGCGTGGCTATGAGGCTAAGACTTCCGGCAGCCACCAGAAACCAGAAGAGGCGAGGAACAGACTCCCTGAGAGTCCCCTGGAAGGAGTGTGGTCCTGTTGACCCCTTAGTGTTTGGCCCAGTGACACTGATTTCAGACTTCTGGACTCCAGAATGGTGAGAGAGTGAATTTCTGTTGTTTTAAACCACCACATTTGTGGTGATTTGTAACAACAGCCCCACGGAACTAAGACAATATCTGTCTACCAGTCTGTACTGCAGCACGGCTTTCTCCAAGTATAGGGCTCAGGTACAAGCACAAAGCAGTTATGGTACCACTAACATGAACATATCAAATTGGTATTCAGGCAAACTCCTACACAAGGATCCAGAAAGACAGCTGTACAAGTTCAGGTTACTTTGGAAAGAGGTCAGAAGGCGTGTGTGAGCATGCATGTCCTCATATGGGCAAATGTGAAGAAGACCTGGATGTCAACTGTCTTTGGGAGGTCAAGGGGCTGAGTGTGAGGGCCAGAATCCTTGTCATTTTATCAAAAATACAACTGCTTTTAGGACTGAATTTAAAAAGAAACTGACAGCAAGTTATTAAATGCCTACCATGTGCCAGGCACTGTGCTAGCACTGAACCAAGCAATGTCCCTACTCTCATGCAGTTGACAGTGCAGTGAGGGAAAATGGCTAGTAGACCAGCAAGCATACACCAGGTCAGGTGGTGAGAAGACAAATGAAGAAAATGAAAGCAAGATAAGTGGGATTAAGACTGATGGGGATATTGTTTTCTAAAATATTGTCATAAACGGACCGTTTGACAAAAAATGGCGTGTGAGCAGAAACTTGAAAGAAGTGAGGGGTGAGACTTGTAGATACCTACGGAGAAGCATCTGGGTAAAAGGAAGAGGAAATATAAAGTCCTTGAAGCATGAACCAGTGGCTCAACTGAGGCTACAGGCTCATTCAACCCACAGATTAGCATAAAGCTGTGAGGACAGTGATTAACTATGTGAGTTAAAAGATGCCAAATCTAGAAAAAGTGGGAAATGCTGGTGAGATGGGTCGTGTTGAATAATCAATTTAGCAGGGTAAAAATCCAAGGTCTTGAACTTTATTCCAAGAAGGTAATTACACAAGGATGGGATTTGCAAGCTGTAGTTTGGTAACCACACAGTAGATAGAAGGGAATTCCTTCTAACCAACACTCATGCCTCTCCCAAAACAAAGGACTATGGGACATCACGTATCAGCTGGGGGTCAACTGGAGGGACAGTTTTGTGTCCAAGGGAGAAGAAACCAAGACAAAGTAATTTGGCAAAGGTTATACATTCTCTCTAGGAGTAAGCTGAGTCAGGCTCCTACTCGAACTCCTACTTGGCCAGGTGCAATGGAAAGTGATAAAATAATATATATCAAGAGCCTAAACACTATCTGATTCAGAAATTTGAGACTCTAGCCCATGAAAATGATCTAAAAAATAGAAACACAATGTCCATAAGGGAAGAGATTTTTGTCTGTCACAGTTACATTTTCACAGCCTAGAACATGTCTTGCATATAGCAGGCTCAGTAAGTATTTGTTTAATCAATAACTAAATGGATAAGAAGTTCTCTTTATAAAAATGTACACTGCTAAATTATTTATAATACTTAAAAATTTACCTAAATATCCTACAATAAGCTTCTGTTTAAGTAAACTATGATCCACTCACTCTTTGGATTTAACTATCTTAAAAAGCAGCACCAGCTGGTGTGGCTCAGTGGTTTGAGTGTGGGCCTGTGAACCAAAGAGTCGCCAGTTTGATTCCCAGTTGGGGCACATGCCTGGGTTGCGGGCCCAGTAGGGAGCACGCAAGAGGCAACCACATATTGATATTTCTCTCCCTTTCTTTCTCTCTCCCTTCCCCTCTCTCTAAAAAAATAAATACATAAAATATTTTCTATAAAAAAGCAAACATGATGGCTTAAGTAAAACCAGAATTGAGACCCATCCCATAAAAACAGTTACTCTGGAATGGAGGCTCCTTGTTTTCATTTTAAAGATGAGAAATTGCACGGCTACACAATGATTTATTGGCATTTTAAGCTACTTAATACATAATATAAAAGTTCTTTTGGGCAGTAAAAGTTATATATTATCTGCTAAACAATTCTATAATATATTTGAAAATAATTTCCAGACCTTTAGAAAAATAGATGTGGAAACAATGCTAGTTCCCAAACATGAGGTCAGCTAATGCCAGCGAACAAGTGGGCAGGGCCAGAAATTCCAGCAGCAGTCATCCATCAGTTTGGAAAATATTTATCCGCTGGCCAGTGTGCCAAGCCTTGGTGAGACCGTGGGAATGCAGAGATGTCTGCGGCCCAGATTTCTGCCTCTTTGCAGAATCTTGCACGACAATAGGGATTTAACACAGCAGGGTCACACGGTAAGTGAAGATAACTGGGATAAAGGGACGTGCCTACTATTTGAGAGACCAGAGAGGGGGCCAGGGGCTCACACTCTAAATGGAATGAAAGTAAGACCTGAGTGTCAGGAAGCACAGAGGAGCTGGCCTGTGAAGGGCCAAGATGCGGAAGAGGAAGGGTCTGGGCGGGGACAAGCCTGGTGTGATCCTGGGAGCAACCCAGAAAGGATTGCAGGAGACCAAGTAGTTGATGTCTATCTGTCTCTCCCACACGTCTGCCCCTGCAGCTACAAAAGATGCTCAGTAGAGAAAGTGGCACAGACCTCAGGTATATATTCCTTGATTACTCCCATTGACTGGCTCTGTGTCCTTTGTCACATTTTTTAATTCTCTCTGTGTTACTTGGCCTATAAAATGCAGAAAATAATAGTGCCTACCCGCAGGGATGGGTCTGAAAATGACAGGAAATTGATTGATTGGTTTGGCAAATATGTACTGAGCATCTGTTGTGTGTCCGGCACTGCGCCCAGCACTAGGTGTGCTATTGTGAAAGAAACAGACAGTCCCTGTTCTTCTGGAACTTAGAACCGAGAGAAAGAGACTTAAAGGAAATGAAGCGACTGGACTGGTTAGTGCCTGAAGGTGACTGTCATGGTTTCTTCCACCTGCTCGTTCACAGGTGTGGGGCCTTTGTCAAGGTATAATTTGAATGCATTTTTCAGTGAAACTGCAGTGTGGCAAGGGGTCACAAAGGCAGTAATTGAGCCCAGCCAAATGGCTAGCACCTACATTGAACAGTTTCGTTTTCATTTACTGGGTATCATTTACCCAGCAACAATGAAATTTTTTATTCTACTTTATAGCCCTCCCAATCATATTACAGTGAAAAGAGAAGCCTGTCTTTCCCCTCACCTGGCGGAGACCTGCAGACAGCTGATCAGTCACATCTAGGCTGAGCTGTCTGCCCACATCCACAGAAGGAGGCAGTTTGTGACTCAGAGGACACAGAGACAGGGAAAGTGTATGCTAGGCTGCTGGTTCAGGAGGAAGAGACGCGATTGACAGTCCATCATGTCCAGGCCCTCTGTTGGGCATTTTACATGAATGATCTCATCTGATACTTAAAATTAAGCAACTTTGCCACTTATGCCTAGCTGGCACAGGCAGAATGTGAGCCCAGGTCTGCTGATTCCAAAATCTATGTTCTTTCTACACATCCTTTTATGAACAGAAAAGGTAAACTAGAAGTGGAAGAATAATAAGATACATGGTCCTTTTTGAGGAGGAAGATCAGCCTAAAAATAAGGATGTTTTCTACTGTCATAATAGCGTGTGTGCCTACTGCTGACACTGTCAAAGCCAAACAGCCACCTCTGGAAATGGAGGAGTGCATACCTACCTGCAGGGCAACAGTATGTTCATAGTTGCATTGCAACACACTTTTGGGTTAATGAAATATTGTAATAATCATAACCTTTATGTCTTTTTCCATACAAACAACTAGAAAACTACTTTTGCTCACCCATGTAGCATGTGTGTGCATGCACAGGGGGAGGGGGGAGAGAGAGAGAGAGACTTTAGTTTAACCCCATAATTTAAATCTTGAAACTATTGATAAGGGAACATATGAGGGGCCCCAAAAAACCAGAATTATCTTCTGGAGGACAGGCCCCTTGCAGCGCAGGCTTCTCCTGCTAGGTGAGTGTTCTAGGAACCCCTCTGTATCAGTGCACCAGCTGGTATTGTTGTGAGTGGCTGCTTTCAGCTTCATTGAATTTTTTTTGAAGACTCTTTCAACACCTTTGTCCATTTCATGATGGGTAATTTAGGAGCGCACCCGCCTACACAGTGCTGAGTGTTCAGCAGTTTTTGACCAAAACCAGCATGACCCTCCCTATTCCCCAGATCTGGCCCTGAGCAACTTTTTTTTGTTTCCCAGGATGAAAAAAGTCCTCAAAGGGAAACATTTTACCGATGTGGAAGAGGTGAAACAAAAAAAGGAAGAAGCACTAAAAAGCATCAAAATTGACAAGTTCAAAAACTGAGCAGTGGGAAAACCTTCTCCGCAGGTGTATTGCATCAAATGGAGAGCACTTTGAAGGTGACTAAAATTTTAAAATGTAAAAATAAATACACAATGTTTTATAAATAAATTCCATTTTGGGGGGTGTTCCCTCATACATGCTGACAAAGATTATGGGTTAAGGTATTCATTGCGCGTTTTTAGAAGTAAAAGTACAGGGAAAAAGGAAAACTGGAACCCCTATCTTGCCCAACATAGAGAAATGGCTGAAAAAATTATAATTCAACAGTATAGTGGAGTGTTATAAGGCTTTTAAAATTCATGTTGTGGAATAATATTAAATTGCATTGAAATATGCTCATAATAGCCCTGGCTGGTGTAGCTCAGTGGATTGAGCGCAGGCCTTCAAACCAAAGGGTTGCTGGTTCAATTCCCAGTCAGACAGAGCACATGCCCGGGTTGTGGGCCAGGTCCCCAGTAGGGGATGTGCGACACACAGCCACACATTGATGTTACTCTCCCTCTCTCCTTCCCTTCCCCGCTCTCTAAAAATAAATAAAATTAAACAAAGGAAGATGCTCATAATATAATGTTCACAAAAAATAAAACAGGTTATAAGACCCTATATATAGTATGGTTCCAAAATTTTGTGGAAAAATTATATATATGCAGATATATATTTAACATCTGGAAGGAAATATACCCAAATGTTAATAGTGATTGTCTCTAGGTTAAAAGATTATTACTTTTTATTTCTTTGTATCCTTTTCTATACTTTTCCACACAGAACAAGTGTGGAAACAAAACAAGTGTTCTGCTGAAGAGTGATGCTCAAGCCTTCCTAAGGAGTCTCATTCCCAAACTCAGAGCTTGTCTGCCTGGAAAAAAACTGGCTTTCATCCTTCCTGCTGGCAAACCCTGGAGACCAGGGCTGTGGAGGCCCGAGCACCCAATGTCTGCCTGGGCACTCACAGGGCACGCTGCATCTGCTCCTTCTTCAAGTTTCAGATAACAATTTTAAAAAGGAAACTAAGTGTTGAACAGGAAAGAGGTATTGACATTGCTTTTTAAATGTATCCTTTTGATGGTTCTTTGAGGATGCAACTCCACAGAAGCATGTTACATTGAGTGAGTTTCTGAAGGGCAGGGGCAGGCATAGTATGTCATTCATCCTGTTTTATTTATTCACTCATTCATCTAAGAAAACTTTTACTAGGCCCCGGATGGGCTCCCTGCACTTGCCAGGAAAGATAGAGAGAAATGCTAAAGCAGGGCAAGTTTTAAAATAGAGGTGAGATGAAAGAGTGGAGTGGCCTTCACACACACCTTTCACCTTCATCCCTTGTCCACTTGCAAACTTCCATCATCCAAAGAGACAACTCGAATGTTATCTCAGTAAATGTCCTTTGTATTCTCCCAAATCAGCACTCACTCCTCACTTCCTGCAAATTTTCTTATTTGCACACATGTAACAATTATAGTACCAGCATGCTGCCAAACAGTTCTTTGCATACAAGTCCCTTTACTCTGTCACATGTAGGAAATGAGAATTTCCCTAAACAGATGAGACCACCCCAATATCTAAGGAAATAAATGTCTAGGCTCTCCAACAATTTATTTGTAATCTACCAGTATACACAGCATACCAGGGTCGGGAATTTCTGATACCAGTAACCATGCCTTAATTACTCATATCCATATGTTCAGAGCCTAGAACATTGCCTTTCAAATAGCTGGTAATTAGTGCATTCATTAATTTAGTTCAGCAAATATTTATTGAGTATCCACAACATGCCTCCTGCAGTGTTAGTTGTGAGAAATACACTACTTAACAAAATAGATTTGGTTTTGCCCTAGAGCTTGGTGGGCCAAGCAATATTAAACAAAAAAAAAAACCCCTATATACCAATACACAATTATAAATTGTAATATTCACTCTGAAAGAAAAGTACAGGGTTCTATGAACGCTGTGAAAAATATATGAATAAACAAATGAATGAATAAAAGAAAACACTATATTTTAGACTATGATATCTGTTCACTAGAAAGGTGTACTTTATAGGGGAAGAAAGAGAACACTGTGGGCTCTTGCAGGATGGATTAGGAATCTTAACAAACAATCTGACCCCGTGTGCATCTCCTATGACCTGTCCTAAGACCTTATCAGTTTCCATGGTCCTATCTCATGGATGACGCATTCTGAACTTACGTACAGGCAACCAAAAATCCTGGGGTATTTTTGTCCTTGTTTGTTTGATGTGCTGCCACAGATCCAAGGCTCTCTTCTTGCACTCTTTATCACCTCGAGGAGAGGCTATCCTGACCACCCCATCTGGAATTCGGATCGAGGTGGGCAACTTTCTTGTTTTCTCCATTAGCTTCTCACTAGATTTGGTCCATCCAGTTGACCTGCCCACATCCTCTGGTGCCCAGTCCTGATGTGGAAATGCATGTTCCCCTTTGCATCAGTGGGTGTGGCTGCCACAACGGGAGGTCCATGCTCAAGTTGTTAAAAAGAGTGCTGAGTGAAATTTTTTTGGAGGGGCGGGGGGGGCTTGTGTGAAAATCACCTTTGCAATGCACATAAGCAACATAACAATGTCCATATCCTTTGGATTTTTAATTACACTTCTGAGAATCTATTCTAGCAAATAATACCCAATAAGAAAACACTTTTATGCAAAAAAAATTTTACTCCATTATTTATAACAGTGAAAGTCAGGTGAATCCTAATGTCTTATAAGGTTCAGGATTAATCTTAGGTGACTGTAACAAAAAAAAGTTTTCTTATAAACTAAGAATTCTTAAGAACAGGCTTGTAATAGCACTTTACTTTTTAAAGTGTGTCAAAAACTCAGCTTCTCATATGGCTCAGACCCATTAAATGCTAATAAATATTATTGTTAATGAAGAGACAATGAAAATAGTTTAGAAACAGGTGATTAAGAATATGAAATAATTAGCTATTTTAAAAAATACTTGTTTGTGTGGTATTGATAAGAGATCTCTCTCCTCAGGCAAACAGCCCTTTAAAATGAGTCTTTCTTCTTTTGATTGGCAGACTGTTATCTAAACTAGTTGAAGGAATATGCCTTGAATTAAAATTAAATAAAGCAACAACATTATAAATTAGCAGCTTAAAGTTCTGCCCATGAATACTTGAGGTCTACTGTGTGCAAGCCATGGTTCCAGGGGCTGGGAAAATGGCAGCAAACAGGACAGATAAAGGTCCCTGCTTCGTGAAGCTAATAATTTGGGGGAAGAGTCCAGGTAATACTCAAGCCAACAAGCAGAATCAATAGCATGTCAGGTGACAACAAAGGCAATGGGAAAAAATTAAGTGGGGAAGAGGGATAGGGCATCCAGCTCAGGGATGGAAGCAGGAAGGAAGCAAGGAGGGATGAGCTTCCAAATCAGGTCATCAGGGTGGTCTCCCTGGAAAAGAGGCATCTGAGCAGAGACCTGATGGAAGTGGGAGAGTGAGCCAGGCAGTTGGCTGGGCCACCAGCATTCCAGGCAGCAATTCGTTTTTAGCAATACAATTTTAAAGGATGGGTGGGTTACTTTTGTGCAGGCAGCCAGGCTCTGCATTCCTTGTCACTTTCAATTAACCATGAGTATACCCAACCAGCTCATCAAAGAGAGACTCCTGTGTCTCTCCTGTCTGGCAGCCAGAGACAGATCCCCTAGTTGGTGCCAATGCTGCCACACCGGACCCTCCCCTGGAAGCAGAGAAGGCAGCCCCACCTCTTCTTGGGTCCTCTGCCAGAGTGGTGAGAGTTGTAACCTTTCCTTCCCTGTATGAAGCAGCCCCAGTCCCTCCCCACTGAGTCTAAAAGGGTGTTAAGGTTCACTTTCATTGTCTCTGTACCTGGCCAAGTCTGGATTCTCCATGTGAGGGGTCACTCATTCAGAAGCAAAATCGCCCATTCTCAGCACCACTTCTAGAACTAAGAATGTAAACTTTAACCAGATTTAAAGAGTATTAGAACTTTATTGTTCATGTTAAGTCCTCAAAGCTGTCAGATTTAGAGTGAGGGTGTTAACAGAGAAGTATATCTAAATATGTGTTAATCACTACATACATATTTTTAAAGTTACAATGGCATTTGTCATTTCTGATCATCTATTCATGTCCCAACTGATGACGTGCTGACTGTCTACCACGCCTGCTGGCTGCAGAAGTAATCTAAGGTCCAGTGACAAGGAGGACACTGTATGCTGTGCATGGGCAAGACTATGTCTGTTTTTCTCACCCTCGCGTCCCCAGTGCCGACCTCAAGGCATGGCACGTAGGAGACAATCAATGCTGATGGGTAAATGAATGACTCCAAAGATGACAGCTTTGGTACTGAGAGAGAACACTTTCCTGCCAAAGTGGAAGGAGAAAAGCACAGAGACCACCATGTCTGAAGCAGGAGAGGCAAGATGGAGGCCTGAGCACCCCCTAACGTCTGAGATGATGGGAACCCAAGTGGAGTGCGTTTTCAAGGCACAAGGTAGGGTGGGAACAGGGAGAGATGAAGTGACAGAAAACCACTTGGCACAGTGTTTGCCCCCTTCCCCTCCCACAGATGTTAGGTTACTTTGAACTTCTTGGAGACTCAGTTTCATCACCTGGAAAACTGGGATAACCATGCTAGCCTCACAAGATTGCTGTAAGAGTCAAGTAGGAAAAAGTATATAAAGCCCCGGCACAGAAACTTCCACCATAAAAGGTCATAGTACACCATCATTTTCTCACTTAACATACGCACATTGAGAGGCAGTGCACACCGTGGTTGGAAGCAGGGACCTGGACTGCCTAGGTTTGAATCCCAGCTTTATCACTTAGAGCTGGATGATCTTAGGGAAGTTACTTAATTCCCCTGTGCCACAATTTCCTCATTTGTGAAAAGCAGGACAATAATGCTTAAATCAATTAATAAATGTAAACCACTTAGAACTATGTCTGGCACACAAGCATTATTATGGTTTGCTAGGCATTTTTCATATTTGTCTCCCACTTTGGTCCCTCTAGGGCTGGTGGAAGCAATGAGAGGGTAGACAGGAGCAGACAGATATGTTGGCATGGTGATGGAGGAGCTCATGTTGGATGGGCTGGATCTTTGTCTCCTTTCAGCACTGCTTCTCAAATTCTAGTGTTCATTGGTCTCACCCTGAGGGTTAAAACACAGATTGTGGGGGCCCTACCCTCAGAGCTTCTGGTTCAGTATGTCTGGGTGAGGCTTGAGATTTTGCATTTCTAACAAGTTCTCAGATGCTGCTGATGCTGCTGGTCCACAGACCACACTCTGAGAACCACTGAGATATAATGAGAAAAGATGTCAGAAGTGCCAAGAGAAGAAAAAAGGAGGTATGTATAAAAAGATAGAAGTTCTGAAACAATTCCAAATAGAACTGAATTATGGACACTGGTAGAAAGAATAATTCAGTCATTTATTCATTCAACAAACACTCACTGCCCACTGTGAGCAGGGCCCAACATTTAACTGAGCAGAAACAACAGTGAGTTGGAGAGGACTACCAACCTATAGAATTAAAACAGAACAGCATTAAAGAAAGAGAAGCCATGTCCCCACAGGCCTAACTCGACATCATATCCTCATCTGGCCTAACTCTGTTCCCACAACTACCTTGTGCCTTGAAAACGCACTCCACTTGGGTTCCCATCATCTCAGATGTTAGAGGGTGCTCAGGCCTCCATCTTGCCTCTCCTGCTTCAGACATGGTGGTCTCTGTGCTTGTCTCCTTCCACTTTAGCAGAAAAGTGTTCTCTCCCATTTTTTAAAAACTTTGGTAGAATATATGTAACATAAAATTTACCATTTTAACTATTTTTAAGTGCATAGCTCAGTGGCATTAGGTACATTCCTATTGTTGTGCAGCCATAACCACCATCCAGAATTTTTTTCATCTTCTCAAACTGAAACTCTTTACCTGTTTGTCAATAATTCCCTAGTCCCTCCACTCCTGCATACCCTGACAACTGTCATTCTATTTTCTGTCTCTATGAATTTGACTATTCTAGCTACCTTATATAAGTGAATCATACTATTTGTCCTTTTTTGGCTGGCTTCTTTCACTTATCATAATGTCTTCAAGGTTCATCCATGTTATAGCATGTGTCAGAATTTCCTTCCTTTTTAGGAATGAGTAATATTCCACTGTTTGTATAAACCACATTTTGTTTACACATGCATCCATCACTGGACTATTTTGGCTATGGTGAATAATGCAGCAATGAACGTGGGTGCACAAATACCTGTTCAAGTCCCTGCTTCTAACTCTTTTGGGTACATACCTCAAAGCATCATTTTGAAGCAGATAAATTGTGTTTGGGTGAAAATTAAGATCACACTCCCCCAAGCTGCCCCCAACCTTTTTTTTCTTAGAACTTTATCCCTCCTGTAACTCAGGTACCCAGATCTCTCAGCTGCCCTAATCGGATAAATCATCCATACCTCCAGGTAAATTAGCACAACAACCAGGGAGATATATTTTAATGCTCTATGGGCTAAATGCATGCACGGATCTTCCTGTCCCTGTAATGGAAAACGTACTAATGCACTGTTGAAACACACCTCTGCCTGGAGCTCACTCAATCCCCTAAGGAAGAGTTTCTAGAATCAGACATGTGATAGAGGAACCTGACCTTACTGTTTATGAACCATTTAGGCAAATGATTTAATCTCTCTCATTTCAATTTCCTGTTCTATGAAATAGAAATAAAAGTTCCTATCTACTTCGTTGTTTTGAGAAACTAAGATAAAGCAAGCTAATTAAATTAAGATAAACCATGATAAGGGAAAGCACTTAACCTAGTGCCTGGCTTACAGTAAGTGCCAACAACAGAAAAATACTGGCTGTCGTTAGTATTATTATGGGGTGACTCCTTCAGATTTGTGCCAAGAAAGTTCCCACCATCTAGGTCCATAGAAGGACACTACAATGAGCATTCGTATTAGCAGGCTTGCTAGGCCAGAAGCCCAGAATCCTAAAAAATGGATACTTTTTTTTAAATCACAGGATTCAAAATTGCAACCTGGCCACAAGAGATTAGAAAATATCTTTGGATGGGGAAGATACTGCTGGGCAGGGTCCTCTGTGAAGCCTGCAAAGTATATCAGAGTCCCCAGCAGCCAACTATGGGTTTAAGTAATCTTCCTCGGAGCTTTTCTTTTTCTTCTGAGTTTGCAAATGCCAGATAGAAATGGGCTGCAGAACAATGGAAATTTGAGATGAGTAATGGTTACTGAAAATTTGGCCAGGCTCCCTCCTAGGATCACCCCAGTCCTTCTGGGATGTGTTCTGACAACTTGCCGGCCTCCTTTTAAACCTCTGAAAAGGGATGATGGTCCCGCCACTTCCCTTGGAAGAATATTCGACGGTGAAATATGACTCACTGTCAGAGCCCTTGCCTTTGAGATTGCCTTTCTTCTCCTGACCCACTTTCCTCGTGCTGTGCTCTTTTGTACAAAGTCAGATGAAGCCTCCCCCCGAGGAGATTGCTCTGCAAGGACTGACATTTAAAGACCATTACCACCTCTTAAACTCAGTCCTGTTCATTTAGCCAAGCAAAGCATATTTAATTCTTTTAATCTTCCCCTATAAATCAATCCCTTCGTTCCCTTAATAGTCCTTCTCCTGTGCTTTGAACACCCTCCAGTCTGGCCATCCTAAGCTCTTGCTCAGTTTATAGGTGAGAATTGCCAGTCAATCACAAAACGGCTCTACAGGGAAAGTAGCTAGGCCTAGCCCGGGTTCCAAGTGCTCTCTCAACGTGCTGGACTGTGCTGCCTAAAGGCACTGCGAGCCCTGCCTGGTGGCCAACTCCCTAAGGTATGTTTGAGGCATTCGCTGCATACTCCATTATGGGTCTTTCAAGTAGACCTGGCCCACCCGGTCAATGGTCAAGTCAAGGGAACTGCACAAGAAGCCACCTCAGACACTTGCACTTCTCATTTTACTCAGTCTTCTCTGTTTGTACACATGTCACTTGGCTTCAACCTACCAGGGCAATAAGGGCCACTGGATAAGCACAGAAAGGCTCTTACCTGAAAGGTCCCAGCATGGTCTTCTTCCTTATCACCCTCTCTGTTTTCTTTGAGGGCAATTAATATGAATCCTCTGAAGTAGGAGGGAGGAGCAGCCGAAAGTGTCACTGTGGAAAGAGAAAGAAAGCAGATTATAAACAAGAATCAACTGCCTTTTATTTGCCAAGTGGATAGATGTAAATTCTCCATCAGCATCTCAGACTTGTGGGTTAGCGGGGCAGCGGATGGTGAGAAAGAATTGTCCAGTTAAGTGGTGAACTCTTACTCTCTCCATCAAGCTCCCTCTTACATTTCAGAACCTGCTAAATGCCTGGACCGCTATCTCAGGAATTCTTGAACTAAACAAGACTGTGGTGAGTTCTCTCCCAGTAAACCATGGTTTGATAAAGATAGTCCCTGCCAAGCAACTCAAATCTTGACAGTTATCTAATGATACACTTCCCATCAGATCTGCCCAAGGGAAATCTAGCAGCTTACAGCACAAACTGGCAGACTGCTGTGTGTTCTCCAAAACACATTTCCTTTCTCTCATAGGCACTCACTCAGCTGAACCACATTGCTAACCTCCCTTGCAGTTAGGTGGAGAACATGCGCAGACAAGATGCATGCCACTGCCAACCTGGCCCGTACAAACTTTCCACATGATCCTCCTCTCTTCTTTCCTGCCTCTGCCTGCCAAATGCAGGAGATCTAGTAGATTAGTCTGGTGTCCCAGGAGAAGGAGCCACAAGATGGAAGGAACCTGGGCTTCTGAAAAACCACAATCACTCACTGACCAGAGACTATAATATAGTACTGGAAATGAACTTATATTGTGATGTTTTGTTATAGTAGCTGGGGTTATGCGTTCATGTTATGCTTGTTCCTCTCACATTTACCCAGACAACTGTTTTCATTGCAATCTAGATCAAGTGCCTTCTCGGCAATGACAGTCACTCTTCTCTGTGTATCCCCAATCTCCTGGAATGAAAATCTTTCATTGTAAATTTGCACTGAATTGAAAGTCTCTTTTTACCTGTCTTCTCCACTGGACTGTCAGTTAATGCTGGAGAAGGACTGGATTTTAATTATCTTTGTATCCCTAGCACAGAGCCTGGCATCTAATAGACACTCCATTCAAGTTCCTTGAAATTGACATAAATCAAGGTTTAAACTACTTCACTGCATGATCAAAGTGCTAAAATTCTGGTCCTTACATGGAATTATAGACTACTAGAACCTCAAGCTATCCCAGTTATCCTCCATTCCAGCCTTCCAACTTCACAGATAGGAAACAAAGATACAGAAAGGTCAACAGACACTCCCAAGGTAGTAAAACTACCCAGAGGCAGGCTTAGGGTCAAACCCTCTGTCAAGTTTAATGCTCCCCCCATGGTTGCACATTCTGAGTATATTCGTCAGAGTATGCATATCCCACAAGCATTGGTTATATTTAAAAATGTTTGAAATGGTGTGGTTCCATAGTGTAGCAGTTGGCACATATGCATCACACAGATTGCCCTGGGTTTGTGCCCCACTGGAGCCACGGTGTGGTAATGTTTATAGGGGATTTCCAGTCCAGATGGTCATGTAGGTAAATGTGGTACAGGAGTCCTCCCACAACCACTTAAAAAATACAACTAAATTACAGAACAGCCATCAGCCAAAACTGCCTGAAATCTAGCCTAATGGAAGTCTTACAACTAGGGATTTAAAGAAAAAGTAATATGGAGACTATCTCGGCTGTGGAGGTCCCCCCTGAGGAGGGAGGTGTCCCAGTCCCACACCAGGCCCCCATGGCCCAGGGTTTCCAGTGCCAGGAAGAGAATTTCCCATAACTTCTGGCTGTAAAAAACAGTGGGGATTGAGGTAGAGGGAGACAGAGGGTTTCTGGAGTCCCAGGCAATTCCTCTTAAATGGCCCATGCATGGAATTACTTGGATTCACTCCCTCTGAGCTCCAGTGCTGGGGCAGCATTCTGAAAGAAACCAGAGTGAATTGGGTAGGAACTGAATTGTCCAGCATCAGGAAGTGAGCTGAGGGTTGGCTTTCTGACAGACAAAAATGCTGGCAGAAGCCATTTTTTCTTTCCTGTGACCCACTACATTCACACAGAGCCGTAGGTGGGCCCCATATCTGAGTCTCCATCAACCTGGCTAACAAACACTATTTGCGCAGCCCTGGTGATTCCCTGAGACCCCACCCTACCCAACTTGTGGGCCCACCCAAGCTGTTTCCAGTGGCTTATTGCTACAAATGGCCTGACCTGGCTAATGCTTCAGACTTTCCTAACATCTTTCAGACAAGCAGCACCTGTGAAGGAAATAGACATGCAAGTCTAGGATGTACAGAGTTCCAAACAAGATAAACCCAAAGGGGTCTATAGCAAGACACTTCATAATGAAAATGCAAACAGTTAAAGACAAAGACAGAATCTTAAAAGCAGCAAGAGAAAAGCAGTTAGTTACCTACAAGCGAGCTCTCATAAGACTATCAGCTGATTTCTCAACAGAAACTTTGCAGGCCAGAAGAGACTGGCAAAAAATATTCAAACTTATAAAAAAGCAAGGGCCTAGAATCAAGATCACTGTATCCAACAAAGCTATCATTTAGAATCAAAGGACATATAAAGATTTTCCCAGACAAGAAGAAGTTAAAGGAACCAGTATTACATGAAATGTTAACGTTTCTTCTTTAAGAAGAACACGAAGAAAAAAAGGTAAAAAGTATGAACAATAAAATGGCAATAAATACATATTTATCAACAATTGAGTCTAAACAACAAAATAAATGAACAAGTAGAACAGAAACAGACTTGTAGATACAGAGAATAGTGTGACAGTTTTCAGAAGAGATGGGGTTTAGGGGATGGGTGAGAAAGGATTTATCAGAATGATCACTTAGTAAGTTATATGATGTCTAAACACTGGGATGTACACCTGAAACTAATATAATATTGTATGTCAACTCTAACTGAAAAATAAAAAAGTGGTTTAAAATTTTTAAAATTAATTCATTTAACATACTATTTATGCAATTCTGATAAGCAATCCTCTGTTGAGGAGGGGCATTTAGTCTCTGAATTCCTCAAACTAGTTTCAGCCCTTTAAATGAAGCACCCTAAAACTCAAAAAACTAAAACCACCATCTTGGATAATGTAGCAGTGGTCCATGAGCCACCAGTACTTTTCAGAGTAGAACTTTGAGACACAAAAATTGCAAATCTCATGCTATGATTGGTCAGTTCATCCCATAAAAGTAAAGGAGCATTCTTATTGGCTATTGATGTTTATAAAAGGTCAGATAGAAAGGAAGGAAGGAAGCATGGTGGGGGTGGGGGCAGCACTATAAAGTACAGTAAGAAAATCATGGTGCTCAGCAGGGGCAAGCAAAAAATGGTTATGATATCAGAAGAAAGAACTGATATCTCTGAGGGACAGACAGACAGCTCCAAAGCAGTCTGAGGCTATCTAGGGTGGAGTGGGGTGCCTTTTAAGGCCACAATTCTGGAGGAAGGGAAGCAGACAATAGAGGTGCTCTGCTCAGATCCCCTCACATTCATTTTTAAAGTGACCCTGAAGCTGATATGTCTTTGTTTCTAGCAGTCAGCACCTGTGGACCTCATGTCACTGGAGGCTGCTCTGCCTAATATGAAAGTCCCAGCTGCCTACACCAGGGGAGGACAACTATGACGGACACCTGCCACTTCAAAATGGTTTGTCAGGATCAAACTGAAACTCTTCTTAGGGACCTCCCACAGGGTCACAGCCTGTCAGTGCCTTTGCCCTTGTCTATTTTGTTTCTCTGCTCCCTTCCTGGGTTTCCCTGGGATCACTTCCTAATAAGTCACTTGCACCCAAATTCTCACCTGAGGGCTTATGTTATGGGTTAAGTTGTGTCCTCCAGAAATATACTTTGGAATCCTAACCCCTGTGTCTGGAACTATGACCTTACTTGGAAACAGTGTCTTTGCAGCTATAATTAGTTAATGTGAGATCATACTGGATTGGAGTGGGCTCTAAATCCTATATGACTGGTGTCCTTAGAAGAAGCTACACAGAGACACACAGGGAGAATGCCAGGTTACGACAGAAGCAGAGATCAGAGTGATGCACCTACAAGCCAAGGAACAGCAAAGACTGTCACCAGAATAAGGACAGCCATGGAAGAAATGCTCCCTCCAAGCCCCCAGAAGGAACCAATTCTGCTGACACATTGGTTTCAGACTTTAGCCTCTAGAACTGTGAGAGAATACACGTCTGTTGTTTTAAGCCTCTGGTTTGTGGTAGTATGTGTGGCAACCCCAGGAAATGAATACAGTCTGCTCTGGGGAGCCCAACCTCAGACAGATAGGCAATCCCTGCTGCACAGCCACTGGCTTCAACATAAAGCTCAAACTCCGTAGACTACAAGGCCCTCAGCCTCTGCCTCTCCAGCCTCATCAACCACATTCCCATTTCCCACCACACTACATACCAGTCCTGGGACTCACTCACTGGCAGTTTCCTGGAAAGCTTATCACTTCACCCTGCAGCATTTTTCTCCATAGGCTACTCATGTCTGCGATGTTCTACTTCCTCCACTCCTAACAAACTCCTTCAAAATTCAGCTTTTCACCTTTTGTGTGATGTGTCCTCTGATTTCACTATCAAGACCTGTGTGCTCTTTTGTCTTGGACCCTGTTAAGATTAAAAATAAATACCTCTATGATGGGCATAATAATAGCACTTACTTCATAGTATTATATCAATTCACTTATGCTTCACTCTTGTAAAGTCCTTAAAAGTCATCTTGGCAAATAATAGGCATGTAATAAATATTAGCTCTTATTATTATTAGTGATGAGACTATCACATCAATTATATTTTGTGTATAAGGGTTTGTTTACCCGATGGTAAGGGCTTCAAGGGCAAGAACCACTTCTGAGCTCAGCATAGTGATTAGCACAGAGTTGATGTGCAATTAAATGTACTTAATGGGATGGTAGGCTCAGTATTATGAAGATGTCAGATATTCTCAAATTGATTTATAAATTTAGTGCAATCTAAATTAAAATCTCAGCATGTGTTTATGATATTGATAAGCCAATTCTAAAATGTATATGGAAATGCAAAGGGCTGAGAATATCTCAGGTGATCAAGGAAGAAGGACGAAGTTGGAGGGCTCCTGCCACTGGGTATCAGGACCTACACATCTACAGTGATGCAATCAGGTACGAAAGCAAGGAAGAAAAATAGGCCAACTGAACAATGTGGGGTCCAGGAAGGTTTCACAAAGATATGGAAACTTGATGTATGATAAGAGATGTACTTCAGAACAGTGGGAGAAAGACAGGACTTTCAATAAATGGTACTAGGAAAACTGGATAACCATATAGAAAATGGCAAATCTTGGTCTTTATGTCACATCACACACAAAATAAATTTCACACAGATTGTAGAGCTAAATGTGAAAAGTAAAACAACAAAGTTTGTAGAAGATAGCATAGGATAAAATGTGAAAGACCTAAAAAATTTTTAAACTGGACATTAAAAAGAACTGATAATAAAGGAGAAGATATATAAAAGGGATGATATTAACATTTTTCTCATCAAACAACGCCATTTGGAAAAAGCAAGTCACAGCATGGAAGAAGATATTTTCAATCTATATAACCAACAATTAACTTTTATCTAGAATATATAGAGAACTCTTTAAGATCAATAAAAAAAAAAACCATGAACAACTTAATGGAGAAAAATGGGCAAACATATGAGCTACCATTTCACAAAAGAAGGTACCCAAAGCCAATAAACATGAAAAGGCACTCAACCTCATTAGTCCACAGGGAAATAAAGATTAAAACCACAATAAAATACTACTGCTTGACCACCAGATTGATTAAATTTAAAATGATCAACAATATCAAACATTGTTAACTGGAATTCTCACAGTGCTGATAAATGAAAAATGAATGATTTTCACTGGAAAACTCTTCAGCAGTATTTACTGAAGCTGAACATGTAGATACTAACAGCCCCGCATTGCTACTCTTAAGTCAACAGAAATGCATACATACATGGAACCATAGTACATGTATAAGAATGTTCATAGTAATGTTATATGGAACAGCACCTGCTGGAAACACTCAAATGTCCATCAGCTGTAGAATAGATATATATGTATATTGTGACATATTGTGTCACAGAACTGAATGCTTTATAGTAATGAAAATAAACAAATTGCTGCTACATACAACATGGTTAAGTTTCACAAACATAATCTTGAGTGGAAGAAGATAGACACAAAAGAATACAAATGGTATGATTACATTTATATATATATATATATTTATATATTTATATATGTATATATTTATATAAAGTTCAAAAAACAGGTAAAGTAACCTACAATGAGGTCTGGACAGTGGTTATATCTGTGGGAAGGGGGAGTGAGTACTGGTTTGAAGGGACACAGGGATGCTTCTGGAATGGTAGTCATGTTTGTTGTTGTTGTTGTTGTTGTTGTTGTTGTTTAAGAGAGAGGGGAAAAGATGAGGAAAGAGAGAGAGAGAAACAATGATGTCTTGGCTGCCTTCAATTTGTGCCCTGACCAGGGAATGAACCTACAACCCAGGCATATGCCCTGACTGGGAATTGAACCTGTGAACTTTTGCTTTGTGGGATGATACCCAACCAACCAAGTCACACTGGTCAGGGCTCAAGTTCCATTTCTTGATCTGGATGCCAATTGTGTGAGTGTATTCAACATGTTAAAATTCACTAAGCTGCATGATTAGTGAACATTTCTGTATGTAACATCTTGATTAAACATTTTCGATAAATGTTCATCTTTTTGTACATCTGTGTAGTGCCCTTAAAGGACTAACCATAAACTCAGCTTTCCAGAATGCTGCATTCCTGTAGGTTCTAGAAAACTATGGTTTGACTTTACGTTCTTGACTACAACCCACAAGATGGAGCCTCTGGATGCTGAACTCATGTGGTATTTCAGTCTGTAATTATCACTGGCGATGATGGTATCACACAGTATACCTAATTTGAAGGAAGAGAGGAGACCCTATCTCTCCAAAGGACCGCATTACATGACTCTCTCCTGAAAGGAACAAATGTGCAGTGTGTTTTGAGTCCCAGTAATGACGAAAGACGACTGCTTGGCAATAAATAATAGAATTTTCTCTCTAATGACTTCTTCCAAGTGCCTCCCAAGAGAGGCCATTAAGGGACCTAAGAAATTCAAGAAAATGCTTACAAAGGATTTTTAAAAAGAAAGAAATAAAGAAGGGTCTATTTGAAGCCATCCTGTGAGCACATACAGGAAACTGGTTAAGAGCAAAGATTTGGGATTAGAATCTTAGAGCTAACACTTATTAATTACATGACCCCTGGCAAGTTACTTAACTTCTCTATTTCTTCATTTTTAAAAAGAAGTTAATGATATCACCTTTTTCATAAGAATGTAGAAAGGATTAAATAAGTATTTAACATAATACCTGGCACATATAAAGCATGCAAGAATTGTAAAGGATGATGATAGTGGTGGTGGTGGTGGTGGTGATAGTGATGGTGATTTGGGGAGTAATGAAAATGATGATGAAAACTGATGATTATGATAATGAAGATAATGATGCCCAGTAGGCTGATCAACCAACAATGAGTTTCAAAGAGCTGGTCCTCAGGCACAATGACTGAATCTCCAAAGAAACACTCCAATAGTTGCTAATAAAGGACCACTAAATGGGTTGCAAGGGATATCATTTTGGGGGATAACTTTTGCCGGGCCAGGTTATGGAGGGACTTCAGTAAGTCCTTGTATTGAACCGAGTCTTCTTGGGGCTCATCACACCCAAGATAGAGTGCTGTGTGAGGTCCTCTCAGCCTCTCCACATCTACACAACATACCCGCTGTCAATACCCCTTTCCTTTTCCCAATTTTAATAAAATATTTATTTGTGAATTATTAAATGCCAGTCCCCCTAATAACTTGTAAATTCTATGAGGGCAGAGACCAAGTGTCTTGAACTGCACTGTATCTTTTTAGCTTTTAGCATAGCTCTTAACACAAAGAAAGTCCTCAATAAGTGCTTGTTGAATGAATGAACGAATGACAGAGTTCTTTAGTGCAGAGTTTGCTATTCCTGCTCTGGTTCCTCTTCCAAAGTTCTTATGGGTTTTATGGGTTACTGTGTGTACTGTCTCAACCTCCCTTATCCTTTTGTTTATCGAGCACTTGTCCATGCCAGTCCAGGGGTACACCCCTAGAGACACAGAAAGAAATGGCATGGCTTCTGTCCTCTTGAAGCACACAGTCTACGAGATGGGAGAAAAAGACACATCAGCAGATAGTTTTTACAACATGTGATGGGTGTTACAGAGGTATGAACAAAAATGGTCTGGGATCCCAGAGGAGGGAACATGTGAGTCTACTGGGGGAGTTAGAGGAGGCTTCGAGGAAGAGATGGCATTTGAACAGCACAGCAAGGTGAATGAGGAGTAGGAGTCTGTCCAGGGGACAAGATGAGCAACAGCATCCCAGGTAGAGAGAAAGGCATGGTAGGCCAGTCTAGGCCTTGGAAACCAGAACTATTTCCTAAATTCAGTATTTCCTAAGTTGCACACTGGAATAGAGGCTAATAAGAAGCTGGGTGGGAGAGGAAGGAACACAGAGGGTAAATAGTTAAAGACTCCTTCAAAACTTTGTTAAGAAGTGTGAACACCACCTTGGAGGCAATGAGGAGGCACTGATGAATTTGAGCTGGAGAATGTTATATTCAGATTTACGTTTTAGGAATATCAGGCTGAAAGTTACATAATTATTGGACTACAGCCCTGCCCTAAAAAGCAGCTCAGTGGCAAGGGTCTTTCTTACCTTGTTTACATGTGAACTGATAATTCAAACTAGAGCCTAGCCTCAAATCTCCAATCAAGGTCAAGTTCTCCTCACCTTTTGGTAAACTTGCCATGAAAAAACTTCAGTTCTACCTAATTCCCAAATAGCTTTCTGGGTCCTTCAAATGTTTGTGTGTCAACCAATTCACATAAACTCTGGTGAACTGTTTCCCAATTCATTCCCAATTCCCAATTCCTATACCCATTAGCCTTATTGAATTTTGTCCAGTGCCATCACCTGCCCCACTCTGCCTCTGGGCTTCAGACCCCAGTCCCAATCTCAACAATGAGGACCTGAACCAGATCCCAGCTCCATCACGCAGCCAGCCCCTGCCACCCACCTGCTATAAGCCCACACTTCAGCTACAAGGAACTCAGCTTCTGCCTTAACTTGTAACATGACATTGTATAGACTACTGGAGCATTAGATAAGCCACTGTGGTCCACTCCTTACCCTGCACAACTTCCAGAGCTCTGAGGAGCTGCAACTGGCATGTTTCACTTAGAAATTGGTACAATAATTCAGCCCACCCCATCAGGATCAGGCAGAAAAAGATCCTGATGATGGGTTGACAGATAGGAAGACAGAGCTAAAAGTCCAAGAGTGAGCAAGTGTGTATGTATAGTAGGATTGAATAATGCTGTTTCCCTGGATGAACTTCTTCAGTAATTGCTCCCAGAATTCCAAGGCAGGGAACATCTCCCATTCTAAATTAAAGATCAAGCATGTTTAAAATTGAAAAGCTGTCTTTCTACAATGGACGTAGCTAGCAGTCCTGCATTCAAATTCCCATTTACTGTGTGCAGTAACCTTAGGCAAGTTGCATGACCTCTCATTGTCTCAGTTTTCAATCACCTATAAAATGGCAGTAGCAGGACTTATGTCATGTTGTTATTATGACAGTTAGTGAATTAATATTTTAATATTAAGTACATATAAATGCTTGCTACATTAATAAAATATATTACTAATAAATAAATAAATTCATTAATTAACATAACTTTTTTTAAAGATTTTATTTATTTATTTTTAGAGAGGGAATGGAGGGAGAGAGAGAGAGAAACACCAATGTGCGGGTGCTGGGGGTCATGGCCTGCAACCCAGGCATGTACCCTGACTGGGAATCAAACCTGCGACACTTTGGTTCACAGCCCGCGCTCAATCCACTGAGCTACGCCAGTCAGGGCTTATATAAAAGACTCTTACAATGCAACAATTAAAAGATAAATAACCCAATTTAAAAATGGGGAAAAGATATGAGTAGACATCTCTCTGAAGATGATATACAAATGTCCAACAAGTACAATATTTTTCAGTAGGGAAATGCAAATAAAAACCACAATGAGATCCACTTCATACAAAGTAGGATAGCTGAAATAAAAAAATCAGGTGATAAGCATTGGTGATAATTTCATTCCTGTGTGTATACCTAAGTGACATGAAACATGACCACACAAAAAATATACAAATATTCATAGTTAGTAAAAGAGCCTAAAGGTGGAAACAGTTTAAAGTTCCAAATGATGATGGATAAATAAAATGTGATAGACTCATACAATGGAATAAAAAGGAATGAAGTACTGATACATGCTACAACACAGTTGAATCTTGCAACATATTATGTAAGTGAAAGGAACCAATCATAAAGAACTGCACGTTGTATATTTCCATTTATATGAAATGTCTACAACAGACAGATCTATAGAGACAGAGAAGTTAGTAGTTGCCTAGGACCAGTGCAGTAGGAAAGAGACTTCAAATGAATACCAGGTTTCTTTTTGCAATTATAAAAATGTTCTAAAATTGGATGGTGGTAATGGTTATATAACTGTGATTATAATCCAAAATCATAGAATTGCATATTTTAAATGGGTAGGTTGTAATAAAGCTGCTTTAAAAGTACCTATAGATGTATAGCAATGGTAATTTCTTATACTTCAGTTCAACAGACATTTCCTGTAAACAGTCTTGTAAAGTGTACCTGGCAAGGGGATGAGTGTCTGCCCCAGAAATCTGAAACAATATATGATTGTAATAATATCTGCTGTAACCAATATAGCAAAAAGAATGGTATACAAACAGATGTACAGAAGAGAGGTGGGTTGGTTTTAGCTGGGGCTATGAGAGGCATCAGGAAGAAGGTGCTATTACTCTAAGGATGGACATGCTTTTAGTAAACCAGTGGTAGGTTGGGCATAGGGTATTGTTTTTTTTTAATATATTTTATTGATTATGCTATTACAGTTGTCCCATTTCCCCCCTTCACTCCCCTCCACCCTGTACCCCCTCTCCCACCCACATTCCCCCCCGTTTAGTTCATGTCCATGTGTCATACTTGTGAGTTCTTTAGCTTCTACATTTTCCGTACTATTCTTGCCCTCCCCCTATCTATTTTCAACCTACATTCTATGCTACTTATTCTCTATACCTTTTCCCCCTCTCTCCTCCTCCCACCCCCTTGTTGCTAACCCTCCATGTGACCTTCATTTCTGTGGTTCTGTTCCTGTTCTAATTGTTTGCTTAGTTTCTTTTGGTTTTGCTTTAGGTGTGGTTGTTAATAATTGTGAGTTTGCTGTTCTTTTACTATATATGTTTTTTCTTTATCTTCTTTCCTTAGATAAGTCCCTTTAGCATTTCATAAAGTAAGGGCTTGGTGATGATGAACTCCTTTAACTTGACCTTATCTGAGAAGCACTTTATCTGCCCTTCCATTCTAAATGAGAGCTTTGCTGTATAGAGCAACCTGGGATATAGGTCCTTGCCTTTCATGACTTGGAATACTTCTTTCCAGCCCCTTCTTGCCTGCAAGGTCTCTTTTGAGAAATCAGCTGACAGCCTGGTGGGAACTCCTTTGTAGGTGACTGTCCCCTTATCTCTTGCTGCTTCTAGGATTCTCTCCTTCGTTTTTACCTTGGCTGATGTAATTATGATGTGCCTTGGTGTGTTTCTTCTTGGGTCCAACTTCTTTGGGGCTCTCTGAGCTTCCTGGATTTCTTGGAAGACTATTTCCTTTGCCAGATTGGGGAAGTTCTCCTTTATTATTTGTTCAAATACATGCTCAGTTTGTTGCTTTTCCCCTTCCCCTTCTGGTACCCGTATAATTCGGATGTTGGAATGTTTAAAGATGTCCTGGATGCTCTTAAGCTTCTCCTCGTTTTTTTGAATTCTTATTTCATCATGCTTTCCTGCTTGGTTGATTCTATCTCCCTTCTGGTCCACTGTATTGTTTTGAGACCCAGTTTCCTTCCCTTCACTATTGGCTCTCCTCCGTGTATCTTCCTGCATCTCTTTTATGGTAACCTGCATCTTTTCATCTAATTTGTGCCCAAAATCAACCAATTCCGTGAGCTTTCTGATCACCAGTGTTTTGAACTGTGCATCTGATAGATTGGCTATTTCTTGGTCGCTCAAAAGGATGAGTCCTGGGGGACTGATCTGTTCTGTTGGAAACATGTCTCTCCTTTTTCTTTTTTTTTTTTTTTCCAGTCTGGTCGCTCTTGTTACGGTGGGGGGCAGAGCCTTAGGTGTTCACTGGGGCTGGGCACCCCAGTCGCTAGATTGTGACATTATATGTGGGGGCAGTGGCGGGAGCGGGGACGGGAGTGAACAATGGTGGTAGTTCCGTTCTCCTGGGATATCAGTCCCTTCTCTGGGATCCTGGGCTTCGAGCTCTGCCCTGGTCCACAGTCGCCACCTCACTGGGTCCACCAGCCACAGCTTGTGTACTCAGGGACCACCGCTGCATTCTTGCGTGCCCCAGATGGCTTTCGAGCCGATTTCACGCCAAGTTTTCCCCGACCTCCGAGTGCCGCTGACCGAGCTCGCCCGGCTCATCCTCTTCTACCAGTCTGCATGAACGGGTCTACTTCAACTTCTTGGCTGTCCGACTTCCATTCAGATAAATCCTCTATCAGTTCTGGGTGTTATTCTAGCTGTAAATTGTCATTGTTCTAATCTTGGTTGTGCGAGGAGGTACGGTGCATCCACCTATTCCTCCATCTTGCCGGAAGTATAACATTAAAAATAAGTCAGGATACTCACATCCTTGCCATCCATCCCTCTTTCTATCCACAATTGTTCATCTCTCCCCAAGCTATCCCATGAGGAGGTAGCACATGGGAGAAAGAATGAACTTATACTGAACTGTTGTAATGCATTTCATAGTCATTATCTTCTTTAATCCTTATGACAAATTTATGAGATGATAATGATGATCCCTATCTTATACAGGAGACTGACTTATTTTTAATATATTTTATTAATTAAGCAAACATTGTAGCTGAGAATATGGATGAGGGCAGGAAGCTCTAAAGGACATATTCTTCTAGGACCTCACTTCTTCCCCTACTGTGACCATGTGATCTTCAAGGATACCAATCACAGTCCCTCTCCTCTCCTTAAGATATAAAGTCACTAAAATGAGTGACCCAGAAGTAGCCTATCTCTCTCTACCCCATTCCCCTGGGTATATGACCCAAGCCGGACCAATCAAAACACTTCCCTGGGATTTTTCAGTTTGCAGTTAAAGGGAAAGGGATTTTTTTTTCATATATAAAACTAGCTGAAAGATTTTTCAGTGAAGGTCATTGGCAGCTATCTTTCCTGTTATTTACAGAAAGTTTATCTCAGTAAGTAAAGCAAGAGTAACACACAGAAATCCAGATGGACACAAAGGATGAAAGGAGCAAGACAGAGTAGGTAGAAGGGAAGGATTGAAAGGGAAGAGGAAAGCGGGTAGGGGGAGAGAGAGAAAACATTTGAGTCCTAGATCCATATACACATGAAGCCAAATCCACCCCTGGACTTTCTAAATATGGGACTCAATAAATTCTCTTTTTTGCTTTAGTTTGACTTTATCTCTGTCACTTGCAGTGGAAAAAGTTGTGACTAATTTTGAAGCAAAGAAAGAAGATAATTCTGCTTAGACTATAAAATTCATTAGCAGGCTAAAGAAACAGTTTTCATGACTAAGCTGAGGTGGCTGACCAGGAGGGTGGCAGTTGGCATTTAAATGTCATTGAGATGTCAGCAGATCAGTTGACTTCAAAACTACTTAACTAGATGTCACCTTTAGGGAAAGACTGTTAATGGATGTCAGAGGGCTCCTGTCCACATTCTAATCAACTTCTCTAATGATTACTTCTTTATTAAAATTGTGGATAATCCAAAATTAGATAATGTGGATTAGTCATTCAGTGACAGAATCCAGATTCATGAATGGTTGATAGCTACAGGGGTGGACCCAAACATACTGGAATAAATATAGTGGGGAATTATGTCAAGTTTTATGCATGAGGAGGGCAGCAGGTCTCCCAGCAAATCACAGGAATTTTGGCTGGCTACAGGCTTGGTGTGATCCCAGAGTACAGCTGCCAAAATAGCAAACACAAGACCTGGCAAGCTTAATACAAACACAGTGTCCAGGACAAGCGAGATAATCATTCGGCTTTGTTCCATCCTGATCAGGGCACACCTGGAGTACGAAGTGCAAGGAAACAAGAAACAGCATCCTATAAAGAATGGTTAAAGAAATGGGGCATTTGAGTCAGAAGGCATAGTAGCTATTTCTCCACCAACATCTCAAGGGCTAATAATATATGGCCACGGGGAAAACTTACATGCTTGACTCCCAAGGACAGAACCTCAGCTATGAGTGAAACTTGCATGAGAGGAAAATGCTGGCAGCAGAGAAGTACAACTGAATCAGCCCTAGCTCAGGCTGTACAAGGTTGTGAGTGGTCACCTAAAGGAAGCTCAGGTTCTTCTCTCCTCACCCCTCCACTGCCAAGGCAAGGGACACTGCCATTGTGCTGGCTCTGAGGACATTTCACTGGTCACTGTACTGTGTCCACAGCAACAGGAAAGGGCAGTGAGGTGACCAGGTGTTAGAGTACGTGGGGCATTGGAGTCTGGAGGCGGAGGCTGGGAGAGGTGGCATGCTCATAGAAAAGTGACTACCTTTTGCCCTTCTTCTCTTTGTGCCTTGTCATCTCATTTGAAAATGAAAAAATATAAAGCATATGCATTCCTGGAATTCAGCCTTTTGTTGGGGTGGGACCAGTAAAGCTATGTATTTTTTAAAAAATTTCCTAGATTCAATGCAATTCCTATTAAAATACCAATGATGTATTTCACATATTTAGAACAAATATTTCAAAAATTTATATGGAACCAAAAATGACCCCAAATAGCTTCAGCATTCTTGAGAAAAAAGAACAAAGTAGGAGGGATCACAATACATGATCACAAACTATATTACAAGGTCACTGTAATCAAAACAGTCTGGTACTGGCATAAAAACAGACACATAGATCAGTGGAACAGAATAGAGAGCCCAGAAATAAGCCCAGGTCTCTCTGGTCAATTAATATTTGAAAAAGGGGGCAGTAGCATAAAATGGAGTGAAAATACCCTCTTCAATAAATGGTGTTGGGTGATCTGGACAGGTACATGCACAAAAAAGAAACGACTAACAAATTACATGAGAATAATCTCAAGATAGATAATAGACTTAAATATAAGCTGACACCATAAAAGTCCTAGAAGAAAACATAGGCAGTAAAATTTCAGATACCCCACGTGGCAATATTTTCACCAATATATCTTCTAGAGCAAGTGAAATAAAGGGACAAATAAACAAATGGGAATACACCAAACTAAAAAGCTTCTGCCTGGTTAAAGAGAACATCAGTAAAATGAAAAGAGAACCAACTATATGGGAAAACACATTTGCCAATGATACCTCAGACAAGGGTTTGATCTCCAAAATATAAAAGCACTCACATGACTCTGCTGCAGGAAAACAAACAATCCAATTAAAAAATGGGCAAAGGCTGAACAGACACTTCTCCAAGGAAGACATACAGAGGGCCCATAGACATATGAAAGGATGCTCAACATCACTAGTCATCAGAGAGATGCAAATTAAAACTACAATGAAGTACCACTTCACACCAGTCAGAATGGCCATCATAAACAAATCAACAAATAACAAGTGTTGGAGAGGATGTGGAGAAATGGGAACCTTAGTGCACTGTTGGTGGGAATGCAGACTGGTGCAGCCACTGTAAAAAACAGTATGGAATTTCCTCAAAAAATGAAAAGTGGAACTGCATTTTGATCCAGTGATTCCAGGGTTGGGATCATACCCTAAGAATCCTGAAACGCCAATTCAGAAGAACCTGTGCACCTCAATGTTCATAGCAGCATTATTTACAATAACCAAGTGCTGGAAACAGCCTAAGTGCCCATCAGTAAATGAGTGGATCAAGAAACTGTGGTACATTTACACAATGGAATACTATGCAGCAGAAAAAAAGAAGGAACTCCTACCTTTTGCAACAAAACAAAATCACAGGCATGGAAATAAAGAACAAACTGACAGTGACCAGAGGAGGGGGTAGGGAAAGAAAGGGGATAAGAAGAGAAGGATCTAGTCAATGAACATATATAAATGACCCTTGGATGTGGACAACAGGAATTGACTAGGGAAGCAGGGGTGGGGGTGGCAGGGACAGCAGAGAACAATAGGGGGAAAATTGGGACAACTGTAATAGAACAACAATAAAAAAAAAACTTTCCAAGTGATTCTGATGCATAGCTAGGTTTGGGAACAGTGCAAATGACCCTACAAAGCACTGATTTCAGGGAAAGTCACTTTATTAACTGGTTTCCAGGTTCGATGGATCAACAGTCTCCTCTGCCCTATTCTCCATGTAATCAGAGTCAGTGCCTGAAGCTGGCAGCCCTTTTCCTTTGCTCTTTTGCCTTCTGTCCTCTGCTCTTCACCTCTGAACCATCAATGATCCAGCTTTCACCAATGGCAATATGAAAGACACAGTTCTTGATCTATTTCATAAAGCTTATACTCTAGCTTGAGGAGGCAGATATTAAGATCATTTTCAGAGAATGGTTAAGGGCTATGAAGAAAATAAAGTCAAGCAAAATAATGTGAAACACAAATTGGTGGTCAGAGGAGTCTCTTTAAAGAGATAACATCAGAGCTGAAACTTAAAAGATAAGAAGTGAGCCATACAAAGAGCAACCTAGACATGGATAAGAACACGTACAAAGGCCCTGGGGTGGTAATAAACCTGGTGCAGTTAGAAAATTCAAAGAGCAGTACTGCTGTTTTGAGTACAAGGAGAAGTAAGAAAGGGAGGAGGAGAAAATAAAGAAGAAGGAAATGGAGGAGAAAAGGAAGAAGGAAGAAAGAGGAAGAACATCAGAAGAGCTTCCTTTGGCACCTAGAATTAACATTTAGTTTTTATGGCCTGCTTCTGCATCTGCCCACCTTCCCACACTCCTATTCCCCACATGTAGTGGTTTGTGCTTGGAATCCTTCCCCACCCTTCCCCTCTCTAGCACAGTCCATGAGACATGCTTGGAAATATCTGAACCACAACTGTAAATTGGATTTAAGTTCTTTCCCATGGATTTTCAGTGCCTCATCAAATCAACAGATGTGAGTAGGCTCCTGTTTAAGTTTCCCTGAAATTCTCATAGCAGTTATGATTATTCTGTGAAAGTTAGAAGCTTTGTCTATGCAGAGCTTGCAAAGAACTTTTGGTGGTGTCACGTAACCCCTGACCCTTCCTGTCTTAACCTCAACTCCAGAGCAGCAAAGACACCTGGTAAAAATTTCATACTAGCAAGAGCTGGCCAGCTGCATGGAATGCTTTATGTGACACAGTGAGTTCCCTGGTACACATATACTCAAATACAACTACACACTGTTAGAAACAAAAGAGAGGAAATAAAACTTCAGATAATTTGGGCAACTTGCTACTTCATTATGTGCTTGACTGAGCATGAGTTCCCTTACTCCATCATATAGTATTTCAGATTTGTCATATCAGTGTTTAAGGACAAGAGAACCAATTATTTCATCTGGTATTAAGGAAACATCAATCTCTTCCAATGCTGAAGAGAAAACCAGAAGTGCTGGACTTACTGAAAAATGTGTTTGTTTCTATTTCCCACTAACAAAACTATCTGGAGGAGTATATAAATAAGGCTAGATTGACTGTAGTATCCATGTTATATTTAATGTACAATTCCAAAGGATTTTTAAGGAATAATTTTGACTTATGTGACTATGGTTTTCCATAGTGTTTTTTGAATATAACCCTCAAATAAGATGAGACTCAACTGTACTCAAATTATTTCTCTTGTCAACATTCTGAATGTATCTCCAGTGTTTTCCTCTTTCTTTCCTTTTTAGTTTCTTTTCCCTTCTTCTTCTCTCTGTCTTGCACACACACACAAACATGTGTGTATTTACTTGCCTTATCCAATTATACCTTTACCCCTTTCTTTCCTTGCAGCTTCTTTTTTTATTGAGGGAGAAGGTAAGACAGAACAGGCAACTCAAACATATTGGCCCCTTTCTGTCTTTTCAGCATGCAATCTATCAACACACACACACACTCTCTCTCTCTCTTGCTCTCTCTCTCTCTCTCTCTCCCCTCCCTACTGATTCAGTCAGCAGTTATGTCAACTTCACATGCTGTTGAGAAGATCCATGTAGATGACCTATCACTGCAAGAACATCAAATACTGTGTTTTTACATAATGGTGCATTTGACAGAGACATCTAATTGACCCCCCAATTCCATTTTCACCTTGGTCCTTTTGAAAAAATAGATTCTTCCTCCAAGTTTTAGCTGAGCATGTGGCTGTCCAGCTAAGTGCTAGGTTTCCCAGGCTCCCTTGAGGCTAGATGTGGCCATGTGACTAATTCTTATCAATGGAGTGTGTTTGAAAGTGCTGGGTGCAATTTCTGGGTCACATCATTAAAAGAAAGCTGCTTGTCCTCTATTTCCTTTTTCCACTTGCATGTCGAGTGGAACTCAGACATGGTAAATGAGCTGGCTTGTAACTATGCCGACAAGAACATCCTAAAACAGTGCTGTCCAATAGGAATAAGCCCAAGCCAGGTGAAATTAATTTTCTTTGTTAATAGGCATCCAGTAGGAATAAATGTAAAACAAATAAAATTAATTTAAACAACACATTTTATTTAACCTAATATGTGTAACTATCACTTCAACGTATAATCAATATAAAATTATTAATGAGAAGTTTTCATCTTTCTTCACACTAATTATTCAACAGTGTGCATTTTATACTTACGGCATATCTCAGTTTGGATTAGCCATGTTTCAGGTACTGTGACTCATGGCTACCTATTGGACAGAAGAGTGCTAGACGATGGTGAAGGAACAACAACATAACTGTGTATGAAGACATACTCAAGTTTTAAATCTTGAAAAATTACAATTTGATATGCTTTCATTTTTTGTATGTTTTCATTTTTTCACACTTCATGAAACTAAAAGCAATAAACAGTCTCCACAACCATTAAGTGTTTAGATACACAGCCTGTCCAGAAAGTACCAAGCCATGTAATATGAATAATAGAGACATTTATTGAAGAAGATATAAGAAAACTTTGTACATAGGACAATGTTTCCTCTGTCCCCTTCAAAGTAGGCACCTTGGGTCCTCACACAGTTCTTGCAATCATCATCAGCTGCCTCATCATATTTTCCTGAATCTCATCAACAGTCTGAAATCACTTCTCTTTCAAAGGTGATTTCAGTTTTGCAAAAAGCCAGAAGTTGCAGGGCACCAAATCTGGGCTATAGAGGGGCTGAGTCACCTTGGTGATTTGATGTTTCACTAAAAATCTCTGCACAAGACGTGATGCATAAGCAAGTGTGTTGTTGTGATGAAGCTGCCGATCATAACCAGTTGCCCATAGCTGTGGCCTTCTGAATCATCTGAATAGTTTCTGTGGAGGAATGTTCAAGCTTAATACAAAAACTGATGCAGGTATCATTGCTCTACTTTCTCAGTCATTTTGAATGTAAGGGCCACACAGTACACATGCTCAGTCAGTCTTGTCTACTGCCCCCACTACTGGTACAGCGAAGTTGTCATTGTTCACACATGCACATTTCAGTCTACTCTCCTTGGCTGCCAGGTGACATCAATGTTCCACAAACTGTTCTCATATTAACAGCAGTTAGACTTTTTCCAGACAGACCTCATACATGCATCTTTTAATTTTTATTATCAATTTGAACTAAATATTTATTAAAAGGGGAAAATGTTTAAAAATAAATTTAAATAACAAAAAAGAGGGAAATGAAAATGAAAATAATAATTTGCAAAGATATCTGGATGTTCATGTTCATTGTAGCATTATTTACAACTACCAAGCTGTGAAAAAAACCTAAGTGTCCATTAATGAATAATGTATAAAGAAGATGCAGTACATGTGTGCAATGGAACATTACTCAGCCATAAAAAAGAACAGAATCTTGCCACCTATGACAACATGAATGGATATTGAGGGCATTATGCTAAGTAAAATAAGTCAGACAGAGAAAGACAATACTGTATAATCTCACATATGTGGAATCTTAAAAAACAAAGCAACAAATTCAAGCTTACACATACGGAGAACAGATTGGTGGGTGCCAGAAGAAAATAGAGGGGGGATGATAAAATGATCAAAAGGCACAAACTTCCAATTATAAAATAAATAAATCCTGAGGATGTGATGTGTAGCATGGTGGCTGTAATTAATTACACTGTATTGCATATTTGAAAGTTGCTAAGAGAGTAAATCTTAAAAGTCCTCATCAAGAGAAAAAAGTTTGTAGCTCTGTATGGTAACAAATGGTAACTAGACTTACTGTGTTGATCATTTTGTAGTGTATACAAATATTAAATCTTACATTGTACACTAGTATAAAGTTATTTGTAGACATACCTCAAACATTATTTTTTTTATTGTTCAAGTACAGTTGTCTCCATTTTCCCCACACCATTCCCCCAGCCCCACCCATCCCCACCTCCTGCCCTTGATCCTATCCCCCTTTGGCTCTTTCCATGTGTCCCTTATACATGTTTCTTGATGACCCTTCCCCTTTTTTCCGTTATCCCCTCCTTCCTCCCCTCTGATACTGTCAATTTGTTCTTTATTTCAATCAATTGTTCTATTTTGCTTGCCTGTTTGTTTTGTTGATTAGGCTCCACTTATAGGTGAGATCATACGGTATTTGTCTTTCACCATCTGGCTTATTTCACCTAGCGTAATGCTGTCCAGATCCATCTATGCTATCACAAAGGGTAGGAGCTCCTTCTTTCTTTCTGTGTAGTATTCATTATGTAAATGTACCATAGTGTTTTCACCCACTCATTCACTGATGGGCACTTAGGTTGCTTCCAACATGCTATTATAAATTGTGCTGCTATGAACATTGGGGTGCATAGGTTCTTTTGAATTGGTGTTTCAGGATTCTTAGGGTATAAGCCCAACAGTGGAGTTGCTGGGTCAAAAGGCAGATCCATTTTTAGTTTTCTGAGGAAACTCCATACTGTTTTCCACAGTGACTGCACCAGTCTGCATTCCCACCAACAGCATACTAAGGTTCCCCTTTCTCCACATACTCTCCAACACTTGTTTGTTGATTTGTTTATGATAGCCATTCTGACTGGTATGAAGTGGTATTTCATTTTAGTTTTAATTTGCACTCTTTGATGGCTAGTGATGTTGAGCATCCTTTTATATGTCTCTGGGCTCTCTGTATGTCCTTTTTGGAGAAGTGTCTGTTCGGGTCCTTTGCCCATTTTTTTAATTGGGTTGTTTTCCTGGAGCAGAGTCATGTGAGTTCTTTATATATTTTGGAGATCAAACCCTTGTTTGAGGTATCATTGGCAAATATGTTTTCTCATATGGCTGGTTCCCTTTTCATTTTGATGATGTTTTATATAGCCATGCAGGAGCTTTTTATTTTGATGAAACCCCATTTGTTTATTTGTTCCTTTATGTACCTTGCTCTAGGGGACATATTGGTTAAAATACTGCTGCATGGAATATCTGAGATTTTCCTGCTTATGTTCTCCTCTAGGACTTTTATGGTGTCACAACTTACATTTAAATTTTTTATCCATCTTGAGTTTTTGTGTGTGTATGGTGTAAGTTGGTAGTTGGGTTTCTTTTTTCTTTTCTTTTTTTTTTTGCTTGTAGCTGTCCAGTCAAACATTATTTTTAAAAAAGAGGGTAATCGTGCAAGAAAAGAGGAGAGGTAGGAGGAGTGACTTACAATTAATTACAATATCATCAGCAATACCTAAAATAAAAACACTAGATAAGAGTTTATTTAAAAGGCCCCATCCAGCTTAAATTTCTCAGATTACACCTATGTACTTTTCAAACATATGATTTTACTGGCATGATTATATAACATCTGCATGTAAAAACAAAGTGATAGTCGAATTAGTTTCTTTTTTCCTATCCAATTTGTTTCTGTTTCCCCGCCAACAAAACAAATTGGCTAAAAATTGACAAGATTCTTCATGTTTCCAAATTAATCCTCTGGTTTATGGGGAAATGCAAAACTGTGGTCTATAAAAAGAAAAAAAAAAGCAAATGTAAATACGGACTCAACACTTCATACTTTGTGTCCTAAGATATGTCAGTTATTATCTTGATTTGTTGCTTCTGTTGTCCTTCAGTGAAGACGCCATCCAGAAGGCAGAGGGTAGCTGAGTGATTTATTCTACTCCTAATTCATTCCATTGAGTCTGCATGGAAGACCGGTTAAGAGCATAGATTTAGGAGTAAGATATCCCTGAATTTTTATCTTGATTCCACTGATTATTAGCTGTGTGACCACGGCAAGTTACTAACCTCCCTAAAACTTAATGTTCTCATATGCAAATAGGAATAATAAACCACCTCAAAGTACTACAAGGAATAAGGTGTGAGATGAGTAGGAAGCACTTAACATAATGTCTCATCCAGTGCTCACTGCCAAGTATTTTTCTATTTCTAAAATAATCATCTCATAACATGTATTTATTTTAGCACCTACTGTGTGGCAATTTCTTTTGACATGGATTATTTCTAATTCTCACAGCAACACTGGGGGTGGGGTGCAGGAAAGCACTCTCATTTACAGTTGGAGAAACTGTGGGTCAGAGAGGTGAAGTGGCCTGTTTCAGGTGGCAGAGTAATTATGTGACTGAGCAGGAGTTGAAACAGACTCAGCCAATATCAAAGCCTGTGCTTTCTACCAGGCTGAGGTGGGACACTCTGGGACATACATTCCTATGGTAGTGTGTGCCCCAGAGTGGGACAAACAAAGGGAAGGCAAAGCAGCTTTGGAGGTCTCCAAACCTCCTGGTTTAGAATAAATCCCCCAATTATGCTTGAAGTTGGAGAAGCTTTTCAAATCTCAACTGGACATTCTTTTCCCTTCAAGTTCCTTGAAATTTCCCTTTAAAGAGCATCTAGGAAAAGCCACTCTCATTAGCCAGGCTCTGGCTTTATTTTCCTAATAAACAGACCTCTAGTCAGACAAAAGAGCCTCCTTTATTTTCAATCAATTCTTGAACATTTCAGCTGATTCTCTTCTATTTGGCTTGAAATTGTGATCTGGGAATGGCTGGTCCTGCAAATTGTCCTCCCATAAGGAATGCCCCTTGAGGACCCTCAACTTGTTATTTTTAATCACTGTAATCTCCTTTTCAAAGGAGGGCATGGTCAGAAACAGAGCAGGCCTTTCAGAGCTTTCTAAAGCATAATTATTGCAGAGGGACAAGGATGGGGGAGGAGAAGGGAGAGTAGAGAGAAGTGGTGGGAGAGAGAAGGAAGTCAATATAGTACTAACAGCTTGGAAAAGGCTGAATAGTAATCTCAGTGGGATCCTGGCTATTGAGAAGAAACCCCATGTTTCAATGTGTGTGTGTGTGTGTGTGTGTGTGTGTGTGTGTGTGTATATATATATATATATATATATATATATATATATATATATATTTTTTATTCCAGGCTAGAATGCCTAAAGGGCATACTGGGGTGGGGAGCATGGAGAGCAGAAGCTATTTGGAGATGAACTAGAATACTAGGGACAAAGATTTGAGGAAGGAAAACAAGCCAGGGATTGATTCCAAGAATTGTGAGGAGCACTAATTCAGGAAAAAGTTAAAAAAAAAAGCAAATAGAACACTAGCAGAATTTTAATTTCCACAGCTCTAAGTCAGTACTCCAAGCAGAATACTTTTCACACAAGTATTCTAAGAAAGTATAAGCCAACAGAAAAATGTCAAACTAGGTCAGCACCCCCTTCTTCCCAACTTGGAGTGGTGGAATCAGGTTTGCTAATCACACAAGGCCGCAGTATGGTTCCTGCAAGGTCTCTCAAGATCTCTTAGCCAGCAGAAAGGAGAAAGGATGATTGCCTACCTAGTGGTTTGAGTGGGGGCTTCACAGTCCAAAAGGCTAACATTTTAGGTTGGAATTACTGTAAGGTGAAAGTCTAGTGCTCCCCTAGCTCCAGCTCCCACATCCAGGCCACCCACACCTAAGCAGCCATGGAGTCTCTCTGTCCCTGTGAATTCCTGATGTATCCCTCCCAGTGCCGGCCCGCTGCTGCCAGTGCTCAGCCAAGCTGGGAGGATGCGAGCGAGAGGCGAGAGCCTGCCAGCGTGGGAAGAGATGCTGGGTAGGACACTGGGCCTGGGCCCCAAACTTGTCTAAACTACCTAAAATATTCCTCCCATGCTTAAATTAGGAACAATCATGTTAGGCAAGACTCCTAACATGAAAAAATCAGTCATTTATTCAGTTAATTCTTGAGGACCCTGAAAACCACCATTCACTGGTCAATTGGACAGGTGAAGTACTGAGAAAGCCTTTTAAACACACACACACACACACACACACACACACGCACCCCAAATTTGACCAAGTACATCCCTCCATTATTAAACTAATAAAGGCTGCATATACGACTCAAACGAACACGCATTAAAGACCTTGGGGACTCTCTACTTTGTAAACTCAGTTACTCCTGACAACCACCCAGAGGGAGGATAAACAGCTACTATTTTCACCCTGGAAAATGGACTCGGAGAAAGTAAGGATTTGCACAAGGTCATACAGCTACGAAACTCAAGTCGATCTGACTCCAGAGCCACATCTTGCCCCGTGGAGCTGGAGCAGTTTCCCAAGAGAACACAGATCCTACGTTTGGGGGAGGGCTAAAGAGGCCAGTGCAGTTATGCCCTCTTCCCTCTGGTCTACTGAGCAGAGGCTGTCTCCCAGCTTGGCAGAGATGCTGTGGCCACACGTCGGTTCGGCTACTTCAGCCGCCCGCCCACTTCGCCAGCTCCTTCCTGCGCTGAGTCGCCAGTCCTCCGCCGAACGCCTTTCCCTTCCCGCCGACCCGCGCGCCCAAGCGCTGAGCGCCTCCCGGTGCCGAGGGCGCCTGCAAGCAGGCTCCCGGTCGCCCAGGTGGAGAAAGTCGGGGGCAAGAGCCGGGGAAACAGCAGAAGCGTTCTGAAAAGGGTGGCCCGTGGTTTTTGTCGCCTGTGTGGGCCGGGCGCCCGCTGACACTGCCCCAAACTTTCTCCACTGTTGCTCCCACAGCTTCCACCTGTGATGCTCTAGGAACCGGGAAGGCAGGGTGGGAGGATGGCGGCTGCGAACCCATTTGCCCCACCAGATGCCCCAACATCCCACTTTTCCCTGCTCGGTACCATAGTTGACTTATGGAGGAGCGGGCGGGAGCGCGGAGATACGCGCTGTGTCACTCCTCGCCCGCGGGGCCACAGGTGGAGCTGGGCAGGCTTCCTTGCCTGCCTCTGGTCCTGTCTCCCAGCTGGAGAAGGCAGCTGCTGCATGGGGGAGAAAAAGACGTCTGGGGAGATGGCCGGGCTCAGGAGACAGGAGGTGGGCCATGGGGATGGAGTCCGGGGTCGTCAGGTCTGTGCCGGTCGCGCTGCCAGTCCTGCCCGGAAAGCGCTCACCTGCTTGGACATCCCCTCCCCGCGCTCCCGAAAACCCGCTCGCATCTAGGGAGCTTAGGCGCCACATCCCTGGGGCACGGAGCCTCCGGGTTTCCGGAGCCAAGGCCACCCGGCCTCCAGGGAGCAGGCCTCAGGAATTCGGGCTTCCCTTTCCGTCTTCATCGTCTTCATCGGGTTCCCCTTTCCTCTCCGAGACTACCCAGAGATTTTTGAAGGCCCGTTCCAGTTCCGCCGGGAGCCTATTCTAGGAAATCCAGGGTCTCTTCCCTTGCCTGGGGCAGAAAGAATATTACTGGGAGTTCTTTCCAGAGACCCTTCCGAAAAGCTTCAGGCTCTTTCCCCCTTCTTCCCCGTGCCCAGTTAAGGGGGGAAGCTTAAAGTCCCTTTTCCTAAAGGGATCTGTCGGGGAAGCTGGAGTGACCGTCCCGCCGGGGTCAGTCAGAGACAAGCTGATATGTTCTCCTTCAGGAATGGGAGGGGGGGAAGCTGGAGTTCACCACCTTGACTGGGACCCATCTGGGAGAAGCCAGGGTCCTCTCCCCTCCAGAGACGGATCTGGAGAGAGGCGGGTCTCCACTGTTCTCCGGCAGTCGGCGGGCTCCCTCCCAGGCAGGTCCGTGACGCGCCGCTTTGCTTTAGCACACACCCGGAACCGCGAGTCGGAGGTGGGGGCTGCTAACCTGGCTGCGGGCCCCGCGACGGCCCCAGAGCTGGCTTGGGAACTGGCTCGCAGCTAGGAGGGCTGAGGGCAGCCAGGGCATTAGGGACCTTGCCCGGCTGCGCCGGCACGGTGCGCCCGTACGCTGTGCGCCCTCCTCCCGCACCGCGCGTCCAGCGCCCCCCGGGGGCCGGGTCCCGCGACCCCCACGCCACGCCGGGCCACTTACCGCGGTAGCTGTTTCCGGGCTTGTAGAAGTCCGGGTCTCCCTCCACTCGGAGGCTGAACTCGGTGTAGCCCTCGCGCCGCGTGCCTTGAGCCCGCAGGATGCGGCTGCAGTAGCCCTCTGACTTGGGCACTTTGTCCAGGGTCTCGTCGGAGAAGGCCAGCGCCGCGGCCAGGGGCAGCGCCAGGGCCAGCAGAGCTGGACTCCTGCTCAGCCTCAGGGTCGCCGGGGACAGCCTCATCCTCGCGGGCTCCCAACTTTGTGCCGCTGCTGCCGGCCCTCTCAGCACGCGACTCCTGCCCGAAGGGGTCCCCGCGGAAGCGAGACCTGCCGGAGCCCGGGCAGGCGGGAAGCGGGAGCTGAGAGCGGGGAGACGGTGCCTGCCTCGGTTTGGCGGCTGTGCTGCGCTGAGCTGAGCCGAGCGAGTGAGCGGCGCGAGGAAGGGAGGGCGGTGGCGAAGGAAGAGGGAGGGCTGGTTTTGCCCAGATCCCCGAGCGCAGCGCTGTTTTGTTTCCGAGCTGGCGATTAGCGGACCGGCGGTGTTTATTTTGCGACGCTGATTTCCAGGGTCTGGCGAGGAAGTCACAGGACACAAGGACACTGTGGACTCTGTCCCACCACCAAGGAGGCGGCTCCCCCAAACCCACTATACTCCGGATTGTGCGGAAGAGGGTACTGGAAGGAGGGAATGACAGAACTAACTTTTGTTGCACACCTACTCTGTGCCTGGCTGCATGCTGGGCGGTTTACTTACGGTGTCTGCTCACCTTCACACTTCCTGCACACAATGAACATGGCATTACTTTCACGCATTGTACAGACGCGCAAACTGAGGCCTCAGCCAAGTTGTAAAGGCGGGGTCGGATGCCATGACTATCTCTTGTTCTTTCCAAGGCGGCTGTTGCAACAAGTCAGACTGGAGGATGAGAAATGGACAGAATAACTGGGCCCTGCAGGCAGAGTGCCTATGGCCTGTCATACTTTTGGAGATTCCTGCAGTATTTTCTTTAAAGTCAGAAGAAAGAAAATTAGGTCCTGTAAAAGGTTTCACTATGTAATATCAATATACTTGTATTTATACCTATACAAGTATAGGGTATTTTACTACTGTTTTATGAAGAAAGGAATTCACAAAGACAAAAGTGCCTAATGTCCACAAAAGTCCTCATGTAGCCTTGGAAAGGAGTTTTGAAAGATTCAGAGAAAAGCCTGTGTTTTCTTGGCTTAGATTTTAGTTCAGGTTCTCCGGCCCCAGTGACAGATGCTGGGAGAGGAGCTGAGCCTGAGGCATCACTAGGCAGGGCCTCAGGCATCAACTTCCAGGCCACCCAGGAGAAAGGCCAGGTGAAGAAACTTCTCCCAGTGTTTCCCTGGGGACAGACCTGGATCAAACCTCAATTCTGCCACTCACCCACTTTGAGTCTTGGGAGAGTTATTTAACCTTTCCAAGCTTCAGTGTCATGCTCTGGAGAAGGTGTTGGTGTGTGCCTGTGGGCCAACACACTCCTCCTCTAGGGAGTGCTAGAATGAAATGGAATGACTCATATAAAACACTTGGGCTGGTCTCCAGTGACCATGCCCCCCATCCCTTCAATTGGTGAGTCTTGGCTGACCCTGAGAACCATAGCAATGTAGACCAGGCCTAAGAGGCCTTGGGCCTCTGCTTCCCCAGCTGCTCTCAGAAGCTTTGATTACCCAGCTCCCCCTCCCCCTTCCCCTGGGCAGTCAACAACGCACATCAAGAGCCTACATTTAAAAAGCCATCTCCTTTGCTTTCCAGGTCAGGTTTTTCTCTTTGACATCACTAACAAAACAGCCCGGAGGAGCCATCTGCACTGCAGGTCTCCATTCCTCTTCACCAGCCCACTTACTCCTCAGTTCTTGTGCTGGGACTCCCGCTGCCACTATTAACTGGACTTTTAACTCAGAGGTCCCCCAAGAGTAGCCTCTTGATGAAGCCAGTTACTGTATGCTCTATTCTCAACCCTGACCTGCCTTGACCCTCAACAGCACCAGATCCAGCTGGCCAGCCTTCCTTTACAAAAGTGACACTCAGATTCACATCTGTGTCCTGACTGAATTGTCTCCAGTGTCACTGTACTGGCTCAGAGTTCATGCTAGATTCCATGGTGCACAATCCCAGTCATCCAGCAAGCCTGTGCTGAGTGCAGATTTGGGGCCAAGTCTGGGCTGAGCAGTTGGCACCAGAGAGAACAAAAATTCATTCATTTATTCATTCATGTTGAAGGGCCTCCATGTGCTCAGCTCTGGGACACAAGACATATATTGCTTTTGTGGATCTTACAGTCCTGTGGGGAAGGCCAATTTAAATACAGTTACATGAATCTTTTCAAATTATAATTGTTATATATGCTACAAACAAAGTGGTTTGTTAGAATATATCCAATTTTTATCTCAGAGGACAAGAAACTGCAGAGACACACAAAATGTGTCTCCCATTTCACAAAGCTCAAAGCTTACTGTATGTCTAGTAGCCCAAATGCATGCTCTTGAATGTCTTTTCATCTAAGTCAGCACATTCAAATCTAATGTGCAGGTGGGGGGTGGTGTGGAGCTTTCTGGGTTGTAATAGTTAATTTTTCGTGGAACACTGACAGAAAAACCATGTGAGGAAGCAGGCCTATTTTCCCTTCCCCTTCCTGTTTTCCAGACTAGGAATGTATAAAATTACCTGTCAAGATGCCACAGCCAATAAGTGGAAAAGAACCAGCATTCAAGTCAGGCCTCCCCAATAACAAAATGGGGTTCTTCCCACTATACCATGGTGACCCCATCATTAGGGCAATGAGAGCCGGCTCTAAGCAGCCCATCACACTTCAATCCCACTCCCTAAGCTAGATTTCCCTTACCCGGCTCTGCTGTCCCATCAGACCTCAGCTCTCTCTCCACACATCTATCTAGGCCATCACCAAGTCATTAGTTTCCCCTCCCAACTACCTCTTGAATCCACTTCTCTCCATCTCCTCTGCCACCACACCAGTCTGAGTTGTCATCATCTCTCAGCCTCCTAATTGGACTGCCAGCATCTACTCTTACTCCCCTCCGATCTGTCTTCTGCACTGAAGCCCAAATGATCCTTTTTAACATGCAGACTGGAATGGCAATCCCAAGGTTAAAATCCTTTTTCAGTGGCTTTTCAGGGTGCTCAGAACAAAGACAGAATCTTTAATGTGGCTTCCAAGGCCCTGCTGGACGGCCTCTTGGGCCATGCGCCCTTTCTCTCTTGGGTCCCCGCCACCATGGCTGAGGTTCTCTCTGACTGGAATCCAACACTCTTTAGTCTCTTCCACCTCCACCTTCCCCCAGCCAATTCCTCTGCATCCTTTAGATCTCAGTGCAAAATTGGTCCCTCAGAGAAGTCCTTCTCGATTTCCTAGGACAGATCCTGCCCCTCTTTATATGCACTCTTGGAACTTGATACCTTTTCTCTTAATGTTCTCAAGATGTATAATTACTTATTCATTTATGTGTTTGATTTTTACATTTTGCATTTGTTTAGTGTCTGTCTCCATCACTTAGATTCTAAGCCCTGTACGGGCAGGGACTGTCTCTGGAGCTCGCCACTGTATTCTCCATGCATGTCACAGTGCCTGGCTCCATAAACACTTGTTCTGTGAATAAAATGTCTTTAACACTCTCCTAGTGCCCTGTTAGTCAACCTAATTTCTTCAAGTGACCTCAAGACCCTCCACGATCTGGTCGTAGATCCCAGACTGAGCTCCTGGTGCCACCCACCTGGGTTACCTTGTCGAAACTTCAGGCTTGACTTGGCACATTTTCTAATAGCTTCCCCATCACCTAGGATGCCCTTCCTCCTCCTGCCTGGTTAAATTCTCTTCTCCATGGAATGAGGTCCCTTATTCTCTCCTCTGGACTTCAGTAGAATCTATGAGGAGGAAGTTTATTTTGACTATTGTGTTCCGATGAATTGTCATGAATTATTGTGCCTGGTATCACCTCCTAGCAATGAATCTAGTTTATTTTCAGTTTAATTTCCTGTTCAGATGTTTTGTTCTGTTGTAAAATACACTGGACTTCAAGAAATCTCTTCCCAGTTTTCTAGCCTAAGGCAGAGCTGGTGTTAGTTGCTAGGATGTTGCTAGGGAAAATCATTTAACCAGGGCATATAATTAACTTTATCAGTGTGTATGCGTAAGTCATAGAAGAGAAGAGCTGGGGGCTTCCCTTCTGCTAGAAAAAAAAAGATCCATTTGATTGGGAAAAGTTCAGATCAGCCTCCTTCTCGCACCTTCTCTTTAACGGAGAAGGAAAGAAAAAGGAGTTTCTGGATTAGTGTCTTTCTGAGTATGGCTATTGAAACATAAGCATCAGATGTTTGCCTCAAATGCAGATTCCAAAATCCCATCCCAGACCTATTGAATTGGTACTTTGAGCAAATTCATACTGAAGTTTAGGAAATCACTGTGCTGGAGTTTACGACTTAGACATGAAGTGCAGCCATCCATATAACTTCCACGGCTCCAGTGAGCTTAGCTCCCTCCACACCAGCTGCCTCCCCCACAGAAACATCCTCAGCTTTGGAAGTCTTGATTCTGAAGAGCCCTTTCCTTCCACCATCAGCTTTCCCATTTCCTCACCCACTTGCCTTGACTCCTCGGTGTCACTGAGACCTACAATTGCTTACTCACTTCTGATTTTTCCCCACCTATCTTGTTGTCAGTTCCTTCCTGTCTGGACACAGTGCCTAACCATTTTAACTGCATCCTCATCAACACTCTTTATTAGGTTACCTCCTTATTCCTTTAACTAACCCCATCCCTAGATCAGCTAAGCTGAACAACAGAACTATGCCAGACCATCTGAGTTCTGCTGCACAAAACCTGGCAACCCCACCAAGAGCCTTACTACAAACTCATGAACTCTATTCTTAACCATAGCTCTTAAATGTATTCCTCATCAGTTTCCTTTCCCATTCTTCATAGTGTCTTCTGTCTTGCTTCTAATCCTTATCATTTTATTTCAAGCTTGCTATATCACGTATTTCACCCTCAAATAAAGGATCTTTGACATGAACTTCTTCAAATCTGTTTCCTCTATCCTCCTACCAAACTCTGGCAAAACCCAAGTTCATTTTTTGCCTTGGAGGAAGAATTTTGATTCTTTAATTCTTCCTGGTCCCTTCCTGCCTTCCGCTGAACGCTGAGTAGAGTGTGATCCTCTCTCTCTTGTATTTGTTTACTTTCCTTCCTGTTCATGTCCTTAGCCTGCAGACTTGGGTAAGTCTTCCCTACCCTGGAGGGTAGCAGGAGAGGGGGTGGGGAGGTGAGGTGGCACTGGGCACGACGCTGGACCTTTCACCAGTTTTCTTTCCCTCTCCAGCTGTTCTCTTACCATGTTTCAGAATCAAAGTCACTGAAAGAGGTGACCTCCCTTGTAACCTCTGCTCCCTCTGCTCCCATTCATTTTTTTCCATGCAGTGCAGTTTGGGATCAGCTGATATCTCTTTACTGAAACTGCTCCAACAGAGGTCACCTAAGACCTCCTAACTGCCATGGTTATGGTCTGAATTAAAATAGGCAAATGCTGTTAGTAAGGGTCCTGTGATTATACGGCTGAGTGGAAGAAAGCTCATCACTAGAAGAAGTTAAAGGGAGGTGCATAGCAGGAGGGATTCTAAGGTGTAGACCTGGTCCTAACCTGGAGACCTCTCAGTCTCCCTGCTTTGGGTTTATGGATTACAGAGAACACAGCATGTCACGTGCAGCTGCGGGCAGCTCCCAAGAGTAAGCCCCTGCAAGTCCAGCCGTGTACAGGACCTAGTGATAGCCCACATTCCCCCTGTGGCTCTTTTGCTGTTAATCTAGCAACCCCCAACCACCTTTTGAAGTTTTGAAACTTCAGGTCTTGGACCACATGACCATGGCACACTACTGCCACCTGGTGACAGAAAACTGAACATGCAGCAATATTAAGTAAGGAACCTGAAGGTACTCATAAGGTCACCTCCTTGAGCCAATTTTAGACTGGACTGTTTGCTCTGTGAGTAGAGTCACTGAGTTTTCCACTGTGTTTAGAATATTATGTCTGCATGAACTAGCTACTCAATGAATTTTTGTGAAATTTAAGCCTTTCATTCAACAGATGTTTATTGATTTACTAGGAGGAGGGTGATACAAAGGAAAGACATAATTCCTGCCATCAAGAAGCTGCAGAGACAGATAAAACAGGTATTTGCAAAATGAAGATTCATCGGTACTAAATATCAATGAGAAAACAGAGAAAGGAGAGGCTAATTCTGTCTGAGGTGAGGGCCCAGGGAAAGGCAATATTTGAAAAGGCACTCAACACCTTTTTGTAAGACAGGCAACAACCTGCCAATTAGAAAAGGGCACAGGTATTCTGGGCAGAGGAAACAGATAGTACAAAGACAGAGGGGTGTGAAAAGGCAGGATGTGTCCTTGGTGTGACAGAATGACCTTTTCAGTGGTACTGTATGAAGACGGATTGTCAGGGGGACTCTGGGGTAGGGGCATATGCTAAAAAGCTTTCAAAGCCATCTGGAGGATGGCCATGGCTGAGGCTATAGAGGAAGGGATGGCATTGAGGGTTGCTTAGGAAGTGGGGTGAAGGGGATGCTGTGCTTGGTGATGTGTAGGAGGGGAAAAGGGAGTCAGGGATGACTCTGAGGGTTCCCATATGAGCCACGGGGCAGAGAGTGTCTGTAGCAATACAACTGCCGAGATAACAAATTTAAGAAGAGGAGCTATGAGGTGTCGGGGGGCAGGGGCGGGAGGACATACATTCTACTGTGGATGCATCCCACTTAGGGGGGATGTATGGTGGACTGTGTCACAGGCAATAAGTCTCCAGCTCAGAACATAGTTGGGTGCCGGGGACAGGCACCTGGGAGCTGGTAACATATTAGGCCCCAGCACCACCATTTAAGGTGCTCTCAAAGTCCTATGTTGCTTCCTCTCAGTTTTATGCTCTGATTTCCAAACCAACCGACCAATTTCATAAATATACTCTGGCCAGCAGATTAATGGAAAGAAATAATCTGTGTTCCTTACCTGGCTCACCAGGTGACATGTGGCTATTTATAGTGGGATCCCAAGGTGAGCCAGAGAGGTAGGGTGCAGGTACCCGTGGTCTTGGGCAGCTTTCTGGGTTTGTTGGCGGACAGCAGCTCAGCTGACACACAAGTCTAGAGCTGGAGGAGAAAATGGACCCACAGCCTGTCAGCCTGATGACAAGAGAAAGAGAGAGAAGGGAAGGAAGGAGGCCCAGAAACTGGAGATAAGGGAAGAAGACAGAAATGGCCAGAAAGGAGTAACAGAAAGGGCAGAGGAAAAGATGCTCCCCTCCTCCTACTACCATGATTAAGTATCCATGTGCTGAAAATAAAAAAGGTCTCCTTTGCCTTCCAATTATCTGTGGCTTAAGTTTTGCACCTCTCCCAATCTGAAAAATATAATTGCTGAAGTGTCAGGTTTCTGGATTGGATTGTGGCTTTAAATAAGCTGCTTCCAACTGTTACTTCAAATACGCAGCCCAAAGAGCTAGGACCTGACAAAAAAAAAGCCCAAGAACATAATCAGCCCTGGATTCATTTTTCTCAGAAAATTGGAACCAAGTGTGTTGGTCTGGGCATTAAGAGAAAGTAAGAATAAAACACATTTTATTCATTCATTAGGTAGTGTTCACATTGACAATGCTGAGCTCTTTACCGAGTCACTGAACGATGGAAGGGCATGCCTGCCATCTCCAGAGGGCTTGCAATAATTAAGACCACCAGATAGCATGCCTACTATGAGCCAGGTGGTCTTAATGCTTCAGAGTTATAAACTCATCTAATCCTTATTTTGCAAATGAGTCAATTGAGGCATAGAGAGGTTAGGTGACTTGTTTGCCCAAAGTCACAATTTTTTTGAAAGCCTGTACAGATCTACAAAGAGACATTTTAGTGTCAATGAGGAACTGAGACAAATGGTCACAGTGTTCTTGGCGAGTCCCCAAAGGGAGGCATACCGCAGGCCGGAAGGTCCAAAGTTTTCAGGGAAGCAGCAGGACTTGGTGGAAGGGTAGAATTTGGAGGAAAGGCATTTCAGGTGGCACAGACTATAGGAGCATGGAACAGTGGTGGAGTAGTGAGGAGGCACATGGTCTGGAGCAGGGAGTCACTGGGGAAGCTGCTGTGACAAGACTGGGCTACTGGGGTTTCTTTTGAGAAGTTTTAAATGTGAAATGAGCTTTTAGCTCTTGGCCCAGTGCATCTTCCTGTGGTGTACTGAAGCCAGTATTCTGAGTGCATCCCTTCATCAGGCTCCTTTAACTCATTAAACTTAAGACTTCACTCATTAAACTTCACATTTCACTTTGTCTCTGTTCCTTCATTCTCTTTAACAAGTCTTGGCCTCTCAGCTGCCTGACCTTTTAGAGAGATTCTTATGTTGACTGTTAGTCCCCTTCCTTATCCTTGAAGATACAGCTCAAATGGCACCTCCAGGAAGCCTTCACTAATGCCCCAGGCAGGGTTATCACTCCCGTGAGTATCAGCCTCCTCAGGGCATAAGCCTGTAGCCCTTATCAAATGGAATCATTATCTATGCATCCATCTCATTAACTCTCACAGGACCCCAAGGTCTTTAAAAGGCAGAACTGTTTACTTTGTATCCCTAGTACTTTGCCCAGTGCCTGGCACATTGTAGAAGCTAGTGTCTGCTGAATGAATGAATGAAAGAATAAATAAGTGACCACTATTATATTGAAAGGAATCTAAAGTATTATCTGGCCCAAACCTTTATTGCTTTATGAACTCTCTCTGTAAAACCAAAATAGCTTCTTAGCCCTTAGTTGCTATTATACTAGCCTGTTTATTTATTGCCTTCAAAACACTCATCAGAGCCTATAATTGTTTGACGTGCTGGTTCCCTCTCTTAGGACAGTAAACTCCACGAGAGCAGGTGCCACATCCATCTTGCTCACTGTTGCATCTACAGCTCCTCACATAGCGCATGGCTAGTAGTAAATGCCCTGCAGATATTTGCTAAAGAAAAAAACTAATATCACATCTCCAGTCAACTGTTCAGATTCCTTTTGGATCCCTCGAGTGAAGAGAAACTCATTCTTGTTCTTTTAGATGATTCTAATAATTAGGAAAATTTCTTTCTCTTGAAACAAAAACTACTTTCTTAAGATCCCTACAGAACAAGCCTACCTCTCTCCCTAAGAAGCAGGCTCTGGTAGTTTTTAAATGTCTACAAATTCTTTGAGACTCCTGTTTTCAAGAGGTAGAACTTACCAACCCTCCCCTTGAAGGTGAGCTGGACTCAGTGGTGAGCTTCTAATACTAGAATAATGTAGATGTTTTGGTGCGTGGCTTCAGAGATGAAGTCATGAAAGGCACTGTGACTCCTTCCTGTCTTAGATAGTTCGCTCTGGGGGATGGTAGCTGCCATGTCCTGAGGACACTCATGCGACCCTATGGAAAGGCCCATGTAAGAAAACTGCAGCCCTATCTCCGTTCTGTCTGAAACCTCATGAGAGACCCCAAGAGAGAGCCACCCAGATAAGCCACTTCTGAATTTCTGATGTACAGAAACTGTATATAATAAATGATGTTGTAAGCTAGTAAGTTTTGGGTTTAATTTGTTACATGGACACAGATAACTGATACATAACTCTCTAGGCATTTTCTGAGAATTACCATGTTGTCCTATTTTCTTCTCTTTTCCAGCTTAGACATGGTTTCTGAATCCCTCATCCTCCTGTTCTATCACCCAATGGTGTTTTGCAACTCGTCACCAACCCTGAAAAAGGCTGGCACCCAGAGCTGAAAACAGAATTTAAGGTATAGCCGTGTTTTCCCCAAAGCGAGAGGCCCTACCCCAATGCAGCCACACCATACTGTCAGTTGACACTGACTCCTTTTATTATGAACATTTTCTTTTTTAAAATATATTTTATTGATTATGCTATTACATTTGTCCCATTTCCCCCTTCACTCCCCTCCACCCTGCACACCCTCTCCCACCCACATTCCCCCCTTTAGTTCATGTCCATGTGTCATAAGTTCTTTGGCTTTTACATTTCCCATGATATTCTTGCCCTCCCCCTGTCTATTTTCTACCTACCATTTATGCTGCCTATTCTCCATACCTTCCCCCACTCTCTGATCCTCCCACTCCCCTGTTGCTAACCCTCCATGTGATCTCCATTTCTGTGATTCTGTTCCTGTTCTAGTTGTTTGCTTAGCTTCTTTTGGTTTTGTTTTAGGTGTGGTTGTTAATAATTGTGAGTTTGCTGTCATTTTACTATACATGTTTTTTACATCTTCTTTCTCTTAGATAAGTCCCTTTAACATTTCATAAAATAAAGGCTTGGTGATGATGAACTCCTTTAACTTGACCTTATCTGAGAAGCACTTTATCTGCCCTTCCATTCTAAATGAAAGCTTTGCTGGATAGAGCAACCTGGGATATAGGTCCTTGCCTTTCATGACTTGGAATACTTCTTTCCAACCCCTTCTTGCCTGCAAGGTCTCTTTTGAGAAATCAGCTGACAATCTGATGGGAACTCCTTTGTAGGTAACTGTTTCCTTATCTCTTGCTGCTTCTAGGATTCTCTGCTTCATTTTTACCTTGGCTAATGTAATTATGATGTGCCTTGGTGTATTCCTCCTTGGGTCCAACTTTTTTGGGACTCTCTGAGCTTTCTGGACTTCCTGGAAGTCCATTTCCTTTGCCAGAATGGGGAAGTTCTCCTTTATTATTTGTTCAAATAAGTTTTCCACTTCTTGTTCTTCCTCTTCTCCTTCTGGTACCCCTATAATTCGGATGCTGGAATGTTTAAAGATGTCCCGGAGGTTCCTAAGCCTCTCCTCATTTTTTTGAATTCTTGTTTCTTCCTTCTTTTCTGTGTGGTTGTGTCTTTCTTCCTTCTGGTCCACTCCATTGATGTGAGACACAGCTTTCTTTCCATCACTATTGCTTCCCTGTGCATTTTTCTTCATTTCACTTATTTTAGCCTCCATTTTTTCATCTAATTTGCAACCAAAATCAAGCAATTCTGTGAGCTTCCTGATCACCAGTGTTTTGAACTGTGCATCTGATAGGTTGGCTATCTCTCAGTCACTTGAAAGGATGGGTTCTGGGGCTTTTATTTGGTCTTCTGTTTGAGCCATCTCTCTCTCTCTCTCTCTCTTTTTTGGTCTGGTCTCACCTATTACGGTGAGGGGTGGAATCTTAGGTGTTCACCAGGGCTGGGCACCCCAGTCGCTGGGTTGTGACATTGTATGTGGGGGCAGGGTTGAGAGGGAACAATGCCACTTGCTCCATTCTCTGTGGGACCTCAGTCCTTTCTGCTGCTTCCCCCAGGCAAACTGGGCCCCTCTGGTGCCAATTCCCATGTAGGCAGGCTTGTGCACGCTGTGGGACCCTCCAAGGACCTCTTCTGTGAGGCTGGGTGTCTCTCCGTGCACCTCAACTCGCACAGGTGTCCTCAATCAGTGCCCAGAGGCTCTATTTCCCAGCACTGGGATCCTGAGTTGTGCACAGTGCCTTGCTTCATAATCGCCACCTCACTGGGTCTGCCAGTTGCCACCTCTTGGCCAAGGTCTGCCAGCTGCCAGTTGCGCACTCAGGGTCCACCCGATGTGGTCTTGCATGCCTCGGATGCCTTACTCTCCAGTCCTAATGCTCTCTGCTCCGGGCTGCCTGACTCCGCCCCTCCTACCGGTCTGGATAAACGGGTCAATTACAACTTCTTAGTTGTCTGACTTCCATTCAGATCAATTTTCTATCAGTTCTGGTTGTTATTCTGTTTCTAAATTGTTGTCGTCCCTATCTTGGTTGTGCGAGGAGGCATGGTGCATCCACCTATGCCTCCATCTTGAGCGGAAGTTCATTATGAACATTTTCAAACAGACAGAGAGTTGAAAAAGTTTTAAATTATCACTCAAATATCCACTACCTAGGTTCCACAATCGACATTTCACTAGACTTGCTTCGTCACAAATTTATCTACCACTCTATCATTCCATTAGTCCTTCTTTTTTAATGCATTTCAAAGTAAGCTGGAATTATCCCCATTGACCTTTCAGCCAAAATCACGGAGTCCTTTCCTTATTTGCTCCCTCCCCCAACCTATTCCCGCTCCATGCTTGGTCCTGAAATACAGGACTTGTTTACATTTATTAGCATAGAAATCAGAATGGCATGGGGTGGGGGCAGTGGGGAGATAGAAAAGATTTTAAAGGTGAAGAAACCTGGGAAGGAATCTAGTTCTTTTGCTTCTAACTATATTAGGCAAGTGACTAAACCTCAGAGAGTCTTGGTTTTTCATCTGTAAAATGAGGATCATGAGAAGACCTACAATGCAGGGCTATTTAAAGGATGAGAAATTATGCATGGAAAACATTTAGCATACTATCTGACATGTAGTAAATGTTCAATAAATGACAGTGAATCTTATTTGCTCCACCTTTCCAACTCATCTAGATAATTTTGGATTCTGAATCTGTTATTCCAGATTTATATCATCTTCCAGTCTATAAGGTCTGCTAGATCTTCATCCCAGAAACTGAAGTGAAGCTTGACCAAGACAAGGACTGAATCTCTTATCATTTATAAATATTGTTATTGTTCACAAGTCTGACATTAATTAAAATAATACAATGCAATACTAATAGCTTTTGCTTATAGGGCTGACATTGACTATTCATCAACAGTCTTTTAAGTCTTTTAACCAGTGATAAATCTACCTACTGTGCTGTCATATTGTCCACGTTTCTTTGTATTATCTATAAGGACATTACAAGTGGCTTTGTTAAATGCCTTGCTGATGATAAATGCATTTACTACATCTCCTATATTTTCTTTTTCCGACAACCTAGTAACATTTTCATTAAAGAAAAGTAGATTAATCTGCTTTACAGTTTCTTTGCAAACTCATGGACATTCTTAGTGATCAACACTTAAAAAAACATTTCCTGTTCCTTGGAAAATCCATTGTTAGAGAGACTGCTAGATATGTCACCAGTACTATTTTGTCTTTCTTCACTAATAAATCCTTGGTCTTGTTGGGGGAGGAGAGCAATGTGCCCAGCTAAAAAAACTATATTCCCCACTTATTTCAGTTACTAGTGGACCATCTGACTCATTCTGACCAAGACATGTGAAGAAGTTGCTGGGTAGAGGTTTGGGGAAAAGCTCCTTAAAAGAAGGGATGGGGAGGAATGGACAGAATCAACTTGCTGTTGTTCTTCCTCTTCTTTCTGCCTGATACCTAGAAATTTATGTTGGCAATAAGGGAACTATCTTGGCACTGTAAGGTGACAATGAGGGAGAGGAAAGAAAATCTCATAGAGTTGAGTCCTGACGTCCTTGAGCAGCTAAACCAATGCCTGCCTTAGGACTGCTCACATAATAAGAAAAATAAGTGTCTAAACTGATGAAGCTACTCCTTGGGGTTCCAATGACTAACAGACACATGTGACCCTGAAATGGAACATCCGCCCAGGAATTCTGACCTGGATTGACACCACTGCTCTATAGTTTGAAGACTTCATCTTCTTCTGTGATACAGAGTCAAGATGCTATTTGACTATTTTCTGATTTCCAGCATCACTGAATTCCCCACAGTGCCACTGTCTACTTGCCAGTGAGCTTGTTGGCTACTTATCTTCATGCCCAGGTAGGTTATTTAGTTTGAAAAACTTGGCATTATTTGGAGCAGTTTGGTTTTCCAATAATTTTAAGTGGACTTTGGGTCTCTCTTGCCAATATACAGTTTCATTCTCACCAGTCCAATGAGCATTCAAACTACCAGAGATGGAAGCCGGGTAGAGGAGCAGCTCTGTTTTCTTTCTGTCATCTGCTGTCCTCACAGCCCTTCCTAAAGCCACAAACACTGGGCCCTGCCCTTATCCTTCCAAACAGAAAAAAAAGTCTGCTTTTTTGATCTTGATATTTCTTGCACGTCTCTGTTCGGTTTGGTCTCCAACTTTCCTTACACAATTTCCAATATATGCTTGTAGGCTGAATAAATGTTTCTAATATATGAACAGGCTAATGAATTCAATCAACCATAGAAATACAACAGAGAATGCTCAGTTGTTCAGAAGGCAGGCATGGCTTAGTGTTTTCTTTCTGCTACATGAACAGTATAGGCCATGGCATTTCTTGCTAATATTTGTGTGGCCACATTTGCTATTCAAAACCAAAAAGACCATTAGCAGAGCACTCTTGGGAAACAAAAGAAGTAGGGGTCTGCTTCTCCAAAGAGGACATACAGATGGCAGATAGACTATTGGAAACATGCTCAATGTCACTACTCATCAGAGAAATGCAAATTAAAGCCACAATGAGATACCATCTCACCTCTGCCAAAATGGCTATCATCAATAAATCAACAAATAACAAGTGCTGGGGAGGATAGAGAAAAGTGAACCCTTGTTCACTGTTGGTGGGAATGTAAATTAGTGCAGCCACAATGGAAAACAGTATGGAGTTTCCTCAAAAAATTAAAAATGGAACTGCCTCATGACTTAGCGATTCCACTTTTGGGTCTATATCCAAAGAAACCCAAAACACTAATTCAAAAGAATACATTCACCACTAAGTTCATTGCAGCATTACTCACAATGGCAAAGATATGGAAACAACTTAAGTGTCCATCAATAGCTGAGTGGCTAAAAAGTTGTGATACAAATATACAATAAAATATTACTAGGCCATAAAAATATTTGAAAGCTTACTATTAGCAACAGCATGTATGAACCTAGAAGGTATTATGCTAAGTGAAATACGTCAGTAGGAGAAAGACAAATACCTTATGATCTTGCTTATACTACATGGAATCTAACAAACAAAATAAACAAACTAACAAAATGGAAACAGACTCATAGATTCATAGAAAGAACGGACTGAAGGTTGCCAGAGGGAAGTGGGCTGGGTGACTGGGTGAAAAAGGTGAAGGGATTAAGTATAAATCGGTACCTACAAAATAGTCCCTGGGTGTAAAGTATAGCATAAGGAATATAGTCAATAATATTATAATTACTATGTATGGCGTTAGGTGGGTACTTAAATTATCAAGGTTACTTCATAAGTTATATAATGGTCTAACTACTATTTTGTATACCTGAAACTAATATAAAATAACATTGAATGCCAACTATAATTGAAAAATAAAATTTAAAAAATATTAGGTGTCTGGATTTATTATTTCTTGGCTCACTCATCTTACTGCCATACGAAATCCAAATTTCTTCTCTGCTTTTACCTTCTGTTTTCATAGGAGCAGAAAATGATTCCATCAAACCCAGTGAGAAATACACTGAATGATCTGTTTTAAAGGTTCTGATAATTTCTAATTTCAGGAAGTACTTGTATTAGGCAGGACTCTCTTTGTTGTGTGAAACAGAGTTGGTATCAACAAACTTTTTCAAATAACAAATATTTTAGGCTTCATGGGTCATATGGTCTTTGTAGCAACTATTCACCTCTGCCACTGTTGCATGAAAGCAGCCAGAGACAACACATAAGCAAATGAGCTTGGCTGTGTTCCAATACAACCTAAATAATGGATGCTGAATTTTTTTAAAGATCATTAAAGTGAATCTGCTTTAATTTTATTTTTGATTTTTAGAGAGAGGAGAGGGAGGGGGGAGGAGAGGGAGAGAAGCATCAATGTGAGAGAGAAACATTGATTGGCTGCCTTCTGCATGCATCCTGACCAGGGATTGAATCTGCCACCCAGGCACAAGTTTGACCAGGAATCAAACTGGTGACCTTTCAGTTTGTAGGATGCACAACCAACTGGACTACATCAGCTGGAGCAAAATTTTAATTTTATCTAATTTTCATGGTTCATGAAATGTTATTCTTCTTTTGACTTTTCAGCTATTTAAAAATGGGAGACCATTCTTAGATTCTGAGGCAGAAGGTTGAGTTTGACCCATATAAGTCATAGTTTGCTGATCCCTGAAATGAAGATACCCTGAAATGAATAGGGCTGGTTTAAGAAAAGGATTTCTTTCTGTAAAGCTATAGCAAGAGCTTGTGGGAATTGGAAAAAGAACATAGAAAGCTTGTAGGACCTCTGTCTGTACCAGACATGGTCTCCCTCACGGCTTCTCTTTATCATTTAATACTGCAACTCCTTTTCTAGGTCCAGCCAGCTACCCCTCTGCATTCGGAGCCTCCACAGATAACTCAATAGACAAAAGCAATGAAACTGGTATGCACAAAGTACCATTGGTGACTACAGAAAGTCTGTAGCTCAAGAGTAAGGGCCAAGTTGGAGAAGGTGGTTGGTGGCCAGAGGTTTGAAGAAAGTGCAGAAGGTTTGGAATGGTCTGTTTAAAGAATGAGATAGAAATCAGACAAAAGAAAGGACAAACCTCTTAGGTATCAAGAAAGGCCCAAGCAATACTGAAAGTTTTAGCATTTGGTAGGTGTATTGTTTGGTTGCCTTTGGCAACAAGTAATAGAACATCTTCTCAAAGTGGTTTAAGCACTAAGTTTACTGACTTGCAAGTATCATAATTGTAGGAAATAGGACTATTTTGCTCCCAGTCTGGCCCCAGTGTTTAGGACAGTAGCAGGTGCACAGTAGGCATCCAGTAAGTAATGTTTGAACAGACAAATGAATGCTCTCTCACAGCAGTGCATGAGCTCCAGGCTTGGCTAACTCATTGACTCAATGACAACGTCAAAGATTGAGGTTCAGTCTATCTTTTGCTGAGTTGACTTTGTCTTGAGTCTTGTTTTCCATAGTTGCGAGATGGCTCCTACAATTCTAATAATTATAATCAGACTCCAAAATGTCCAACAGAAGGAAAGGGACCCATCTACTTCTGAAGTCTCTTTTTTAAGAGTGAGGAAACCTTTTCCAGAAGCCCCAGCAAACTTCCCCCCTGCTCTATTGGCCAGAAATGCATTACATGCCAATGTCTAAGTTAATTACCAGCAGGTAATAGGATCACTATGATTGGCTAAGATTGATGGTTCTCCATAGGAGGTGATTTTGTCCCCTCCCACCAGGGGACATTGCCCATGTCTTGAGATATATTTGGTTGTCATGACTGAAAAGGGCATCTAGTAGGTAAAGACCAGGGATGCTTCTAAACTCCTACAATGAATAGGACAGCTTCTACCACAAGAAAGAAATATCTAATTCAAAACATCAAGAGCTCTGAGATTGAGGAACCCTTGAATCAGTTAGAATCTTTCCCTGGAGCTGCGGCAGAGGATACTTTCTTTTAAGCCCAGGGCCAGGGAGGAGCATGACTATCTGTATGCAGTCAGGATTCTATAAAGCAGGAGGAAATAAAAAGGAGTGGGGGAGGGAAGAAAGATTGCTGGGTAGGCACTTGAGAAGGATTGATTGGATTTTCCAATTTAGCAAAGGAACCTTTGGAAAGGTTGTGTTTTTTTTTTTAATCCTCACCCAAGGACATTTTTTTTTCATTGCTTTTTAGAGAAAGAGGAAGGAGGAAAGAAAGAGAAAGAAACATCGATGTAAGAAAGAAACATTGATTGGTTGCCGTGATAAGCGGGGGAGGGGAGAACTGACCTAGCTATGTGCCCTGGCCTGGAATCAAACCAAATGGAACCTTTTGGTCTAGGAGAAAATGGTCCAACCAACTGATCCACACTGGCCAGGGCATTTTTTTTTTTTTAGAAATGCAGAATAAAGAGTTCCTGACTCTATAAACAAAATAAAGAGCTCCTGCCTTTTTGGAGAGAATAAAAATATAACCTGTTATCCATTCACCCCTCCAATAAATCCACATGTGGAAAGATGAAGAGGAATTGGTGTTCTCTGAACACCTACTCTGAGTGCTAGCACCAGAAGTACCTGACATGTGCAAAAGCCATGCGAGAAACTCATGTACAGGGTGAGCCAAAGTAGGTTTACAGTTGTTGTTATGGAAAAATACATAATACAAGAATAAACTCTGTTTTGCATGCTCACAACTGAAAATCTACTTTTGCTCATCCCTGTATGTTATTTCATTTCATCCTCAGAACTACACAGCAGGGCATGCAACATTATCTGTGTTTTACAGAGGAGGAAGCTCAGGCCCATGGTGACCCTCTGTAAGTCAAAGAGCTGGAATTCTCCATTAAGTCTGCACATGCAATCCCTTCTCTGAGTTAGGATAGGACAGAGGATGCAACATTTCTAGAAGGAGCATAGGAACAGAGGCTACCACATGTTGATTCATGGTCTCCAATGCCTTAGGTGCTACAGCAGCTTCTAAGGGCAAAAGGCTGGGTCAGAACTGCTATGGAGAAAGAACTTCTTGACAGAGACCTGCCTTTTGTGGGCTTAAAGGCCCAAGAGAATCTCCCAATCTAAAACTTGGTAAATTAAATAATTTCTTTAAAGTCTTTTCCTTCCCCTCATCCTCAACACATACTCAGCTTTTATATATCTCCACTTTCTGAGTATGATGGGGTAAAAACTTAGGAGCAACACAAAATAGAGCCAAAAATTTTCTGAAGTATTCCTGGAAGACAGTATTGGACCATTAGAGAGCGTTCACCTATTTGAAAACCTTTCCTGATAAGCCCCTTTTGCTGCCTGGAATTAGGATTCAGCCTGGGTCTCCTGGCATGCATTCTGGGGAGAGAAGGGGCCAGTCTCAGCTGTCCAAACAGAGGGGAATTGAATGCTTTTGTCTCATATGAGACCACTGAGCTCCATGGTGATTTTCAACTCTCACCCAGGGGTGTTACAAAGGCTCACTCCCCCCTCCCTTTTCCTCCCTCCAATTCTTCTGTTTGTTTTGGGAGAAGAAGGGGCCTGTGGTAGATAGGCTGCAGGTTTGGGACTGGATCCTAAAGAGAAAAGAAAGGAAAGGGGACTTAACTATTATGTATGTTGGGTTCTACCCTCATAGTAGTGCTACAGTATAGTATGAGAGTTCAGGCACATTATTAAAACCCAGCTTGGACTTAGTGGAAAACCAGGAGCTTTAACACAATCTTTTGGCCTGAGTTACCTCTAATAAATCTCACTTCACAGGGTCAGTCTGAAATCAAATGAAATATAGGTTCCTGGTTCAAATGCACAGTTATGTCAGGTCATTGGCTAATTCATTTGTATTGAGCTCCTGCTGGGGAGTTCAATTTCACAGATCTCAGAGATATTCTCCCTGTGTGCCCCTGTGTTGGTGATCTTTTGCTGTGTCACAAACCACTGCATAATATGGCAGTCTATGACAACAACCACTTTAATTACTCATGATTCCATGGGAAAGAAAATTGGTAAAGATGACTCGTGCAGCTTAAGTCATCTGGCAGCAACACTCTGACTGAATGGTTGGAAATGGCTCCATTCACATGGTGCTGGCTGTTGTCTGGCTGGGCCATGAACATGTCTCCAGAAGGCTAGCCTGGGCTTCTTCACTTGGTTCCAAAAACAGCAGGAGAGAGGACAAGTGCCAATGTGCAAGCTCATGCCTCAGCTGGCCTCATGTTTGTTAACATCCCTTGGTGTAAGCAAGTCACAGAAGAGGCAATGGGAAGGGTATAAAATGACGGGGTGGGGGAGTGGACCAAGGAAGCATCAATCACTGGGGCCCTTCCTGTAATGATTCACCAGTTTGCTTCCTCCTGGACACCTGTTTTTCACTTCTTGCTGAGTCTCCCAGAAGGAGACTTATTGTTCAATGGATATAAACCTCAGTTATGAAATTCAGTTTGGTTGAACTTAGTGCAGTTTTTATTGAAAGCTCCTGTCCCTTCTTGCTGGATGGTAAAAATTCAAATTTAAATTTTAGTTGCTTCTCTTTCCCTGCTTCCTGGAAGTTCCATCTAAGTTCCAGGGTTGGGGAAGCATTATCTGCTCTGGGTTATCGATCCATGAGAGCATTTGTAGGATGTGCTGGTTCTTCTACAGAGCATCCCTGGAGTCGTCTTGGGGTCGGACCACCTCTCAGCTACTTTTCTGTCCCGCTGCAGTGCCCTCAATTATTCTACTGCTATCAGGCCCCACTGGGCTAAAGAGATCTCTGTGGGGCTGTTTAACATACACAAGGCAGCTGTTTCCTTTCTCAGGTCTTATAGCTTTTTGGGTTCCACACAAGAAACAATACAAGGGTCTTTCATCTCTCCATTTCCTCCAACATTTCTGAAGCATCTGCCCTGCCCTGAGCTTTGACTGATTGAGGGATAAAAAAGCTCCTTCTCCTGAGACCTGCAATGCTGATCAATTTTTCCATTGTCTTCTGGCTCCCCTTTCCCCACTCCAGAGACTCTCTAGCTGAGGTGAGGGTAGCCTGGCTCTTACTTACTTGGTCTTCTCCAAGTATACTGTTCAAGCCCAGAGTGCTCCCTGTCACCCATGAGGACTGGCTTTCTAAAAACCAAGAGCAGAAAGCTTCTGTTTTCTCCCATTCTGGGGCTCATTCTACCCCTGAGACAAGGAATTAGAAAGGTTTAGTTTGAGCAGAAGGTCCACTTTTGGAGATGGAGGGAGGGGAAACATTTATATTTCAAATTAATATCTCAGTACATTTGCTTCCTGTTTCTAGCCACAAGGTCCAGTACCAAGCCTGTACTTCGTCTACTGAACAAGTGCTCTTTAAAATGCCAGTAGGAGCCCTGGCTGGTGTAGCCCAGTTGGCTGGAGTATTGTTCCGTGACCAAAGTGTTGAGGGTGTGATTCCCAGTTAGAGCACATACCTAGGTTGTGGATCTGATCCCTGGTCCAGGCACATATGATTCCCAGTCTGGGCATGAATGGGAGGCAACCAATTGATGTTTCTCTCTCACATCAATGTTTCTCTCTTTCCCTTCCTGTCTGTCTAAAAGCAATGAAAAAAGAAAAAGTTCTTGGATGAGGATAAAAAAATGAATAAAATGCCAGTAGGAGAATTGCTCCTTTCAGCAAGGACCCTGTCTCTCTTGTAAGGGCTTTTACTTAATTGAGGCAGACCCATCCAGGAAAATGTCCCTTGTGAGTAACTCAAAATCAACTCATTTGGGACCTTAATTATATCTGCAAAATCCCTTTAGCTTTGCCACGTAACTTACTAGAATGAAATCCAACCTATTCACAAGCCCCACCTACATGCTGGGAGAGGAAATTTTACAGGACATGAAAATCAGGGAATCAGAATCTTGGGGACCGTCTTAGGAATTCTGCTTACTACACACTCATGCATCTTGCTCTGGTCCAGGCCCTATGCTGAGCCCTTTTATAAACACTACATTGATGTGAATATGAGCAACTAAATTATATCACTTATCTGAGATCATTGTTACTAGTGGCCAGCAGCCTCCTGATTTAATCACTGTGGTGTTCTGCCTTCTGCTCAGGTACAGGAATGATTTTTTAGCCATTAGAAGGGCTTTGTTAAACCAGGAAGGTCCTAGAACAGATCCGTACGTCCCTGTTTAAATATAAAAACCCATGCATAGATTGCGTTAAGGGCTCTGGTCAGTGATGGAAGAATAGGCAAAGGAAGTGTTATTGAACACATATGCACAAGACAGTAGACTCTAGTCTTTTGTAGGATTCAACTTTTATATTTACAATTGCCCTGCAAGTAGTCACTGGTATCCCCCTTCTGAAGAATGAAGAAACTGAGGCTCAGAATGCTTACGTGCCTTGCCTGAAGCTGCAGAGCCAGTGTGTGGCAGAGCTGGATCTCCATCAGAGCAAACAGCCAGTGGATGGTAGTGATTTTCATGATGCACAGATTCTACAAGTTGTGTATACCTTCAGTTCTCTGAGCTTCTCTTTTCTGGCCTGGGGATGTAAGTAATTTGGTGTTCTGTGACTCAATTTTCAATATAGTGGTGGTGAGAGGAGGGGGACATTGCACCCCACAGCAATGAACACCCTGCTGGTGTACAAGAATTCGACGCAATTCCGACACTACCTACCTGGGAGTAGTATCAGATTCCACAGGTTAGGGGTTCAGTCCTACCAGACTGGGCCCCTACCCCAGACACCAGTTGCAACACCAGGTTGTCACCTTTGCTTCTAACCAACTGGCTAGAAATTGGAGGTTTCCACAACCCCCTCCTTTGATTTGGATGATTTGCTAGAATAGCTCACAGAACTCGGAGAAACATTTTATTTACTAGATCACCAGTTTACTAGAGAAGGATGTCACTCAGGAACAGCCAGATGGGAGACACATACAGAACAATGTGTGGGAAGGGTGTGGAGCTTCCATGCTCTCAGACACCCCCTCCCTGGCACCCCTAAGTGTTCACCAACCCAGAAGCTCTATGAACTCAGTCTTTTGGACTTTTTATGAAAGCTTTATTACATAAGCATGATTGATTAAATTATTGACTATTGGCGGTTGAACTCATTCTCCAGCCCTGCTCCCCTTCCTGGAGGTCAGAGCTGGAAGTTCAAAACCTCTGACCACAGGGTTGGTTACACTGGCAACCAGCCCCCACCCTTAAGTGCTTTCCAAAGTCACTCCCTTAATGCTGATGATACACCGTTATCTCTCCAATACTTAGGCAATTCCAAGGTTTGGGGAGCTGTGAGCCAGGACATAGGGAAAAATATTCAAATATATGTATATAAAAATGCATTTTGGTCATCTGAGTGACCAATTATATATTTCTTATAAATACTGTAGGATGAAGTCCAGGGAGGGACAGAGACTTTGAGTTGCCTTGACCTGTGGGACTCCCTGCCGGGTAAATGTTCAGCCTGGCCTTGGGACACGGAAGCAGCTCAGCAGCTCCGACGTGAGCTGTGCTCCTTGCTGGGGGAAAGAATTAGCCCAAGGTGCTCCCCTCATCTCTGGGAACATCAGCAGCCACACCCATGGTGGATCTCACTCCAAACCCATCCTCCACTGACATTGGTGCGGGAGCTGACACAGTAATGTCAGAGGCTCCCACAGAGCCACCCTGTCCCTTTTTGTTTAAGAGGCACTAACAGCATTTCCCTTCCACACGTCTTTCTTTTCGAAAATGTCCTGACAGCTTTACTACTGTGGCTGCTTTATGAGGCAGTGGAAGAGTGAGGGCGGGAGAGGATCAATAGCAGGCAGTGGAGGGTGCAGGAGAATACTTAGTGCTGTGTTCCCTGACCCCCTTCACAGCCTCGCCCCCATACCAGCCAGAGCTAACCTTCCTCAGATTTAAACATGTGCTGCCCAACACCTGGAGGGCACCAAGCTGACCAGAGCCACACAGGCTACTGGAAAAGATCATGACCACAGATTCATTTGCTCTGGACCCACAGCTGCTGGGAAGGAGGTGGGGCCCTGGCTGGGGTGCTGAAGAGTCTTTGGAATTAAATGGTTGGCAGAGCGCTGAAGTAGGATGTTACAGAGAAACCAGTGTCCTGGAGGCAGGAGCGATGGGGGCAGGCAGGTCAGCAAGGGGGATGATGGGATATGAATTGTCAGTGTAATAAATATCTAAACTTGTAAGAATTTTTATGAGTTTATTGGAGCCAAACTGACAACAATTGCCAGGAAGCAAAATTTCAACAGAAATTTCAACAGAAAAATGCTCTGGAGAATGGCAGTTTTACATCTTATTTTATACATTAAAATCAAAGGAGGAGGTATAAGGAGGGTTACATAAAATTCATTGATGGTGGTTTAGGGAGGCGGGAGAAAGAAAAGATTGGATAAGAAGTAGAATGAAGAGACAATTACTTCTTTTACACTGATGGGCACAGGATAGTTAACAATTAACACTTACAGCACATAAAGATGGTATGGGGGAACAAGATAACAAAGAGGGGTTCTGTGGCCTTGCATTCTGGTGGAGATTGTGCCCTGAGGGGTCTGGAAAAGAGGGATGACTCTGACATTTCATACATATGTTATCAATGATGCAAAAAGATAATAGACAGGCTCAGATAAGGTAAAGATTGGCCTTTGTCAAGGAAGGTACTGGCCTAGGATGTGACTATTTGCTATAACTCGCTTTTAGTTAGGAATTCTTATGTCCAGACAATCCTATGTGGTTACTTTAGGTCTCTGAGTTTGTAAGACCACCGTGAAGTCCACCCCTGAGCTTGTCAGGTTTAGTACATGGTCCCGTTTTTGTCCACAGAATCATTATGACCAAATCAGAATGTTCAACTGCAGAGAGCTGGGAGGGCTGTTAATTAGGAAGCCAGTGGCAACCACTTTGCAGTATATAAGTATATCAAATCAACACATTATATACCTTACATATACACAATGTTATGCCGATTATTCCTCATTAAAATTGAAGACTATAATCTTTAAAAATTATAGCTCAATTTTAAAAAATGAGGAAGCTAGAGTGTTCTTATGCTGTCTGCCCATGTCAAGAAAGGCTTACTTTTCACCTAAGCAGCATCCTGGTAGACAAATGAGCCCGCGGCTCCTCCTGAGTCCCCAGACACAGTGTCCTGGGGGCTGGAGCAATGCACAGAGCCCGAAGCAGAAATGGCCTCTCCCAGCTAGCCTTAGGGGAGTCATATGAACTGACAGCTGGTTCAGGGAAGAATAAATAGCAACATGCAACCTCTTCTTAAGTGGAATTCCCATGAGAAGAAACTAATTTCCATCGTGGCATTATGATAAATTCCCAAGTCACTCTGTATGTCGTTGTGTTAAATGAGTAAATGACTGTTAACAGAACCCCCCTCTTTGGGCTGTTACTACCTGGAGCAAATTCCTGCCAAAAAGGACGGTGCCAGCTGACATTGTCACTGGAAATGGGACCTGCTTCCCCGGGGGACTTGGGTTTTCTCATTAAAAAATTTTTGCCTAACTTAATGCCATTTTAATTTTAATTTGCATTTCTTTGATTACTGGTGAGATTAAATACTATTTTTCCAGATTTGTGCTCCCTTTGGGTGACTATAACCTGATTATGAAAACAGGGGAAGAAGTAACCTTGAGATACCAATGAGAAGAAAGGAGAGAAAGAAGGGTGGGGAAGAGGGGGGAAAATGGGAGAAAAAAGATGAAAAAGCACTTCCAGCAACTTAAAGTTGGAATGGTACAAGAAACACAGAACCTGAAGTCAAGCCCCACCACCTCACCCCCTTCTCTCCAGTTTAAACCATAACTCTACCACTTAACAGACATGTAATTCTGGGCAGTTGCTTAATTTCACCTGTAAAATAGAGACATAAATAGTTCCTGATTCATAGGATTGTTATATAGATTAAATGAGCTAGTATATAAAAAGTACCTAGTTTAGTGCCTGACATACAAATACTATAATAATAATTATTATAAATATAATGATAATTATGAATATATAATTATGTATTATATAAGGATATATTTATAATTGCTCTTGTTATAATTATTGTTACCTAAGCACTCACCTAGGCAGTTGCCATAGGTATCTATTACATATATTTAGAATAATTAAGCAGCAGGATAGTGAGTAGAGTGTCTAAAACTAGACATGCCTGGAGATGAGCCTGAGATCTGCTGTGTACTACCTGTATTATTTAACACTCAGAGATCCCATTTATTCATTTATTAAATTGTCAGGATAAAAATAACTGGCTAGCAAAATGTATGTAATAATTAAATAGCATAGACAAAAGCTCTTAGCACCGTGCCTGGCCAGTAGGAGCAGCAACTAATGTTCAGTGAGTGTTACTCTGCCAGGCCACATGCTAAACACTTTGAGTACATCTCATTTTAATCAGTACAGAGTCTTGTGAAGTAGGTGAACCCATTTTACAGATGAAGCAACTGAAGCTTAGATAGGACTACATGACTTATGCTAGGATACATCTCTTGTAAGTGATAATTAGAATTTGAACACACAACTCTTGAACTGTTGGCCCATACTAACTTTCAGTAAACTTCCTTTCCATCTGCCCTTTAAAAAATCACTGTAATGCTTTATTCCATTTTTATTTTTCCCACCCATCACATAGAATGACTGTTGGCCATGTCTGTCTGCTTCTTCTCTAGACTGAAATCCTGGAGCTCACTCTTGTCTCTATGTCCCTAGTACTCCTCATATTCCCTAGCACACCACCTCCAGTGCCCACCCCCAAGCCATGGTGCCTTGGTGAATGTGCATGCCTTTCCCAGCCCACTGCCCCATCTCTGTACCAGTCTTCCTCTGCAAAGCTGGGCCTGGGCCCCCTCTAGCACGTTTGCTCCCACCTTGTACCCACAACCAATCCCATCTGCAGTAGCACTTAGTCCGGTTGCAGCCCCAAGTTCTGGGTCTCAGCATTGACCTCCTGTGGCTGCTCCTTGGACTCCGAGGCACCACCTAGGCTCTGCTAACAGTGTCTGCTTCCATCTTCTTCTGCTCACCTTTCTGGTGCTCTCCCTGTACCCTCAGCCTGCTTCTAGGATAGAGAGAAAAGAGATGATTTTAATGCTATGATACATTACTTTAACCCTTCTGGATCTTGACATCCCCATCCTGTGCCTGTAGCCAGAGCTGCACCCCTAACCCCAGGTATGTGCCAGTGGAGATGACTTATCCATGACTCACATCTCAAGCCCCATGAAGTGAACACCCTACAAGTCCTGCAGAGGAAGCCTGATGCAGACGTGGGAAGCCAGCTAGGCAGGATGCATGAATTTTGACTGTAATCCTATTGATTGACATTTTGTATTTTAGATTCGATGATCACATAGCCTTTGTATTTAAGATGAAATTCATCTCAGAAGCACTTATTGGGTACCAGCTTTGTGTCTGGCCTGTGCAGGACCCTGGGATGACAGTGATTAAAAAGACCCAGTCCTTGTTCTTAGGGAGCTCACCCATCTGGTCTGGATTCAGGTTGGTTCAAGTTCACTGTAGTGCTAATTTTCCTCTTATACTTAATTATATTTTACATATATGTTTTTATTTTTAATAACCAACTTGAGAGCCATGCCATCTGTGTGGATTACCTTTCACAGCACTAAGCTCAATGCCATGGGCCTGAAGGCAAGTAACGTCAGCTCTTTGATGATACTGAACTTCCTAAAAGCTTCAGGCATTTTATTTCGGTCATCCTAGTTAGTGTCTTAATGTGATAATAGGGTAATTGATTTTTATGTAAGTCTTAATAACCCATCAGATGTTTAATTTGAATTTCAATTCCAGCTCCACCAACCATATGACCTTGAACAGTTTGTTTAACCTTCCTGAACCTCAGTTTCCTCATCTGTTAAAATAGGAATAACAAAAACCACCACAGAGGTGTGAGGTGATAATAAATTAAATAGAATTCCAGACTAAAGGTTATATACACCCTGAACATTCTATTCGGTGAGATTTTTTTTTTCATTTTTTTCCCAGCATGTACCATGGTCCGGATGCTTTGCTACATCGCTTTGGTAATACTAAGAGAATAACACATGATACCTGTTACCCTGCAAATCAACAAGCTGGTGGGTAGAGTCAGATGTAAGCAAGTAGTTTTGATACATACAGATCTCTATGAGAAGTTCTTCAGGGACAGTAGGGAGAAAGGAGATAAATATTTATTAAGTATTAACTATGAGGGACCCACAGAGGAGTCACTAGGGTGTGTATTCAAATGTGTGCATCCATAAACTCAAACTCATTTTGGACTTTGCCTTCTCCATGGTTGGATTCTCTGGATGTTTGACTTTTCTGTAACAAGTTCCAGGAAGCTAATCTTGATTCTTCTTCACTCAGGAGCAACCTCGTCTCCAAGAGCAGCCAGGAATGCTGATGACCACTTAAGACACTCTGAAACCATCCGTCAAATCTGGGCCGGATAAATATGCAAAGGAGTGCTCCCTGTTGACCATTCCCCCTGAATGCTTTCCCAGCTCTGCAGTCTCCCGCTGCCCAGTAACCCGTTGCCGTGGGAGACAAGTGTACTTAGTGTGACGAGTCACACTCACCCTCAGCCTCCCCGATCCCATGTCAGGCTGACCCAAAGGCAACAGCAACTCCCCCATGTTATCGAGGACAGATAACATCTCTGTTTAAATGCCGCACACATTTCTGTGAGACCTTCCCTTGCATAACCGTTTTGCCTTTTTCCCTCCCTGCAGGAGCCTGCAGATGAATGGATCTTGCCTGGCTGGCACCTCTGTGGATGCCTGGGTTGAATCCTTTGCTGCTTCCCCTGTCTCCTGGGTGTCAGGTTCCAAACCCACCTCAAAACAATTCCGGGCTGGCCCCTTTCTTGATGAGACAAGAGACACTTACAGAATACAAATCACACTCCTGCATTTGGCTCCCCAGCAGCACTGAAGATGGAAGAAAAGATAAGCAGAAACCAGCTGTTAAGATGTCAGTTATTAATATCAATGAATAGAATTCAGGTAAGAAGAGAAGCACAGGCTTAGCTTCTCGCAGTTTAGCCTGACTTTTTCCCTTTCCAGCAGAGACAAATTGCACTTGACAGCCTTTACATATCACATGCCCTTGTACTGTTCTGCCTATAGAGTTTATAATGGATCATAATAACAGCTAATATTTACTGAGCAGTAACTGCATGTCAAGCACCCAATGTATGTTTGTTTCATTTGATGCTTATAGCAACTCTATGATGTAGGTACTTGGATTAGCCCCTCTTTACAGATTAGGCATTGCAGGCATAGAAAGTGTGGTTCATGTAGTGAGCGTGGTAGGCAGCATTCAAACCCAGGATGTCTAACTTCAGATGACACACTCTTGACTCTTGTGTTGTTCTGTTCCTGAGAAGCAGCCTGGGGGAGTGATAAAGTGATAAAGACCACCCCCCTCTGCCACTTCGGGCATGACTTGGGGCAGGTTTATGAGAGTTCTGGACAAAATGAGGACAATAATAGTACCTACCTCATAGAGTGACAGTGGTAGACAAGGATTTAGCCTGCATAAGACCTTTAGTATCATCTTTGGCATGGAATAAGGATGCAATACATGTTAGTTATTTTTATAAACAGTTAAGTCCCTCTACGTTAGGGGCCTTGTCTTAGTTATCTTTGAATTTTTATCCCCAGTATAGGGCACAGTGCAAAGTACATTAAGAAAAACTCAATTTAACATCACTGGAATAAATTAGGAGATTAAATATTCTTTCTAGAAGATGGATATAATTAAGCCTTATTTTTATAAGTGCTTTATTATTTAATAAACACTGGTATTTAGTTTAACTTGGTATAAGGTTTTTATTTGAGTTAAAACAAGAAAATTTGACCTGGTAATTCAACTCCTACATATGTACCCAAGAGAAATGAAAACACACAAAAACTGGTACATGGTCTGTCATAGGAGCATTATTCATAATAGCCAAACAGTGGGCATAATGCAACTGTCTACCAATGGATAAATGGGTAAACACAATGTGGTATATCCATACAATGGGATATTATCCATAAAAAGGGATGAAGTACTGGTACATGGCATGACATGGATGGACCCATGAAAACATTATGCTAAGTGAAAGAAGCCCATCACAAAACACCTCATATTGTATGATTCCCTTTATATGAAATGGGTAGACCAGGCAAATCTATAGAGACTGAAAGCAGATCCATCATTACCTAGGGCTAGGAGGATGAGGGTGGTGGACTGCTGGATAACTAAAGGGTACAGGGTTTCTTTGGGGGGTAATAAAAATGTTATAAAATTGATTATGGTGATGGTTGTGCAACTCTAAATGTACTAAAAAGCATTGAATTGTACACTTTTTAATTGGGTGAAGTGTATAGTATGCAAATTCTATCTCAATAAACAAAGCTGTTACCAAAAAAAAAAAAGAATCAATAAATTATTAAGTCTCCAAATTAAAGGTTCAACCCCAGTGAGGTTGGTGGTTTAACCAGATTTTCCATTCTGCCCACTCCCCGATTCAGGCAGCCTCAGCCACCTGCACCACACACATCCTTACCAAGGCTGGCCTGGGAGGATGAATAGACCAAGTGGCTGTCTTTGTTTGAGGTGAGAGGGGAAAAACATGAATCAATGATTACTCTTGTGTTCTAATCAGGCTGCTCCTCAAATGTCTCTCTGTCATTTTACCTCCTGTCCAGGTCTGTGGGGTGAGCCAAACGGTTGGTGGGCTGGTCAGTCTGGGGCAGAACTGCGAGGTGGAAAGGGAACACTTGCAGCAATTGCCTAATCTTTCCCAGAACTCGATGCAAGTTCCCAAGCTAGGAAAGTCTAAATATCAAGTCCATTAATCATCTGCAAATCACTTCCCTCCTCATACTCTTGTCTGAGGAACAAATAAAAGCCCAATGTTCTGGCAGATTCACAGCATCCTTTGTTTTAATGATGTTTTTCAAAACTTAAGCAAATTGCTGATGGAAAGGAGAGAAGTCAGATTCTAATTAAGCTGCCCCAGTTTGAAAAGTTGTAGAAGATTGCCAAAAGCATTCCAAAACCAATAGGTATTTAAACGTGAAAACAGAGGAGCAATGATGCTTGGAATTCATGAGAGCAGATATGAAGGTATGTAATTACAAGTGAAACTGAAATATGATTTTATCACTTGGAAATCTTCATTGCTCTACTTTTCACCAACAATGCTGTATATAGACATACTCAGGAGGAAACTTCCTTAGGCAGAAAGCAAAAAAGAGAAATGATGCTTTCCTGGTGCCTGATAACTGTTAGTACTGTTAATTCACACTTGAATAAATGTTTATTTAAGTAGTGAGAGTGCGAAGATTTGCAGATGGCATGTTGGTTTCACTGGTGATGAGTGCTGACCTTCACTGAGTGTCCTCGGCTCCTCCCATGGTTTTTGTTTTTCTCCTCACATTTTATCTCATTTAATCCCTGCAGCTACCCTGTGAGGTAGGTACTGTTTTGTTGTTGTTGTTGTTGTTGTTGTTGTTGTTCTATTTTGCAGATGAAGAAAACAAGGCACAGAAAAGCTAAGCAGCTTGCCCAGGGTCCCACACCTCGTGTAAATGATGAGGCTGAGCATTAAGCCCTGTCTGAGTCCATGTTGTTAATCATTATCATATTCTGCCTCCCTAGTAAATTGACAGTTAATTTTACTCTTGCTGCTTCTACTTTCAAGAGCTGAATGTGTGAGAATATTGGAAAGAAATATTATTATATATAATATTTTCTTTATTTTATGCATAGGACTTTCTTTACTTATTACACATATGTTGGGTACCTTCTGTATTGGAGGTGGTGTCCTTAGCCAGCCATGTGCTGATATGCCTCAGGGATTTTGCATATGCTATTCCTTTGCTTGTCATGCCCTGCCCTTCTCGTCTTCCACATTACCTAGCTAACACTTCCCCAAGCTTCAGATATCAACTTAGCATATCATTTTCCAGACAAGCTTTCCTTGACCTCCCCTCAATTCACCCTGCTCTTATGTATTCTCTTATCCTCCTAGACCCCTCCTCTGTAGCACTTTCCATGGTGGTAATCGATGTGTGATTTGCTGTTAAATGTCTGTCATCTCTGCTAGAGTACAAGTCCCAGGAGGGCAGAGCTGGTCCCTATCATGCCCTCTACTGTTTCTTGAGTGCTTCGCAGAAAATCCATTATGCTTAACATCTGAACAGCAAGAGAATACCTTGTGTTGCTTACATTTTAGTAGTGCCATAGACAGGCACAAACCTATAAGAGGGGGAATAGGAACTTAGCAGGAGAAGGAACTCCTCAGAAAAGGGCTTATCAAGGCCATAACATCTGAGCTGGCTGTTGGAGCATGAGCTGACATTTCAGATGGAGAAAACTCAAAAGTAAAACACAGAGCCAGGCAAGCATGGTTCACAGAGTATTATACTTATTTAGAAAATAGAGTAAGAAAAGAGTAAAACAACAAATGTTGTTTTCCTTTCATCTGAAAGCATTTCAGCATAAACTGTTTTGGGGCAGGGGCTAAAGACACATGGAATTGCTTAGCTTGAAGACAGCTGTCTTCACAAGTTGATGAAAATTATAAAAGTCAAGATACAAAATATAACTTGCACCTCTGACCCATATACCTTCCCTCCCTAAGAAGGAAAGGAAAAGAGCCAAGGATGTCTAAGAATAGATGGGTACAATATCTCCTTTGTTTCTCTGCCTTATTCAATTTTCCTCTTCCCAGTGAGGAGAATGAGATTGCAAAATTTCTTGGCCAAGTCATGAAGAGTCTCTTAAAAACCAGTCAGTCAATTTTTTAGTTCAAAATCAATAAAAGAAACCTCACGAAGATCAATAAATGTGACTCCATTAACCACTACTCAATGTCAAAAACCAACACAACCTAAATAAAAGGCAAAGAATACACTGAGAAAAACATTCACAATTCCTGTGGTGGCAAAATCCAGTTCAGTTCAGTTCAACACACGTCAACTGAATGTTTGTGTATAACTAGAACTGTTGGGTATGGCATTCCGGAGCTCTGCTGAGAGGGCTGGACATATGAACTGACCGTTCCAATGTTGTAAGAGCACAACCATCTCCAAGGAAAGGGGAAGCATGGGCACCTAATGTAACCTGAGGTTCAGAGAGGCCTTAGACTAATAATGGTTGAGGAGAACTTAACCAAGGCAACAAGGGGAAGAGAAGGAGGATATTTAACACATAAAACCAGTGAATGAAGGCATGGAGCTGTGGACCATCCTGGTATGTATGTGTATGTTGGGGTTGGTTACAAATGCTTCAGGGTCCTGGAAGAAAGCTCAGGGCTGGGAAGGATGGAGATGAGTCTGGACAGACAAACCAGTATTACTTTATAAAAGTTCTTACTTCATCCTGTAGTTGACAGGGAGCCACTAAAGCATGTAACAAGGCCCAGATAGGGTGATTTTACAAGGCAAGGAACTAGTGAGGATTGGGTATTGTTTGTGGAACAATAGCTTTAGACTGGTAAGTGTGGTGAGGTTAGGATTTTCAAGTAAGTTTTAATAAGCATGCTCTTAGTTTTGATAATTTAATTGTTTGGCTTATTCACAGCCTCGCCTTGCAGGAGTTATTTTTTGAAGCAAGCAACTAAGTTATGTTTGCTTGATCTCAGTATTGGTGATCACAGGTGCAGAGACATGTGCCAGTCCAGCACTGCGGAATGCTGGGGCAGGGAGTTATGTTGGGTTCGGTGCCGAAACCATTGCTTCAGCATCCTACCCTCAACCCACCCTGCCTGCCCCCTTTATGATGTCTCTGGATGAATAAATCAGATTTCGGGCAGGGGCTAAATCTGCCCCACCTGGATTTATTCATCCAGAGATGAATAAATCAAATCTGATTTATTCATCTTAAAAAATAAAAAGCATTTTGGAAATGTCCCCGGAACCACCTCATTGGTAAAACAAATAGGTTCTAGAGTTAGAGTGACAGCTCTGGATAGAGGGTGAGGTTCCCCACCTTGTAGGGGAGGGGTACAGTTTTACATGTAGGGAACTGAAGAAGAAGGGGTATCAGGGTCAGAGAGGTGTGCTGACCTTAAGATGAAAGGAGTAACCTGGCACCTTAGGGAGGCATCGTGGGATCCTCTGGGAAGGGATTAATCAGTTGAATTACTTTGGGTATGCTATTAAACATTCTCTTTTCCTTTACTGAGATAATTTTTGTACATCCCAGGGTGGAGCTCTGAAAGGGAGGTGCTAGGAATTAAAGGTTTGAGTAGAAGGGAAAATACAGGTTTTGCAACATGATCCATCCACTGAGGCCAGTGTGGGGTAGTGGCATCACAGATAGGAAGGAAAGGGCCTGAAGCAGCAACAGTGATGAGAGAGGCAGAAGCAGAGCAGCTGGTCCAAAGAGCTGCCACATGGAGGCCAAGAACAAACTCCCTCCTTTCCCCAACAATGTTAGAGGAAGGCTGACTTGGAAGATGGCAAGCTGACACTTGGGTTGTCTTTGTACCACCGGAAAAAATGGACAACTTGAAAACCAAAAAGAGACTTAAAAAAGAGTAATTATGATTCTCTATATATTTTATGCAAGGAGACAGAAAAAAACTAGATTAAAATAAGCAAGAGTAGCCTACAAGATCCTTAATTGATAAGGGAAGAAGAATTTATTTAATTGGTGGCCATCTTGAATAATGTGCATTGGAAATCATATAATTGAAAGTAGCACACAGAGTGAGAAAAATAACCAAAGAACTAAGAAAATAGTCAAGAAAAGTTCCATAAATTAAATGATAGTTGGAAAGGATAAAGTCATGTTAACGCTCATTACCATATTTTAATTTCATAGTAATTAAAATTATAATGTAGCGTGTATTACCACTTAATTGATCTGCCAGCATCAAGTATTTGCAAGTGTCTTTTTGTTCTCCGAAGTCATAAACTATTCTTCACTGCATAATTTTGGAGGTAATTTTAAACCATAAATATTTCACTTTATTAAAATTCTCAGGAAATTAGAGCTTCAATAGCTACTTATTTATATCTGCTTTGGCAAGTAGCCAGAAAATTCATTTTCTTATATTTTGAATTCCACAAAATTAAAGTGCTAAAGAGTATTATCTATTAATCTTCACACTTCCCTTTATGACAGTTTTACAGTTTAACCACAATGTTCAGATATCTGAGGGTGACTACTTAAGGTATATATCTTAAAAATTGGGTACTTATGTTTGATAGAAAACCTCCCCTTGTTGAGGATGAACACTGATCCCACTGCCAACCTTGTACCTTTACAGCACCTGGCCAGTCTGTCCAAAACAAAATTGTCCCTGTTGATGCCAGTCTCCAGAGACCTGGCAATATTTAGGAACTTCATCCTGTCAGGTACTCCTACCTCATCTGTACCTCTTGGATGAGATGACATCCTTGTGCTAACCCTTTGCTGCAGTGTGTCCTGACCCTCAAATGCAGTCACCTCCAGCCTGATTTAGCTCATCCCTCATTGGTGCAGCTGTGCCAGGCCACCCAGGTTCTGATGGAGTAAATAGGACACATATGTCATTGTGAAGCCCCATGAGTCTCTGTAGATAAAAATAAATTTGGAAAATTGCAAAACCTTCTGGAGACAGTACCTTCCTAATGATTCCTGCCTCCTTTGACACCCCATTGCACTGATTAATGCTCATTCAAATTGACCACCTGGCGTAGCTCACTGTCAAAATCAAAAAGGACATATTTTCAAGTTAAGTGGTATCTTTCAAGTTGTGGAATCCTGCTGTGTGTGTGCATGTGTGTGTGTGCCAACTTATGACAATTACAAACAGATGTACTATCTAAATCCTAAAATTTATTGGAGGCCCTACTCTACATTTATGTTCTCCAGTACCATTATTCTTAGAACTTATAAAATTAGTCATCACATTAGTTCTCATAGTCAGCAAAATGGTTACAGTAAGGCTGGCCAAATATTTTAAGCCAACTAGAAATGGAAACATGCTTAGTAGAGACCTTTGACATGAACTGCCTAGAGGTTAAAAAAAAAAGTAGGAGGCAATAGAAATAGCTTCTTTTACAACATCATAATAAGCTATGAGCAAACAAATCCACTTTCACTTTTTAAAGATTTCCTTTTTATTTATTTTTAGAGAGAGGGGTAGGAAGAGAGAAAGAGAGGGAGAGAAACATTGATGTGCAAGAGAAACATCGATTGGTTGCCTCTTGCATGCCCTCAACTGGGGACCTGGCCTGCAACCCAGGCATGTGTCCTGACTGGGAATCAAACCATCGACCTTTAAGTTTGCAGGCCATTGCTCAGTCCACTGAGTCACACCAGCCAGGGCCAAATTCACTTTTAATGCTGAGTCTCAGTAGGGATTTGGTCATTCCCCTTAACATTTTTTATAACCTGATTCTGATAGAGTTTATAATTGAGTACACGTAAAACTCATACATGAGAACACCATCCATAGTTACATAGCTGAGTCATCAAATAACTGATTGTAAGAAACAGAAATTCATTGAAAATGACACAAATCTAAAAAGAGAGCTTTCTGGAAGCAGACAGGGGATAGCTCTCAGATACCAAGGGCAGTAAATATAGTTCGAGGGTCAATCTAAATAAAAGTCAGGACCCCAGTTCAAGGGCAACACAGCCTCTCAACTCTTCCCTGTATACTTCAGCTCTAGTGGGCGCATGCGCAGAGCCAGAGCTGCTGTTCCACCTGCCTGCCAAATTTTAGCATCTCAGACAGACTAACTCAGTCTCCAGGAGTCTCTTAGTTTAAGTCGGAGCTAGTAAGAAAAGGAGAATTGAATTGGTCACTGGTCAGCCAGTGGACTAAAGTGCCAATGTGCCAATGTGTCCTTACTTAATGAGGAAGAGTACTAGGGGCTGTGTGAAGAGGTTCAGCTATGGCATGAGAGAGTATATGTTGGGCCTGGGATTAGAAAACCTGAAGAATGTAGGGAGCAATTTTAGCTTTGGGATGAAGGTACATCTTGAAGTGCAAGGATCAATGTGAGACTCTGAAAAAGTGACATGTGACCAGGGTAAGCTCTACAGGAGGATAGACTTTGTGGCAGGAATAAGGAATCAATTAAAGGATTAACTATTCATCATCTCAGCAAGAGACACACATCTCATTTAATCCTTACAACAAGACTCTCATGCAGTTCAAAGTGGCACAGTGTGATGATTGCACAGTGTGATGATTTCACACTCAACCTCTGGAGTTGGGATTCCCGGGTTCTAACTCTAGCCCTGCCACTGGAACATTGGACTTGTTATTTATCTCGTCATGCCTGAATTCCTCATCTGCAAAATCCCAGCACAGGACTACCTCCAGCTCAACTGCCCACACTGGAGTCAAACAAGATTGGGAATGGAAGAAAGAGGAAGTGAAAGAAAGTGAACCAATTCTTGCTGAGTAATCTATCAGGAGCCTAAGTTTATACATGGGTCTCTCTATCTCCATCTCCACTCCCCCCACGCAAGCTTCCAATTATCCCCCTTTTTACTCTGGAGTTCATGTGAATATTCTAGTAGCATAGATCTGTTTTATGAATCCTCGTCATCTACAAGATCAAATCCTCACATGTTGGTTAGGCACATGTAGTTCTTCCTAGCAGACCCAGCCTTCATTTCTAGCCTTATTTTATGTTCCCTACCCCCTCCACACTATATCTCTTTCAGTCATCGCAAAGTGTTTTTCTCAATGACGTTGCTCTCATACCTCTATTGTATGCTTTTGCACATACAGTTCTTTTTGCCTTAACTGTCTCCTGTTCCTCTTTGTTTTTCTCTCTCTCTTTTGGCAAAAGCTCACCAGTTATGCAAAATCTAGGCCAAATATCCATGAATTCTTCAGGCTGCTAATTACTCTCTCCTAAAAGATCAAATATACCTCTATTATAGCACATATAATAGTATTACAATGCATTACATTGATCCTTTAACCTGGCTACCTCTGACCAGTACACAGTGATCTAGAGGGCAGGCCTTGAGTCTTCTTGATTCCTGTATCTTCAGGGCCTAACAGAGCTCCTGGTCTAGGGTAGGTTTCCAATAAATACCTGTTGAATATGATCACTGGGGCTTTCACACTCATAGTTGGTCCTATCTGGCATTTTCTAAGGATTTTATTCCATTCCCCTCTAATAGAATCTTGTTCATGTTTAGACACAGCAGAAGAAAACATGGAATATTGTTGCTGTGGAAACAAACTTGGAAAACGACTTTCTTTCCCCCTTTATATAAATATAGGGGTGATATCTCATGGCTAAGCTGAATATGAATACTCACACAATAGCATTGGAAGTGTCAAGCTTGTTCCCAAAGGCGCTCTGTGGCAGGCAGCTGTGCGGATCCTGGAAGGTGCTCCGTGTGCCATTCTAGCATATAATCTTCCTCACTTGGATGCACAGTCACTGGGTTAAGTACTATATTCAGTATATTCTACAATGGAATTATTGCATTTCAGTGGGTTTCTGTCTGGGGATTAAAATGTTTTAAAATCATACTGTATAACAATTTTTCAAGAGGGAAAAACACCCGTTATTTTAAAGTGTTCCTTTCAAAAGCCTGTATTCTTTTATGTATTTGGGATCAGCCCACATGGAAAGGTTCTCTAAAGGCTCTATAGAAATATTCCCCCTTTCTTCTTATGAACTCCTACAATAAAAAGGTACTAAAAAGGAATAACAGAATACTTTGTATTTGGTGATATTTCTTGCAGAATTATTGTCTAACCACCTTTTCTCCTGACCAATTACTTTACTGGGAGCAACATGTGGAGATTTTATTATTTTTTTTCACCTTAATAAATAAAAAGCCTGTTTTCATGTATTAAAACCTCCATGTTCTGACTGATCTCTTGGGTTCTACAGCTTAACTTTTACCATGTTGATAACTTTCCTGGCTCTCGGTGTAAACTGCTATGACAGTCCAAATATCTTTGCCTCAAAAATTGTAAAAATGGGGGAGTTTCTTTCTTCAATCTGTGTAGAATATTGCATAATTCCAGCACTAAAGAAAGGCTTCATGACAGGACTCAAACTTTCTCCATACGTCTTCATGCACCTGGTGCTCCTTGTGTGATAAATATAGAACCCACAGGTCAGTGGTCTTGACAAAGGGTCCCAGATACTACCCAAGTGAAGCTCCCAAGTCTGGGAGCTGGAAAATGTCAATGATTGTCTAATCAATCGACTCTGGAGAAACAGAAATGGTAATACTCAGCTCAGGGGTTGTTAAAATAATCAGTTAGGTATTGCATGTGAATAATGTAAGGCTCCTTGGGGTTCTGGACTCTTCACTTTGCATGTTCTATACCAGCCCTGCGTGACGTCATCCAGTGGGGGGGGGGTGGGGTGTATTCCAAATATGTGCAGTTTAGATTTTGCCCTTAAGTTTCAGATCCACACATTCAACTGTTTACCTGGATTTTTTGCAGCCACCTGTAACACAATATACATTTGACCTTTGAAAAACATGGTTTGAACTGCACAGTTTTATAAGTGCAGGCAGCTTTTCCTATCATGGCTGCCCATCTGCAGATTCAGCCAACTAGGATAGAAAACAGTGTTTTCCTGCATTCCCAACAGCTGTTTCGAAAGTACTGTTTTTTATCCACGGTTGGTTGAATCTGCAGATGTGAAGAAACAACCATAGTTAAGTTTTAGGGAAGTTAAATGTTATATATACAAATTTTTTACTACTGGGCCGGGGGTCAGTACTCCTAATTTCTGCATTGTTTAAGGGTCAACTGTGTGGATGGAAAAGGGGTTCTATGGAAATCACAGGGTGATCTGATCATAATAGACTGGGCAGGTCATGGTGGGCAGTCACACTCCAGGCATATAACTTTTTAGTTAAAAGCTTATATTTGCCTTAAGAATGAATGCCCTGTCCATTGTTTCTGTGCATTTAGGTCAATGCCTCTTTGAAATGGCTCTTTTCAGACCCCTCCTTCTAAAGGGTAACAGCACTCAAGAGAGCTCAAAAGCTCATTAACTGTCTCGTAATCCAATCCCTCCCTTGCTTTCTCCTACCTTCCTGTGATTTTCTTTATGTCCTCCCCTTAATGTCAAGTGCATACAAAAAGCTGCAAAACTGTTATTTTCCAGAGCATTTGAGAGCTTGCTCTTTGGCATACAAGGTCGGACCCCCCAAAACCCAAAATATCTTTTGGAGGGTGGGGCCCTTGTAGTACAAGCTTCCTAGGTGAGTGTTCTAGGAACGCATCTGTATCAGTATACAAGCTAGTGCTGTTGTGAGAGGCTGCATTCAGCTTCAGTGTATTTTAAGACTCTTTTGATGCATTTGTCCCTTTCATGATGGATGATTTACGAGCGCATCTGCCCACACAGGACTGAGTGTTCAGCAGTTTTTGACCAAAAACAGCATGACCCCCATGCTCCACCCTCCTTATTCATCTGATCTCACCCCGAGTGACTTTTCTTTGTTTCCCCAGATGAAAAAAGCCCTCAAAGGAAACATTTTGCCAATGTGGAAGAGGTGAAACAAACAAAACAAAATGGCAGGAGCACTAAAAGGCATCAAAATCAATGAGTTCAAAATTGTTTTGAGCAGAAAAAAAGTCTTGATAGGTATATTGCGTCAAATGGAGAGTACTTTGAAGGTGACTAAAGTTTAAACATGTAAGAATAAATACACAATTTTTTATAAATAAATTCCACTTTTTAGGGGTCCCTGCTCCGTATGTCATCAGTTTGGCTCAAATAAATTTTTACAAAAATTCTTACAGGATGTATTTTACATTGACAAATATATGCAAAATGAAACTCATTATTGGCCTTTCTAATTTGTCTTCTCTTCCTGACTCTCCATATTGGTAAGTGGCACTGCCATCCACTCAGGTGTCCAAGCCAGAACACTGGGCATCCTCAATTCCCTTCTCACTCTTGTCCACCAGTCATTCCTAATCAATCACCAAAGCCTGTTGATTCCAGGTTCAAACCTAACTGGACCCCACTCACTTTTCTCCATCTTTTGCCATTGCTTGGCTAAGTCCGCCAATCTCACTTGGGCTCCTGTGGAAAATTCTGGGTGGGCCTTCCACCTACAATCTCACCCTCAATTCAGTCTTCATTGCAGCCAGAATCTTGTCTCTAAAGCACACACAATCCTTCCTTTAAACCCTTTCCTGGACCTCCCATTCTTCTCTGAAGAAAGTCTGAGATCCTTATGACCCTTTCCATCCTGACTCTTGTTACTTCTCCAGTCTCTTCTTTTCCCATTTCTCCCTCATATCCCACATTCCAGCTATACTGAGCATCTTTTACTTCCTCAAACACACACTGTTTCTCTTGCCCTCAGGTCTTTGCATTTGCCTAGACTTTGTTGACAGGGTCAGGACTGGAGGCTATTAAAATACAAGTAAAGAAAATCCTAGCATTTCTCCTCTGGCTTTCTTTTTTATAATGAAACATTTTCATTCACCTCTCCTTTGAACTCCAGAACCTTATATCCAACTGTCCTCCACTTCATCCTTCATTTGATTGTTTAACAGACATTTCAAAATTAACCATGCCCCAGACCAAGCTCCTCTGTCAATTTAGCCCACTGTGCTTCTTAACATGTATCACCACTCCCACACTAGATATTTTATTTATTTTGTTTATCATCTATCTCCCCCACTGGAAGTTAAACTCCAACAGATGGAGTAAACTTTTTCTTTTTTACTCAATGATGAATTCCTAGAACCTAGTATTGTTCCTGACTGTTATGGACTGAATGTTTGTATCCACCTCCCAGTTTCAAAAACCACCCTCCACAATGTGATGATATTAAGAGGTGGGGACTTTGGGATATATGTAGGATTAAATGAGGTCGTAAGGGTGGAGTTCTCATGAATGGGGTCAGTGCCCTTGTGAGAGTCACAGAAGAGCTTTCTTCCTCTGTTCTGTTCTCTGCCAAAGATACTGTTCTGACACTCTGATCTCAGACTTCTAGCTTCCACACTGTGAGAAATAAATCTGTTGTTTATAAACCACCAAGTTATCTTGTTATAGCAGCCAGAACAGACTAAGACATTGACATGTAATGGGCATTTGATAAATGTTTTTTGAATGAATGTATGACCCTATGGCAATAGAATGAAGATGGACTGAAACTTGACCAGAATTGCCCAGATCTGGACAGCCATGGTATGGTAGAAAAAGCATAGGTTTTGTCACGCAGATCTGTCTATTTGTGTGACCTAAGGTAACTCATTCAGTCTCTTCAAGACAATTTTCTCATTTGGTACAATGAAGATGAGACAGCTCATAAGGTTGTTGTAGGCTACTTGATATAACTGACTTTAACCACACCATAGTTGTTCCTCAATGAGTATTATTCTTTTCCCAACTTCTGGTTTGACAAAGACTGCGGGAAACCATAAAAACTTAGCAAGGTTAGCAAGTCTTATCCAAAGCAGACCTCAGATGAAGCAACCCAGGAACTGACCAGACTGTGTTCTTTGAGGAGCTCATTTTATTAAAAGTGCTCTAACCCTGCCCTGGCTGGCATAGCTCAGTGGATTGAGCACGGGCTGTGAACCAAAGTGTTGCGGGTTCGATTCCCAGTCAGGGCACATGCCTGGGTTGTAGGCCACGGCCCCCAGCAACCGCACATTGATGTTTTTCTCTCTCTCTCTATCTCCCTCCGTTCCCTCTCTAAAAATAAATAAGTAAAATCTTTTAAAAAAAAGTGCTCTAGCCCTTACTGGGAAGAACAGGGTTTAGTGGGAGGGTCAAATGAAAAACATATTCTTATAAACAGTTGTTCAAGGCATGGTCTCTTTGAGGAGAATTGGGGTCTTCAACTCCTCTTTATGCCTATTTCCCCACATGCACTGGGAAGTGTTTATTTGAGACACTGTTTATTTAGTGTGGAGTTCTGTGGCTTGCCCTTTTGCAGAATGCCTAAGCATTGTGCATTTATTTATAAAGTTTTTTTGCTGAGATGTGGCCAATAGTCTGTCAAAGGGTTAGAGTAGAAAAGGAGTTGAAACCATAGAACTGGGAGAGGTTTAAAGCTTCTGGAGAAATGAAATGAAAATGCCCAGTGCTTATGATTGTCAGAGCAAAGTAAAATACAGTCAAGTTCTGCTGTGGACTTGCACTTGCTAAGGTGCATTTGAGGGATGACGTTTGCAGACACTCTGCAAGGACACTGATGTTTGTTGACACTGCAGTGACTCACAGGAACTGAGCATATTGAACATGGAAGGAACTGACACATTGCATGAGAATCACAGACTAACACAGCTAAATGAAAGCTTAGGAATTCCTTGTTTTGAAGGCTGGGAAAATAAAGCATAGAGAGATAAAGTGACTGGACAAGGGTCACACTGATGATAAGGAGCAGAAAGACAACTGAAACCCGGGCCTTGGGGGTCTCAGGCCTCAGCTCTTTCCACCTCAGTGTGCTTTGAGTAAGGAAAGAGGTCTAAAGAGGTAAAGTGATGTTAGCTTTCAATGAAATGTTTAAGGTTTTCTCCACGGTCAGACTAAAAGGACCTAAAACAGGTCAGCATTTAATAAATGACAGAATGTATAAGAAAGCACTGTAAATTATAAAGTATTGCCTAACTATTAGGTGAATTGCTGATTAAATCTGTGAGATTAATAAATGAAATGGTCTGGCCAGATGGACATAATCCTATAGTATTATTATATGTCATATTTTAACAGTGACCAAACACACCAGAGTGATTTTACCTGCTTTGTCAGCATTTCCATCAACTCTTTGTTACTGACTCCAGAAAATATAATACATTGCTCCACATTTATTTATACAAGGAAAGTGAGCAGAAAAAATAGTTTGTATATGATATTGTTTACTAAGACTTCTTTTTCCAGGAGAATGGGTAAGTATATTACTATAAAACACCAGAAAAATACAGTAAAATATAAAAGAAACAATGAAAATTATCTGCAAATCTATCCTTGGAAACAAATACTATTAAGAGAAAAGCAGTTAGTTACCCACAGGGGAGTTCCCATAAGGATGTCAGTTGATTTCTCAAAAGAAACTTTGCAGGCTAGAAGGGATTGGCAAGAAATATTCAAAGTCATGCAAAACAGGGACCTACAGCCAAGATTGTTCTACCCAGCAAAGATATCATTTAGAATCGAAGGGCAGATAAAGAGCTACCTAGACAAGAAAAAACTAAAGGAGTTCATCATTACCAAACCATTATTATATGAAATTTAAAGGGACTTATTTAATAAAAAGAGGAAGGCCAAAACTATGAACAATAAAATGGCAATAAATACATATCTATCAACAGCTGAATGTAAATAACTAAGCAAACAAGGAAAACAGAGACAGAATCAAGGATACGTAGAGCATTTTGATGGTTGCCAGATAGAAGAGGGGTGTGGTAATGGGTAAAGAGGTAAGAGGATTGAGAAGTACAAATAGGTTGTTAAAGAATAGCCATGGGGACGTAAGGTACAGTATAGGAAATGAAATAAGTAACCAAAGAACTTATACACATGAGCCATGGACACAAATAATGGTATGGGGATTGGCTGAGGGAGTGGAAGGTGCTGTGTGGAGGGGAGCAAAGGAGGAAAAACTGGGACAACTGTAATACCATAATCAATAAAATATAATTAAAAAATGAAGGGTATGGAGTTTTGGAGGATGATGAAAATGTTCTAAAACTGGTTGTAGTGATGATTGCATAACTCTGAATACACAAAAAACCATTGAATCATATACTGTAAATGTGTGAATTGTATGATATATAAATTATATCTTAATAAAGCTGTGAAAAAGAAAATTAAAAAAAATTCATGTAGTTTTTCTAAAAGACTAATATCCTGTAAGTACACATTGTATATGCAGTTTAATATTCATATCTTCAGGGTCAAGATGGAGGCATAGGCAAACATGGCTTTCCTCCTCGCACAACTGAAGTAAAAATTACAACAAATCTACAAAACAACTATCACCCAGAATCATCAGAAAATCAAGTTGTATGGAAGTCCAAAAACCAAGAAATTAATGTAGTCACATTCATCCAGATAGGTAGGAAGGGTGGGTAGGAAGGGTGGCAATACGGGCATGGGTAGAGACATGGGGACACACAGAGACCAGAAACAAGGAGATGAGGAATGAGTGGTCCCACACCCACATGTGGTGGATAAAAATCAGGAGGGATACCTTGGGAGTGAGGGATCCCAGCCCCACACCAGACCACCCAGCCCAGGGTTCCAGTGCCAGGAAAATAAATCCCCATAACCTCTGGCTGTAAAAACCAGTGGAGATTGGGGCAGCAGAAGATATTGTGGGATTCTCAGGCATCTTCTTTTAAAAGGCCTGCAACAGGCTTAGGACTTAATGCAGACTCACTCCCTCTGAGCTCCAGCACCAGGGCAGCAGGTGGAAGGGCACCAATGGCATACAGGGAGAAACTAAAGTGTCTGGCATCAGGGCAAGTGCCAGAGAACAATTTACTCCTGGACAAAACTCCAGAGGCTGGGCAGAAGCTTTGTCCCCTTTCTGAGCCCTCCCACATACAGAACCACAGAGCAGTGACACCATATCAAACACTTCATCAACCTGGCTCACATTGTTTTCTCCACCCTGGCACTTACCTAAGGCTCCTCCCTATCCAATTTGCCAGTGCATTTTTCTACAATAGGCCACACTACTAAGACAGAGAGTCAAAGGAGCTCTACCTAATACACAGAAACAAACACAGGGAAGCTGCCAAAGTGAGGAGACAAAGAAATATGGCTCAGATAAAAGAACAGAACAAAACTCCAGAAAAAGAACTGAATGAAATGGAGATAAGCAACCTATCAGATGCAGAGTTCAAAACACTGCTTATTAGGATGCTCAAGAACTCTTTGGGTACTTCAACAACATAAAATAGACCCAGGCAGAAATGAAGGGTACACTAAGTGAAATAAAGAAAAATTTACAGAGAACCAACAGTGGAGTGGATGAAGCTGAGAATCAAATCAATGATTTGGAACATAAGGGGGGGAATCAACCAATTAGAACAGCAAGAAGAAAAAAGAATTTTAAAAAATGAGGATAGGGTAAGGACCTTTTGAGACAACTTCAAACATACCAACATTTGAAGAAGAGAAAGAGCAAGACATTGAAAATTTATTTGAAAAAATGATGAAAGAAAAATTCCCTGATTTGGTAAAAGAAAGAGGCATGCACATCCAGGAAGCAGAGAGAGCCTCAAACAAGATAAACACAAAGAGGACCATGCCAAGACACATAATAATGAAAATGCTGAAGGTTAAAGATAGAGAGAATCTTAAAAGCTACAAGAGAAAAGCAAAGAGTTACAAAGTAGTTCCCATAAAACTGACAGCTGATTTCTCAAAAGAAATTTTGCAGGCAGGAAGGGGCTGGAAAGAAGTATTCCAAGTCATGAAAGGCAAGGACCTACATCCAAGATTACTTTATCCAGCAAAGCTATCATTTAGAATGGAAGGACAGATAAAGTGCTCCCCAGACAAGGTAAAGCTAAAGGAGTTCATCATCACCAAGCCATTAATATATGAAATGCTAAAGGAACTTATCTAAGAAAAAGATCAAAACTATGAACATTAAAATGGTAATACATTCATAACCATCAACAATTGAATTTAAAAAACTAAGCAAAGAAGCAGAACAGAAACAGAATCATAGACATGCAGATCATTTGGAGGGTTATCAGTTGGGAGTGAGAAAGGGGATAAAGGGGGAAAAAGTGCAGAGATTAAAAAATACAAATTGGTAGGTACAGAATAGACAGGGGGATGTTAAGAACAGTACAGGAAATGGAGTAGCCAAAGAACTTAATGCATGATCCATGGACATGAACTAAGGGGGGTGGACTGTTGGAGGGAATGGGGGGTGCTAGGCAGAGGGGGGGAAGAAGGAAAAAATGGGACAACTGCAATAGCATAATCAATAAAATATATTAAAAATTTCATCTCTTCAAATAACATTATTTAATGACTTTTTTCTATTTAGTATTATTTAAGAATAGTACAGTAGTCTTTAAGAATACCAGAATGGATTATAGATTAATTTTTCATATAAAACTATCATAATTTATTTATGAACCCTATATTGTTGGACTTTTACCTTTACCAAATTTTTATATACTAAATATTTCTAAAATGAAAACAAGAACTCTTTGGCCACATTTCTATCCTTTCTAGAATAGATTCCTAGAAGTGGAAGTATTAGATCAAAGACTATGACAATTTTTAGTGTTCCTCATAAGGGTCACTTAATTGCTTTTAAGAGAATGTGACCTAACACTTTGTATGAATATACATCTCACCACATCTTTGCCAGTGTTATATAAAATAGTTGACAATGAGTGAAAGTTTGATGAGAAACAGAATATTTACATGGTCTCAAAATAAATTCCCATAAGGTGCTTAATAACTGTGAAGAGAAAAATAATAACTTCATGGAAGAGAAAGTGCAGACACCACGTTAACATAGATCAAAGTTAGAATCATTAATAATGGGACAAACGGACATCATGTTCCTCATGATAGGATGCATCAAGGATAAATATCACCTCTGAGATATTACTGCCAAAAATGCATAACTTGAATCTTATCATGGGGAAACATCAGACAAATCCAAATTGAGAGAAATTCAACAAAACAAGTGATCAGTATTCTTCAAAAATATCAATGTCATGGTGCTTTTAATGTCCCCTGGTTTCTATTGTGATTGCCTTACACTCATCAATACTATTGCCATCACACTATTATCTGTGTGTCATTGGTGGCTTAGAGGAAAGCTACTGGGTTTTGTACATTTTTCTCTTATGCCCCCATTTTACTTATTGTAAATTAATGTTAACAGCTTTCAGCTGATTCTCTTGTAGTTTTTAAAAGATATATAATCATATTGTTTTCACTTAACAGTAATTTTGACTCTTACTTTTTTACCTTTTATTCCTGTCCAATGTGTTACTGCATCAGATAGAATTTCCAGAAGAGTGCTACATAATAATGAAGTCATCTAACATCTCTGCCTCTTCCTAATTTAATGGGAATATTTCTCATATTTCATCATGAAGGATGACACAGGCTGTCAATATGTTATATGTTAAAGGAAGTATCTTCCTATTCCTATATTTCTACAAAAAATACTTTTAATCAGACAAAAATACTGAATGTATCTGAATATCTTTTTGTCTCCTATTGAGATTATCATAGTTTTTCTTACTGATATCATTGAACTGATGTCATTGCATTAATAGATTTTTCTAACATGAAACTATCCTTGCTTCCCTGGAGTAAACCTGATTTAGCTGTGGTAGATAATTCTCATAATACTTCATTTTGCTCTTCTCTGTATATTTTGTCCTTTTGCAACTGTGTGGTGAATGTATATTGCATCAGTTCAGTTTGGCTGGGACTGTGTCCAGAATTCCCTTCCCTGCGTAGTTCTGGATTAGCCAGGTCACAGGACAGTTGTGTGAGATTGGGAAGGCAAAAGTGAAGCAGAAGCCATGTTCTCATTGCACTCAGGTCAGTACTGGGCACAAGGAGGTGATGTCACTGCTCTGCTGCCTTAGCTGCTTGAGGTCTGACAGCAGCTGGGCCAACACCTTTACCCTCGCTGACTCCTAGGTTGGACACCTTGCAGCTCCATGAGAAGAGCACCAATTTCTCCTGCAGATCCTACCCCATCATCAAAACTGGGGATTCAGGGGCAGTGAGAGACCAATGTAGGCTCCAGTCTGTCTTCACAGACTCCAGTTCTTACTGCTCCCCTTTCAGGCTTATCTCTTTCCTCACTGCGTGCTTTGCTGACTTTGGCCCCCAGCCCCAGACACAGAAGCAACAGCCACACAGAAACTTTAAGCTGCTCCCACAATCACATTAGGTCCAATTCATATGAGATATCCCTTGTTATATATCTCCAAGTGGTTCTCCTTCTCTGACCAAATCCTGACCGAAACACTGTCCATCAGTGAGATTGGTCTAAATGTACTCCAATTATTTTTTGTTGACTCCTCTAACCTGCTCAGCACAGCTCTGTGCCCCAGGCTTAATCTTTACAGACTGAGGCTCACTTGCCCTGTGGCTTCTCTTGGGCTTGGTCAATGTATGTACTGGCAGATGGTTGAAGGGCAAGAGAAAGAGGGTTTTCGCCCTCCCACCTGGGCTCAGTGGTTCTTGGCAAAGACCAGAAACCCCTCCTCTGTAATTCAAATATTCACCATCTCTAGGGACATTATTTTCTCCCTGTGTTAGTAATAAATTACCTGCAAATTTAACAACAATGTATGTATTATCTCTTACAATTTCTGAGGGTGGGGCATCTAGGAATGGCTTAGCTCGGTGGTTCCTGCTCAGGGTCTCTCCTCAGGTTGCAGTTAATGTCAGCTGGGGCCAAGGTCTTGTGAAGGCTTGCCCGGGGCTAGAGGATCTGATTCCAAGCACTCACTCATGGCCCAAGGTTTCAGGTTCTTACCCTGTGGGCCTCTCCAAAGTGTTTCTTTCATGCCCTACAAAATGGCAACTGGCTTCTCCCAGAAAACAGAAAGCAAGGAGAATATCACATTCTTCCTTTTAGCCTCAGAGTCACACACCATCACTTCTGCCATACTCTTTTCATTCAAAGGGAGTCACTAAGTCCAGCCCACACTCAAGTGGAGGGGAATTAAAGTCTACCTCTTCAAGGACAGAGTACCAAAAAATTTAAGGACATATTTTAAAACCTCTACATGCCCTTTGCTCATTTCTGGGCTGGGATGGTAATGGCTTTCCATTGTTGCTAGTCATGAACATCCCAATATATTTGACTTTCTTAAACCCTCGCCAACATCTCTATACATAATCTCTTCATTAAATTATCTGTAGTTAAATCCATTTCCATGTAATTCTGCTTCAAGGATTTTAATACATTATATTTTGGGGGAAGGGTATACACCATTATATGGCATAAGATTTTCATGGGATATATATTTTTATAATTATTTATACATAATTATTATATATGTATACATGCCACAAAATATAATTATTTATATGTGTTATAGGCAGACAGAGACAGAGAATATGGGCTTTTTGTTTTTTCCTAAATAAAATATTAAAAAATAAAATAAATAAATATGCCCAAATGGCTGCTGTTATTTAGTGCCATTTGTCTCATGCCACCCCTTCTGTGCTGACTCTGCATTGCAAAAGCTGGAAACTTTAGATTAGAACTGCACTTCCCCAAACCCTTTGTGAGCAGATTTACAGTCCAATAGGAGAGGCATTCACGGAGACTTTAAAAGGCAGATGGGAAGACTCCTAGTTATTATCTCTCCTCCTGTAGTACAGTGGCCTTAGGGCCTTTTCTTCCAGACACCCACCTTGGTCCTGCAGGCAAAAGTGGCCATTGGCAGGGGTTGGTGCTTCCAGATGCAGATTGGGGGAGAAAGTAGTAACTTCTTGATTCCCTGAGACCTAGGAGGAAGCTGAGCTCTATCAGCCAGCTTTCCTGACCTTTGCTTCTCTGCCTCTTCCTAGGTTTTGTTTTTAGTATATTTTATTGGTTATGCTATTACAGTTGTCCCATTTTTTCTCCCCTTTATGCCCCTCCACCTGGTACCTCCATTCCCTCTAGCATTACCCTGCCTTAGTTCATGTCCATGGGTCATGCATTAAGTTCTTTGACGTCTCCATTTCCTATACTATTCTTAACCTCCCCCTGTCTATTTTGTACCTACCAATTATGTTTTTTAATCCCTGCACCTTTTCCCCCAACAGACATGGCTATTCTGATCACATGTACAGATATCTTGGGTGTGTCTCCTTGCCAGGTGTGTCCAATGTGATTTAGGTAGTTTCCCTATTGAATCAAAGTGTCATTGCTAGCTGGCAGCCATTTTGGTTGACAGGAGTGACTCCACCTTGTTTTATATACTTCATGCTGTCTTGACTGGACCAATGTCATTTTCTTGGTCCTGCTCTCCACACAGCAGGAGAGGGAAAGCACTGAATCAGCTCTGTACCCTATTATACCATTAAAGCAAGAGTGGTCCAGGAAACCCCCTCAGTCATCTTCTATTGATATCTCAATGATATAGTTTATTTCACATGGACACTTCTAATTTCAAAGAGTCCTGGGAAGCTAATTATTTCACTTTCCACCTTCCACAGAAGCAGATAAGACAAAATGAAATTAGTCTTGGAAACATTAAGAAAATCATCCTGAAGTCTTCACTACATCTATCAATTCCATGGTGTTTGTTTCTGCCTCCTTATTTACCTTGATGCTCATTTTCTAAGTTATTGAGTCAAATAAGGATGTGCCCTGACTGGGAATCGAACCTGTGACACTTTGGTTCACAGCCCGTGCTCAATCCACTGAGCTACACCAGCCAGGGCTCTGTGTAAGTGTTTTTTAAACCCTTTAAGAAAAAGTATATTTTGTTTATAATATTATTTATTATAATATGTATATATTGTTCAAATTCTCCATAACTCCAGTTTTGTGGGGGTGAGTGGGTTTTAGTCTTAATTTTTCTGAAGAACTAACTGTACAAGTAATCAGTTTCTTCTTATGTTTGTAATCATTTTTTTTCTTTATTTGGTTTAATGCTTCGTAACTTAGCACTTACCTTTGAGGACAATACACTTCGTTATCGCTGGATGTTATGGAGTTATGGTTGCCTGGATGACCAAGAGGAAGACCTTATGTTTCTGAACTGGACACACAATGAAAGAGGGACTAGATAACGTGTGTGAATTTTAATCTTGGCTTTATTACTAACTAGCTTTGTGGCCCAGAACAAGATTCTTAGCCTCTCTGTGCTTCAGTTTCCTCATCTGTAAAACAAGAGAAATAATAGTTCTTACTTTATAGAGTGGTTAGAAAGGTGAAATGACTTATCTCATGTAAAACGTCTCATACATAGTCAGCAATCAGTTACTGTTGTTAAAGCAATCTAAGAAGAAGGCCATTAGACTGAAGTGATCCAAATGCCTAGCTAGCTGAGATAAAAAAAAAATCTAAAATCTAAGCCAGAGTCAATTCCTGTAAATGCCTCAAGGGTAGGAACAACCAGTCACACACAACCGAGTCTTTCCCAAATAATACAACTGCTTAAGCTCTAGTCAGTTAAATAATTTCCTTGTTGGCTTTTGCATCTTCTCTACAAAACCCTTGCCACCAGCTTCTCTCAGTTAATCATTCCTAACAACTTCTGGTTTGTTACTGCCCAATTCCAACCAAGTTTTCTTCAAATAAACTTTTAAATGTTTAATATGCTTCACTTTATCTTTTAACAGACTTAACTATTTTTATTACTATTATTATCTTCAGTCTAGTACACTTAACTCTGTTTCTCATGTCAGATCAAGGGTGGGAAAGAATCTGCATTCTCAGGCCAATTCTGTTGGCATTAAAGTTTGTGTTAATTAGTCCCAGATTCTAGCAGTCATAGTCTGCAGTTTTTTAAATGCATTTTTGACATCTTCTCTGTCTTCATATACTTTTATTGGAAGGTTTGGAGAGGTTGTGTCAAGGGTTACTAGCCAGCCACCTTTTAAACCAGAACACTTGTATCTAATTTTTAAAATAAGCTGCTTCAATGTAATTCAAGTTAGGTGGAGATTGATGCTATAATTCAATTGCTGTAAAGAAATAACCATTAATGCACTTTTCAGTCCTTGCTGGGCACTTTTTTAACGGCCTCAAAAGACTTTGGTGAAGTATTTCAGAGAATCTTTTTGTTCTTATCCAGAGTTCATTTGAGAATGTGGGTTCCTCTTTTTCACACATCATGAATTTCAACACTATCTTTCTGAATCATATCTGATCTACTCTGTAAAATCAATTACAGCATTGTCCCTAAAATAGCATCTCTGCTCCAATGAGAGCTCCCTTTTAAAAACAATAAGTCTGACGGGCATCATGCCTGTAAATTGGATATAGACTGCAAAGCAGCCCTCATCCATTAGCCCAACTGACCTTTGAATAACCCAGACCAGAAAAGAATAGGCCATAAATTGAAGAAGACTCTAATCCTGGCTGGGGTTTAGTGGTCCTGACAGCCCAGCAGTGAAGACAGCCATCATGCATGATATGGGGATTGTTCTCACATAAAAGTCAGCTTCCTACAATGGAAAGAGCACTCGAGTGGGAGTCAGAGGACAGGGGTGTAGTCTTGATTTCAAAATTTATAGATTGTCATTTAGCTGTCCAGAGTCTCAATAAGCTTCTTCATAAAATGAGGATAATACCCCAGGAAGCTCATGGTTCATGGAGGGACAGTAGGGCAAAGTTGTAGAGTGGGTGAACTTTGGAGATCTGGGATTTGAATGCCAGCTCCATCCACTTATTAACTATGTAACTTGGAGCAAATAATTTGTGTCCTTGGTGACTCAGTTTTCTGTCTGTAAAATGGGAGATCATAATAATACCTACGCCATAGGGTGTTTTGAGGGTTGAATAAGGTAATATACATCAAGCTCTTAGCCTGGATCCTAAGCACTCAATAAAATGTCTATACCTCAAATGTGACTGGTTCTTTTTGAGCAGACTTAATAGTTTGCCCCATCCTCCTGATATCCTCCATTCTTCTAAAAAAAAATCCAGCTCCAAAAAAGTTGACAAGTAATGATGTTAATGAAGATTTCATGGAGATTCAGAGGAAGGGGTAAAATAACAATAATAACAATAACAAGTAAATTTTTTGATTCTTAATATATTTTAGACATGGTACAGAATACTTCCTATGGGTGATCTCATTTATCCCATACAAGACAGCAACACTTAAACCAACTTTCTCTTGGATATTTTAATTTTTTCTGTAGAGACTCTTCCCTTTAGAGAAAGAACTACATTCTGGGGAGTCTCTTTCTTCTGTCCTTCTTTTGTCAAGACTCCAAAAATTCCCAAACAATTCAGTTTTCTCATCAAGTCACATACTCCATTAGTAAAACCAAAGAGAGAAGCCAGACTGATTGCCATTGTTCCTTAATATTGCCCAGGAATGTCAGGTTCATCCCATCATGCCTGCTGTTAGGGGTCTAGGAGCAGTGCTTCTTGTCACCCCAGGTGGTCAGGGAGAATACTTGGGTGTCAGTCTTGCTCCCCATTTTATCTCCTGTACTTGATGTGGTGCTGGGCACATAGAAGGCCATTTGTAAATATTTATGGAGTGAACAACTGTATGATTAAACTAAGGTAACAGAGGTCAGAAGGAACTAGTGTTTAACAAAGGCAGTGGCAATGTGCTTTAGGGTATTGACTGAAAGGGAAATTTTCATGGAGAAGACAGAATTTGACCTTGAAGGCTGAGTAGGATTTTAATAGGCAGAGACTAGGAACAAAAAACTATTTCACATAAAGGGAATTGTGTAGTAGCACAGAAACAAGAAAGCATATGGTTTGTTTAGTGTAGAGAAGTCATTTGAACAGTCAGCATCAAAAAGGTTCAGCGCCTGGACTCCAGAGGTGTCTGAACCTTCAGGGAGGCTAGGGAGGGCATAGTCAGAAATGGGGCTGGGAAGCTTGTGGAAGCCAGCTCAAAGGAAGAGACTTGGATACCTTGCACAGGAGTTTGATTTTATTTCTAAGTAGCAGGGGAAATCTACCACTGAGAGTTTCTGAGGCTTGCTCAGATGGGACCTTTAAAAAGATGTCCCTGATGAGGATGGATTGGGTTGCGGGGCAGAGACTAGAGACAAGGACAGCAGGCAGGAGACAAGGGTGGCAGAGCACACAGGTGAGCATCCCTCTTCCACAAGTCTTTGAGGCCACCTCCTCAAGGAAATGTCTCAAGTGTCACTTCTGCTCCCAACAGATCCTATTTGTCATGTGAAACAGGGTTGTATCTTCCCTGTTCTTGTAAGGACTTTTTGTACAGGTCATAGAGAGGATGTTAATAATCAGAAAACATATCATAGATGTTAAATCTTCTAACTGAGGCTTACAAGTCTCTTCTAATTAGAGTGGGTGGGGTGAATATATTCATAAGTCCAAAGTCTGAGAAGAGAAAAGGGAGGAGAAAGTACTTCACAGATCCTGGAAGCCTCCCCTTTGCTGTCTGCAGAGCTGCTGCTTGTTCCTAGCAGGGGCTTGTATGATAATTCTTCGACAGGCTCTAATACATTCCTAGAACATGCAGAATTCCAAACATAAAGTATCTCTTTACTTTGTGGTACCAGCCTCTCCTTCTGTAGCACCTGGCCACCATCCTGTATCTACTCATTGCTGCCGTCTTCTTTTCCTCCACAATTATTTTTTATTTACCACTGCTGTTACATGAATTGAAATCTCTGGTTAAGTCAGGTACCATGTCATTACCCTGCAATTTCCCTCCATACCCACATAAATAATTTACTTAATTATTTACTTAATAAATAATACTTTACTTATTAAAAAGAAATTTTAAAATTATTTTTGCACATTTGTATGTATGTTATGAAAACATTGAGAGTGGAGGATAGGAGTGGATCTGCATTAAGACACAAAATAGCAAGAGTGCCTATAGCAATTCGAGACTGCTTGGTGATGGAGATGATTTATATTCCCTAGCTTGGGTTCTGGAAGACTGGTGACATTATTGGTTAGAAATTGTGCAGACATAACTTGTTATAGTGTACTTTGCTTTACTGAGCTTTGCAGATACTGAGTTTCATCAGCATCAAAGCAAGACCCTCTAACAGCAAAAAGATGATGACGTGCTGAAGACTCAGATGACAGTTAGCAATTTTAGCAATAAAGTATTTTTAACTAAGGTATGTCCATTGTTTTTTAGACATACTGCTATTGCACACAATAGACTAGAGTATGGTGTAAATACAACTTTTGTATGCATTGAGAAACCAAAAATTTTGCATGATTTACTTTATTGAGATATTTGCTTTATTGTGGTGATCTGGAACTAACCTGCAACATCTTTAAGGTATGCCTGTACTGAGATTTGAGGTGCTATTATTCAGTATTTGGCCAGAAAACCAGGGCCTGTCACTATCTCTTCCCAAACAATAGCCACCCCCTGTGCAGTTACCAACAGAGAAGACACATACATGCACCCACAATCACACAAAGCAAATGCGGTAAAAGAACAGGCTGAGGCAGGTGAAGAAGTCTGTCCAATTTTGCCACTCCTTCCCTCAAATTTTTACTCTTACAACACTGATTGAATGAATAGAAGAAACCAAAAAGAGACAGAATACAAGGCAGCCAGGCTGATCACTGGTCCTGATTTAGACATGTAGAAAGGAAGACAGATGGTCAGACCTACCTAATTAGAGAAGACCCTGGGTCAGCAAATTACTCTTGCCAAAAAGAGGGAGAAAAACAATAGAGAAAGTCCCACCAATATAGTGACCTTTAACGTAAAGGTTGGCAAAATATAGCACATAGGCAAAATACAGCCCCTTGCTTGTTTTCATATGACCCACAAGCTGAGAATGACTTTTATAGTTTTAAATAATCAGAAAAAAATTGAAAGGATGATATTTCATGAGAAGTGAAAATTATATAAAATTTGAATTTCAATGTCCATACCTACAATTGTATTGGAACACAGCTGGGCCCATCATTTGCTTATTGTCAATGCCTGCTTTTAGTTTCAACAGACAAGCGATAGGCCACAAAACCTACAACAGTTTCTATCCTGCCCTTTACAGAAAAAGTTTGCCAGTCCCTGCTCTAAAGCATAACAATACCACCCAAGTAAATAGGGACTGATTATATTTTTAAAATCAGACCCATTCATACCAATTTCTCCTTTCTGGAATAAGCAAGGATAAGCCTAGCAAGAGGAGCAAGGCTACCGTGTATTGGGATAGGGACACAGGAGGAAAAACAGGTTTTGAGGAGAAGGCACATTTAATTTGAGGTGTTTGGGAAACATCCAAGAGGTGACTGGACTTCTCAGTGTGAGTCTCAGGAAACAGAGTTGGAGACAGGGATTTTGAGACATGTCTGCAGAGCGGATGGTGAAGGCATGGGCAAGCTTTCTCAGGGAGAATAGATGGATGAGGAGAGAGCTGGCTAAGGCTCCCAGATAAAATTACTTAATTATTTGCTAAATCTGGCAACTCAGTTGGGAACAGAACTTCAGAATCTGAAGTTTAAATAGAAAAGGAAGAGCCAACAAAAGTCACTGAAAAAGGAAAGTCAGAGGAGTAGGGCAAGAATCCTAAAAGTAAGAGCCATTTGTGACATTGGGGAGGACAGCTTGGTTGGAATGGTGGGAGTAGGAGCCAGTAGATTAAAAAGAAAAAGAAATGATGAATATAGGTTTTCCTTCCAGAAATATACTTGTGCTGCAAAGGACCATAGGGTGGTAGGTTGAGGAGAAATATGGGGTTAATGGCTGAGTTTGGGGTAATAGAGGCCACATGAGCCTGTGTTTTGGTGAAAGTGGAGAAGACAGTGGGAAGTGATTGAAGATGTGATGAAATAATATTTTTACCGCTGTTACATTAGGCGGGATTACTACTGGCACCAGTGTGTTCTCTCTGCAACATGACCCCTACCATGCCCACTACCAGAAAGGGCAACAGTAGTTACATTGCTGGCAAAAAATAAAGCTCTTGCGCTGGCTGGGTGGCTCAGTTGATTGGAATATCGTCCTATACACTGAAAGGTTGCAGGTTCAATTTCTGGTCAGGGCGCATGCAGGAGGCAACTGATTGATGTTTCTCACATCTATGTTTCTCTCAAATCATTGAACGTATCCTCAGGTGAGGATTAAAAATAAAAATAAAATAAAGCTCTGAAGCTGGACTGTCTTAGAAACTGTATATCAGCAGAGCTTATAATGTCTTGTGAAATGACCTTGTTAATGTTTTTTAATTCCTCACAATTAAAACTAACTGGCTCATTGGTCATATGTCTACTAGTCACCTTAGACAATGCTTGGTAGAAATTTTACCCAGGTGGATAATAATAATAATTAATAATGAGGAGGAGAAAGATAATATATGCAAACATAACAGCACTTAGTAGCCACACTGTTTTAAGCTGTGGAAGGTATAGACTAACACATATGTGAAAAGAGCTTACTGGCATCTTCTTGGTGATAACAATAATAGTAGTAATAGCCAACATGGATTAAATTCTTATGTCAAGCAGTATGCAAACCACTGAATTTGCATAATGATAGTTGATGGAGCAAAACCTCCATCTTCTGTGGAGATAGGAGGGGATTAAAAACACAGAGGAAAGAAAACGAGGTGAAGAGGATGCGTTCTGGACGAGAGGAGGGACACCTGTGCCTCTGTGACAAGCAGGTGAGAAGAAGGGATGAGCAGACACATCATGGTGTCAATAGAAAGGAGAGCCACAGAGAGTGTCAAGTTTAACAGCTTCATTTTGCAGGAAATAAGGTCTTCTCACCTACTGTGTGTGAAGGAGCATTGGATAAACAACACAGTGATCTGCGCAGGTACTCACATTCCATAAAATTCCAGAACACTAATATTCTAAGGCAGAAGTACTAAATACAGCTGGTGTGTTTTGTTCCTATTGACTTTAGCCATGAATAATTACATAGACTGAAGGAAGGAATCTCTGGTTTTCAGTAACACATTGCAAAGCCAGGCTGCCATCCCTTCTGCACTCAAAGATGGCACCTGGCTTCTCACTGCTGCATTGTCTCCTCTCCACAGACAATGCCTGCATCCTCAGGTCAGTCCTGGCCTCTTATCTGGCCTCATATCCCTTTGATCCATTCCAGCCTCTCAAAAGTTGGATCCTTAAGGTTGAACCTAAGCCTTGGAGTAGAGCAATACAAGAACGTGACCACATGTCAGGTACCTGAAAGCTCAGATCTCTCTGTCATGCACATCATGAATTCGGCTAGTTTGAGACATGAGTATTTAGTGGCAAAATAGCCCAGGGAGAGACAGGTCTAGCCTTTCCTTAGGAACAAGCTGATGCTACTGAAACCCATCTTTACATCATGCTGTTTGTGTAGAGAACCGTGCCAGCGAGAGAAAACGTGATGAATAACTGTTTATTTACAAAGGAGACATATTTCATGCACAGGCTACATAATGGGGTCAGGAACACAGCAAGCTGTCACTGTGTTTTCTGTATCATTTAACCTCCTGGCAGGATTCTACATGGGAAAAAGAAAACCTTACGATAGATAACATAATATCCTTGGCCTTGCTCAGAAGCTGTATTTTGGAAGCAAGGTTTGTAAATATCTTAATACCATTTGTTAAACAGTACCTGTCAGCCTTGTCTTGTTTCTGCTCCACGCTTGGACTCTGCCCCACTCTAGGTCTCAGCACAGCCCAGGATGTCAATAATGAACCTTAGCCCTCTACCGGATGTCTTCCAAAAGCTTGTGAGGTAGATATCATCCTGATTTGTTTTGTAGGTGAGGAAGTTATGGAACTTGCCCCAAGTCATTCAGCCAATAGGTGGTTGACCCAGCATTCAGACTCAGGGAGTGTGAGTCCCAGATGTAAGTGCTTTACTAGGAGATATGTTCCTTTTTACAGTGGATGCTGTTCCTCCAGATGCATTTTCCTAGCTGAGGGGAATATAACCAAAGTTATACCACTGATCCAGTGGCCAGTTGATGTGGGAGTATAAGGGAGTATAAACACCCAAACCCTTGCCCCAATTCTTGAATTCATGATGTACAACTTTAAAGGTCCATCCAAGCTATAGAGCCAAGGATGAACTGAGACCTATTGTTATTTGTCAATAATGAGTTACATTGTAGCTCACTGTCTAGATGCACCCAGTCTTGCTTCTTTTTCTCCTCCACAGGTCTCACTACTAATAGTACGACCCAATACACTTCCTGCACACACAGATCTTTACCTCAGAGAACCCTGTCTATGACACTCTCTCAGACCTGATTCATCAGAAAAATTAAAACACAGATGTACAAGATGCAGGACAGCTACAGGGTTATTAAACAGGAACTGCCAACTTACCTCCGAGTTTTCAACAGCCAAAGAAAAGATAGACACATGATGGGAATAGGACTAAAGACCCAGGGACAATTGTATGTGCACACATGTGAACCTGGGAAATGTAGAGGAGATGGGAAGACAAAGAGGCTGACCACCAAGGTGGACCCACAGGAGGGCTGCTGCCTGCAGATCTCTGGCGCTTGTACAGATTGCCCAGACAAGGAACACGTGTGGGCTATACTCAGGAAGGGTAGCTTGAGGTCCTAACATCTGATGGGAGGGCCAGGAGTTTACCATCCATAAAAAAAAGATGCAGATCCTTGGGTGAAGAGAAATGCAGGCCAGAGGGGCCCAATAGGAAACTCCAGAGAGTCTGAGAGAGCAGCCCAGTGAAGAAAGAGTCAGCTCAAGCACCTACCAGACTGAGAGAGCATGGTGTCAGATGAGATCACACAATGCAAGTAAGGCCTTTTATACCCTCAACTCCACTTGTCCATCCCCCTAGGGAAACTGGGTAGTAGGGGATCCGGAGGGGAAGAAATGGGAACACCAGCCACACCACAACTCTGTTTTCTATTGCAGTCTCCTACCCTAAAGTCGTCCTAAGCTGGGGGATGGGAAGGAGAAGACACCAAGGTAAATCAAGTTTAAAGTTTGGGACTGAACATTCTAAAGACTAAATTAGACTGTTTGCATCTTAAGGTGACCTGGGAATATCTATTACCTGTGAGTGAGCAGAATAATTGCAAGCTTGCTAGCGCTTTCATTCAGGGCAGGAGGAGATTTATCCTTACTGAATAACTTGTAAAAGGGTTGTGGGAGACAAAAGTAAAATTGTATTTTGATTTACCACATGTGGTGCTTGTTCAACATCCAGTTACATTTGAATACGTGACCTCACCTGAGCTGGCTTTACACACTGCATATGGAGGGACAATTGCATAAATGCTAGGAAACTGGGGAAGAGTGGAAGGCCAAGTGAGCAAAACTAGGGAATAATGTCCCTAAGGAGAGGCATAAGAGGGGACAGAAATCCAGTTTTCCTGCAGGAAAGGGCTCCAGAGACTAAGGGATGGTGCTGCTTTCTCCCAGCTCTTGCAGTGAGAGCTGGCCTGGGTCATGGAAACATCTGAAGACACCAAGGGTTAGCTCATGCCAGCCAGGCCCTGCACAGAAAGCTTGGGGTGCACTCACTTTTGGTAGGGGCTAGGAGGAAAAGCATAGTGGGAGCTGAGATACCACACCCCGCTCCCATGCACACACAATCTCTTTCTGTCTTTGTTTCTCTGTCTCTGTCTCTGTCTCTGTCTCTCTCAGTCTTTGGCTTAAGGGCCATATAACACATAGCTCTTCTGCCTCTATTAACATCTCCCTCTATATTAAATGGCTTGCAGAAGAACTGAAAGGTACAAATAAGAAAATTGTGTGTGAATGTGTGTGTGTATCATATGCTGTTCCTATGCTGTTCCCTTTGTCAGAAACTCCTGCTGAACCAGTCAGGACCCTGACAGGAAACAGATGGCCCACTCACACCATTATTTTTCAAGGACAGTCTATTAGCAGAGGGCTTTTTACACATGTGTGAGTATGGGGAAGCCCATGGGATTGTGCGGTAGCATGGGGCATCCCACCCCCAGGCCCGGCAGGATAAGGGATGAGGGATGAGGGGTGGGGTAGTTACTGGAAGGCAGGCTCATTTCACACATTTGTGGGTCCAGGACAGGAAAACAACTGGAGACCCCCAAAACCACTTGTCTAAATATTTGAAAGTTGTAACTCAAACTCACAAACTGCTGAACAAAATATATTTTATCTGTTGACCTTGGCAAATATTCCTTTATAACAGCCTGGCAGACTAAGTTTGAATGTAGAAGTTTTAGAGTGCTCAGAGTTCTGTGCAGAAACATGGCAGAAGAGAAACCCCTGAGCCCAATATCTGGACTCACAGCCCACCCCTTCTCTTCCCACCCCTACCTTTACTTGCCATTGCAAGAGACCTTACTCATACAAGTGGACACCCCAGCCCTCACACCCATGCTATGCCCAGGACCCACCGCACATACACCACTACCCTCTGGCAAACTCTCAGGCCTAGGGCTAAGGACATCGCTGGGGTAGTCCACACTGAAAGAGAGATGGTGTGTGGGCATACAAAATGGAGAGGCAGGTACAGGTATTTGGGGCAGGGCCTCTTACACCACAGGTAGTGATGTCACTGCAGGAGGACCAGAGTCCTAAAACATGGTGTGCATGGCTGCAGCCCTCTCTCATGGATCAAAGGGCAGCACCACAGGAGAGAGGGTGCAGAAACAGCAACCTGATATTAAAGGGCCCAATTTACCCAACTTTCCACAGGGAAGACAGGAAATACATACCTTGACCCCCTGGTCCTCCATCCCTTTGATTCCATAGGCAGCTAGAGCTCTCCAATAGAAAGCCAGAGTGGGCAGGGGAGCTGGTGATGTACTTCCAGGTGGTCAACCTCCAGGGGTAGGGGCCTGGATGGAGGAGGACAAAAAGGGGCCTAGAAGATGTCCAGCTCTCTGTCCTCCCAATTTCCTCTAGTTAATTTTCACTCAAGATTTAAATACCATCTCAACTGTGACTCTTTCAAGAAAACCCTACCCAGTCTCAGACACTAGAGCAGGTATTCAATAGGTGGTCCATGGCAACCCATCCTGCCCTTCACAGCATTCCTGAAATTTCTAACTGATCTGTGTGGTTATTTTATTAATGGCAGTATCCTCACCAGATAACAAGCTCCATAAGGACAGGGGCTGGGTTTGTTTGGGTCACTGCTCTGTGTACTGCCTGCCACAGGCCTGGCATATGGGGGTTGAGTCCTTCCTGTTCCGTTTGAGGTCCTCCCCACTTTGCTGGGGACAGGGAGAGCTACATTCAAGGGAACACAGACAGCATATACATGACAGTAAGTACACATGCATGCGAAGGGCTTGGAAATAAGTGAGTCTTCAGAAATGAAAGCAAAGACCCACTATAATTGATCATATTCATCAGCTTAAAAGCCAAAATAATTCCCAGACTTGGACAACAATCTGAAAAACAGAAGGAGTTCCAGTCAAAATGGAGGCATAGTAGGTAGAAAAACTTCCCTTCCTTGTACAACCAAAAGAAGGATAACAACCAATTTAAAAACAAAAAAACAAACAGAATTGCCAGAAAATTAAACTACATGGAAGTCTGACAACCAAGGCATTAAACAAGAAACATTCATCCAGACTGCGCCACAATGCAATGAAGTGGATTTCCCTGTGCTGACAAATACCTAAGGCTCCACCCCCTTAAACATAACAGGTGCACCAAGACAAAGAAACATGGCCCAAATGAAAGAACAGATCAAAACTCCAGAAAAAGAACTACTCAGCAAGGAGATACCCAACATATCAAATGCAGAATTCAAAACACTGGTAATCAGGATGCTCACAGAAATAGTTGAGTGCAGTTGCAAGATAGAGGAAATAGTGAAGGCTATACAAGTGAAATAAAGGAAAATATACAGGGAACCAACAGTGAAGGGAAGGAAAATGGGACTGAAATCAACATTTAGAACAAAAGGAAGAAATAAATATCCAACCAGAACAGAATGAAGAAACAACAATTCAAAAAAATGAGGAGAGGCTGAGGAACCTCTGAGACAACTTTAAACATTCCAACATCCAAATGATAGGGATTCTGGAAGGAGAAGAGGAACAGCAAGAAATTGAAAACTTATTTGAACAAATAATGAAAGAAAACTTCCCTAATCTAGTGAAGGAACTAGACATGCAAGTCCAGGATGCTCAGAGAATCCCAAAGAAGTTAGATCCAAGAAGAAACACACCAAGACACATCATAATTAAATTACCAAAGATTAAAAATAAGGAGAGAATCTTAAAAGCAGCAAGAGAAAAGAAGACAGTTACCTACAAAGAAGTTCATATAAGACTGTCAGCTGATTTCTCATAAGAAATCTTACAGGCAAGAAGGAGCTGGAAAGAAGTATTCAAAGTCATGAAAGTATTCAAAATCATGGCCTACATCCAAGATTACTCTATCCAGCAAAGCTTTCATTTAGAATGGGAGGGCAGGTAAAGTGCTTCCCAGACAAGGTAAAACTAAAGGAGTTCATCATCACCAAGCCCTTATTTTATGAAATGTTAAAGGGACTTACCTAAGAAAAAGAAGATCAAAACCTATGAACAGTAAAATGACAACAGACTCACAACTATCAACAACTAAACCTAAAGAACAAAAACAAAAACTAAGCAAACAACTAGAACAGGAACAGAATCACAGAAATGGAGATCACATGGAGGGTTATCAGCAGGGGAGAATGGGGGGAAAGGTACAGAGAATAAGAAGCATAAATGGTAGGTACAAATAGACAGGGGGAGGTTAAGAATAGTTTAGCAAATGCAGAAGCCAAAGAACTTATATGTACAACCCATGAACATGAACTAAGGGGTGGGGGAAATGATGGAGGGTGGAGGCGGATAAAGGGAAGAAAAAATTGGGACAACTACAATAGCATAATCGATAAAATATGCTTAAAATAAAAAAATGAGTAAAATTTAATTTAAAAAATCTGAAAAACACATGGTCACATCTAAAGAATGTGTGCATGAGCCAAAGGACTGGTCAGCTGTGGAAGCACAGAGAAAAGAAGTACTGTCCAAACAGTGCCTAGGAGAGCACCCACCCAGCCAAGGTAAGTGCCCAAAGCCCTGAACAGGCCTGTGCTTACAAAGGAAATCAGTTTTTCATGGTCTGATGGCATTAAATTTTCACATCCCCTAGTTTCCTTGTTCTATTTTAATAGCCACCAACCAGTCTGATAATTTGGCTCTGCAGAGCTGGCTGGTCAAGTTCACACAATGACAGATTCACCTGTCAGGTATATTGCTCATGAAAAAGGAATGAGATGTTGTTCTGATTTTATTCCCACTTATTAGAGATTTTGTTAGCATGGGTGGGTATTCCTCCCCATGATCTTCTAGAAAGCTGACGAGTGCAGGGAGCTGAGCCTGCAAGGTTGAGGGTCCAATCCCAGGCTGCAGTGATCTCATAGGATAATAATACCCAACAGAGAACTTCGTCCCCCCGACCCAAGCCCAGCCATGAAAGTTTTTTCTTTAGTGAAACTGAAATCATGGCATTTTCAAAATGTCTCACATTTATCAAAGGAAAGAGAAAGGCATATTGAGTTGTGTACAAAAAGAGATGGCTTTGATTTTTCATTTGACTTCTCTAAACCTAACTTGTCTTTTCAGCCAGAATACATAGTAGCAGAGAAATTCATCATGACTGGGTTCTGATCACGTATCACGGGGGGAGGGGTGGCAGTGCCCCAGGGACGCAGCACAGGGTGAGAGAGCACTTGGAACAGAGCAGAGAAACCAAGAGGGTCATTTCTCAAGGCCCTCAAGGCAGGACAGTGCATGTGGAGAATAAAGTCATTATAATAGAAGTCCTAGGGTCAGAGTGTGTACGGTCTGAGGGGTGAAGAGAGAACTCGGAAGGAATTGAAACACTGAAAGCCAGAGAAGTTGGGAATGACACAGGGGGAGGTGTAAAGAGCAACTTCTGAGCAGCTCGAGTACATAGCTCAGCATTACAGTTTCCCACTGCAATGCCATTTTTATAAGAAAATGTAAAGGTCAACGGCAATGTGATATCCTGGAACAGATCCTGAGACAGTCAAAGAACATCGGTGAAAAAACTGGTGATTTTTTTAAGTTAATTATTAGGTACAAGTGCTAATTTTTTAGTTTTGATAAATTATATGGCAGATGTTAACATTAGGGGGTACTGCATAAAGGGTATAGAGGAACTCTATGTTTGCAACTTTTCTAAAAATCTAAAATTATTCAAAATACAAGTTTATTTAAGAAATATAAAGGTCAACCAGGCATCGCAGGTTCGATTCCCAGTCAGGGCACATGCCTAGGTTGCAGGCCACAGCCCCCAGCAACTGCACATTGATGTCTCTCTCTCTCTCTCCCCTTCCCTCTCCTTCCCTTCCCTCTCTAAAAATAAATAAATAAAAATCTAAAAAAAAGAAATATAAAGGTCTATTTGCTTTTAGGCCCAGGAAAGTTTTCTTCAATGTGTCTTTGATTATTGTTTCTATTCTAATTGTTTTTTAATTAAAAAAAAACAGTATGTATTACTAGAGATGCCAGACATTTCAACTTCTACTGAAAGAAATACATAGAGTAATGTTATAAACTCTGCACATGTTTAATTAAACCTGTTTAGCTCAAGGGAAAAAATTAAAAAATAAAAAAAATCTGTTGTTCTTCTATTGGATCTATTTTCCCTACTTTTCAAGGCTATCATATTATCTCTTACTGATTTCATCTCTTCGTTTCATTTTCTCTGCATTCTGTGAGGCCTTCTGCGATTCATTCTCCACAGCACTAATCTGATTTTCAGCAATGCTCCTTCTGCTTGTAAGTCATTGAGTGTAAATATTAATTCTGCTACTGCATTTTTAGTTTGTAATGTATTCTTAACTCAGTCCTCTTTGTTTACCTCTGCTCCAGCTGTATTTTAATCACAGACTGCCTTCTTCTGTCACTGTATACTATTGTTTCACAGAAGCCATGGCTACTTACGTTCTAGCAGACACCCAGAGCAGCTTCGGCTTCGTGAGACATCAGTGAGTGCTGTCTCTAATTACCTTTCAAGGCTGGTCTTTTCCTATCTGAGCTTATGAGGCACGTGAAAATACACTCATAGCATGAACAAATACAGAACTCATCGTGTCTCCAGAGCTGCCTCTGATACATGTTTGTGGAGATTGCATTGGCTGTGAGTTCAGAATTCCTGATCAAAATCCCTGAAAACTTGTACCTTCTAATGAATGTATAAATCACAAAGAAAGGACACACTGCTGCCTAGCTAAAGGATGACACTAAGATTTTGTAACAATGCCCAATGGCAATGGGACCTATTATTTGAAGGTGCTTTCTAGGAAATGAGCGTGTGATTATACACCACCAGGAACAGAATCAGGAAAAAAAATTTCGGTGTTTATGATGCTGTTATTAAAAAAAATGGTATTTCAGTTACTCTGTCTAACAGGGGGTATTATTTAGCATTTGAGCTATTATTCCATTGGAATCTAAATGGACAAAGCTGAGCTGTGTGAGAAGAAACAGGATTCTCATCTAAGGAATAGTTTCTTTTGCTTGTATATCGACCACAATAGGCCTGCTCATCAGCTCAGTGAGAGCAAGGCCATCCCTCAGACGACAGACTAGACCGAAGGCAGTGGTGGGGAGGAAGCAAGTCATTTTCCCCGAATGGTCAAGAATGCCTAAGAGACAGGTTTGGGTATAGTGGAAACAGCCTGGCACAGGCAAGGGCGGGAAGACATACAGGTCATGTAACATGAAATGACCCTTTGGAGTCAGAAGCCACTTGGGATAGAAAAAAAAAACATAAAATATCATTTTCACAGTTTGTCTTCATGTTCCTTGTACTTTCTCTCATTTCCCTTTTTGGTCTAAAGTTTCTTTGGGATATCAGACTGTCTTAAAAGATATTTCCACCTCTGCAAGGCCAGTCTTCACACACAGTGAGTGGCATTCCCAGGAGATGAGATCGTGGGAGCCCCTCTAAAGGAAACCATATTTAGGAGTGCCAAGAGAGACCCTCACTCACCAGAGACCCTCGCTGCCCTACCCTGGGAGGACTGGGAAAACTGTGCCTTGACAAGGGGCCAGGCCTGAGATGATTGTCATGTAGACTTGTCACTCCCTGCCATATTTTATGCTTGCTCTTACCTGTTGTTTCTGCCCTTTCCAGAACATCAGAAGAATTCATGTGCCTCCAAAAGTGGTCCTTTTGCTTCCTGACCCACCCACAGCGGAAATCACTGAAACCCATGAACCTTCCCGTCCTTTGCTGGATAAAAGATTTGCTTAATTAAGAAAAGAGTTCAATAAGTTCGAGAGCCTGCTTTGCATTTTAAAAGCACTTAACAACCTATGACATGCATTCTGTTTTAGAAAAGTTGAATCTTAATCTTTTATTTTGTATAAATGGATTGACAAGAAGGCACTACACCCTCAGAATAAAGAGTTCAACCATAGGCTGGGAAATTTTCTTCACCCAGACACAGTTTCTAGGCTTTGATATTTTTCTCCAACACAGTTGAATTTCTACAGCTTAAGGATTTGGTGCCCAGCCTTATCCTCACAGTAAAATTTCAGGAGAAATTGGTAGTATTTATAGAGTACTTCTGTTTGCCAGGCATTATTTTAAGCGCTTCATGTACAACAATGAATAAGGGAGAGTGGGTGTTAAAATGAAGAGAAAGAAAAGAGATAAGCTTTGGAGTTCCTTGTTCAAATCCCCACTCTGCCACTTACACTATATGTAATTTTGGACACATTTTATGTCTCAGTTTCCTTCTCTGGAAAAAAGGAGCAGATAGTAACACCTATTTTCCAGGAGTTTCTGTGCAGATTAAGAAAAATAATGTATGGGAAGACGGCATGGCACATAACCAGGGTCCTTCCCCATTACTCCTTCTGATGGCAGCACAGGGGTAGCAGGTGTGCACAGTCCAACCCACAACACCATGAAATGCAGGGTTTCGTTTTCTGCCTTTCAATAAATGGTCTCATTAATTTTCTGGCAAAGTGGGAAGAGAAGGTCTGGCAGTTTGCCAGGCTAATGGAGTCATTTTGTAGGACTCTGTGGCTTGTTGTTGATGAATGAAACTATTACCCATCATTACTTTTCAGGGCAGCACAATCCAAATTAAGTGCAATGGTGAGAGTCCAACACCCAAGGGTGTGGAGAAATGCCATCCCTAAAGCAGTGGTCCACAAGCCATACTGTGTATTAGAACCCCCTGGGGACCTTTGAAATGAACAGATGCCCGGGCTGCACCTCTAGTCGTTCTGGTTGAGCTGGCTTGCAGTGAGGCCTGGGTGGCAGTATTTTTTACAGTGATGCTGGCAATCAGGCATGGACCCTCTGAAGTCAGAGGTCTGGTTCTGTCAACATCGCCTTCAGGTGTGTATGTTGGCTGCTGTACGAGCCACCTTTCTGTTCTGTTGTTGCTGCTGCCACCGCTAACTATCTCACATTGTGGCTCCATCCCCCCTGCCTCCTCGTGGCCAGAGATGGGTTGCGTCCATGACCAAACTTCCTCCAGACTGCCCTCCCGGTGTCTGGGCTCTGCTGCTCCTGCCTGGTCTCATTGTGGGCAGAGAGGGAGATGTTCCCCTCTCCACTAATCCAAAGTCTACCTCATGGGCATTTTCTAAGATGATTAGCTACTGGGATATTTACCTCTTCAGAGAAAAAATCCCACCTTCCCACCAGACTATGGTCTGCTTTTATGGTGCCTACAAGATACTCACAGGAGAGCCCCATGTAATGCATTTCCCAGTATCACATTCGGTCTCTCCCAGAATCACCTTGAGCCCACACTCTGAAATGAGAACCAATAATGAGAACCTGATTGTTCCCACCAGTCTCTAAGGACCCACAGACTGCAGAGCTGGTAATGAAGGTATCCAGTGTGGCTAAGGAAATAATTCTGGTCTGACTGAGTCTTCATCTGTAGGTTCCATGCTCTTGTGCTATATTCATTTGCCAAGCTGGGGTGTTTTAGACTTCCCTTTAAATCTGAAGCTGTTTATGCTTAAAACTAAGTCTGCAGTATTACTTTATTTACGGAAAGCTTATCTTTTCCTTAGGGCATTGCCATTTTATTATTTCATGCATCATGCAATCTATTTCAAAAATGATTTGCAAATGTTTTTATTGTAACATAAGTTCTATAAAATATTCAAGCAAGACAAAAGTGAATACAGTACTTTCTCTTGCCCTTACCTCACGAATGCCACTCCCTGGTATTAACTGACTTTGATTTTCTGTGCAGGCGTACCTCGGAGATCCTGCAGATTTGGGTCCAGACCACAGCAATAACAAGGGTATCACAAGGAAGTGAGTCATAATCATTCTGCTGGTGGAGTGTCTTGCCTTCAATTTGTAAAGAATAAAGTATCATGAAACAGTTGAGGGAAGCACAATAAAATGAGAAGTATACCTGTATAGTCTTCCAGACCTTTTCCTAGGCACTATATTTTAATACTCATAATGAAGAGTATGTACTCTTCATTACACTTCAGTACACTTTACTGCATAAAGCATTCCATAATAATTTTCAGTGTCCATGAGCATTGTTTTCAAACATTTGCATAATATTCTGAGAAGTGGAAATACCACAATTAGCCTTTTACCAAGTGTCAGTGAATTAGTCATTCTTAATTTTTCATAATTATAAAGAGTTGTGATAAACACCTTAATGCATTTTTTGCTTTGAAGATAATTTATTTTAGCTCAATTCCCATAAATGAAATTACTTAATAAAAGAAATTAAACAAAATAAAGAAGTACTTTATAATTTAATGATAGGTAAATAAGACATATAGCTAAGCAATGTATTTGGTTAAACAAATGATAGTTTATCTGTGTAATTGAATGCTATGAAGTCATTAAAATTAATGTTGCAGAAGAACATTTAATATCATGAAGAGATTTATGCTACATATTAAGTCATTTATAAGATAAGTTACAAAAGTTTCTATGTAATCTGTATAAGAACATTGTTATAATCAAAATCTGAATAGAATTTCTATGGGAATACCAAGGCCCAAGAATAGCCAAGACAATCTTGAAAAAAAACAAAATTGGCCCTGGCTGGTATAGCTCAGTAGATTAAGCACTGGCCTACAAACCAAAGGGTTGCTGGTTCAATTTCCAATCAGTGCACATACCTGGGTTGCAGGCCAGGCCCCTGGTCAGGGGTCATGCAAGAAGCAACCACACATTGATGTTTCTCTTCCTCTCTTTCTCTCTCCCTCCTCCTCTGTCTAAAAATAAATAAATTTTTTAAAGAACAAAAGTGGAAGACTTACTCTATAAAAAAATCAAGATTGTTTGTAAAGCTAAGGTTAAGACAGTATAGTATTAGTGCGAGAATTTTTTTTTTTAAGAAAAGGAAGAGAATGAAGGAGTCAGATATTTGTGTTTTGAAAAGGGCCAGATAGTAAAAACCATTTAGGCTTTGCATGGTCTGTCACAACTCAGCCCGGCTGTGGTAGCACAAATGCAGCCAAGACAATGCACACATGAAGGGCATGGTTGTGTCACAGCACAAATTCACTCTCAAAGATGGACGGCTGGGCTTCCTTTACTTGTCTCTGGGACAAAGATTCAGAAACAGATCTGTGAGTGTGCACCAGTGCATGCTCTACACTGTGATAAAGATGGTACTGAAATGAAATAGGAATGGATTTGTTTTTAAATAAATGGTATAGGCCCAAGGGGCTCCCATATGGACAAAGTGAGACTTGACTCCTACCTCACATTATCCATAAAAATAAAATCTATTTCAATTATAGACATAAATGTGAAAAATCAAATGATAGATCTTCTAGAAAATAAGATAGGGGAATATATTCATGACCTTATGGTAGAGAAAGATTTCTTAGGTAAGACACAAAAGCATTAACTGTAAAGGAAAAGACTAGTACAAGGGATTGTTAAAATTATAAACTGTTTCTTCACCAAAAAGTATTTGAAAGGTACAGTCTGAAAGAAGATATTTGTGACACATACAAGTGAAAGGGTGCTCATATCCATAAAATATTAAAAATAACTGCAAATCTCTCTTTTTTTTTTAAAAAAAGAGAGAAATCCAGCAATAAAATAGTCAAGTCTTAGACACTTAACAAAAAGAGAGTATCTAAATAGCCAATAGATATCAGAAAAGATGTGAAACTTCATCAGTTTTCAGAGCAATGCAAATTTAAAACATAATGATACAACTGTTGTAATATCAAGAGTTAGTGAGGATGTAGAGCACCTGCTGGTACTCTCAAACACTGCTGGGTGTAAACTGGTACAGAAGCTGAGTGATGATAACAACTTCCTATGATCCAGAAATTCCACTTCTAAGTTTATACCCAAGAGAAATGTATATGCCTGCATGCCAAAAGATACATACAAGAATGTTCATAGCTACATTATTCATAATAGCATCAAACTAGGAACAACTCATATGTCTCTAAATAGTAGAATGAATAAAAACAGTAGTATATTCATACAATGCAAACTATGCAGCAAACTATATTCATACAATGCAAACATTGGAATAGTATTCCAATGAATGAACTCTCCTTCAAACAATAGGGGTGAATCCCACATTCATAATTTGTATTAAAAAACTAGATATTAAAGACTGGCAAATACAACTCATGGTGATAGAAGTGGAGATATTGAGAGAGTAGTTGGTAATTGGGAATAAGCATGAGAGAAAGTTTGGATTCCTTATAATATTCTATGTATTGCTCTTGGGACAGTTACATAACTACTCACTTTGTGTTAAGTCACTAACATTTATATTTATGACAAATACACTTTTCTATATGTACATTATATTTCAATTTTTTGAAAAGTTTATAAAGTGTATCTAAATAGAAACAGCATGAAGGCCACTGATGCTGTCTAAAATTAATAAATCAAGAGATAAAGGTAAAAGCGTATTTTTATCTTGAGTAGCACTGTCCAAGAAAGGTTCTGTGATGATGGAAATTCTCTGTATCTGCTCTATCCAATATGGTAGCATCTGGCCACATGTGGCTATTGAGCATTTGAATGTAGCTGGTGGACCAAGAAACTGAATTTTTATTTTTATTGAGCTATAATTAATTTTAATTAAGGGGCCACATGTGACCAGTGGCCAGCAAATTGGATAGCACAGACATGAACTCTGGAAGCAACCGCCATGGGAAGCAGAATCCACTAAAATACCTTCTCTCCGGAAGTGGGACAGCCAGAGGAGGTTGAGATGGGGCCAAGTGGCTTTTTATCCTAAACTTTTCTGTACCAATTGAAGTGTAACTTTCTGTGTGTAGCACTTAGATAGAAATTAAAACATAATTTTAGGTAAAAAAGAAAGCTTGAAGTAGGTACTTAACACTGATTTATCTCTAAGTGGTGGGATTTACAGTGATTTTTCTTTTCTTCCTTTTAAAAAAAAGTATTCATTTTTCTAAAGTGTTTACATAGGCAGATGTGAAAAAAGAACAAATTAATAAATCAAAAGCTAAAACTAGATACTGATGACAAATCAGAAAATTCTCTAGGGGCCTATCTGTGCTTGTACTATTAAGGCAATAATGTGTGTGATGAGAATTTATGGCAGGTCATATTTTTCTTCTCAGCATTTAATATCTGAACATGCTGGCTAAGCATAGATTTCACATAAAGCATGCCAGATTTCTGCTGCTGTCTACTTCCTCACAAGTTACCCAGGTGGTTGAAGTCAGGCTGAGTCAACAATGTGGAATTTGGTGTAGCCCACCCTCAGGACGGTTGGAGCAGGTGTCTTCAGGGAAGTGGCTTTACTCTCCTGCTGTGCTGTCTTACAGCTCAGCATCAAGGTCTTCCAGGGCTATGTTTTTGGTGAACTTCACAAAAAGTTTTAATGAATTATATTACAGGTTCCTAATCATGTGTCTTTCTACCGTACCTATTGGATCATCCCCATTTAGGTGTTCTATGGGCCCCTCAAACTCAGCATGCCCAAACCAGCACATCTGTCTTCCCTCCTAAAGTTAGACCTCTCGTAGAGGCAAAATCTCATTGAGTTTCCAATGCATGTCTACCCAAATAGCCAGTTAGAAACTTGGAAGCCTGCTTTCACCTTATACCATCCTGCCTTCCCATCTAGGACACTGTGCTCCAGACTCTCCACACTGCACACTATTCTCTGCTCAGTCCTGCTTTGTGCACCTTTGCATTTGCCCAGGATGTTCCTTGGCTGGACTGTCTTTTTTACCTTTTGTTCTTTCTGGTGAACACTAAGCCGTCCTTCAAGACCCATATCAAACGTCATCTCTTAGAACTTTCCTATATTAGGCATGTCAGTCAGAGTGCTAAAGGTCCACAATTCTAAGTAAAACCGTTCAGCCTTCCACATCTGCTCAAATAAGTCATGTGACTTGTCCTCAGGTCACGGCTCTTGGATCCAGGGTGGCTGTGTGACACTGGGATGAGCACTGACCAAGGGCAACTTGTTCATAAATTACCTCATAATCTGTGGCAAAATTTAAATTAGGAAACGAATGAATTTTGTGGCATGTAAATTATACCTCAATGAAACTATTTCTAAAAACTAAACCAGGAGTTTTGAAATACTGAGGCATCTACTGGTGAGAATTGAATCAAAAGCTTGGAAATGATTTGGGGCCCTGGGAAATCATACTGACCCTCCACAGGTCAAAGTTCTTTTTTTTTTAAAGACTGGTCACATTTTTAAAAAATATTTTATTTACTGCCCTGGCTGGTGTAGCTCAGTGGATTGAGCACAGGCTGTGAACCAAAGTGTCACAGGTTCGATTCCCAGTCAGGGCACATGCCTGGGTTGCAGGCCACATCCCCAGTGGGGGCCATGTGAGAAGCAACCACACATTGATTCTCTCTCTCTCTTTCTCCCTCTTTTCCCCTCTCTAAAAATAAATAAATAAAATCTTAAGAAATATATTTTTTATTTACTTATTTTTAGAGAGAGGGAAAGGAAGAGAGAAAGAAAGAGAAACACCAATGTGTTGTTGCCTCTCGAGCACTCACTACTAAGGACCTGGCTCACAGCTCAGGCATATGCTGTGACTGGGAATTGAACCTGTGACTCTTTGGTTTGCAGGCCAGTGCTCAATCCACTGAGCCACACCAGCCAGGGCCACAGATCAAACCTCTGATGGAGTAGAATCTGTGACTAAGCAGAGGAAGGTAGCCAGTAGTGAGAAGAGAATGAATCACACAAGGAGAGAGGAGGGGAGATGCCAAGACAGAGACTGAAAGATTCAGGGAGAGACAGAGAGAGGAGCACAGGGCCACCTGAATTACCAACAAATTCCAATCACTAATCTCAGCTCGTGGGTTTTCTTTATAGTAACCTCCCCATCCCCCGCTCCCACATTTTATAATGAAGACATTTGACTTGAAACTAAAGGAAGATGATGCTGACAACTTCCCTGATTACCCAAAGCAGAGTTTATCCCTCTCTCCTTTGTGTTCTCGCAGCTTGTAGATGTTGCCATCTGTGTACTCGTATGTGTTTATAGAAAATGGGTTTTCACTGGAAAAAGTCTAGCTCTGGAGTCAGACATGGGTTTTAACTTTGACTTCAGAACTCTGAAACTTTAGGCATATGATTTCTCTTTGGGCCTTAATTCTCTTACTTGCAAAATGGGAATCATCCCATTTGTGAGGACTGACCAAGGCAACATATGAAACATCAGTGACTGAGCCCAGATTCTGGTGTGTGCTCGGGGAAGGTCAACTTAATTCCTTTCCTCTCCCTCCTTCGCTGGCCCGTGAAACAGTGGCAGAAACAGTGTCTTATTCTCTTGGGATGCCACCATGGCACCTGGCACATTGCCTGGCAGGTAGAAAGTACACACTGAATAGTTTTTAATTTAATTTAATAACTGAATCCATAGAATCATGTGTTCCATAGAATCCATAGAGTCTTGGTAGGATTACCAGATTTGGTGAATAAAAATACAGGGTGTCCAGCTATGTTTGAATTTCCACAAATAATGACCAGTTTTACAGTATGTTCACTGCATACTTTTTTAAAAATTTATTTATTTTTAATAATTGTTCAAATACAGTTTTCTCCTTTTTACTCCCAATCCATTCCCCCCTCCCACCCCTCCCCACTTCCCTCCATTACCACCCTCCCCTTAGTTTATGACCATGTGTCCTTTAAGTTTGTTCTTGTGAACCCTTCCCACTGTCCCCTTAAATTCCCTCTACTCTCCCCTGTGAGTTCACTGCATACTTAACACTAAAAATTATTTGTTGCTTACCTGAAATTCAAATGTAGCTAAACTTTTGTATTTTCCCTGGCAATGCTACATCCTGACCATTACCTTTTAATCTATTGACACATTCTGTTTACAGGCAACAGGCATTTGTTTTCCCAAAACCCACCTTTTCTTCAGAAAAAAAAAGAATTAGGTGAATGCCTTTTCTAACTGTGTGATTCCTATTAAGGAATCCTAAGGAAAGCCCACATTTATTTGAGAAATTACTCTGTGCAGGACCTGGAGATCCCTGATTTGCCCTACTGTCCTGGTGCAATGATATAATACATAATAGTTCTTCCCTCACTCTTAGAAGTGACCTGGTTTGCATAGTAAGTGATATGGCCTCCTGTGTGCAGGCATGGCACCTGGGCATCAACCCATTCTGCCTGAAGCCAGAAAGTGGATGCTTCTACCTCATAAGGTGTTGATAGCACCAAGGCCTCTCCCAGCCACCCTTCCCCACCATTTTACCCATAAAGAAACTGAGGCTCAGTGGGCTGACACACCTTGCTCGCAGTGCATGTCCTGTCCAGTTTTCCAGTGCCACCACCCCTGTGTTACAGGCCTGCCGCCACCCTCCCTTTAATGTCTGTTTGCCTCTTTTTTCCCTCACTTTCTCCTTGCCTGCCATTGTCTCTGCATTTCTATTCTATGTGAGTCTCTCATTTTCCCTCTTTCTGGCTCCCCTGACCTTAACTCTGTGCTTGTGTCTTCAGTTTTCTCCAAAGTAGAACCCTTCCACATCTGTATTAGCCATCCCCCCACCACCACTGTGCTCCCCACTCCAACACCCTTACTACTGAGCCAGGACCTGTCATTTATTGGGTGTTCACTATGCTGAGATCCAAGAAAAACACTTCATATGCACCATCTTCTTTAATCTTCATGAAAACCTGCTTCCCACTGCTCAGGGTCAGGTTGAGATCCAAACCTGAATTCTTACCCTCAGTGGACAGCATGGTCCCGAATTTCTAATGAGTCATGTGCCCCTGGTGCTTTGCTGTTGTTTTCTGCAAATATGAATTCTGTGAGGGTGACCCTGTGAGTGCACTTGGAAGGTGTGGAAGTTGCAGGACATAGGGGTCACAGTGAATAACAACAGTAATTGTCCACACCGTGCTGTGATGTGCAGTTCTCAATAGTGACCTCACCTCATTCTCTCAGCTGGCCCATGAGATAAGCAGCATCCAGATTCCCCTTTTAGGAATGAGAAGACAAAGGCTCGGAGTTGGGACCAGCCCTGGTCTTCTGCCACGAGACCTAGGTACTTCCTGATACACTGCACGTGACTCTCCAAATTACATTGTTCTTGGAGCATGCCCCCTGGACAAGGAAGCAAGGTCACTGCCAAGAGAAAATGAAAAGGATCCTGGTAAGGACACTTAGAAGTTCCTTCAAGACACCTCGAGGCCTAGAAAGAACTCTGAAAGAGGTGCGTACGTAAACCAGGAGGATTGCTCCCCAACCTAAGACTGTCATAGATAGTCCCCTGTTGCTTGTTTCTTTTTTCAAGCATTGTAAATATTCAGAACAGGTGGACCTAAATAAGGACAAATGCCATCTAATTTGAACCTGAACTCCTGCCTCACAGACCAATGCTTCAGTCAGTTCATGAGGAAAAACAATTATTACACTCCAGCTAGCACAGGCACTGGTGGATGAAGCATTGGTGGCACAATAGTTTATTGGCAAAGAGATGGGAGGTTTGCAAAAAATCAATTTTGTTAAAAATAAACAAACTATAATTCTACCTTCCTGATGAGAGAACACTTCCAAGGCAAATGAATAATGGCACGGCATTTTAGTTTTATCTTTACAACATATTACCTAATACCGGAGGTCATGGCGTGGCATTCAAGGCCCCCCTCAATCTGCCCCTGCTGATCCTTCCTCCCTCACTATCTGCCCCTTCTCGGAGTGAACCTTGGCTGTGGCAGTGATGAGCTGCTTCCTGTTGCACACGTTCCCAATCATTCCTCAAGAGTTGGCGCAGCCACCACCCTACCCATGAGCTCTTCCAGACACTCCTTCCTCAGGGCCCTCACAGAACCAGGTACAGCATTCCATCAGTGCATGCATGAACCACATTACTCACATGGTTTTGCTTCTCTTTACTCTGAGTCTTCTCAGGCTATAACAAAAGTACCATAGACTGGGTGGCTTGTAATAACATTTAGTTCTCACATTCCTGGACACTGGGAAATCCAAGATCACAGCATCAGCAAATTGGGTGTCTGTTGAGGGCCCACTTCCTGCTAGATGGCTTTCTGTTACAACTGTACACGGTAGAAGGACCAAGGGAGCTTTCTTGGGTCTCTTTTATAAGGGCACTAATTCCACTCATGAGGGCCCTGCCCTCCAGACCTACTCCCCTCCCAAAGGCCCCACCTCCTAACACCATTAGGTTGGGCATTAGGTTTTCAATATGAATTTTGAAGGGACACACACGTTCAGACCACAGGATTTGCTAACATTGATGGAGCATTGGCAGTGTGTCAGGAGTGTTTCTAAGAGCATTCGCATGTATCATAACAGGCCTTAAAATACTCTCATGAAGCAGACATGATTTTTATATTCCCATTTTACAAATAAGGAGATCAAGGCACAAAGAAGAAAGGCAAGTTTTTTCAAGGTTAACAGCTTGTAAGTAAGTGGTGGAGCCAAGACTTAAACTCAGGCATTCTGACTCTACACATCTAACACTGTCCTATATTTTTGTGTTTCCTTTACAAAACAACAGGACCCAGGGCGGGAGGCAAAGGAAGTGCTTAATAAATGCAAACTGAATGGCCCTGGGCTGCTGATGTGTAATATCTGCTTTTCTAATGCGGCCACCACGATCACAAGCCCTCGGACTGGAGGCAGAGAAGAGAGCCAGCCTGCTTCTCAGCTCCCTTCCAGGACCACGCCTGGACACACCGGCAGTTCCTGGTCCGGCACAGATGCCCTCGATCTTTAAAAGAACGTCCGCATCCACTCAAAAAGGTAAATTGCTTCAGGGAATGACAGGTTACTCCTCGCTCTGTCTCTGAAGATAGAAACTCTTCCTTCAGCCCAGAGGGACTTAGTTGGAAAAAAACTGATTTCACGCTTTGCTGAGTGTGATTGTCCTTGAACACCAGAGCGCATTATCTGCCTGCCTGCGCGGGCTAAGTGCGAGGACTGCTGTGCCCGCGGTTCAGGGGGCGCAGCAGGGCCATCTGTGGGGGAGATCTTGGATGTCGAGCATTCGCTGGTCCCCCAGGAGCTTGGGAAGAGCAAAGCCAAAATGTAATCAGCTTTTCTGGCGGTAACACTACTTTCTTGCCCTTTAGTCGTCCCTATCACCGCCCACCCACAGTGACCCCCCTCCCCTGGCACCGCCCCCATTTTTCCCTGTTTCCCCCTGGTGCCACAGACCTGCCTGTCCCCTGCAGTTTCACACTCATGTAAGTGTATAAGTAAAATTTGCCAACGGGGGAGAACAGAGGGGGTCTTGCAGTGTGTTGTGGAAACCTCCCAAATGCTATTATCTTACTCTATAGCTTTGCATGGTTTGGGGGACCAGAAAGCCATCCAGCTCCACTGCAGTGGATGACACAGCTGTCTTGGAAGTTATAAGATGTTCCTTCCAGGAGCTGCTTAAAAGAAGTCCCCCCTTTTGCCTTCTCTTCCCATCCTCCTCCTCTCTTCCTACCCCTCTTCCACTCCCCCATCAATTCACCATTTATTTGTGTTTGCTGTAATGCCAGGCACTGTAGTAGGCTCTGTCAATAACTTATCTGGATTAAATCTTCACCACCACCCTCTGAGATGGGTAAAGTATTTTCATTTTACATAAGTCAAGAGACTTGTTCAAGGCCCCAGGACTAGAGAGCAGCAGTGGTCTTTGTTTCCAAAGTCCCTGCTCTTTCTGCTCTCCTGCGCTGCCTCTTGCTGGGGCCAAGTTCCTTTGGCCAGTCCGCAGTCTCCATTCCCTTTAATCCCTCCATAAAGCCCTCCCTGCGGGTTGCCTCTGTTGGCTTTCTTCCTTACTTCAGAGTCTGCTAGATCAAGTTGCTTTCATATTCCTGGTGTTGTTTATGGGCAACCTTGACCACTCTCTATAAGAAGATATAGTGTGGTCCTTAAAAAAATGTATTACTTAGATTTAAAATAAGTTAAATGTATTATGCTGCTTAACACATTTCACTTTGATTCTATAGCTGCCTTTACTGCTGTACTGCTAGCTAAGAGAACAGGGGCCAAGGTCGTCTGTGTAGCCTTCGGAAGGCTTTATCCAGAGACTAGGGCACTAGGGATATTCAGCTCATGTAACTGAGCAAAGGGTAACAGCAGAGTATGGAGTACAGGCTTCACAGTCAAATTTAGTCCCAAGTCTGATTCTATGCCACCATATCAAGCTCTGTGACCTTGAGCAAGAAGCCCAACTTTCTGAACCTTTGTTTTCAAAATGGGGAGAATAACAGCACCCACTGAATATTACATAAGAAATGCACACAAAGGGATTAGCATACTCCCATCACAGAGGACGTGCTAAATACACATTAGCCATTGTTACTATTGGTGATGAGTCATTGTATCCTGTCTGTCTCTGACCCTTTAGGACCATCCAACATAACTACCTAATCACCCAAGCCTATCTGTGGCAATTCTTTTGTTTATTTATTTTTAGAGAGAGGAGAAGGGAGGGAGAAAGAGAGGGAGAGAAACATCGATGTGTGAGAGAAACATCAATCGGTTGCCTCTCACACCCCCAACTGGGGACCTGGCCCACGACTCAGGCATGTGCCCTGACCGAGAACTGAACTGGTGACCCTTCAGTTTGCAGTCTAGCATTCAGTCCACTGAGCCACACCAGCCAGGGCTCATGGCAATTCTTTTGGAACTTTCTGATTGTTACCACCCTGCTTTCACCCTCACTCCATTCCTCAACTGTAATCTCTGGTCTCTGCATCCAGCCTTCTGATTCCAAGCTTGCTTCACCCTTGGCACAGGAATTGTACATTGGGTTTCCAGTGTTTGACTTGTGGATGCTTCCTCATGGTCTTGGGCTTGGATGAGTCCTTGGTTCTTCCCAGAGTTTGAGGTCTGATACTGCCCTAGCTCCAACCAAAGGCTACCCAATCTGCCTTAACACTCCCCATTTCCTATTCACATTCATCTTACCCCAAAAAAGAAATGAAGAAAGCAAGGAAGGAAAAAGGGCTTCAGTGAGGCTGTCCTGACTCTTCTCTGGGCTCTTTCACTAGTGCCTGGACTGGTGTTGCTGCTTCTAAGATGATTTCCATCCAATTCACCATCCATGTGGTCACTGGAATAACAGCAACAATTAGTCAAAGCATTCACAAACATTAATTCATTTATCCTTCACTACCAACATGTAAAGTAAACGATAACAGTAACTTCATTTTAAAGATCGGGAAGCTGACATGCACTTGCTCACTTCTTTGAGCACATGGCCTGGGGTTGCACCGCAGTAAAGTAGCAGAGTTGAGATCCCCATCAGAGTAATCACTCCGGATGAAGCTGGTCCCTGTCTTTGCATTAGACTGTAAGCACACTCTTCAAGTGAGGTGTAGGTAGCTTTTGAATCATCCTCTCCAGGTTTGGCTGCTACTTAGGACTGGGCTTTGGAGAGTGTGATGGATACCGGTCCAACAGTATCCATCGCTGCAGATGCTCATCAAAACACGAGAAAAACATACACACAGACAACCGAGTCCTGTGGAGAAATAGGTATGAAACGGCCACTGTCTCTAGTGGCGAGTGCCTTGGCCACCCTCTCTAATGGAAAGCGCCTAGCTCTCCTGCCCAAGCAGGCTTTTATTAAACATACCAATACAGTTTGTGAACTATGGTCTGACAAGGAAGATAAAACAAGTAGTTAACTTTGAAAGGGAGTGGCAGATCTCCTGTGGGATCCTGAGATTTTGGGGTTTTATCATTTAAAAAGACTACAGGACCTAAAAGCTTAGCTTCATTTCCTGCCTGTGCCTTCATATTCTAATTAAAGAGCATCCTCCAGCAAGCAGATCTTACAGGTTCTTTCATATTCTATGTCTCAGGTCTGATTACCCCGGGGGTCAGCCAACTCTGGTCTGGACTGCACCACCCCTGTTATTTCCGCAGGCCTGAGTCGGGCAGAGGAGACAAAGGCAGCTGGGAGATTTGGATTTCTCAAGGACTCAGGCTTTGGCAAAGTCGAGGGGGCAGGGGTCTATGTCAATCACCCCTTCATTTTCATAGCCCCCCAACTCCTTCCCTGAGGCCTCCATGTGATCATGCCTGTCTTAGGCAATACCCCCCCCATGGGAAATCTTACCCGCCATTGGTTAGCTGATCAACCATTGGGGGCCTGCACACAACAGGCAGCGTTCATGCCAGGGAAATAAGTTTTGTCTCTTTAGTGTCTCCTGGTTCAGAGGCCTCTTATTCAGCTTTAGCCATGGACGGTTGCAGTTTCCTGAGACCAGGCAGGGCGGACCGCAACAGGAGAGCATCAGTATTTGTGCAAAGATTTTTCCCTATTCCCCTGCACAAATTTTCCCTGAAAGGGCAGTGAAAATTGGAGTTAAAACGCCTTGGGGCTAGAGACAGAGTTAAGACGTCCTGCTGTCTTTGCTATCCTGATGCACACATGTAACAGTGGGTTCCTGCAGGTCAGAGACTGTCACCCCTCTTCTTGCCTCCCTGACACTCTTACCCAGTGCAGTGCCCAACCCAACACATGCTTGGAACACATTTGTACTCACCTCTCTGGATTGTACTGAGCATTTCATGAGCATTTCTTATTGTATGTTAGGTGCTTTTCCAATAAAATCCATCATTATTGTTATTGTTGTTGCTAAAGAATTCTCATGCTGTTGGTAAAGGCAAGGAGGGAGGAAAGCTGTCTACATTCTCTATCTTGCTGGATAGAGGCACAGCCATGTAGAGTTTCTCTTGAAGGGGGAGAGCTGTGGCTTGAAGACCTCTTTATTGTCTAAATTCTGCTTTTCTTGCTCAGACTGTATGGAGAAAGAGCAGTCTGGGGGGTCCCACCTTTGCCCTCCCCCACCTGTTTGTGGCAGAGCTGTCTGGAGCCCACCACCCTCATTCCTTGACTTTGGTCGATAAATAAACCCAGGAGGCTAAGTAGCCAGTATGGGTGTTTGTATAGAGCAGTTGAGGAAACATTCCCAGCACAGAGGACACAGCTGGGGAGGCTGTCAGAACAATCCAAGAAAAGGCAAGGCTTAGTCCTGCAAACACAGCCCCGGCCTGGGCTCGACCTCTGGATGCCACGTGTCACATTCGGTGGGAAAATCAATAGTCCCCTTGTCTGAAATGTGCACCCCTTCTCTTGTTGAACATGGGAAACAGCCAGCAATTGTATGGAAGGAAAAGCCTGTCTGTGAGCTGTCCTCAGAGCATGCGGACAAGGCCTGCCTCCCACCAGCAGGTCAATACTGCTATTGTCTCCCTTCCCTGGGAGGTGATTGTCACTCAGCTCCCAATATTCAGACTCTAGGTTTCTGGATGAGCTAGGGCTGCTGTCCACACAGCTTTTTAAAGGGAAAAGGCCAAAGGGGCACTTCACTTTGGTTGGTGGAAGTTTGGTGCTACTTGGCTTGTATGAAGACTATGGACATGGAGAGAGCCCAGGTCAGGGTGGTGTAATGCACCCTTTTTAGATCCTGGCTGCCAAGACCTATTGCCCAGAGCCCTCTGAGATGCAGAGAAAAGGCAGAGTCTGAATGTGGGAGTGAGGAAGCTGGCCAGGGTGTCAGTGAGTTTGCTACAAAGGAACTTCGTCAGGGCCACAGCTTTCTTATCCATAAACTATGTTCCTAAACCTCTGGGATTATAACAGGAGGCAAAGAGCTTTAATTGTCGGAACTAAATTTAATTAACTGATAACGACTTCCAGGAACTATTACATCGCAAAGTGCTCTGATGCTGGGTTCCAGCTCAGGGGGAAGAGTGGTGCAACCAATTAGGCCCAATTGTGAAGAGTTAGGACTGTTGGAATATATGCTCCTCTCTGCCTTCTAATGGCTGTCAGGGTTACTCCCTGACATTGAAGCCAACATTGGAAGGTACGGATGCCTCCCAGGGCTCACTACTATCCACCTTCATCCACCTCTACTCCCACCAGTGAAAATATACATCGTGGCTCAAGCCAAAAACCTAGATGTTATCATGAACTGCTTCTTTTCCTTTTCCTCCAGATATGGGTACTCTATAAATCTTTCCAGTTCTACTTTCTCAAGATCTTTATAATCTGTCCTCTCTTTCCCATCCATATAACCTTTGTCTTAGTTCATTCTCTCACCTCAGTGAGCTCACCCTTCCAAGAGGTATATCTGACTTTGAACTCTTCCCAACTAGTTCAGCACCTGCCCATCACATCCATCACAAGAGTGATCCTAGGAAACCTTTTTTTAAAAAGTATTCATTTGAGAGAGGAACATTGATTTGTTTTTCTGTTGTGCGTGGGTCACCGGCCAGCAGTGACCACGGAACGCTGTAGATGGCTCGACGATAAACACGCGAGAAAAAACACCACATGCACAGAGACAGACTAGTTTCTGTGGGGAAGTAGGGACGAAATGGCCACCCCCCCTAGTGGGGAGCGTGGTGATTTACTGTCCATACCTGCTTTTATTAGGCTCATTTTGCATAATAATTCAGGTAAAGTACAGTACTCATTCGGGGGAAGTAAGGAACCATAGAAAACAAAGAACTCTGCCGGTCTATTGAGTTGGGGGTCAAAGAGCTGTAAGACTGAAGAACAAACTAACTTCCTCCTAAGACCCTTCTCATTCAACTGAGAGCATTCTAAACAAAGGAGGTTTCACAGTAATTTACATATTCTTTCTTAGGCCTGATCACCCTGGGGAATCCGCACTTCTCAGTACCGAGCTGCAACACCCTGTCATTGTTTCAGGCTTAGGTGGAGCAAGGGAACTAGGTAACCAAGAGATAAGGAGATTTTCTCCCAGACGCTGAGAACTCAGACTTTGTCAAAGCCGAGGAGTGAGGGTCCATCACCCCCTTTTGCTGCAGCCCCCAAAGTCCTTCTTTTGGGGGGCCTCCCAAAATGATCGTGCCTGGCTTAGGTCGTTCCCCCGTGGGGAATCTTACCCGTCTTTGGCTAACCGACCAAGCTTTTGGGGGTTCAGTCATGAATAAAGCAGCAGAAGCAGCATTCCTGCCAGGGAGATAAGCTTTTGTCTCCTTGCTGGCTCACAGTTCCAAGGGCGTTCCCTTAGCTTTAGCCTAGGTGGGGTTTTCAGCTTCTGATACCAGTCAGGGCGGTTCCCAACATTTTTCCACTTATTTATGTATTCTTTGGTTGATTTTTGTATGTGTCCTGACCAAGGATTGAACCCACAACCTTGGTATATCAGGATGATGCTCTAATCAACTGAGTTACTTGACCAGGGCCACTAGCAAAGTTCATGTTAAGAAACAGAGTCTACAAGACTTAAACACAGGGAGGAGGAATTCTTCAAAAGGTAAAAGACCCATCTGAGATACCTTCAGGCAAGTCATAACTCTTTGGACTCCCAATGGCTAATATTGAGCATAGTTCTCATTCCCTTTCTTCTTTTACTGGTTCTCTCTCTCTCTCTCTCTCTATCTCTATCTATCTATCTATCTATCTATCTATCTATATATATATATATATATATATATATATATTTGCGTTATTAACTGATCTCCTAAACACCTTCAAAATCATCCTTATTCGAGAATATGCAGTAACCAACTCAAAAGTATTTATTCTTCAAGCTCTGAAGTCTAAAACAGCTAATAACTTTCTCTTCTTCTTCCAATAGCCTCATTATCTGTTCTGCTCATTTTACTCCTGTCTCCAGAGGAATCAGGTGCCCACAGGAAAGCTTGAGGCAAGTTATGGGTTACTACTGCCCAATGAGTGGGAAGCAAGACATGGCAACTACTGGGACTCAGGGAATTCTTTTCTTGTAAAGCCAACCCTCAGCAGAGGGTCTGCCCTTGCTTGCAGAGAGCGGTTGTAATTTGTTTCAACCAGCTACAAGGGGATGATTTATTCCCTGGAGCAGTAGAATGGGCTTTATTGGCATGTAAGAGAAACACAACATTTTGTAATCAACCCAGCAGATGTCCTTGCCAGGGTGGCAGGAAAGTTCAGTGACTAGACATTAAGCTGTCAGAGTAGGCTGGACAGGTCAAATGAAGATAACACTTGCATAGAGCCAGGCTCCCAGCTTCTGGGGAGGGCTTCAGCCACCTACTGATGGAGGATAAATAAAACAGTTTCCAGAAAGCCTCATGGGGAGAGAGCCAAGGAGCCAATAAGCCACTTTTAATGACAAAATCCAAGGTGTTGATTTTTATTGTAATCAACAAATATGAACCATTGTGCCTGAGTATTGCACATGGTGGGAAAGGTGACAATTATTTTCAGGGTTTCCAATGTACTTATCTGTTTTGATCATTTTGATGGCTCTCCAGCAGCATCCTAAGGCAGGAGGAAAGAGAGACAGAAAATACAGACAACAGGAGGTACGTAGGAAGGCTGAAATGCCCAGGAGGGTGTTAAGACCAGAAGTACTGAGATCCATTACAAGGCAATCATCAGTGCTTTTTCTAGGTAAAAGTTGAGTGGATTTTTAAGGTAATTAAAAGTTAACATTTAAACTGCAGACATACTTCCCTCCTCTAAAAGAAAAAAAAGAAAAAGAAAATTCTTTCTTCAGGGAAGCCTTCCCTTTCCCCAGAGACTAGATTAGATCATCTTATTATGCAAACTCCTTGCCTCCTGTACTTTCCCTTTTAAGTACTTCTCATAATTTTTAACCATACATCTGTATGTTTCCCCATGTATTTAATATCCATTCTCCCACTAGACTGTAAATTCTGGAGTACAGAACCAGGTTGTCTTTTCTTTCCTGCTCTTTCCCCTAGCACTTGCCTGGGATATAATCTAACTGATAGGGACCAAGGAGAATGATGGACTGTAAGAGACAGGGAGGAAGATGAGGACACAAGGGAGTAATAAAGAGTAAAAAATGGTGGAGTCATAGATGGAAGGTTCAAATGAGGATGAAGAATTATTACAGTGTGCATTCTAAAAGGTTGACAGGAGGCTATAAGAGGCATAGAATTGAGATTTTGAGAGGAGATGTAGCTACTGGTGGTGACAAGACCTAGACATAGGCATTGGTAGCTGAAGTGGGGTGGGGAAATTCATCACGGGAGGTGAGGAGATGCATGTCTGAGGCCAATAACTGGCCGTGTCTTCTCCATTGAGGTTGGCATTAACAAAGTGATTTCTAATGTCAGGAGTGTATGAAGAGCTGAAGCCTTCAGTGAGTGATGGGGAGGCAGGGAAATCAGTGGCTGACAACAACAAGGAGAGGTACCAGGTGGCATAATCTGATGGCATATGTTTTCTCCATCCATTTTAAACAAATATTTACAAAATGTATATTACATAAGAAGCCAAATTCATGCTATGAATGATGCAAATAAGAGTAAAATATTGTCCCTCTTTTAAGGAATTTATAATTTACTGCCTATAAATGTAAGTAACATTGAAAGGCATTTATTGATTCAAGCATTATTGATGATCTTAGTCTGTGCCAAGCATAACAGTAGGCCTTTAAGGACAGACTCATAGATCTTGCCTTCAAGGTATATTTCATAATAGGAGGAGAAACCAACAACATAGAAAATTGTAACTCTACAGAACAAATGCTTATATTATGGTTCACACATATCATCAAGGGGGCACATGGAGGTTCCCTAATCTAACCTTAGGAAAGAAAATCAGTGAATATTTCCTGGAAGAGAATATGCCTGATTTCAATGTTGAAGAAAAAAAATAAAAGGAGGTAATGAGAAGAACAGAGATTGTTATAGAGAGAGGCAATTGTGAGTACAACACATGATGGTGAATGGAAGGGTGATAAATTCTGAGACTTACAAAAAGCTCTGAGTGATGGGTGCCCAAGGGGAGGTGCAGGATGGGGGAGGGGTAGCAGAAGATGAAGCTGGAATAGTATGCAGGTACTAAATCATAAAGATTTTTACGATAGACTAGGGACTGTGAACTTCATCCTGAAGACTAGTGGGAAACCATGGAGTAGAAGAATGGCACGAGTCTGGATTATTAGTAGCAAATGATGGAAATAAACAAAAAACTCAAAAGAGCTTATGCAAAAACATGAATTTACCAGTCACATTACTAAAAAGTGCATGGGTTAAAGGTGGCTTCAATCTAATCTTGATACAGGGGTTAAGTTACGTTATTAGGATGGTCCTTTTTTTTCTTTTGGTTGTGGTCTCTTAAACATTGGTTTCATTCTCCAGCTTTTTGAGGTGATCGTCCTGTGTCTCTGTCTACCCAGAGATAAAGCCAGTAGAAAGACAGCTTTTCTTCCAAGTACTTCTCCCTTAAGTCACAGTACTCTTTCTGATTAGACCAGTTTGGTCACATGCCCTCTGAACCAGCCACTGTGACAGGGGCTGTGTGCTGATTGGCTAGGCTGCTCTCATGCTCCACCCTTTGAAGCAGGATCAGTCCCCCTCTAGGCACTGCCTAGAGAGTGAAAGGGGCTCATGGTTCCTCCACAAAAGGATACTATCAGTCAAATAAATGTGAATGGGTATTAAGCAGGTAGGAACAAAAAAAATGTGTGTTCCAGTCTTAATAAAGGTCACTTTTGGTACCATCTAGAAAATGGATTTGACAGGGAAGCCTGGAAATGAGGGTTTTGTAGTCAGTTATTACTTGTCAGATAAGAGGTGATGAAAACCTGAACTAAGGCAATAGAATATGAGAAATTTTTAGAATAGAAAAATAGAATTTGAGGGGGGCTGGGAGTCAGGGAAATAAGGAGTCCAGGTGACTTCCAGGTTTCTAGGTTAGACAATAGAGCAATTCAACAGAGAGAGAGAAAACTATTGGAAGAGGAGAAGTTTAGGTGGTGGTTAAGGTTAATAACATTAATAAATGTATGAGTATAACATTAATAAATTTAACATAGTTTTGACATATTAAGTTTAAAGCGCCTGTGACATACTCAAGTGGAGGTTTCCAAGAGGCAGTTTTAAGAGTCTGGAACTCAAAAAAGAAGTCTGAACTGGAAACATGGACTCGAGAGTCTTCAGGTTATAGATAAAGATTGAATCTATGGAGGAGGGGGAAATTAGATAACCCAAGAGAAGTATGTAAAGTAAGCAAGCAAAAGAGCCTAGGAATAAGTCCTAAGAACTCCAAAACTCAAGGGGCAGGCCAAGGAAAAGGAACTAACAAAAATGACTTGGCAGAGACTACCAGAAAGATACATTGTAACCCAGAACAGAGCATCAGCAGGCAGTGTGAGCGAGCAGTGGTGTGGAGAGCAGAGGATGCCCACCTTCCACCTGGTGTCCTTAGGAGAACACACTGGGAATGCTCAGGAGAAAGGCAAGCTAAGCAGCACCCCAAGGACTGCCTTGTCTTTCATTAAGACAAGAAGGCAAAGGGATAAATATGAGGATGTTGAGAAGAAAGGGGGAACTTGTTTACTCTAGAGTGAGGGTTCTTAGAGTCAAAATAGAAGCATTTTGAAGGAAGGAGTGAAGTACAGGGAGATAAAGCCCCAGAAGTGGAATGGTGACTGCAGGGGCTTAAACCTGGAGGCTCAACCAAGATTGAAAGGGACGTGGGTGTGGTGGAGATAAGTGATCTCAAAGCTCTAAATAAAAGCTGCCTAAAATTGTTTTAGTGCTGGTGTAGATTGGTGATACATAAATCAGATACTGTCACTCCTCTGATGCAACTCTTTGATGACTCCCCACTGTTCCTGGAACAAATTTCAATTTTGTACCCTAGCCTTCAAGACCTGGCTGGGCCTGGCCCCTGACTGCCTCTCTAGTTTCACACTCAGGCACTCCTCCCCTGTTCCCCATACAAGCACACATTCTCTCTGTGCCTAGGAAGTCCCAAGTTTGCTCCCACCCTAGGGCTTTTGCACCTAGTGTTCCTTCTGTGTAGTCTTCTTCCCTTACTCAAGGCTGGCTCCTTCAATTTATTTGGATTTCAGTTCAACCACTACCTCCTCAGAGAGGCCTCTCCCACCCCCACAAGCCACCTTCTTCCTCTTTACCTGCTTTACTTCCTTCAGAGCATTTATTATGCTCTGGGATGCTTTCATTTATTTATTTCCTATTCTTATCCACCAGCATGTAAGATCCAAGAGGACATACCCTTTTCTGTCTTTGGTCACCCATTATTTCCAAGCCTCAGGAACAGAGTCTTGCACAAAATAGGTGCTCCATAAATATTTACTGACCTCCTCTGCAGGCTCTGGATAAAGCTGCGGTATGATTCCCTTGAGTTTTTAGGAATAGACAGGCTGACATATTTTGAAAGGAGAAGTCACTCAAAGGTCTTCAAACAAGACATCTTTCTCTGATGTAAATGATTTTGAATATCATATAACATCTCCAAAACACCAAAGTTGGCTAATGAAAGAAAGTATACTGCAAGGTAGCTTTCCAAACAAAAACTCTACTTAAATAAAATACGGCAAACGATGTTCCTCTACAAATAAGTTTTGTAAGAAACTATTGCACAAAACAAAAACCACCTACTCTTACCTAAAATACTTCTGGAGTTTTGATTTTAAGTGGAAATTTTACAGTGCTACCTCAGATTCTAACAAGGCTTAATGAGATGATGAACTTGGCAGAGACCGTCAAAGTCCATGTCCTGACTATATTTTTGTCATAAAACAGTATTGCCTAAAGTACAACTCCTCAGAAGAGAATAGTTGGGTGAGATCTGAGTAAGTCTTCCCAGAAAGTTGAGGCTGTAAGAAGGACTAGAGCCATAAGGGTGGTATTTTGTCAAAATAAATCTGCTCAAAATAATTCTGTCAAAATAAATCTGTAGGTGTTAAAACAATTTAAATGGGCTCCTTCTCTTCAGGACTTGTGTGCATTTGGAAATGTTCCTAAACTTTGAGGTGACATATTCATTTCTTTGGCCTCAATACTTCCCAAAAGACAGCCACTAACATGGGTCATAGTATCAATGGTAGTTGTAAAATTATCTGATGATAAACTTAGCTTTGACATTTTGGAGCATCAGGAGTCAGTGATGGGTTGTGAAAGTGTTAAAAGATGGGTCAACATACACAGAAGAGGAAAGGTGAACAGCAAAGACATAGCTTTGATGATCTGCTACCTTGAAGGGCACAGGCTGCAATACTTGAGGTGGACAGGTAGTAAGCAGATTTCATGATAGCTAAGCCCAGAATAGTGCATATTTGAGCATCTTTGGTGTATCCCATATATCTACCAGAAAGGGGTTTTGCAGTTCTTGCTCAGCCATGAGGGTACTGATTTAAGCTGTACATCTTGGACACAGGAAAGATCTTTTTGGTGCACCTGGTTTCAGTCTCTCTAACACTTTAACTTCTAGTAATTCCACGGGGAGGGGGAAGACTACAGTAGCCAAATAGAAAATGCAGACAAGGGTTTTCAAATGACTCAAAATTATATTGCCAATCTCAAAGGTAATAAAGAGGTCAAAGAAGTCAAAAGCATGATTTGTGAAAAATCAATATATCATGTGGTGGTGAGTATAGCTGTTATTGACCCAAAATAATTCAGAAAAACACTTCAATTCAATATTCTAAAAAAGCATAGACTCAAGACTTGATTGCATTACTAAGAAAAGGAAGTACTACGTAATTATACAAAGATGAGTAGAAATCTAAAATTTGTAGTGTTTATGGAAAATTAAAAATGGAGTGTTTGTTTTCCCCGAGTTGTTTGTAAATTAATGGCATTTTATAATTGAAGGTGTTGTAGGATCTTGGAAATCTGATATTTTCTGGGGTGGGTCCAGATCCCTTTTCTTTGTCAGCCTTGCTGCTGTCATGTGACTGACCCCCATACTGATCCTCACCTGTCTGCGTGACACCAGACACACCCTGTATCACAGTCAATGCCCCCCTTGCTCAAAATTTAGTCTTCAAAGAAAAACGCTGCCAAACTGCAGTTGAATTCTAGTTTTTTGAGGTATCTCTTGGCTCTTTTCCTCATCTGTGTATACTGTGTGACTAGCTTATGTAACAACATCTATAAAATGCTTTCCCTCCTTTACTACTGTCACTATTGGCTTCAGTATTGATTGGATTGAGAAGGAAAAAGAATAATTTCTGGGTTAATTATAGCTAGGATGAGTTTTCTCACCATTCCTTAGACGCTCTTTTCTGTTCATGTTTACTTCCTATGTCCTGCTTTCAAATATCTCTCAGTAGAATATGGGGTTAAAAAATTCTTTACATTTACCCCACAGAGGGATAAAAGTGTGGTTGCTCAGCTGTTTTCTCAGAAGTTTCTGTATATATAATAAATTTCCTGTTTTAATAAGAAAAAATAGTTTGTTTTTAAGACTTATACGTTCATCTTTGCCCCTGTGATTTTCTTTATATTTGTAATGCAACTGTTTTGATTTAATATATATTACATATGTAGAACTATACATTATATGTGAATCTGTAGCTACTTGACTAATGAACTGAATACTTTTTAAAAAGGACTACATATTATTCATTCTATATCCCCAGTACCTAATAGAATGTCTATATAATGAGGCACTCAGTAAATATTTGCATATTATGGTTGGGAAAAAAACCCAAATTCATTTCCAGTTCTGTGTTTTAAGGTTTTTTGGTTAAAAGGCTATACTTAGCATAAGTCTGAGTTTGTAAAGGAGGCTCTTTAGAAGATGCCAGTTTAGGAACTCAAGTTGTTCTCGAGGAGTACTGTTCTCAAACTGGTTCAAGTCACATTTAAAACATTTTAAATACCTCTTGTGAGCATGCTTCATTCTGCTTCAGGAGTCAAGGGGGTAAGCACCCCTTTTAGACAGGGAGTCTGAGAGATTGGAAGGTCAGAGGGTTCCTCCTACTTCTAGAAACATCCCATTTTGACACTGTGTAATTTTTCATTCCTGCCATGTAGGAAAAACAACCCAGGAAACTATAGGAAGGCAAACTCACGCATTCCAGTGTATAGGTCTCAGTATGCCTGTTGAATAGTTAAACCAATTTCAGAAAAAAGAAAGACCTTCAGGGTTTTGATGCAGTGAAGTTAGAATGCCTGATAGCTTTGCCAAAAAGAGAAGGTTCTTAGGGTATAAGAAGTTATTTTTTTTTAAATGGACACAAGGACTAACCCATAGAGACAGTGCTTTGTTCACATCACTCTCCTTGTGTTCAGTAAAACTTCTGTTTCTCTAAAATAAATGGAAAATTAATTATGTTGGCCATCAAAATATGAGATAAAGCGCATGTCTTGCAGTTCAAATCCAAGAACCTATTATGAGCCAGGAGTCAGAGGTCTAAATTGCAAGATAACTTTTCAAGGCAGAAGATAAAGCGGAAGAACAAAGAACAGCCTATGAAATATTTAATTTGCAAACTAACTACAACATCATAGGAAGCATCAAAATACCGATGGACATATTTCTACAGGGGCATAAGCCAATGTCATATAAGCAACTTCATTTAAATACTGCACAAAATTAAGTTCATAGCATCATTCTGTTGATTTACTCCTATCTCCTCCCTCTCTCACCCTTTGGATGCCCATGAGGTCCTTTTCTTCTGGTAAACTCTGCACGTCTTTGAAGCCCTAGAACAAGTGGCCCCTCCTCTGTTTTTGGTAGCACCTTTTACAAACCCCAGTAACAACACTTACCATGTGCTTTACAGTTATGAAAGCATGAGTCTGCATCACCTCTTAGTTTGGAAGCTCCTCAAGGCTAGTCATTGTTTCTCTTTTGTCCCTGTGCCCTCAGAGCTCAGCCTGAGGCTTGGCACAGGTTAGGTGCTCAATAAATATTTGCTGACTTGGACTGGACTCTGGGAAAGACAAAGGAGAAAGGAAATACAGAAGGGAAGAAGCTCAAAATCTTGTCTCTAGAGCTGCATGGCAGTAAGAAGAAATATGAATTTGTAGTTTCTTTCACTAAGTATTTATTGAAACCTTCTATGAGGAAAAAACTTTGTTCCAGCAATAAGTCAATGAACAAAATAGAAATCTTCACCTTGGAGGAGCTTACATTCTAGTTGCATGCAACAGATGATAAACAATAAGTAAGTAAATTCCATAGTATTTTGAAGGTAACAGGTGATTTGGGAAAAGAAGATAAGGACCCAGGGAGCTAGTTTGTCCTTCAGAAGCAGAGATAGGGCTGGCGGTGGAGAGACTCCATGGCACTGTGCAGAAAGGTTGTGTGGAAAGACTTGGAGTGGCCATACTCTGTCTGCACCTCATAAAGTTGGCCCTTTCCCTCCAGCCTCACTTCTTCCAGGAGCCCCATCTACTCTCATCTGTGTCACCTTCAGCTTTGGACCTGTTCCCCTCACTTCTTTATTTAAGTTTTCCCTGGACATTAAAATTCTGTGCAGGTCAGAGACTTGTATCATGTAACCAAGCCCACCTACATTTTATTGACTTGCCCAGTGTTTTAACACTTGGATGTTTCCAATAAAGATTTCATGCTTTTCATTAAAAATGGGGAGATTTTGTAATACTGGGCCTACATTCTTTTATGGCCACAACCCACTGGATCTGAGGAGAGTTGGCATTCTTCAGTTAGAGGCACTTGGCTTTCAGTTTGACACAGTCCCCACTGCTCCCTATTGTCTTACACCCAACCCTTATCCCTCATTTCAGTTACCAACTGGACCTTTATAGGCATTGAACTGTATGACCTTGCTCTATGGCTTACTAATGCCCCTCCACCCACCTTCTGAGAGCTCTCTGACTTCTATTCTCTTCTTCTGTAGTTTATTTCTGTCAGTGGCCCCGGCATGCCTTAGCCCTGCCTACTTCAACCTGAACCAGCTCCTGGCTTTCAGCCATTCTAGGTTTTGCCCTCAGACTCAGTCTTGCTGGCTTAGTCCTATTGAGAATGTCTGTATACAAATGCAGTCATGTGCCACTTAATGACGGGGATATACTCTAAGAAGTGCATCACTGGAAATTTTCTCATTGTGAAAATATTTTAGACTTAGACAAACCTAGATTGTATAGCCTACTATACAACTAATCTATATAGTGTAGCATATTGCTCCTAGGCTACAACACTGTACAAGTCACTATACAAAACCACACAAGATTAAATCAAACACAAGAGAAAATGATGCAATCAAGAGACATGGTAAATTTGAGACATATGAGGCTGCTGACAAGGTAACATGGCATATTGTTTGACAGCAAACCTTTTTTAAGTAGAAAGAGTACACTCTAAAATAATGATAAACTTCTGGTCAAGAAGGAAGCATAGATAGACATGCTTTGCCTCCTCACACAACCATGGAAAGAATTACAACTAGATCTCAAAACAAATAACACCCTGAACCATCAGAAATTGAGCCGTATGGAAGTCTGACAACCAAGGATTTAAAGAAGCCACATTCATCCAGACAGGTAGGAGGGGCAGAGTCATGGAGACATGGTGTGTCTTGGAGAGACAGTAGGGAAATGGATGGTCCCACATTCATGTGTGGTAGATAAAAATTAAGAGGGATACCTTAGGGCTAAGCAACACCAGCCCCATGCCAGACCACAGAGCACAGGGTTCTAGTGCTGATAAGATAAATCCCCATAACTTCTGGCTGTAAAAACCAGTGAGGGTTGGGGCAACAGAAGAAATTACCAGATTTTCAGGAGACTCCACTTAAAGGGCCCTCATAGACTTAGAATGTATGCAAACCCACCCACTCTGGGGTTCAGCACCAGGGCAACAGCTGTAAGGGTGCCAATTGCATACAGGAAGTAGGTGAAATGGGGTAAGTGCTGGGCAATCCTCTAGAAGTCAGGCAGCAGCATTGTCCCCTCTCTGAGCACCCCCTACACACAGAGCCCCAAAGCAGTAAAATAGGTTGCCTCTCCCTGGCAATTACCTAAAGCTCTACCCCACATAATTGATAGATGCCTTTTCTATAATAGGCCATGGTACTAAGAGAGTCAAAGTAGCTCTACCTAATACACAGAAACAAACACAGGAGGCTGCCAAATTGAGGAGACAAAGAAATATGGCCCCAATGAAAGAACAGAACAAAACCCCAGAAAAAGAACTAAACCAAATGGAGATAATCAATGTATCAGATGCAGAGTTCAAAACACTGGTGATCAGGATACTCAAAGAACTCATTGAATGCAGCAACAACATAAAGGGAGAAATGAAAGTTACACTAAGAAAAATAAAGAACAATCTACAAGGAACCATCAGTGGAGGGGAGGAAGCCAAAATTCAGATCAATAATTTGGAACATTAGGAAGAAATAAGCATTCAACCAGAACAGCAAGAAGAAAAAAGAATTAAAAAACAAAACAAGACAAAACAGGGATAGTGTAAGGGCCTTTTGGGACATCTCCAAATGTACCAACATCTGAATCATAAGAATGACAGAAGGAGGAGAGGAAGAGAAAAAAGCTGAAAACTCTTTTGAAAAAATAATGCAATAAAACTTCCCTAATTTGGTGAAGGAAACAGACATACAGTCCAGGAAGCACAGAGTCCCAAACAAGTTGGACCCAAAGAGGACCACACCAAGACACATCATAATCAAAATGCCAAAGGTTAAAGATAAAGAGAGAATCTTAAAAGCAGCACAAGAATAGCAGTTAGTTACCTACAGGGGAGGTCCCATAAGACTATCAGCTGATTTCTCAAAAGAAACCTTATAGGTAAGAAGAGACCGGAAAGAAGTATTCAAAGTCATGAAAGTCAAGGACCTACAACCTAGAATTCTCTATGCAGCAAAGCTATCACTTAGAATGGAAAGGCAGATAATGTGTGTCCCAGACAAGGTAAAGCTAAAGGAGTTCATCATCACCAAGCCATTATTATATGAAATGTCAAAGAGACTTACTTTAAAAAAGATCAAAACTATGAACATTAAAATGGCAACAAATCAACAACTGAATCTAAAAATAAATTAAACTAAGCAAACAATTGGAATAGGAACAAAATCATAGATATAGAGATCATTGGAGGGCTATCAGCTGGGAGGAGAGAAAGGGAGAAATGGGAGAAAAGGAGCAGGGATTAAGAAGCATATTTGGTAGGTACAAAATAGACAGGGGGATGTTAAGAATAATACAGGAAATGGAAAAGTCAAAGAACTTACATGTGTGACCCATAGACATGAACCTAATGCGGAGGGAGATTGCTGGAGGGATGGGGAGGTACCAGGTAGAGGGGGAAATTTGGGACAACTGTAATAGCACAATCAAGAAAATATATTGAAGAAATAAAAATGATAAAAAGTATACTATAGTAAATACATTAACCAGTAATAGTTATTTATTATCATTATTAAGTATTATATACTATACATAATCATAAGTGCTATATTTTATATGGCTGGCAGTGCAGTAGATTTGTTTACACCAGCATCACCACAGACATGTGAATAATGCGTTGTGCTACATTGCCACTAGGCTATAGGAATTTTTCAGCTCCATTATGATCTTATGGGACCTCCGTTGTATATGCGGTCCACTGTTGACCAAATGTTGTGATGCAGCACCTGACTGTACCTGGGCTGGAAGGTCTCTGGGAAATCTGCCAGCTGAGAGAACCCCAGATCTCCTGTTTGAGCAGAAAAACAAAAGTGGAGAAGATAGCTTTCCTCTAATCAATGCAATATTTTTCATTCTGTTGTCTTTTAAATTAGCATAAGGATTAAAGGGTGCAATAAATACACTCTGTTCTTATTCAACTCTCCCAGAATTCTACATGGAGTTTCTTCGTTGTTTCAAACACGAAACGTTGCAGAAAAGCCAATTTTTCTATTTCTTTTCTTCATAATTGAAGTATCCTTTTGCCAATTGTAAATTTATGGGAGCTGAAAGACTAGTCAAAGCAAGGTTGTTTCTGAAATGGTGTGGAAGCCCTGGGCTTTTTCATTTATTTTATCATCAGCTAATTAGACCTTATAAAGTATGTAGCAGGAAAGAAAGGAGGGAGGGAGGGAGGAAGGGAGGGAGGGAAGGAGGGAGGGAAGGAGGGAGGGAGGGAGGGAGGGAGGGAGGAAGGAAGGAAGGAAGGAAGGAAGGAAGGAAGGAAGGAAGGAAGGAAGGAAAGGAGGGAGGGAGGGAGAGAGGGAGGGAGGAAAAAAAATAGGAGACAGCCAGCCTTCCTCTGCCTTCTGCCCCCACCATGTGCTGTACTTATCCTCTGTGAGCCCCCCAGGTCTGTCATAGACAAACCTCAGGTGCAGGAGTGAAGGAATGAGGACATAGCAATGGTCTCCCCACACACTTTCCACTCATCCTCCTCCTAACCCTTTATGGTGCTTCTGTCCGACTTGAGTCTGGGGATGCCTGATGTATGAGAGGTCCCATGGGAGCTGACAAGAGGTCTTGCAAGACCCACGGAGGAGGGGCAGGAGCTGGCTACTTTGATTTAAAGTTGCCCTAGGCTTTTACGGGGCTGGGAAGGGAGGCTTGCAGTACAACCACAATACAGGGAACCAGGGGTGGCAGTGGGGGGTACATTTGACACTGACTCCACATCAGAAATGAAGAGTGAGAATTTGGTCCTGTGCCCACTATACTGGGATTCCCGGATACCTAAGAGGGTAAAAAGGTCAGTGGAGGGGAGGACATGTTAACATTAGGATATCCTAATGATATCCAGTTCCTGGAAGGGTGATGAGTGAATAATGAACTGATCCTCTAGTGATGGCCCATTCAGTCTCTAAAAGACAACCCAGAAGGCTTTATCTGTGATGCTCTTTTAAAAATTGCTTTAATTACCAGCCATTATAAAGCGCATAATGCTGACTGGGTATCCCTGACTGGAGAGAATTGGCCTTCGTTAAAGAAGCCAAGACAAAGAAAAATCCTTTCTCTTTTGATTTGTGAGCCCCAGGTAGCTCCAAAGCCTCTCTTCAAGGACTGTTTTTTCCCATTCCATGCCCATCATTTTTATTTTCTAATGCCTGCTTAGAAATAACCTTGTCTTTCTGGTACTTAGTTATACCACATAAATCCTTTTGCCATTTCTAAAAAAGCCCAGCACTGCTCTGCCAGTGCAGCCTTCCCTGAGAGCCTCGGCTGCTGCGGAGGCACAGCCCAGCACTGCCACCTAGCCTGCCTTAGTGTGAAAAAATTTAATGAGATTTCTCCTGTCGGGGAGTCAGGCGGAATTTGTAAAACTGGGATTTAATTGGGGCTGAATAAACTTCACTTTAAAATTCCTCACACAGGGCCTCTGCTCATGGGTGACAACAGTCTGCATTCGCTCTGATCTGTAACAGAATCCTAGTCCCGCTGCACCGTGCCCAAAATAGAAAGCAGCAGTGGGAACCCCGCATGCCTTTCCGAGCTGTCAGTCATCCGAGGCTCAGCTCCACGCCCCTGGGAGAAGCTCTGGGCGGTGAGCTCTCTCTCCCAGCAAAGGAAATTGGAAACTACCAGAAAGCTCAGACAGAACTTTTGGGCAGAATTATAAGCTTTCATTTCATGAAGTGCTGTTCTGGCTAATGGCTGCATACTGCCCATGGACTTGATGCTGCCCTTCTGTGACCTTAGAAAACGGGGCGCTACTACCACACACAGATGGAAGAAGCAAAATTAGACCCCGATTGGTACAGTCTGAGAGAGCTTAGCAGGAAAGCCTGCTTTCTACCCAGAGGATTGCTGTTGCCTAGGGTCTCTGAGTAAGCCACAGATGCTGCTGCTTTTGGAGTGAATGGGAGTTGGTCCTTTAGGGTAAGACTGGGGGCTGGGATACATGACCAACCCAGAGGGTTATTTGTATATAGATCTCTGGAGCAAGGAAGGGAGTGCTTGGGAGGACCTGGATGACAAGACCTTGCTCTCCCCACTTATGCACATAGGGGGCATGCCTCGAATCAATTTGGCAAAAAGATTTCATCTCATGTGACAATTTAGTACATTGGTAGTGGCTGCCTGGAAGACTATGGAAAAGAATTTCAGTTCTCTGTCTAGAGAATTTCATGGAGGAAACGTTACCATGATTGAGCATCAGTCATACAGTGTGATTCAGTTTGGAGAAGCAGCTTTGCTCCCATCCATGGATGGTGAATTAGTACATTTTGGGGTGATATCCAATGAGTTAGTTGTTTTCAGAGACAGTAACATAACTTAATGTGACACATAAAATCCTTTATGGTATGGTATGGTATGGTATGGTACGGTAGGGTAGGGTATGGTATGGTATGGTATGGTATGGTATGGTATGGTAGCTTCTCCAGCATTGTGTCTCACCTTACCCTTTATAAACTCAGGATGGGTCTCTGAACAGTCTTGGGCAGACAGCACATTTGTGGCAAGAACCCTTGGAGCTCTGCCCCTTCAGAGACCAGGGCAGAGAGAGGCCTGAGTGGCACACTGAAGATGCCGGAGGTCCCGGTGTTTGGAGCTACAGATCCCAGGGGTAGGCAGCAGTGGCAGGGAGAGTACTGGTGTAACCGAACGCAGGTCCGGCTGCCTGTGGCTACAAAAGCCAATACTTGAGAGGCAGGTGCTGATATAAAGCAAAGTGTTTTATTTTCAGGTGCCGGCCACCTGGAAGATGGGAGATTCATGTCTCAAAGCTCATCTTCTGAGAAGATGAGGTATTCATCTCAAAGTCCATCTCTACCTCTCAGTGAAGGCAGAGGTTTTTATAAGGAGGGAGAAGGGAACAGAACAAAGAGATCAAGGGAGAGGACTGCAAAGTTCTCTACATGCACACTAGCACAGTCCATTCCAATAAGGGAAGTGATGGTTCAGTGTGCGTCAGCCTGGTTTACTCATCCTGGATTCATGTCATCCTTGGCTTCACGTCATCCTGGCTCCACCACTGAAGGTCATCAAATCTCCCAGAGCTGGGATGCCTGAAGATCAGAGTCTGTATCTGCTGGAGTAGTTCCTAGGATTCTTATACAAACATGCTGTTCACCTACAAGCTGCACATTAGTGAGAGTCAGCACTTGGAGAAACAAATTCAGAAGAATGGTGGGGTGGGTTATAATTTCTCCCTGTAACACTGGTGGTGGTAGCCCGAGGCAATAAGTTACCATGAGTCGTGTTCAGCCAGAACCCAGCAAGGCCTTTGGACCGGAAAGAACCTCAGGAGACAAGGGTTATCGGGCAATGAGGATGCCCAGCTCTAATGGTCTTTTGAGAAAAGCCACCAGTCAGGAAGGGATGGCTTCTTGGTGAAGGAATTGAGGAAACCAGGTATTTCCCTGAGCGGTGCCCCTGCTAGAGGAGGAGTATGGGATTCCTAGGCTTGTTTATAGAAGAGAGGATGAAGGCTTGGCCCTCAGCCCCACCCATCATGCCAGTCAGCTGAAACCTGAAGAAGGGCAAGGCTCTGCAGTCCATGCCTTAGCTGTGCGCACCACAGGCAGATCATCAAAGTTTAAGTAGAGCTGAGTTTCCATTTCCTCGTCTATAAAATGGGAATGATAAGCCCAAGGCCACAGGGTTACTGCCTACTTTTTTATTCATGCATTGCTCATTCTTACGTGCCAGCCAAGTGTCAAGCCCTGAGATAGTTTCTGACTGAACAAGACACATTTTCTGCCCTCTAGCCAGGAATTTAGGCACAAAAACAGAAAGTCATAAAGCAGAGGAAACTCTTGGCTGTGTTTTCCATTTTAAGTGTATATTTTCTAATACCCGGTTACTATAAAGGAGACTGACACTGAACCTAGAACACCGTAGGCATTTGTGAAATAGTGGGTGAATTTGAATCTGACAAAGGCAGGCTGAAGGAGGCTTGGAAACTGGGGGAGAAAGGGTGACCTTGCCCACACTGCCTTTGGGGAAAGTCTTGGGAACCTGTTTGTTTGTGAGCCCCACCCACACTAACATTAGCTTATGAGCTGTCTTCCCCACCCCCAGTTGTCTCCTCAAGACCTCAGCAGTTCAGACATCTACAGCCACCCTCCCAGGTCACCCACAAAAGGGACAGCTCAGGTCTTGCCCACAACCCTGAATTGGCTGGTCTGAATCTATTTTGCTCTTCCTTGTCTTTATGCAGCAGCTCCCCCTTATCCCTGGGGGATACATTCCAAGCCCCTCAGTGGATGCCTGAAGTGGTGGATACTACCAAACCCTATATATACTGTTTTCTCCTATATATGTTACCTATGATACAGATTAATTTATAAATTAGGCACAATAAGAGAGTAACAATAATAACCAGTAATAAAATAAAAACATATAACAACTTACTATAATACAAGTTATGTGAATGTGGCATTATTAAGTAAAATAAAGGTTACCTGAACACAACACTGTGATACTGAGACAGTCCATCTTACAACCAAGAAAGCCTCTAGGTGACTAAGGGGCAGATGTCATGTGTGCACTGGGCAATGGGATGTTTCGTGTCCTGACTAGAATGGAGCAGGGTGGCAAGAGATTTCATCACATTACTGAGAATGGGATACAATTAAAAACCTATGAATTATTTATTTCTGGAATTATCCATTTAATATTTTTTATTATGGTTGACTGAACTGTGGATAAGGAGAAACTACGGTATTCTCCAGGTAGATTTTTCCTAACTGTACAAGGTCTGTCCAGAAAGTATCCAGCCATGTACTATGACAAATAAAGATGTTTATTTTTTAATTATATTTTATTGATTATGCTATTACAGTTGTCCTGATTTTTTCCCCTTTGCCCTCCTCCACTGACCACCCCCCCATTCCCTCAGGCAATCCCTCTACATTGTTCATGTCCATGAGTCATGCATATAAGTTCTTTGGCTACTCCATTTCCTAAACGGTACTTTACATCCCCATGGCTATTCTGTAACTACCTACTTGTACTTCCTAATCTCCTCCTCTCTTCATCCATTCCCCCACCCTCCTCCCATCTGGCAACCATCAAAACACTCTCTATATCCATGATTCTGTTTCTGTTGTGTGCTCAGTTTGTTTTTAGATTCAATTGTTGATAGATATGTATTTGTTGCCATTTTATTGTTCAGAATATTGATCCTATTCTTAAAAAAGTCCCTTTTACAGTTCATATAATAATGGTTTGGTGATGATGAACTCCTTTAGTTTTTTCTTGTCTGGGAAGCTCTTTATCTGTCCTCCAATTCTAAGTGATAGCTTTGCTGGGTAGAGCAATCTTGGCTGTAGGTACCTGCTTTTCATAACTTTGAATATTTTTTGCCAATCCCTTCTAGCCTGCAAAATTTCTTTTGAGAAATCAGCTGACAGTCTTATGGGAACTCCCCTGTAGGTAACTAACTGCTTTTCTCTTGCTGCTTTTTAAGATTCTCTTTATCTTTAACATTTGGCATTTTAAGTTTGATGTCTTGGATGGACTTCTTTGCATCCATCCTGTTTCGGATGCTCTGTGCTTTCTGGACTTGCATGTCTATTTCCTTCACCAAAGTAGGAGAGTTTTCTTTCACTATTTTTTCAAATAGACTTCCAATTCCTTCCTCTTTTCCTTCTGGCACACCTATCATGTGAATGTTGGACCTCTTGAAGTTGTCCCAGAGGCTGCTTATACTATCCTCATTTTTTTTATTCTTTATTCTTCTTCTTGTTCTGATTGGTTGTTTTTTGCTTCCTTATGTCCCAAACATTGATTTGATTCTCAGCTTCATCTACTCTACTGTTGTTTTCCTGTAAATTTTTTTTTATTTCGATTAGTGTATCCTTCATTTCTGACTGGATCTTTTTTATGCTGTTGAGGTCCTCACTAAGTTCCTTGAGCATCCTTATAACCATTGTTTTGAACTCTCCATCTGATAGAGTGCTCATTTCTATTTTTAGTTCTTTTTCTGGAGTTTTAATCTGTTCTTTCATTTGGGCCATGTGTCTTTGTCTCCTCACTTTGGCAGCCTCCCTGTGTTTGTTTCTATTTATTAGGTAGAGCTGCTTTGACTCCATGTCTTGGGAGTGTGGCCTACTGTAGTAGGTGTCCTGTAGGGTCCAGTGGCACAGCCTCTGCTATCACCCAAGCTGGGTACTTGAGGTGCACCCTCTGTGTGGGCTGAGTATACCTGCTTCTTGTAGTTGAGCCTTGATTGCTGTTGGCAGATCAATGGGAGGGATTTACTCAGGATCCAGTCAGCTGCAAAGATTGCTGTTACCATTAACCACCAGCCTCTGCCATCTGTGGAGGATCAGCTGTGCAGAGTGCAGGTGGTAGTGCTCCGATATGATCTGTATCTGTCCACTAGGTGCACTGACACTGGGGTTTCCCAAGTAGTGCAGGCCCAGCTCAGCCCCCACCTGTGTTTTGCCCCAGGACACCCCACCTGAACTATAAAGTAATCTGAGATGGTTGCTACTTGTGCTGGGCTTGGTGATTCCCAGGCAAAGCCAAGCTGTGAAACTAGGATGGCTGTTGCTAGTGTTGGGCCTCAGGCTCACTGAGCTAAACTGTTCCTTGTTTGATAGGATTTAGGAAGTTGTGAAGCTTGAGCCAAGACCAGCCATTTATATGGAAAAGCAGCTTGGGTGGGCCTGTAAGTTGGGTCTGGCAGAGTCTCTGAGGATATCCAAGATGGGTAAAACAGTGTTAGCCAGGTTGATGGAGTCTTAGATATGGCACCAGCTTGCTGGCTTTGTGGGGGTGGGCTTAGAAAAGGGACAATGGTCTCTGCTCACCTTCATGCCAGACACTTCAGTTTCTCCCTATACACTGCGGTTGCCTTTCAAGCTGCTACCCCAGTGCTGGAGCTCAGAGGGAGTGAGTCTGAGTAGATTAGTCTGTGTGTGGGTTCTTTGAGAGGAACTTCTTGGGGCTCTAGAAGTTTCTTCCACCTACTCAATTCCTGCTAGTTTTTGCAGCTGGAAGATGTGGGGACTTATCTTCCTGGCACTGGAACCCTGGACTAGGGGGCCTGGTATGGGGCTATGACTCCTCACTCCTGAGATATCCTTCTCAAATTTTTATCCACCACACATAGGTATGGAACCAGCCCATTCTGCATCTGTGCCCCTCCTACCAGTCTGGATGCATATGGTTTCTTTAATTCCGTAGTTGTCAGGTTTCCATTCAACTTTATTTCTGATGGTCTGAGTGATGGTTGTTCTATATTTTAGTTGCAATTTTGATATGGTTGTGCAAAGAGGTGAGCCATGTCTGCCTACACCACCATCTTGACTGGAAGTCATTAAAGACATTTATTAAAGAAAATACAAGATACAAGAAACATTTTACACAGGACAATGATGCTTTAGTCCCCTTCAAAGTAGGCACCTTGGTACCTCAGAGAAATCTTTGTTGACTGCAGCCCGTACATGTTCAACATCCTCAGGTGTTCTGTTTGTTGCAGAACTTCCAGAACACGAATTACTTTCAACAGATTCTCGACCATCTTTGAAGTGTTTATACCACACTTTTATTTGTGCTGCATGCATTGCATTGTCCCCAAAAGCCTTCTGAGTCATCTGAATAGTTTCTGTGGAGGAATGTTCAAGTTTAATGCAAAATTTGATGCAGATCATTGCTGTACTCACCAGTCATTTTGAATGCAATGGCCACACAGTACACATACTCATTCAAGGACATCTATCACCTCCACCAACTAGTACAGTGAAGTCATCATCATCATTCACGCAGGTGCCTTCCAGTCCACTCTCCTTGGCTGCCAGGTTACATCAATGTTGCGCAAACCATTCTTGTTATATTTATAATGGCTGGACTTCTTCTGGACAGACCTCCTGTGCTCAGGTGTGATGACTCTGAGGCTGAGCTGAACCTACATATTGTGTAACCCTCTTCCAATCACTGCTCTGCTACTATAGTTATTAACCCAAGATGCAAAATAACCCAATGACATGGAAATAACAGGGAAAGTGTTCAAATTAACCACCCAGACAGGACTGATTATTCAATTTTTTCACTAGCAGAAAGAACAATACTTAGTGTCTCTAACGCCTACTAAATGTACATGAAACAACTGTGCCAATAGGTAGATAATCAAATTGTTCCGAATAATCTAATCTAGTGTTTTCCTGCTTCTTCTTCATGCTAATTTATTCTGGCATGGCTTTTCAATAATGCAAATCTGTTCTTACAGAATCCATTTCATCAAGATTTTCCATATTAAAATGGAGATGGAAGTGTCGTAGAGAATTAGATTACTTGTCCTCATTCCGGCGCCTGGTGTTGCTTGGGAGGGGCCTCTGTGTCTCAGTGGATAAGCAGATGGCATTAATTGAACAGAGGAGCAACTGTACCTTTTGTAGCAGGCTGGGCGATTGTTTTTAAAGTGTGGTTTCTGTATAATCAAAGCCTCTTGCCTGCACAGACTTAATTTGTTCCTTTCCTCATGAAATTTGTTCATTTTCAAAGCATTTTCAGTCCTAATCATTACCACCAGGGTGAAAAACTAGTTTAAATAAATGCCTCAGTGACTAGAACATGTGTTCACGTCTCAGTCCAGAGAAACACTTCCCAGACAAACCATACCCTTAGCATTAGAAACAGAAGAACAGCTTGATAAATGAACACCTCTTTGGGGAGTACCTACTGGGCACAGGTCCTGTGCTGGGACTGGGAGTGGGGTACGGTAATGAACAAGGTACGACTTCCCTCCCTCAGGAGCCAAGGTCTCATGTGGGGGCCTCAGACTGTAGTGTGTGAAGAATCGCCTGGGGAACATGTTGAAAGCGTGGGTTTCTGAGACCTGCTCACAGGGATTCTGAGTCAGCTGGTGCTCAACAGATGTTAGTTGCCAAAGACAAAGCGTATGTATCACATTCTTCATAAATTTCCTCACATAGTTTGCTTCACTCCCGTAATAGTGTCTGGTTGGCACCAGCCCCTTCTCTTGAGCCCTCCTGGTAAATAGGAGTCAGGTGCTCTTTCCAAAAGCTATGTGAACAATGTATAATTCACAACCAATACTATTAGTTGGTTGCTACTGTAGGGAGTAGGCATGTCCATGGCCCTAAAGTTCTGATGTTACTGATTTTATGTAGTGTTATATTAATTTTCACTGATTCTTCAGCACCATGTCCTAAACTCTCCTATAAGGTTAGACTAATTTAGCTCTTTTAGAATATGTTCCTAAGTCACAATATTCATAATAACAATAATGACAACAATAAATAGTAAATATTTACTGGCAACTTCTACATGGCAGCAAGCACTTTGCACATTCTGTCTCACTGAATTCTCACAACCACCCTAAGTGATACGCACTATGGTTATCTCTCATTTTATAGATGAGATGCCTCATTAGTGTGGGTTTCCCTAGATGCATGTGAGGATGTGGGGACTAGCTGGTCCATCTGGGATTTCTGGGGATCTCCTCCCTATGGTGACCATCCATCCTGGTTTGTCCAGGAGTGAAGGGTTTCCTGGGAATCAGGACTTTCCATTTTAAAACTCAGCAAATCGAGATGAGTTGGTCATCTTCCTCCTCTACAGGGTTTTGAAGGGGATATATAAATCCAAAGAAAGATGGGTTCAAATTTGGAGTGGAAAGCTGAGTCCTGGGAGCCAAAGAGGGAGTCTGAATGGTTTGTCTAAACCTAAGAGATACGAAGCAGCCGAAGCCACAGTACAGAGGTCAGGAAAATGAACATGAGGACGCTGTTTGAATATTTGGCTGCGGTTTGGGACAGTTGCTTAGAACAAGTGGTCTTGACTTGCCAGATCTAGTATGGTGCATGGTGGGCCAATCAATGCAAAGGGGCATCTCTGTTCTCCTTCTGTCCTCTGCACTTAGGTGGGTGGTCCTGAGGCTTCTCCGAAGTGCCTGTGGTATGTTGTGTTCCAGGCCATTCTGGGGCCATCCCTAGTCCCACCTCTTAATCTCACCTCTTGGAATATCTTAGGAATAGCAGTGGCAGGGGTGGCAGCTTAATTCATGTTGCCAGGGAGCATGTGGAAATCGGCTTCATTCTCATCTTCCCAATGGAATGAATAAAGTCATCAGTGCACACATCAAGTGCCCAGTGTACAGAGAAACACACATCCCAGCCCCCCCGCCAGGTGACAGGAGGCCTCAGAAATCACAGTTCCCCTCCAAAAGGTCTGAATTCTTTAATGCTGGCCAGAGAATTTCCCCCAGAAGCAGCCTCAAGCTGCTGGGAATGCAGAAACCAGGGAGCAAACAGAGCTTAGAATAGCCTGTTGAGTCCAAAAATATAAGGAAGAGTCTCACAAAAGTTTCCAGAACCAAATGAACTAGAAGTGGCAAAGAATAAAATATAACTACGCAATCTGAAGGCCAAGGAATCAAAAGGTGGAATCCGAGATCCAAAGCAGCAGGAGTGGTCTAGGACAATTGTCTGGATCGGGCATCAGTGTCTGCCACTGGCTTTTGTGGCCCAGGACTGCCTGGTGTGTATGTGTGGGCAGAGGTGTCTAAAGAGTCAGAAGAATAGTGTAGAAGACTCACTATTTCATAAGGAAGAAGAGACAAGCTTCCCTTCATTGGTGGTCGGCATCGCGTCTCTCCTACCGGGTTTGCCTGCTTCCATCATCCAACTCATTCCTAACCTCTGGCCTCCAGTGCCAGCTTTTCTCCTCGGCCAACATGCAGACAACTTTGCCTACCTTCATTCTATATTTATTATCTGCTTACTATTTCGGTTATTATTTGTGTGTAACAAACAATCCCAAAACTTAGCAGTTTAAGACAACAACCATTTTATTTGTTCATGATTCAGTGGGTCGGTTGGGCAATGCTGGTCTGTTTCTTTGTGGCGGGGGGTGGGGGGAATCTGTGTGATTGGCTGGTGGCACAGCTGGGACTGTGGGGTCTAGCATGGCCTCATCCGCATTCCAACGGTGGGCAGGCTGGTTGAGGTTTAGAACACCTTTCCTGAGACAGCCCATCTCTGCTCCATTGGGTCTGTCGTCCTCCAGGATACTAGCCTGGGATTTTCATGTGGCACAGAAATATTTCCAGCAGCAGGTCAAGGTAAGCCTCAGGGCTCCAGCACTTTTAAAGCTTGACTTGCGTCACATTTGCTCGTGAACTTTTGGGCAAATTGAGTCAGGTGGTCAAGCTCAGAGTCTGGGGAGAAGAAATAGACTCCGCCTCTGGATGAGAGGGGCCACGACCTTGTGCCTGTGTTTTACAACGTAACCACCTACGCTATGCCAGGCACTGTCCGAGGCATTGGTGAGGTCACCACATAAAAGACTGACACAGGTCCCTGAGGGGTGTGACTGGGATCAGAGATCACTTGGGGATGACTATTGCTTATCTGTGTCAAGAGCCCTGCTAAAGCTTGAAATGTGACAGTTTGCAAATGTGGCACCATTGGCCTGGTCGTGTGATTTTCCTCCAGCAAAGTCAGGGGAACTGACTGGCAAGGTGGGTGCCATGGACACACAAGGGGCTAAGGACCTAGGAGATGCTGGGGAGGCTACAGAGTGGGCACTGTGAGTCCAACAGCAGGCTGCGGACGGAGACAAGAATGCCGTTCACCACATGACACTTTCTGCAGAAGTTGTCACAGAGTATTACATGATGGGGACCTGCTGTTCTGTGGGGAGGGGGAGCGGGTGAGCAGGCATCTTGCCCACTCTGTAAGGAGCCAGGAAGACAGTTACAATTCGGTTCTTTACAAAGAGAGCATCTTAATTGTGTGAAAGGCTTGAGATTTTTCTTTGCTGTGAAACAGATACAGACTGCTGCTACAGAGGCTGCTGCTTAAACAGTCTTGAATTCAGCACACCTGAAGGGAGGAGTTGCTCTCTGGTTCCTTCGCAGAAGCCCCATCCAGTGGCAAGGGCCTGAGCAGGGAGCCAGAAAGAGCGAGTATGACCACGGTGCCCTGTGATCCCTGTGATAAGTTACCAACCAAGGAGACCGCAATTTGACTTTCTGCAAAGGTTAGAGAGAGTGGGTTTCTGCTTGAAAGGCAATTGTTCTGACTTGTATGACTATTAACTGTTTGGAGATGGGGGAGGGGGGCTGACTGCCAGACACCTAGGGAACAACGATGTCAAGCAGGCGGGAATGAATGACTCCAGCACGTGGAGGTGGGAGCCTCCCGTACCTTCCTGAGGGCTGTGTGGGAGCACATGGCATGAGTCACTCATGGCACCTTCCCACCCACAACTCAGATGATCACAGAGAGTGAACAGCTGCTGTGACTTCTGGGCAAGCTGAGCGGAGTGAAGCGCTGTCTTTAGAAATGGGTGATAGGCAGAATTCTCCCTTCTCTGTTCTGCAGACACTTGAAGGATTCTAGTTGCTTGGGGCATCATTTCCTTGCTTCCTTTGACTGCTTTCTGAGGAGCATCTAGGAGAAATCTAAGAAGTATTTGGAGCGAGACAGCTGGATTCAGACATCGGCACTCCGAGCTTTCTTTATATTCCCCCACTGGAAAGTGGAGATAACAAAACCCTCTCAGAATTATTGAGGGGGTTGGGCACCCATGGTAGGCTCACAGTAAGTTCTGACTCCCTCCCTCTTTGGGGGGGGTGGTTTCCTGAGTGTCTACCCCTTTAAGGAAGAAGCAGCACTATTTCCCATACCCCAAGCTCAGACAAGAACAGTGTTAACACGGTAAACAGAAGAGGGGATTGATTTGTTCCCCTTCTCACACAAAGCTGAGCACAGGACAGGTTATGGGTTTGCATATTAATGTATTTAAAGTGAGAAGAACCACTTATAACAGAAACTGTCTTGCTTGCAGAGATTTATTCCCCATGTAGTTTTTCATGGCTCATAAAAGGTGATGGATGAACGTAATTTTTACTTTAATTTCTTGCCATGCAGTTCAGTAATTTTTGAGACAAACTCAAATTACTAAGGGCCTGGAACTGTTCAAAGCAATGAGGAGCCACACATCTCAGGTCATACTCAGGACACAGCATGTTTAATTTTTCAAGCCAGCCAAACAAGGGGCAATTAGGGGTCCCAGCACACAGATAAACCATGTTGTGTTTAAAGTTCACTTCTGCTGTCTCCAAATTCAGACCAAACCTCTCGTTAAGAAACTCTGTGTTGCCTCTTTACGGGGAGGGGTCATACAACTGTTTATTCTTAGACATTTTGTATCCTTTGATCAAATGTATCTATGTGAATACATATAAAAATGGATGGACAGGAGAGGCATACAATTTTTTTCTTTAGATATTTTGTATCTTTTTATCAAAATATATATATTGAATGTGTGTAAAAATGGGGAAGTAGCACTTAAAATTATGAAAAAATATGTTTAGGTTTAAAATTTTATTTTGCTTTGATTTTTCCTGCATGTTTTAAATATTCATAAGGCTATTTTGAAAGCACGGATCCTTTAAAAATTAGCGATGTGGTATACGGGGAAATCTGAGTTTCAGAATTAATCAGAGCTAAGAATGCACAAGGGCCAAGTGATCAGGGGATGCAAGCTGGCGCCTGACGTGAGAAGCCGATTGTTAGAGGCTTTAGTGCGCCAAAGGCAAATCTTCACAGACCAGTTTTATCTGCCAATAGTAAATAAGTAGATAAATTAAAAATGAAATAAAAAAGTAAGAGTGTGGTTAGGTGGTGACCTAAGGCAATCAACATTATGACAAAAGTTTAATTTTTAGTAAAGATATATGTTCATTTAAAAAAACAGCAAATCTTGTTCTCTGTTGCGTTTGCAGTCACTAAACAATGTTAGGGTAAATAAAATATGCCACTGTCCTAATGAAGATCTTTTCACTCTTATGATCTTCCTGAAAACCAAGAGAAAAGGATAAATGTTCCAACAAGCACATGATTCGCCCTCTGTCGCTGACGAAAACCTAAACAGAGTTCTTCTGTATCAGCAATTTAACTGTGGTGACACTGTACACACCCAGAATTACAATTCTAGTCGGGATGACAGAAGGGAAAAAATCGCAGTACTGGGATAGTTCTGGTTCTGTGGCTGGAACAGTCTTCAGAGGTCAGAAAATTACACCTGTGAGTTAAATTAGAAAGATAGAAGGTAACAATTTAGTAGAAACTGTTTAAAGTATCTGTGGATCCCAAATATAGTCATCCTTCTGGGCATGTCGGAAGCTCTCTAAAACCTTTATTGTTAGGGAAAAAGCTACAGCCGATACACTTGCCGAAGGCTAATATAAACAAGGGGATAAGACAAAATAAGATGAGCTACGTCCGGAACAATCTCTATTTATTTATTTATCACACGCATACTACTGGTTTAGGAAAAGAATTTAAAGTAAATTTTAATGAAAGCTTCAAAGGCATTATCATCCTAAAATAAAATAGCAAAGCCAAAAAGCCAGGCAACAAAGGGAAAGATATTTGGTCGTTCATGGGCACTTTACTCTCTCAGGTTTGCCCCTTACGTTGCTGAACAGCAAAACCACCTAAAAACGTGTCTTTCGCACCTTCAAGGTCGTTGCCTGAAGGCCCAGCCCCTGACCTGCTTCTGATTCTCCCAGCTTCCCGCCTCGTCCTCCCCCACCTCCCGTTCACTTTGCTCTCGCCTCACCTCAGCCCTCCTGCTCCTCACCACTCCTTTGGTTTGACCTTCAGCCTCCCTCTCAGATTATCCCTCTGATTATTATGCAGGAGGAAATTGATCCAAGATCAAGGAGAGAGATTTAATACAAATCGCTACTGACGTGGTATACCACTTGAAACATTTATTGAGTCTAACGAACTCTGTGCAGCCATGCCAGTGCTGCGTGCTCACTTACACAACCCCTCTTACCTGTGTGCTTACCTCCAGCTCACTCCCAGGTCAGGGCACCACCACGGGCATTAGCTGCCTAAGGCATTGTTTCCTCAGCAATGTCCAGATTTTTGCTCACCTTTGGGTATCACCCACTTTGGGTCTCTCAATGTTCCTGCTCTGTCCTGTCCTTAGAATTAATTCCAGCTCCCATAGTCTCTAGACTAGTGGCTTTCAAATTGTTCTGACCCAGAATCTTCAGTGAGAAATACAATATTCATCACAACCCAGGACACAAGCACACATACACACCAGAAACAAGTCTCATTAAAAACAAAAAAAAAGTCCTCAAAACCTTACATTTACTACATGGAATGCATGCTGATGTTTTCTATTCTGTTTTATTTTAAATAGAAATCAATTTCACAATCCACTAAAAGCCTGTGACCCGCAGTTCCAAAAGCTCTGATCTTGCGTGATGGTAAACACTTGTGGTCTAATCTGCTGGGAACAATGTCCTTATTGACTGTTTTCTCCCTTTAGATTGTCCAGCTGCTGCTGAATGATTCTCAAGATGTAGCTGCATTTTGCTAGTTATGTGACTACTGGGTTGAAGGTCATCCCTTTTCCAATAGACACACACATACACAGACTCCCTTCCTCTATTCTTTGGCTCCTATAGCATTTCTGATAGGTCTTTTCCAGTTATAAAACATCCCAAGTTGTCTTGGATGGAATCAGTAACAAGCCTTTGCTGCCTCTGCCACCCTGGGTTGTCTGAGTCCTCCACATCGGAGCACCAGCCCAGGCCTGATCCCCTGTCCTCGAGCTCGACCCTAAGAGAAGAAAGCTGTACCAAACCTTCTAGGCAAAGGAAAACTCCTTTAACCCTGGCAGTAAGAACAAGGTGAAGAGGGAACAAGGGTTTTGTAGGAATGTTGACATAATTCTCATTGACAAATAAAAGGAAATGTATTTCATGTGGAAAAATAAATTTTTTTCCTAGAAATAAACACGGAGGAATTTATTGTGAGATATTCTTATATCTTCAGTACACTGAGATACATCAAAGCTGCTGGACTCTTTTTTAAAAATACATTTTACTTAGTATCCTATTATAGTTCTCCCATTTTTCTCTCCCCTTTACTCCCCTCAGCCCTGCACCCCCCTCCCACCAGCATTCCCCCACCTTAGTTCATGTCCATGGGTCATACACGTAAGTTCTTTGGCTTCTCCATTTCCCATACTATTCTTAAGCGCCCCTGTCTATTTTGTACCTACTATTTGTGCTTCTTATTCCCTCTACCTTTTCCTCCATTCTCCCCTCTCCTACTCCCTGCTGATAACCCTCCATGTGATCTCCATTTCTGTGATTCTGTTCCTATTCTAGTTGTTTGCTTAGTTTGTTTTTGTTTTTCAGATTCAATTGTTGATAGTTGTGAGTTTGTTGTCATTTTACTTTTCATAGTTATGATCTTTTTCTTAGATAAGTCCCTTTAACATTTCATATAAGGGCTTGGTGATGATGAACTCCTTTAATTTGGCCTTATCTGGGAAGCACTTTATCTGCCCTTGCATTCTAAATGATAGCTTGACGGGAAAGAATAATCTTGGATGTAGGTCCTTTCTTTTCGTGACTTTGAATATTTCTTTTCAGCCCCTTCTTGCCTGTAAGATTTCTTTTGAGAAAGCAGCTGATAGTTTTATGGGAACTCCTTTGTAGGTATCTGTCTCCTTTTCTCTTGCTGCTTGCTCCTTATCTTTAATCTTGGGTAATGTAATTATGGTGTGCCTTGGTGTATTCCTCCTTGGGTCCAACTTCTTTGGGACTCTCTGAGCTTCCTGGACCTCCTGGAAGTCTATTTCCTTGGCCAGATTAAGGACATTCTCCTTCATTATTTTTTCAAATAAGTTTACAATTTCTTGTTCTTCCTCTTCTGGTACCCCTATAATTTGGATGTTGGAATGTTTAAAGTTGTTCTGGAGGTTCCTAAGCCTCTCCTCAGTTTTTTCAATTCTTGCTTCTTCATTCTGTTCCAGTTGAATGCTTCCTTCTGCTCCAAATCATTGATTTGAGTCCTGGTTTCTTTCCCTTCACTGTTGATTTCCTGTATATTTTCCTTTATTTCACTTTGCACAGCCTTCACTTTTTCCTGTATTTTTTGACCAGACTCAACCATTTCTGTGAGCATCCTGATTACCAGTGTTTTGAACTCCACATCTGATAGGTTGGCTATCTCTTCATCACTTAGTTCTATTTTTGTAGTTTTGATTTGTTCTCTCATTTGTGCCATATTTTTGTTGTCCTGGTAGGCCTGTAACATTCTAAGGGGCGGAGCCTTAGGTATTTGCCAGGGTGAGGTAACCCTGTATTGTGGAGTTATATGTGGGGGAGTTATATATGTGTCCACCCACTTTTAGTCACTTCCACTGCTACCCGCAAGCAAATTGGGCTCTTCTGGTGCTGATCCCGAGGTGGGTGGGTTTGTGAACCTTCTAGGACCCTGTGGGTCTCTCTGACAAACTCTCCTGTGAGGCTGGGAGTTTCTCCCACCACTGCAATTTCCACAGGTTTTTATAGCCAGAGGTTTTGATGCTTTATTGCCCCATGCTGGAACCCTGGGTTTGTGCAGTCTGTCTTGCTCCCCAGTTGTTCCTCCTGGTTTTTCCACATGGAAATGTGGGACCACTAGTCTGCCAGCTGCCACCTCGCCCACCCAGTCCTCCAGCCACTGCCTTGCATTGAGTCCTCTCCACCCCATCTGTCCATCTCTGCCCCTCCTACTGGTCTGGATGAATATTTCTTTTTTAACTCCTTGGTTGTAGGACTTCCATACAGTTCTGGTTTCTGGCGGTTATGGTTATTTCTTGTTTTTAAATGTGTTGTTGTCCTTCTTTTGGTTGTGCAAGGAGGTAATGTATATCCTGGACTCTTTATCTATAAGAAATTCTACAGTATATGTCTTAGTTTTGTCATGGTTTATGCAGTTAATGTTTCTAAGGCTATTTACAAAGCATTGTAGAATTATTCCTATATTTTCCCAGAGAACATTTATTTAACAAATTGGCAGAACTGGGTTCTGATAGCCCTTAAGCAACCTTGAAAGAAATTCAACACTTGCTTACACTTTCTCACTACACACCCACTCTTTAACCCCCTGAGCTATAATCTGATTATTCTTTACCCACTTGAGATCAGACTTCAGTATCTCTCAACTGAAATTCCTTTTAGGTGACTGTTTCAGTGAAGATGGCTAAGTTACGCTCTAGTAACAACTCAGAAAACTAGGGCAAAAGTAAATATACATGAATTTGGAGAAAAAAAACTCTCTTTTTTCTCAAGTTCTTTTTTTTAACAGACAAAACAGCCAACTGTCTAGAAATCCCACTTTGCAAAATCTGTCTAACAGAAATAAAATCTCTAATTTTTAAAGATATACCAGAATATTTATCATATCATTGTTTATAGAAGCAAAAACCTGGGAAGGACCGAAATGTCCCTGAATAAGGGATGTTCTTGACTTAATTAAGATATGCCATGAACTGTTAGGCAACTATTAAAAAGACTGAACTAGATCTATTATTGTCCATGGTGTTTTGTTAAATAAGAAAAGCAATTTACAGGGTTACACTGGTAGCATAATTCTATTTCTATGAAAACAAACAGCACCAACAACACAATGAGTCCTAAATATATGTGTTTGTATTTGTTTTTCTTTGAGCATAAAGGAAACTGTGGAAAGATATACAACAGGTTGTCAATGTTGATAATCTCAGAAGGATTAGGATGGGGGCAGTGGGAAGAGATTTTTAACCTCAAAATATACCTTACGGTGGTCATAGATTATAATTATTAATACTATAATTTAATAAAGGAAATCTAATACAAAAATGAAACTAAAGGAAAACTTAAATAATGAAAACAATAACAAAAATAAGTCTTGTCCCTTGCACACTTCCATCCTGCCCCACGGCCCTCCACCCTCCCAGATTTGCTTCACAGCTGCAACCCCAATAAGAGCCCCTTTCCTCTTCACACCTTAAGTGCTTCTTCTCATCCTCCCTCGTTGCTTACAAAGATCTTTTCCTTTATCTTCACCACCTTCCAAAGAGCCAATAAACTACAAATTATCAAACCACCATTTCAAATTGGATAGCACAGTGACCATTGCAATACTGGGTCTGTCATACTAGTTTATATTTTAAACATTATTTTTCCTTGAGGTCCCTTTTTACTATAGATTTTTGATGTAAGAGCAACATTAGTCTCTTTTTTATTCTAGTATGATTTAGGAGGTAAATACTCTTAACATTACTCATCAACTTCAGACCTTCTATGAATATTCTATGCATTGTAGCCGTCAATTTATATCTATCTATTCCAGCATAAGTTTGGCCTTTCCTTCATGGCAGATAAGGAGTCGTGTCCTTTTGGGCTATTCTTACTTTCTTCATGCTTTCTTGTTAGTCATTAGCTTAATCTGAGAGCTAATATACCTCTTTTTGTGTCTTCTGTACCCTGCCTTTATTCCAAACAAATTAAAATAATTATGTTCACTCCTTCCCCTCTTACTTGTTTTGTAAAAGGAGAAAATAGAAGGTATTTATGTTTCCTTGTTGGTGCATAAAAAACTTCTTCCAGTGGTTATATCTGTTACCTAGACACAGTAGCAGTCATTACGTGTGGTGAGGTTGGGGTGGAAACCAGACGGAGGGGAAAAGACATGGGAGACACAGATATTCTACAGTACCTATCTACCATCTGTCAGCCATGCACTTATCTGTTTAAAATGAATTACCTATAAAAATTTCCAATAAGCCCAAATTATGATAGTTTTACATTTTTATGAGGACTAACAGTGCCAGAAGGCAATGTATTCTATTTTAAGAAGTTTTCAAGAAAAGGAGAAGAATACGAGATGGCAATGGCCATTCAACCTATTATTTTTTCCATGAAAAACGTTCTAAGACCTGGTTTTTCCAGAAACCTATACAACTCAAATGGTTATTCTACTGAAATCATTGGAGGGTCTTATCTAGAATAATGAGTGTTAAAAAAGAAAATTTGGGCTACAGAAATGCATAAATAATGAGCAATAAAACCAGTTATTCTACATATAAAGTGTAACTATTTTTTTCAACCACCTATTTTGAAGATGAGTAAAAATAATATAAGTGGAAAGGGTGGTTTCTAGCAGAACCACAAGTAAATGATAAAGGAGTGAATGAGGAAGCTGTGACTTAACACTATTGACATTATATCTCATTTACAAAAGTCCATCAGGCAGTGGTGGAAAGTGAAAGGCAACCTCTCTGTGCCCTTTGTTTTTGGGTACTATGTATATTTATATTGTATGTACCTTGTACCCATTATAATATTCTTCAGTACCCATTTTCCTTTTTAGTTTTTTTACAGTTTTCTATTATCCTAATCATTGTAGAGGGAATTTTAAGCTGTGGGTTCTGTTTGTATTCATAAACAAACAGAATTCTGCCAATTCCTTGATAATGACTTGGGGATTTTGTTTTGTTTCAATTTTCATGCAGGTCATGGAATACAAATAGAAGCAGGAAAATGGCCCCCAAAATAATCTCTGTCACTAAAGGATTCACAATCTAGAAAAAGAGACAAGCATATAAACAAATAATTACAGCAACATAAAAACAACAGTAGGAAGAAGTGTATAAAATCATGGAGGAACAAAAAAAGGAGAGATTCACTGTGCCTGGGGTTGAGAGAGATAACACTTGATCTTAGCTGAAGATGACCTTGGCCCCCATTAGGGGGTCAAGCATTGATGCGATGCTTGGGAAGCATTCTAAGCAGAGGAACAGCATCTGCAAAGGTATGGTGGCTTGACTCTGGAGGATCGGCTAGGAATTTGGCAAGAATAATATGTATAAGGAAAGAAACTAGGTTTTCCTGCAATTCAACTTGAAATGATCTCTTGTTGATTGTTCAGTCCATCCAGAAATGTGTTATTTTGTAAGTGAATCAATCCAAACAAATATGTTTTAAATTCTAAAAAGACTCTGAAAGTCCTTAGTTCGTTAAGTGCAGCTTCAGGATGCACCCAGAACACACCAACACATCAACATCCTAGTGTGATGAGAGGTGGAAGATGGGTTTTTTAACTGTCAGAATTGTCATGCAACTGTCAAAGTACATGAAATTAGCTATGTAAATATCAGAGGCCTACCTTCCCTGTGACAGCATAAAACCTCCAACCTTTTATCCAGTGAGGAAATAAAAATAAAGGAAGATTCTGCATGTATCTTCTCCTGGAGGGTCCAGCTGCTTCCACATCCTGATGGTCTGTACTCCTTTCCCCAGACATTTTTTATAATGCCAAATGTATGTCTCCTTTTACTAAACAATTTCTCTCCTCTGGGTTCTCACTTAGTACTAGAGTTTTGCCTTTTTGAAATGCTAAAGATGTGAAAAGAACAAATAATATATTTGATCTGGAGTTGCATTGAAAGGCCAATATTCCTGCTGGAGCTTCTGTAAGAAAAAATGACATGAACTTTGGTTCATTGCTTGGCAATGCTGAAACACTGTCCCTGGGGTTGATGGGGAGAGAGATCAGATCTTCTGAAATGCAATGTGTTCAGCCCATGACCCTGCCCTGCCTCCTCTTGTGCAGTGAACCCAGACACCAGAGCATTGAGGGTGACCGCTGCATAATAACCTGGGACAGCTGTGGCTCTTAGGACTGGTATTTCTCAGAATGACAATGGGATCAGGTTGTTTGGGACAATTTCAGTTAAATCCAACAGATGTTTATTAAATACTTTGAACATGACAAGTTGCTGCCTCAGTTCTGTATCACCTCCTGCAGAGGTCGCTAAAATAAAGATTATTCAGGCTCTATCCTCAAGTGCTTAAGACCTAAAGAGGGAGATGAAACAAGTACACTGATACTCTTAATAAAGTGCAGAAAATGCAAAGTTTCTGTGGGGGTTGAGGGGAAATTTGATCACATGTGGTTGAAGAGTCTCCTGGTTCTGTTGTCTCTAAATCCTGCTTTTCCCATGAATCATCTCTAGTGTAGAACTCAGCATCTTTTCTCATTTTCTCCAACCTCATTCCCCCCCTTGGCATTGGTGAGCAATGTTGAATGAAGATCCAAAAAAAAAAATGGAGGGAGATCTTACATCCTGTATCTCCACTGGCTGGCAGTTTTATCTTTGATCTGTTTCTTCAGTTTGATTTAATTTGGTGGTTTTGTCTCTCACTCTCTCTCATCCCCACTCAGTTCCTGGATCCTTGCAGAATCTTAATTTTCTATCTCTTTTATTAAGTAGCTCTGCCCCATTTTTACTATGAAGTTTACATACTGACTCCATTACTGTGTTCTGGAAAAAATGGGTGCTCCAATTAATAGGCTCAACCCTCTCCACCCCCACCCAGAACAAACTGCAGTGACCATCTTTTTTTTACTTTAAAATGGTCTAAGGGTCTCTTTTCTCTACTCAAACCCTCCCACATTCCACATCTCCCAATTCCCTTATTCCCCCACATCCCTATTGCCTTAATTCTTCCAAACAATTACAACTCTTCCCATAAAGAATTCCAGCAACAAAATGTGTCCATTTTATTATGTTATTTATATGTACACCCAGAACAAACCACTATTTTAAATTCATCAAAAGGTGTTTCCCATTTCTTAATTAGTAAAGGGGAACTCATCTGTGATAAGCAGAATAATGCTTCCCCCATCTCCCACTCCCACAAAGATGACCACATCCCAATCCCCAGAACCTGGGAATGTTACCTTACATGGCAAAAACAACTTTGTCAATGTGCTTGGCAAAGGATCTTGAGATGGGAGATCATCCCAGTTTGCCTGGGTGGACCCACTGTAATCACAAGAATCCTTAACAATGGAAAGGAGGCAGGAAAGTCAGTGGCAAAAGTGGAAGAAATTCAAGTGGACATTGCTGGCTTTGAAGATGGAAGGAGACAGCAAGCCAAGGAATGAAAGCTGATGGCCTCTAGAAACTGGAAAAGGCAAGAACTTAGATTCTATCCTAAAGCCTCCAAAAAAGAACTCAGCCCTGCCGACACCTTAATTTTAGCCCTGTGAGGCCCATTTCAGAGTTCTGGCCTCTAGAACTGGAAGATAATCAATTTATGTTGTTTTAAGCCACCAAGTTTGTGGCAATTTGTTATAGCAGCCATAGGAAACTAATATGTCATCTTTAAGGCAAGACGAAATTTTTGTTTGGGAAGGAGAAACACTTCAAGACAGCAATTTGATTAGGCAAAGATAAAGCCTTTTCTACCATTTTTGAATGTTGGCATGTGGAGACATTAAACCACTGTTTATTTAGTAAGAGCTGTTTTTGTGGGGAGAGGGGACACTGACACAGGGAGGAAATGGAAACAAGGCAGGTAAAGCCTTTCCCACACACCCTCCTGGTGGGCCCAAAGGATGTCAGGGGCCTGAACGGGGACAGAAGGGATGGCCATAGGCAGGTCTGTGTACGTGGGGTGACAGCCCCTAGGCTTGGAACAGGTGGCAGCAGGAAGCGGAGAGGAGGGTCGGCCTCTGTGGAAGAGCTAGGTTTTCTGGTCGTTAGGGGCAAAGGCCTGTGATCCCATTATGATTTATTCTCTATATGTCGAGGCTGTCACCAATCAACCTTTAGTTAAATTTTGTTGAAATTTGTGAGTTGAGTGTAGCTGCATCCTAAACAAGGAGGGAAGGACCTGTGCCGAGGCAGAAGACTGGGAATCTGAAAGACCTGTAGACAGGTTATGAGATGGCAAGGGCTGACCCAGATATCAGGGGTGGCTTTTGCAGTGAGATGGCTGGCTGAGGTGACAAGCAATAGTCAAGGCCCATTTCTGACTAACACAAACATTCTTGGGAAATCTCAAAAATACTTCTTGAGGAAAATCCCATGCAAGACAAGAATTCCTATAACCACCAAGAAAGGAATCTTGAACCATTTTGGCTCAATATTTAAAGAAAAGGAGACTCTGCAGGGTAGAAAATTTGGGGAAACCTGGGATATACATACAGACATATGTGTGTGTATTATTTAATAACTTAATATATATTATTTAAATATACAGGGTGGAGAATATGTAGGTTTACAGTTATGATTATGCAAAATGCTGAGTTCATTCTTATATTATTTATTATTGTGTTATTTTCTATAAGAACAAGTATAAACCTACTTTTGTCCCACCCTGTATATATTTAAAGTCTTGTTTTTAAAAACAAGCATGAGCAAAAAAATGAAAGGACTGATGGACATGGACAACAGAGTGGTGATTACAAGGGGGAGGGAGTAGGTGGAAGTAGAAGAAGGTATAAGGGGGATAAATAGTAATGGAAAAAATACAATTAAAAATGCCTATTTATTCAAAAAGTAAATAAAAACAAGCATGAATGAGAAGAATTTTCACGTGGAAAAGTCTGTACCTCGGTTGAGTTCCTAGAACAGATATAAATGTATTTATTCACTCATTCTGCACATTTATTTAATATTATAAAAAATTAAAGCAGACATGATAGAGGCCCCCAGATTTCCTTGCTTCAACCCTTGTCCCCTCCTTTCTCCTTCCCCCTTCTCTCCCTTTTTCTCTTTCCTCTTTTTTTTTTGTTACCTTCTCCTCCCCAAACCTTCACTAACAGACAAGCTGCAAAGTTTAAAAAAATAAAAATCAGCACTTGAAAGAACTGTTCTAGGGTTGCACTAGTGGTCCTAAACAAGAGGCACAGATCCAAGCCCAAGCTTCATGGCAATTAGTGATGAGAATGACTATCTAAGCTAAACCACAAGGACATAGACCCCTCTCTTCTCTTCACCCCATAAAACTACAATCCTGCTTTGACTCAGAGAGCCACCTGGCCTTCAGGTGCTCCCTGATGAACATCAGCTAAATAAAGCCTTTAACCTCTACTGAGTCACCTAAACTATCTTTTCCCTTGACCATATGTTGTGCAAGCTAGGTACTTCATTAGGTACTTTACATATACAATTCTGTTTAACCTTCGCAAATAACTCTTGAAGTAGAAATATTATTCCCAGTGCACAGATGTCAATACTAAGGCTTAGGTAGACTGATAACCTGCCTAAAGTCAGTACATGGTCCAGCCATAGTTTGAATCCTGATCTGCCTGACCCTCATTATAGGTTCAGACTGAGATGTGGAAACCAGAAGACAGTGGACGGTGATGTCAGGAAGCTGATCAAGAGGGAGGGAAGGAAGGAGTGACTCTCCCCTATGTACTGGGCCCATCTCATTTCACCCTCACAAGCCAGTGAAGTGGGCCCTGTGATGTCCAGTTTACAAATAAAGGCAGGGAGGTTTTCAAGAGGGTGAATAACCTGGCTGAGTTCACACAACCAGGCCATGCTCTTGACTCCTCCCCTACCCACTCCTTGGGGACCACGTGATATCAACTGCCCTACCTGCACCCACTTTCAGTCTCTCCTTCTCAACTTGTGGGCCACTTCCTCTCTGCCCTCAAGCTCATGAATTCTCAAAGAAAATGCTCTCTGAAACTTATGCCCCTCCTTCCCTCAAGGAGGGAAGGAAGAAGTGACTGCCCCTGCGTACCAGACCTCATACTATCGAGTTATATCCTTACATCCATTCCAAATAAAAGACAACCTTCACTTCCTCAGCTCTCATCAACTCATTTCAGCCTGGCCTCTGCCCACACCACTCCTCTGACACTAATCTCGGGCCATGTATTAGCCAAGGTTCTCCAGGGCAACAGAATTAACAGGACTGAGGACCCAGCTCACAGTTGGGCAGAGACCAAATTCTTCCTTCCTGTCCATTTGTTCTATCCGGACCCCCAATAGACTGTGTGATGTTCACCCACATTGGGAAGGGCAAGATGCTTTACTCTGCCTACCAATTCACGTGCTAATCTCATCCAAAAACACCCTCACAGATACAGCCAGAATGATGTTTAACTGAATATCTGGGCACTCTGTGGCCTGGTCAAGTTGACCCATAAAGTTAACCACCAGGCCACTAGAGACTCTCTAAATGATCAGATTCAATGGTTGCTTTTCAGAGTCCATTGTTGCTGAGCCTCATATGGATTTGAAAGTGTTTATGTAGAGTTTATATGTAAAACAGATGGAAATGGAACCACTCTGATTGTGGCAGGGAATGAGGCCTGACTACTTCTCAGTTTTCCTTTATTCTCCACTCGCTCCCCCTGTCCACCACCCTTGCAGGGAAGCCCTGGAGTTCTGAGGGGCAGAAACTGAGTGCCACCCTGGAAAGAAAAATACTCAGGATCTGACAATAGTCTGACAGGCACAGATACTTCACAGCCCCAGATCCACCCCTGTAATCCTGAAGAGTAAAAGAAAGCCAGTGGTTAGACTGATCTAGAGGGGGGCTCTGGCTGGAAGGGAAGATGGGCAGTTCAAGGGAGTTGATTGATGGACAAAGGAAAGAGTCTTGAGGGGCTGACACCACCACAAACTTGGTTCTAGGAATGTGGGTTAAAAAACACCTGTAGGCAGAATGAACAAAAAGCATTAGGATTTGCCCTCCACCCCAAACCATTAAGAGAAAGGACACATATCAGAGTAACTTGTACCACAATGGGCTGTGAGCTCTTTGAGAGCAAGGACCTGGTCATAGACTTTTCTGTGTCCCCACTGAACTCAGCCCTGAGGTGAACTCTCAGGGGAAGCTCCATAAACGCTTGATGAGTAGCATAAAATTGAAATCCACCCACATGTCACGTGTATTTTCCTTCCCAGATGAAAGCATACTTAGCTTTGGGCCCACATCTCTCCATGTGTCCAAGGAGCAGCTAGTGGTGGTACTTCTATATTTACATTAGCCATTTCCAGCCAGTTGCCATGGATATCTAGAAGGTAAGCAAGGTACCAATGTGGAGTGATAGGCAAATGAGGCATTTCCTCTCCATTTTACAAATTTTTGACAACACTATTTCCTGTCAAATTAGCACAATACCCTTTTTTACTAGCCTTCTGTTGTGTAGATCTATAGAAAATTTTAATTCTATTGTCCTTGTCTTTATTAAACCGATACCCTCTACTGGATTAAATTAGGTCATAAAAATTGTATCACATTATTTTATGTTGCATAAATATAATGTCGAGTGTTCAGTGTACTGTCAAGTCTTAGTGGTAATGAATAATTGACTTTTGTTGCCTGCTGAGAATGCTTACTTTCCCTCCCACTTCACAGCTGTGTCTGATACTATACTATTTTCAAGCTACACCATTTCTGCTATCCCCTGAGAATGACCTGGTGAAACAGTCACCTACTCTAGTCCAACCTATTGTATCATCTCTCCACTGGAAAAAATAAATAAATCCACAGCAGTTCCCCTTTTCCTTCATGACTCAGATTCCCTTGTGAGATTTTTCTTAGGCAATAAGAAATTAAATGCTCTAAGTTTTGAGAAATATGTGATCTCCTAGTCAGTGACCTGGCTGATGGGACTTCTTTAATCCTTGGTGTCCTGTGAGGTCTTTTGAGGCCAGTGTCCTAGTAATCAGCCAGGGGCAGCTGCCCAGTCACTTAATTCAGTCAGGATGGGGGCCAAATCATAATAAGACAGCGCCCCCAAAGGACAAGTTGGGAATGGCAGGATTTGGGAAAGTGATTCAGTCTGGAAAGGCAAACTGCCAGGTGAGGCAAGAAATCTCCAATGCCCAGGCTGGGCTAGTCCTTTGGCTAGAGAGAAGCTTCTTAAAGGAGAGAAGTACCCCAATTTTCATTCCTAAACCAGGAGACAGTGGGAGGAGAAGGGAGCTGGTGAGCTCTACTTTCTGAAATAAAAATGGATGTTTGATAGCCACCAGGGTTTTTCTTATCCATCTCACCAGGCATCAAAAACCATAGACCTGAGACAAGGACTGTAAAGACTGCAGAGCTCTTATTTCTGTCACTCCCTCTGCATCCCTGTAGAGACCTGCAGTGAAATCCTTAAAACAAAAGTCTAAGTGCCTTTCTTGAGCAGGGGGGAAGCAGGGAACAGAATAAACAGCAGCTCATTGTGCATCCAAGGTTGGGGGCAGAAGACTGGGGGAGGGAGTGATGGAAGCTCCAGAGGTTAACAATTAAAATAAAAAGAAGCCGTTCCAAGTTGCTGGGGTTTGCATCAAGAGAGAGTGGGGAGCTGACCACACCTGAGAAAGCACCCTAGGCTGAGCAGTTGAAATGCCCAGCCTAGAGCTCCTGATAGCTCATGGCTGGCAGACTCCTCACTAGAGAGGGGAGGCCATCTAGGGCCAAAGAGTCCTGAAGTCAAGTCTCTGCCACCATTGGCTGTGTACACATGGACCAGGATCCTCATCTCCCCATGCCTTTGTAAATGGGCATGATGGTAATTTCACCTCTAAAAGTTACAGTGATTTTTATCTCCATGTCTTTCCCCAGTTTTAGTACCAAAATTTCTAAGAAATTTTTAGTTCTCAAAACTCATTTGGGGGAAATATAGAAACGAAAAGCATTTGGAGCACCTAGAGATGGAGTCAGCTTGGTCCTGTCTCCTCTCTGAGCAGTCTGTTCCAAGGGCAGCAGTAATGCCCTGCCAAGCTTGGACCCCTGACCAGGAGGGGTCTGGGGGCTCATAGCTCATGCTGTTAATTTCCAAGTTAACCTCTGTTTCATTAAAAGCAACAAACTGTGTCATTTGTCTTTAGACTGGATATGGTGGCATCTGGATTCTGAAGGTGCCATGTGTTCCCAGACACACCCCATCTAACTTAGGAAGGGCTGTTTCGGTGGTGATAATGAAAGAAGGCAGCTCCTAGGCAGAGGTCAGTGCCCTAAAAAAGTTTAGGGATCTGGCAGGATGGCGAAAGAAGCTGCTGTGCACACAAAGCAGAAACTGAGCTCCCTTGGCCCAGGCAGGGGTGTGTGTGTGTGTGTGTGTGTGTGTGTGTGTGTGATGAAGATGGGCATGCACAGAGACTCTGGGACATTCCTTTCCAATGCATTAGCTTTGCTCAGACCCTCCACCTCCCACCTGGACTTTGGCAACAGTCTCCTATAATAAAATGAAAGTAAAATGCAGAACCTCCCAAGTATGAGAAGGGTGGGGAGACTTTGGCAAGTAAAGGTGGCTGGCCGAGGAGCCCCCACCAAAGTCTCTTATTGCCCACCTGAATCACTCCTCCTGCTCTTCCTGTCACTGCCTCCATACAGTGGTTCTGCTCGTCCCATAGGAACAGAGATAGCCAGGTTTCTGGAGTCCCTGTTTTTCTAAGGCAGCAGGAAACCCCTGGCCCCCAGGGAGCTGGCAGGCCTCACCAGCCACGGCCACATCACTTCCTGCCCAACTCCCAGCCTGGTTCCTTCAACACTCACCATTTTGTTTTCTCTCATACAAACTGGGCTCTGATATATCCTATATTCTCTCCAGTTTCCTTTCCATGTGGGACCAAAAGAGGCCAAGCACTCATTAGTCTTCATGAGCCCATAGGAATCCTTCCCTCAAGATGTTCCTGAGGCGCCTACTTCCTTTCTAGGTATTGACGAGTTTGGTATTGACTGAGGTATGTCATAATGGGAAAAAAATAAAATGGCAAAAACATGGAGAGACAAATCGTGGATCGGGCTAAGTAACAGATTAGTATTGACAATACCTAGGTGAGGCTCAGTTGGTTGGAGTGTCGTCCCACAACTGAAAGGTTGCAAGTTTGATTTCTGATCAGGAAAGATACCTCTGTTACAGTTGGATCCTTGAACCCTGATCCCCAGTCTGCGCAGGTATGATCCCCCATCTGGGCACATATAGGAGGCAACCAATCGATGCTTCTCTTGTGCATCGATGTTTCTCTCTCTCCCTTTCTCTCAGTCTAAAAGCAGTGAGAAAATGTCCTTGACTGAAGATAAAAAAAGTTTTCTTCTTCTAAAAAAAGGTTTGTATCAAGACAACAGACTATCACATCACAAAATCACAAATAACTACTCTGCATGTCTTATCTTTATGCCAAAAGTGAACCATGCTTGGTTTTCTGGGTGATGGTAAGAATTGGTGGGATGTGGAGCTTTTATTCATAGAGGCCAGAAGAATAAGTGATTATGCTTAAACAATTTTTGTTTGTTTGTTTAAATAATTCTTTAAAGATTTTATTTATTTATTTTTAGAGAGAAAGGAAGGGAAGGAGAAAGAGAGGGAGAGAAACATCAATATGTGGTTGCCTCTCACACACCCCCTACTAGGGACCTGGCCTGCAACCCAGGCATGTGCCCTGATGGGAAATTGAACCAGCAACCCTTTGGTTCACAGGCCCATGCTCAATGCACTGAGCTATACCAGGCAAGGCTTCTTGGCCAATTTAATCACTTCTTTATAATGTTTTACCTGACCTTTGCTCTTTTGTAATCTCAAAAGTTGGCTACCATAAATCCTTTCCATCCATGTACCTTCATAGCACTCCAGTTGTTAAGAAGTGAATTCTTTTTCTCTTCCCCATGGATTGGTTCTGGTCTTGTGACCTGTTTTGCCACTAGAATATGGTGAACATGACATTTTTGGATTTTTAAGCCCAGGCCTGAGAATTAGTAGGGTCTGTGTCCTTCTTCTTAGAAGCTACCTGACAAAAAGAAGACCACTACCCTGAGGCAGCCATACTATATGCAAGTCCAGCAAGCCAGGTAGAAGTGACACATGGTACGTGAGAGATGCCTGTCAGCACCCGGTTCTTATGGTCATCCCAGGTGAATAAATCAGACATACAAGTGAAGGAGCTGTCATAGACTTTCTGCCCAGCAGGCCACATATAAAGGAGGACAGTGTCCCAGCTAAGCCAAGATCAGATTATAGATACATGAGATGTCATAAATTGTTGTTGTTTCAAGCCACTAAATTTTGGGCAGGCCTGTTACATAGCAATAGAAAACTGAAACACCACCCTAGTCCAGGGTAAGTCATCATCACCTCTGTGCTATCTAGGTATTTTTGCATACGCTTTTTGCAGTTGCTAGTTTGCTAATTGGTTAGTCTTCTTTTTAAGTTCTTAAAGACAAGGACACTGTATTAAGCAGCTCTGATTTCCCAAAATAGCAGGTGCTTAATAATTAGCTATTGGATGGCTGACTGACTAGATGGATGAATGCATGAGAGGTGGTGAATATAGGGATTTATTTTCCTTAAGGGGCCAAAAGGGATGGTTTAACTCAAGAGAAGAGTATCTCCCCAAAACCCTTTGTCTGAAGTTTGAAGGAAGATGAAAAATTTAACACAGAGATAGAGAGAATTTGGAAACTGAGGGTGAATGAGGGAACCTTCCCATATCAACCAGCTTCCATCTCATCAGTGATGAAGGATGTACATTTACTGAGGACAAAGATGAAACAGCTTGAAGACAGGGACTCAGACAGAGAAAAGTCCTGGGACAGATACTACCAGGTGTCAGAATGGCTACAAAGGAAAAAACATTTCTGAGAATGTCAGTTTTAGGCAAATGTTGAGAGAAACTCCCAAAAGGGAGGATTGCCTTCCTATCCAGGAAGTGATTTAGAAATTAATAGATCCAAGAAAATAAATAAAAGCCTTCACCTACCAAAGAGAGGTGATTAAGATTCAGATTTTAAAGAAATCAGTAGGTTGCCAGAAAGGTCAAATTGAAATTAGCATGATTAAATAATTGTACAATTTTTTTAAAGTAATCAGATTCGAGGTAATTATAGATGAGGTGAGGCATATGCCATCTGTAACAAAAATTGTCACCTGATGTTTTCACACATCCCAGTGTTTAAATGTGTCATGAGGTCAATAGGAGATGGGAGGGGCTTCTCACAAATTGGGACATGCTGCACCAATACAAGAGATTAGAGGAATGACATATTCTGACTGAGAAAGCTTGGGGGTGACCTGAATGGTGACAAGGAGGATGAACTTGACCCAAACCACCTGCCTCTGTCCTTGGGAGGCCCTGTTCAGAAATCCTAACCTTCTGAAAACAAAAGCAATGAAAGGGGGTTGCTTTCATGAAATGGATGCTTTCCACTGCCATACAAATCCCCCCTGAAACAAAAGGAAACAAAAGCCTGACATCTTTTGCTGTCTTGGGAGTAGGACCAGGGAGGGAAAAATATAATGACAACAAAATATTAGTTACTCTCAATAGATTAACTTGTTCTGTACCTTAGAGGGTCTCTGATGACTCCCCAGTTTACATCTCCCTTCCAGACTTCCTCCTCCAACTCCACTCATAGCCAATTGTCTCTTGACATTTCTACTTTGATGTCTAATGGACATCTCAAATTAGACATATTTAGACCAAGATCCTGACTCCACAAACATACTCATGCTCCAAATCCAGCCCATTGAGAAATCATGCCAGCCCTTTCCCCAGCAGTCACCTGGAATCCCACCACTTTTCACAACTTCCTGTTGTGCCTGAGTCACCATCATCTCTCACCTCTACTACTGCCTCCAACCTAGTTTCCCTTGCTTCCTAAGTCTATTTTCAGCACAGTAGACAGAACCTCCTCCTATGCTTTTGAGCACAGGAGGATTTTCTACATAGGAGAACTTTCTGTCTACTGTGTGGTCCCCCTGAGTAAAAGCCTAAATCCTTACAACAACCTACAAGGTCTTACATAATCTTCTGACACCCAGACCCCCACCACCCCCAGATCTTCTTTTACTCTGTTCTAGACACCCTGGACTTTACCCTCTAACATGCCAGGAAACTCCCCACATCAGGCCTTAGCACTGTGTTTCTTCTACGTACAAAGTCTTCCAGCCACCCACTTAGGTAATGACTTTAAGTCTTGGCTTAACTTCCACCTTCTCAATAAGGCCTGCTTGCACAGCGCTATTTCAGATGAGAATTGTAGAGCCCCTTCCTGCCCTCCCAAGTTCCTCCTGCCCTATCATATTTTAATTTTTTCTAGCACTTAGCATCTTCTATATAATTTACTTAATTATGCTTATTGTTTCCCATAGCCCCCTGTGCTACGTATGTCGTACAAAAACAGAGATCTCTGTATGTCTTTTTCACTGCTGTATCCCAAAATGACTATTGTTCTACAGATTTGGAGCACAGAGTAGGTGCTCAGTAAGTATTTGTGGACTAAATGAACAGCTGGCTGATGCTCACACCTGTCCTATGACATGAATGAAGCCTCTTTTTGCCCCCAATTGTGGAGTGGTTCAAGAACTTACTGGAGAAACATGACGAGAGGGTTAGGAGCTGGGATTAAAGCCCAGCCCACATTCCTCCCCACAGGAAAAGGCTATAATTAGACCCCTCCTCTTCCCTCAGCTATAACTTGGAGCTTAATTATGGAGATCTTGTTTTTTTTAATCAGGGCAGATTTCATTAAGTTAAAGAAAATGTGAAAATTACGAAGATGGCCTGAGGCTAGGAATGCTATCACTGAAATGAGCCTCTTAACTTACGTGATTTGACATTTGGGAAATATATTTAGTAATCACTTTGTCTTGAAATATGCAACAGTGTCCTAAGAAAACACCTTCCTCTTGATTGCTTTCCTCTTCACCCAGGCTTACTAGATCTGTGCACACATGGAAGGAAGGAAGGAAGGAAGGAAGGAAGGAAGGAAGGAAGGAAGGAAGGAAGGAAGGAAACCAATGAATCTTTGTGTATATTTTTGAAACATTTGTGCTAAATGTTTCTGACCTTGCTCCTTCATTGACTAATCAATAGACAATAAGTGTTTCTATTTTGTCAGCAGAGGCCCAGGAACTTATGACACTCTGAGAAGAAACCTCACCCACTAGAGAAGACCAGTGAACCTGAAATTTGAGCACAGTGAAATGTAACCAGAGTCAATCGACCTTCCTACCCCTCCCCACATCACACCCCACTATCTACTTATTCCCTCCAGGACTACTCAAGACTGGTTTGCCCCACCCATGTATTCCACCCCTAAGGATGATCTGGAAATGAATAACTGGTAAAAACATAGAACTTACTCAAATTTATCCAAGGCAAGTGGAGTTTACATTTAGGTCTAACATGTACCTGAAAAAAAAAAACACACCAACTTTGATTTCTGGTATTATAATTCAAATAATATTGGGTAGCCTGGCTATGAACATTAATGAGCTCTAATAACTCCCCTAACACGGCATTTGACTCACTTTGGAATTATAGCTCATTTCCTTGGCCCTATCTTCCTCTACAATAAAGTCTTGGAGAGTAGGACTTTCTCTGACTCATTTACCAATGTGACTATAACCCTTGTGCCCGATGCATAGCAGGCATTCCATAATTACTTTAATGCTTGTTGGATTGAATAAAAAGAATGAATTAATTAATAATGTAATAGAAGAACATTTATAAATAATGCATATAGAAGAAGAAATTGATTAGTAAGACTGCAGCAGAGTTGAATCAGCTGTTTCCGTAAGAGAGACTCTGAATTCTGTTCACCAGAGAGGCACCCTATGCCATATAACTGGCAGCCACTGATCTCATTGAACTGATTACAAATTCTGACAGGAATGCTACTAAAGAAGCTATTGGGATTTCAGATCAACTAGCCTTAACATTCTATTCATTGAAAAAGACCAAAATGGAATGTCATGACTCTGGGCTGGTAAATGCTGTGTCACTTTGAAGTAGAATGCCATTTTCTGAAAGGCCTCTGCACTGGATAGGGAATTAGATTAAAAATGCTATAAGATCCCTTTAATCTGTCATTTTATCAGCATGGCCTTGAGAGGACTACACTTTAACTAGGAAGCATAATATGATTCTTCTAGAAGCTGCTGCAGAGCTCTGCACCTGGAGCAAGCCTAGAATCAGAAGGCAAGAGGCACTCGATGGCTTTCCCTGGGCAGTAACCCATGACCCCGGGAACTGCTCCTAGCTGCCACTGCAAGGCAAGACCCCGACAACATTGGGCAATCCATCAGAGCAGCTATTGAAGAAAAATGAAATAACCATTTTTCTTTTCGTTTTAGTATTTGGCTGCCAATACCCCAACCTTGCCCCAGGCTGGTATGACTTAGAGGAAATACCCATTACACTTGCTCCCCTTCCTTAGTGCTAGCTCTTCAAACTGATGTTGAAACTCATCATATACTTTCTTTGCCCTCCCCTGCCACCAATAAAGTTTCTTTACCTCCTTCTTTCCTTCCTTTCCCCTTTCTATAATTGTCTGTCCTATGTCCTGTGTAGTCTAAATTATTACACCTAGAAAATGATGATTTTAGGATTTGTAAGAAATTTCTTCTTTCTGGAACTTGTTCCTAGGGCAGACTTTCCCTTTTGTTTTGTTATCTTTTAATTGTGCAGAAGTCTGCCTGGTATCTACCCAAGAAGCCATTCTAATGCAGATGATTTAGACTTTGGATGTTAAGTGTTCAGTTTAGTAAAGAAAATTCACTCATTCATTTACTCATTCATTCAACATATATTTAAATGCCTGTATATCAGGCTCATATTGAGGGCTTGGTAGGACTTTTGAAGCAGCTAAGGCAATCTTCACAGGACTGTCTTTTTGCCAATGTTGAAAACCTTCACATTTGTAAGACCACCCTCTTGAACCTTCTATACCTCGATCTTTGGAGTCAAAACAGAGCACCACAGGCTCAGTAGACAACTGACCCTCCACAGGCCTCCAAAACTTCAGGGGGAGTTTCTGGAAGAAGCCCCAGAGCTCAGAATCCTCCTGGATAAGATCCCCACCTTTCTGTCCTCCACAACACCTACAGCTTCACCACAACCATCCATCATACATCCTTCATCTCCATTTTTATCAGTTATTGCAAGAAGCTCGGGTGCCCCAACTAACCCTGACCCACAAGAACTAATCCCCAAAATATGCTGTACATTCTGACCCCATCTCATAACCCTCTCTACCTTCTAAAACCATTGACTCTGGAATTCATGGTCATATTAAGCCATGTCTCCTTAACTCCCAAGCTTTCTCTAGAAGCTGCCTTTATCTGGCACTTCCCTGGGGACGCTGCTCCTCCTGCAGCAGCAGTTGGATCTCCCAAACCCTCCTGTCACTGGAAGTGATGGGGGAGAGGTCCTTCCTGTTCCTTATTGTCGCTTCCTAGACATTCTCCTCTCACCTCCCAAAAAAGTCATAGCTTTGACTCTCACATCATCAGACTTTATCACTCACTATCCTTCAGTGTTGCCACCATCCATGAACCTTTGGTAATTCTTACTTGTTTCTTCAATATTTGGAGTTCTCTCTCAAATGACCAATGTCCATCAATGTCTATTCCTCCAACCCTATTCCTGAGGCAGGAAAATTAGCACAAAGAACAGAGGCCCTGGGCTCTAACCCTTCCTTTCCTTTCTAAGTTAGAGCACTGTGGAAGGGACTTGTGGCTAGTCACCTGTCCCCATGATCCCCCTCCCAAATTCCTGGGGTAAGAAACAGTGAAGACAAACAGAAACCAGTCTCAGCAGAATTGGCAGCCATTTCACCTCCATCCCAGTTTTGAAGCCTCACCGCTTTCCAGATGACAGTTCTGAGAAGACCAACGAAGGAGCCACCACCCAGAGAGGAGGGACTGAGATGAGCTACATTGACCACAGCCCTCCCCCAGCATCACAGACCATGGACCGCCCGTATTCTCTCCCCTCACCCACAAATGGGAAAACCTCCACCCAGACCCCTCGGCTTGACTCACTCTCTGAGTTGCACTCCCTCCCTTTTTGAGTGCCTACTATCACTTCAAAAGATCTGCTGTGCTTTGCTGAATCTCTTCATCTTGCTCTTGAATTCTTCCCTTCATGATGACAAGAACCTGGACACTATCATTGGGCTTGATGACAAGAACCTTGACACTATCACAGGATTGAATCCTCCACTGGCCTTCTCATGAGTCCTCAGCATCACTCTTGTCATAATTCTAGGTGACCTTAATATCCATGTATTTAATCCTTCCACTAACCTGAGCTCCAGTTTCTTGACCTTCCTTCAAATGGTTTTGTCCCTAGAGAAATGAATGAAGAGCTTGAGCTTATTGTTTCTATAGAGCCAAGGAGTTAGCCAGTGCATCAAAGGCAGGCAGGGAAGTGAGAAAGCTTTATAGAGAAAAATCAGGGAGGCTTCAGGTAATGCCCTGACTGAGGTTATTGGCATGGGGAAGCTGGAGGAAGGCTAATTAGAAGCAGGCCATCACATGTGATTGATTTGGAAAGGATACACAAAACTGGATATGTTAAAAAAAAGTTTGGCATAGGCAATTTATTGATCTAGTATGCTTTTATTCAGCAATTTGAATAGCATCAAATCCAGCAGGTAGAAAGGATCCCTTGTAGAGCTGCACAAGGCATGAGATTTGTACAAACCAAAGTAAGTAGGAATAAGAAAATTACACTGGCATTTGCTGATTGGTTAAAACAGGGTTACTTTCCTCATATGGAGCAAAGAGATGTCTTGAAGCCTATGGGGTAACTTGTACTGAGCAAACCAGTGCTGACTGGTTGACCTAGGACTTCATTTTCTAGGAGAACCAAGCATAGAAATTTAGTAAAGGTTTGGTTTGTTGACATAAGGTTTAGCCTGAGTGACTCTATCTTGGGCCTAATCTGGTTACTTTGACAACTTTGAATGGTCCATGGAAACATTTTATTTTAAAATTAGAAGAAAAAATAAACATAATAATAATAGATTCACTCTAGATTACATTCATCTTAATATAAGGGTGGGCAAAAGTAGGTTTACATATACATGATTTTTTTTTTTTAATGGAGAAAGAGGCCCATGTAGGCAAAATTGTGTAGGGCTTACAAAAGCCATAATATGGCCCTGAGTCTCATGGCTTTCACACCATCTAGGCATATGTGATATTGTGATTTATAATAAGAAATATATATTTCATCTTCATCCCTGTTCCTGATACAGAGCACATAAAACCTTAGAATTTCCTAAGTAATTAGAGTGATAAAAATATCCCTTGTTATGTTAATGCAGTGACTTTGGAAAAATGCCTAAGGAGGAGGGCTGGTTGCCAGGAGAATCAACCAAGTGATTAGAGGGCTAGGATTTTTCCATCCCCTGACTTCCTCAAACTGATCACTAGTGGCCAACGATTTAATCAACTGTATCTATGCAATGAAGCCTCCATTAAAAACCTTGGGATTTGGAGAGCTCCCAGACTGGTGAACCAGATGCATCTGTACACGGGGCCCCAAATTCCTCAGGGTCAGAAGCTTTTGCAATAGGGACCAAGCTCTATGTATCTCTCCATATGACTATTCACTTGTATCTTTTAATATCCTTTATAATAAACCAGTAATCGAGTAAGTAAACTAGTTTCCTGCATTCTGTGAGCCACTCTAGCTCATGAGAACCTCCCATTTAGAGCCAGCTGGTCAGAAGCACAGGTGACAACCTTAACTTAGGGGTTGGCCTCTGAAGTGGTGAGAGTCTTGTAGAACTGAGCCCTTAACCTGTGGAATCTGACACTGGAGAATGTAGAAAATGTCAGAATTGAGTTAAATTTGTGGGATACCTGGTCAGTGTCCCTGGATAATGTAATTAAATTGTCTGGGGGATATGGAAATAAGACATACATCAGAATATGAATTACATACCACTCACAAATTTATTTCTCCAATTTGAACCTCTGCTGTGAATTCCAAATTTGTATATGTCTCTGCTTAATTTTATAGACATTCAGTTGGTTCATCAATCTCAAAATGCACAAATCAATCTGTTGATTTGTTATGGTAGGTAGTTAATTAGTTAGTAACAAGAAGGAAGGGAGCAAACATCTGATTAAGCCAGATTTACTAGAAAGGGGCAGCTTCACGGTCACTCCAGGGAATAGCTGGCATTGTTCTGCCAATCAGATTACATTGAATTGACAGGGCTTTCCAGTCACCCCAGGGAACAACCAGCACCACCCCCAGAATAACGGGGGAGGGAGAAGTGCCAAGGGGAACACATGCGCAGTAGGAGTCAAAAGGGGCCCATAGAGAAAGAGACTACCTTGGTGGGGGAAAGACCAATAGGACAAGGGCACAAATTGGGAAATCCCGAAAAGGGATTGGGTAGGGGGAGGGCACTAGCACAGCCCTGGGGAAAGCCAAGAAAGAGACTGGGTACTTTGAAAGAAAGCTATTTTCTCTCAAGCCCAAGAAAAGGTGGGGAACACAAAGGCGGTAGGTTGGGGATGGGGAGGGTGGAGCAGCGCAGCTTTGGCGGCAGATGTACATGATGGGGAAATGAAGCACAGAAAGATTAGCTAACTTGCCCAAGGTTACACAGCCAAGAATTTTGATGCAAGCCAGGACCAGAGATGCAGCTGGACCACTGGAGCCTTGGATGGCTTAGGGCAGGCAGGGGCAGTAGTGATGGTATGGCAGCTCTGGACTGTGAGCCTACTGGTTCTGGTGGGCACAAGTGCAGCTTGTGCCCTGAAGCTAGACTACTTCCAGAGCAGGCTTAGTCCTGGATGAGACACTGGTCATGGTTTACCTGGGGGAAGACTGGCACGAACAACTTCTGCTGCTGGACCTGCTGGAAAGCACCTTGTGGAGGACGGTACCTTTTCAAGGCCATCTGTGCCATGCATGCCCTTTCTTCTCTCTGCGTGTTTATGCCATAATAAATCTTGCCACTATCACTCAAATCCTTCCCCAGGAGTATCCCTGAAATTCTTTTCCCACAACACCAGAAGAACCTATTTTCTCTGATATCAGATTGATTACAGTAAATCCAAATCTGGAGGGCCTGAAATTTATACAGTTTGGGGGGAATCTGTTTTTTCAAAAACTTCATTAAAAGTAAGCATAAAGTAAATATTTATTTAGAATGTTAAAAAATAAACTGAGGTCCATTAAAAATTCTAAGAGTTTATTTGAGAAAAATCCATTGGAACTGGTCATTGCCAAACTGGAAGTGGTTAGAAACATTCCACTGAAGGAGCTAGAGGAAACTCTTAGAGACAGAAGAAGTGCAGGCCAAGAAAGGGAATTAGCTGATTGGCTATAGCTTAAAGCCAAGTTAACTGTGATTGGTTGTTTTTAAGTATCAACCCTCAGGCGTTTACAGGTTTCTATCTGGGCCTGATTATTTAGGATGTCATGGCATTAGAGCCATTGCAGTCTAATGACTTTTTTGTTTAATTAATTAAACAAAAATAAAGAAAAAACTACAACTAGATCCAAATTTTTAAAAGGTTTCCCTCCCAAAAGCCCACCATGAACACTATAAAGCTTCAGTAATGAGTATAATACCTGACACACCCTTTTCCTACCATTTTGGGGTGTGTATATACACTTTGATCAACTCTTTGCTTTGTATACCTAGAATAAAAAAAGACAATCAGGTCTGTCCTCTAGCATGGTCAGTGAAAAGTAGATTTTTTAAAAAGGTTTTATTTGTATTTTAGAGAGAGGGGAAGAGAAGAAGAAAGAGAGCTAGAGAAACATCAATGTGTGGTTGCCCCTCATGTACCCCCAAGTGGGGGCCTGGCCCACAACCCAGGCATGTGCCCTGACTGGGAATCAAACTGGTGACCTTTTGGTTCGCAGGCCTGTACTCAATCCACTGAGCCACACCAGCCAGGGCAAAAGGTAGATTTTTTAATAGTGATGTTTTAGAAAAGTTGCTTTCAGCTTCATGTTATTGGTAATATCTCATAAGTTTTCAGGATTGTTTTCAAATATGGAACACCTTTTTGGTTTCATACATAAGCTGTGAAATTTCAGAATATTTTAAGCTTTATGTTCAGTAATCAAATACAAATACTTTTAGAATTGACAACACACTTTAACCAGTTTTTGCTGATATCTTACTGTGTTGGCATATTTTGAGTTTCATATTATCTTCATTAATATCAACTTTTTCAAATTGAGAACATGCTTATTAAATAACTTCTATTTGTTAATTAAATTATCAAATTAACTGAATTATCAAGTTTATAGCTTCTATTTTAAATTCATCTCTCTCAATGAATTACTGCATTTAGTATAATATGAAAAATGTGTTACAATTCACTTCTCATTATCAAAACATTTTCTATTGATTTTATTGTTCACATTTATGGTTCTTGGTTCATATTCCATTAAATTTTATCTAACTGTTCTCTCCATTTTCTAAGAATATATTTAAAGATGACAAATGGTACCCTTCAAAAACATTTGAAACCATAGTCTATAATTTCTCACCCATTTTATCTAAACTCCAAAGCACCTTTCAAAATTGCAGGTATAGTAGTATATTCATGTATTACCAAATATATTTTTTTCCTCAAGAAATAAGAAAATATCTATTGTGTAATTATAGTTATGTCTTGACTTGGCATCAGTGAATAATGAATCCTGTGCTTAAAATTGTGTGTCTGATGACTACAGTTTTCCATAGACTATCTCTCACTCCATATGTTTCTGATCTTGACCCTTATGTCTATTTCCAACAATGTAAACCTGTTAAAAAGCATTCAGATCATGTCTATCCTTTGTTCAAAATCGTCCAATAGATTCTTGCCTCACTGTTAATAAAACCAGTGGCTTATAAGGCTCTACACAGTCTGGACCAATCACCTCTCTGACCTCACCTCTCTTGTTTTCCTCTCTCACTTTGCTCCAGCTACCCAGATTCTTTGCTTTTCCTTGAATTCTCCCAGGATTCTCTGCCTCCCAATCATTGTACATGGTATCCTCTTTTCCTAAAATGCTATTCTTTCAGATACACCCGTGGCTCCCTTCCTCACCTCCTTTATATCTTTACTTAAGCATCACCTCAGTGAGACCTTCCTTGATGAGTATTTATAACTGTCCCCCCATACTTCCTACCACTTGTCTTTATTTTCCCCTAGCTCTTATCATGAAAGGTACTATACAGATGCTCCTTGACTTAAAATTGGGTTATATCTATAAAAACTCATTATAAGTTAAAAATATCACAAGTTGAAAATACATTTAATAATACACCTAACCAGCTGAGCCTGGCCTACCCTAAACGTGTTCGGAACACTTACACTATTAGCCTACAGTTGGGCAAAATCATCTAACACAATAAATACACGTCAGAGTGCTGTTTGTTTTCCCTCATGATTGTGTGGCTGCCCAGAATTATAAGAGTGTGTTCTACGGCAAATCACTAGCTTGGGAAAAGATCAAAATTCAAAGTACAGTTTCCATTGAGTGTATATTACTTTCCCACCATCAAAAAGTCAAAGAATCATAAATTGGGGACCATCTCTCTATTCCTAAGGTCTACATAGGGGTTCAATAAAAATTAGTTGACTGAACGAAAGTCCTAAAGTCAGGGGCTTTTTTATTTTTATTTTTTTGTTTTAAGTACAACTTTGGATGGGACCATTCCAGAATATCATGGTTTATTCTAGGGAAGTACGTGCTTCACCAAGTGTTTCCTCGTTCCTTTTCCTGATCAGGAAATCAACCGTATTTTGTGCTTCATGCACACCCAACGCTGCCCCAGGCACTGCATACACATTGGTAAGGGAACAAGATGGCCCCTGCCCTCCTGAAGTTCATGACTTCTCAAAAGAGAGAAAGGCTATGAAAACAAGTTGGCTGGAGTCGTAGCACACGACTACCTGAACGTGGATTTACTCATATTTGGCCAGGCCGAGCCCCCGGAATTTACTTCTGGCATATTCTACAGAGGCATTAGTCCCAGACACACAATTAAACCACACAGCAACATCATATGCAGTGCCTTTCAAGTCAGGAGGATCAGAAAAGAAAAAATTAGGAAACAATAAACGTCTGCTTAAGTTTCTTTTTAGTCTCGTGTGCTGTGTTAATAACTGTCATTATTGAGATTTGATGACATATACATTCCTAAGGAAAGGAAGGAGAGTGGAACTACCACACTGGGGTTTTGAATAACTTTCAAGCAATAAGATTTAGAACCTATTAAAACAAATATTCAGAGAATATGTGCAGCAACTCCCCAACTCAAGCTGCCACAGATTTTCCACAGCCTTTCTTGCCCTAATCTCAGATAGCCATGATATTTTTCTGAATACGTGCGTCCTGTCTATTTTAATACAGAATATTTTGCAAGTTTTAATCATTCCAACTAGTGCATGGGCAAAGGTGGGGGTGGTGTGAGGAAAGAGATTCTCACTATGCAGATATTTGAGATGAGTAGCTATTCAAACTAAAATTGTCTGTATTTCCCCAGAACTCCATAAAAAACACAGCTCCAAGGAAAAGCACATCACAGCATCCAACACATGTGGGTTCCCCAAAACATGCTACTAAATAAATTAACATTTTCAAAAATGTTTTAGGATCCATTAACAAATTACTGTAGTTAGTTATTTTTTTAACTTGTTGTTGTTGTTCAAGTACAGTTGTCTCCATTTCCCCCACCAACACTTTATGGATACACAATATAAAATAATTAACTAACAACTAACTAAATAAATAAATAAAAATCTACACCCCATCTATATACTGTGTTTACTAGTTGATATACTAACCGATAGGTGGTAGAATTTTTGTGTATAAAAAAAATATTTTAGGAGATTTGCAAGCAGGACCACACCCTTTCAGGTTAGTAAACAACTGAGAACAGTATATTATTCCTAATCAACTTAATTATTCTTTCTTTGCTTAGTTCATTTGCTTGTAAATATAAGCAGATGGCCTTAAATCCACTAACCTTCGGGATTTGTTTTTTTCTTTTTTACTTTAAAAAAATAATGTATATATGTGCACACATAAGAAATAAACACACATTCAGAAAAGTAAACAAAATAGGGGTATATGATGAATAATTTATCACAAAGTACACACTTTGTAACCAGCATCCAGTAAAGCATCCAGGTCAAGAAATAGAAGACTGTCATTAAAAATACAGTAAAAACACACATAATGAGTAAACGGCTCCTATTCAGAATATAAACCAGCTCTCTTAAATATTCAATATTTGCATGATATATCTTTTTTCAATTCTTTCTTTTCCTCTGTGTCCTTATATTTTATATATACCTCACCTAAAACATGAATTAAGCTTTTAATCAAGTCTAGTAATCTTTGTGTTTAGTCTATTTGTTTTTATTACAATTACCTATGTCTGAGGGTTTTAATTTACCATTAATATTTATTTTCTCTTAGTCCTACATATCCCACTTCCTTTTTTCTCTTTTCCTACTTTCTCTTGAAATTTTTTAAATTGCTCAGTTTTTCTTTTCTATTATCTGGAAACCCAATGCTGCTTTGTAATTCCTTTAATGGTTACCCTAGAGATTATAATATAGTTTATCAATTTATCAAATCAAATATTAATTGGTACTTTTACCTTGTACTCAGATAATGTACAGGATTTTACATTTTGAGTCTCTTTACCTTCTGATTTATATGTGCTTTGTCACATAATTTATTTATATATTTTATTTAAATAGTGCTATATAGTACATATTTTAAATGGTTTTATACAGTAAATAGTTTAAACAGCCTTATACAGTAAATATTGTTTCTATTTACTGATCTTTATTGCTCTTTATTCCTTCCTATGTTACCAATTGTACTTGTGTAATTTAGTATTTCCTCTATTTCGGGTTTACTAGTTATGCAGTTCCTCCATTTAGATTAGATAAAGATGTTAGTAAATGTCTTTATTTAATATTTGCTCTTAAAGGGTGTTTTTGATTGATGTAGAATTCTAAGGTTCAGTTATTTTCTTTTATCACTTTGAAGCTCTTGTTCTACTGTCTAATTATTGTGCCTTTGACGGCAATATATCTTTCTTCTGTTGCTGATTTTAAGATTATTTCCTTGTCTTTAGTTTTTATCATCTTCGCTATGGTGTGCTTAGATGTGGAACTGGTCCTTCAAGAAGTTTGTAGGGAATCTGAAAACACTGGACTCATCTTTCCCATTGGGCGTGAAAATTCTCAGCCACTGTCTCTTCAGATACTGCTTCTTCCCTGTCTCTGTGTCTCTGTCCCTGTTTTTGTCTCTCTCCTTCCCTTCCTCCCACCCTCCTCTGCCTACTGAAATATCAGTGAAACTAGTCCTGGAACTATGTAGAATATTCTCATACCCTTTTATCTCTTGTCTTCTATTCTGGGTTTTTCCTACTTCTGCCTGCCTGTGTTTCAGCCTAGACACTTTCTTTCAGTGAATCTTCTAACATATTAATTCTCTCATTCATTGTTAAGCTCAGCCACTGAATGTTTAATTTACTTTTGATATCTAGGTATTCAATTGTTTTTTTTTAATATTATTATTTAAAAAAATAATCTGAAGTTATCTTTCAGTTCTCTGCTCAAACTCTAGACTCTGTATTTTATCCCCTTGGATACTGACATGGCCATTATTTAAACTCTGTATCTGATCATTCTAATGATAAAACCCTATTGGCTCTGCCTCGGATGGGTTTCATTTTTGTTGTTTTAACACCTTGTGTTCCTGGCTAGTTTTGATCAAGTCCAGGACACTGTCTTCACTAAGTCACATGTAGAAGTAATTTATGACATACATGATCATATGTTATTCCTGAAGGATTGACATTTGTTACTGCCAGGTGTTTGGCACTGAGTATTCACTTTAATTTTGAAGGCTTATAATAAAGCAAAGCTGAGTTACAGTCCCTGTGATAGGTTTTCAAACTCCATTTCACACTTACTCCTAAAGAACAAAGTTTGGAAACCTAAACCTAAAGCAAGTAGGGCTCACTAAGCTTTCCTCATGCTCATGCCCAGCAAGTGAGCTGGTTATTAAGCTATTATTACCCAGCTTCAAACCCACCCTTTTGAACTCTGCTTTGTGATGCTGGAGCTGGAATTCTGCAAACCACATTGCAAACTGAAAAAAACTGTTATTCTGTGCTTATGACCTTATTATTTTTGTTTGTTAAAATAGCCTAAATCTGGTGTAATCACTGTGCTAATAAGTGAGTGGATGTGTACATTTAATATTCTTACTTGACAAAATAAAAAATGGGCAACCCTATGTTTCTCCTCATTGGGTTTTTTAAATTGTATTGGATCAAAAATGTAGTAGACGTTGTGAGTCTGGATTTCTGTTGGGTGTTTGGCAGGCTTTCACAATGCACTCGTGGCCAAAATGGATATGGGAATTGGATACAGAGCCTGCGGAGGCAGGGTGTCCTGATGGCAATGTTTTGTAACATGTCACCCTGACAATGACGCCTCACACATTTTGCACTGCTTGTATTGCACTCCAAGTCCCTCCTTGCATGGCTCCTCATCTCCCAAACTCCATCTTACATCCCATTCTCCTTCTGACCCATCATTTCATGTCCTGTTTACAATCCTGCACCTGTTTTTTCCTTGGTGTTTGCATTTGAAAATTTGAACATGAATAAGCTATGTATTCAATTTAAAAGATTAGAACAAAACGAAATACACTAAAAGAAATATGAGTGACTTAATAAAGATAAAATGCTGAAAATAATGAATCGCAAAACAAAATGCCAGCAAAGTGATAGATAAGCCCAATACTCTATCAGGTTTGATTATGAAAAAATGCCAGGAAAATATATATAGTAGGAATCAGAAAGGAGATAAAACCCTTGTTGTGAAAAAATAGACAAAATAATTATGAAATATCATGTCAAATGTTATCAATAAATTTTCAAATCTAGATGAAATAGATGATTTTTCTAGAACAACATAAATTACTGAAATTGGTTTAAGAAAAAGTAGACTATCTGAATACATTAACCACCATGCAGTGCACTCACTACCAAGGTTTTTTATTGATCCTCCACTTTACAAAGTCAACATACAAAAGAGCATTAGACCCTGGTTGTTTTAAAGGGAAGGTCTAACTAAACCATCCATCTAGGAACATATAAACCTACTTAAACTACTCAAACTTTTCCAAAATATGTAAGTGGAAAGTTTCCCAAGTCATTTTATAAATCTAACATAAGCTTAGTAACAAAACCTAATAAACAGCATCCAAAAGAAAATAAGCCATTCTTATGAATGTCTATACAAAAATTCTAAAGTAAATAATTGCAGCTGGCATATTAAAAGAATAATATGCATGATCGATGAGAATTTATACCTCAGTGAAGCACTGTTAGCATTATAGTATGGTTAGTAATATTTCATACACACACACACACACACACACACACACACACACACACACATACCTCTGCTGGCTATGATTTTTCCCATCAAGTTGAAATGTGTGTAGAACTATGGAGATGTGTATATTTGGAGTCTCTGCAAATGTCCTCAAAACATCCTACCTGGCCTGTACAAGCCTATTTCCCTGTCCAATCTCCCAAGGGTAGGCTGTGTTGTTCGAGTATCCATGCCTAGGCTCAAAGTGTGGTCAAGGATGGCTTCTTGCCAGAGGAATAAATGATGCTGAGTGCATGAGCTATAATGTGTGCCAGTTGGGCGGAAGATAAGGGGAGCAGGCCATGGGCCAGGGACTAGCCGTTCCCATACTACCACTTCTGGTCCCGGACTCCGAGGGATACAAAAGTTCTAAATTTGAACCTGACCTTCCAGGTTAAAATGGAAATAAAATCATCAAGGTGAAAGGATAGGACACAATTTTTAAAACAGATTATTAGCTTGATTTATAGCTTTTAAATATTTAGTCACACGGTAAGTCAGCCTTCATTTTTACTCTTGCCTCAGGCCCCACAAAGCTCAGCGTCAGCCAGCCTACCCCTTTCATGTTTGGCACAGGTGAAAAAAACAGTATCAGACCAATAAATATAGCATGAATAATATTAGTGGGTTATAGCATGTATGTGTATATATACCTGTGTGTGTGCATACATGCACATACATGTGTATATATATTTGTCTATTGAGAGAGAGAATACATATGTATACCTGTGTACATTACATTAACCACCATTGAACAGACACACAAATACATATACATCAGCATAAACATGGGAAAAATTGAAACATCCTGTTATGGGCGAGATAGAAAACTAAAAAGCGCTGCTGTATCCCTTCCTCCTTACAAAACTGGAAATGCCAGAAAAGATATAAGGAGACCAACCAAATACAGAGCCAGTCCCCAAAATCTCATTCTTTACAGATCGGAGGTAGTCACATTTTAACATAGGAAGGGAACGGCATCTTGAAGTTAGTGGAGTCCAAAATCATGGATGAATATTGAGGCAGATATAAAGACGCTGCACACTAGTAGAAGTTTCTAACTGCACATTCCAGTCCACACTGCCCTAGGCAATCCCAGCAGAAAACTGACTCATCAGGTCCTGCCCCACAGCCCCAGTGTTGCTGCCTCTCCTCTAACATCTATGTTCTCTCTGGGCAGATGTGGCACCCAGGATGCCTAAACCTTTTGTATAGGGACTGTGTCAGGACAACCCCACAAGCACACTTACCAGGCTGACACCCTAATTGATGTCCACTGTCATTGTGCCAAGGGAAGAAAAGTAATGGCAGCCGCTGGAAGTGAGGGGACATAGGCCAGGACAAGAGATCAGGGAAGCCTGTTGAAATATATACAGACCAGCTGGCTAGGCCTTGGGCATCCATTCAATCACCTGTCACAGAGAGTGGCTGTATCACTTAGTTCACATTGTATAGTGAATTCTTCAACACTATCGGGGCCTTAAAACAATGATTTATTTTTGATCATAGATCTGGAGTTGACTAGACTTTTGGTGATTAAGACTAAGCTCTATCTACTCCCTGTGTTTTTCATTGGCCCCCCAAACCACCACTCTATGCTGGCATGTTCTTTTCATGGGAATAATAAAAGTCTCCAGAAAGAAATTGGGAATATACAAGGCCTCTTGTGCCTACCACCTTGAAACTAGCATGCCATCATCTCTACCCCATTCTATTGGCTACTGCAAGTCATGTAGTCAACTCACAGGTCAAATGGTGGGCAAATGTATTCTATCTCTTTTGCAGGAAAAATGGTGGAGTCACATGGCAAGACCAAAAAATAATTAGTAATAAATATCAAAATACTACAATCATACAGAGTATGGTCTGTGGCCAGAACAAACAACAAAACTGAATAGAAATCAACAACAATAAAATATCCAGAAAATTCCCCCAAATATTTGCAAATTAAATAACATACTTTGAATAATCCATGTGCCATGAAAGAAATCACAAGAGAAACTGGAAAATGTTTCAATTAATGAAAATGAAAACACAACACATTCAAATGTGTGCAATGCATCAAAAAATGATGCTTAGAATCAAAATTATAGCTTTAATAACTAATGAAAAAGAGAGAAAAGGCTTAAAATCAAAGATCAGAATTTTCACCTAAGAAACTAAGGGAAAAAAAAAACAAACCCAAAGAAAGAAGAAGGAAAGATATAATAAAGATTAAAGCAGAAAAAAATGAAATAGAAAACAGGCAAATATTAGGAAAAACTCAAAAAGCCAAAAGTTGATTTTTCTAAATATTATCAAAATTGATAAATTTATATAAGAGTAAAATGGAAACAGAAAGTATTCAAAGTGCCAATGAAAGAGAAGGGACTGATGGACATGGACAACAGGGTGATGATTGCTGGGGGAGGGGGATATAAAGGGACTAAGTGGTAATGGAAAAAATATAATACAGATTATATATACATATAAAATATATAATATAATAACAAAACATTATGAACACATTTGTGACAATAAATTTAGTAGCCTAGATAACATGGGCAAATTCTTACAAACACAACATACTAAAAATGACTCAAGATGAAATAAAAAAATTGAATGGCCACATTTCTTCTAAGGAAATAGAATTTGTAATTTAAAATCTTCTAACAAAGAAAGTTCTCATTCCAGAGGCTTCACTTGGGACTTCTATTAAACATTGAAGGAAGACATGTGTACTATCCATCTTGCACAAATTCTTCCAGAAAATAGAAGAGAACACTTCTTAACTCATCTTATGAGGACAGCATTATTCTGAGAACAAAACCAACAAAGATCTTATAAGAAAAGAAAATAACACTATAACCCATAAACACAGACATACAAACTCTTCAACTAAATATTAGCAAATTACATTCAGGAATATATAAAAGGATAATACATTATGATTGAATGGAGTATATCCTAGGAATTCAAGGTGATTCAACATTTTAAAATCAATTAATATAATCCACCACATTAACCAAGTATATGGGAGAAATTACAATGATTGCAAAAGGTACACAAAAACATGGGAAAAAAATCCAACACTTTGGTAGAATGTACATTTGACGTGATGTGATGAGAATAGTAATTTATCTGTATGATCTTCTTCTCCAAAACACACAACCCTAATATTAGTCACATCCAACAGAGGTACTTCCACAAAATATCTGACCACTTCTCAAAACTGTCAAAGTCATTAAAAGCAAAGTAAGTTGCAGAAACTGTCATAGCCGAGAGGAGTCTAAGGATATATGGTGACTAGATGTGCAGAGTATCCTGGATGGCATGCTGGAACAGTAAAAGCACACCAGGCGAAATGAAGGAAATCAGAAAAAAGTAGGGACTTTAGTTGGTAATAATGTGTCAGTATTGGTTCATTAACTGTGACACATGCATGATGCTAATATAAGATGTTAATAACAGAGGAAACTGTGTAATATATAGGAACTCTCTGTATTATCTGTACAATATTTCTGTATATCTAAAACTCTTCTCAAATAAAAGTTTATTTGGAAAAGAGCTGTATCTGGATATTCATCTCAACTTTACTCATAATAGCAAAAACTGGAAACAACCCAAAGGTCCATCAACAAATTAATAGCTAAACAAATTATGGCATATTCATATGATAGCATGATATCCAACAATAAAAGACTGCACTACTGACACATAAAACATGGAGAATAGAAAGTCACGTTTGAAAAGATCTATCAGAAGTCTCCAGAACCTTCTCACAGGAGATAATACACCACCAAGAAGTACCATTATCTCAGTTGCTATCTCCCTCTCCTATCCTCAGGTGTCAAGCCACAGGCTGGGAGTGTACAAAATAAGGTCCCTTCTCAGACACCCCCCCACCCACCACCATCACCAGCAATGACCTTGGTTTCCTTCCTGAGTTGCTTCCTCAACACTTCAGCTCAGACACTTCTAGCTCCTTATGTGGAACAGAAGCAAACTTACTCTGTAAGTATTTTTCCAAACTTATTGTTGAAGTGCAAACTCAGCCTTTAAAACTCTAAAGCCAAAAACAAAATAGATTTATTTTTATTCGTTTTTGCATTTCTGCTGCAACCACCCAGCAGTGAGAGCTGGGAATGTTATCTCAGGTCTAATCTGAGATAAGTTAGGAAATAAAACAGGATGAGACTTCACAGGGGGGAGTACAATTTGTTATTTTAAAATATAATGCACCCCATTTACTTCTTGGAATACAATGTTTCTTTAACAGAGGCTTACAAAATAAATAATCTATGTGAGAAAGGAAATGTCTTTCTAAATGCTTTCCATTTTATGGCCACACGTCAGCGGGAGATCCGTGGTTAGCACTCTGTGGGTCCCTACACGGTGTTGTCAGCACTTCCTGTTAGATACATTTGCTTCTCTTTCCCCCAAGAAATGCTGTGGCTCTGGGAACAGTCTCGCAGGCAGCCTCGTGGTAATAGAAAGACACAACAATGAAGTGTTGTTAATTGCTTCCCATAAACATCCCCCTGACCCCAAATATGTCAGACTTCTTAAGCGTCCTAAGCAGTAAGGCCCTGATGGGAAAGAAGGGTGATGAAATTTCAAATAGTTCTCATTAAAAATATGGAAATTATTCTAGAACCAAAACAATCCAGCACCTGAAACTAATTTTTTTTGACATCCATGGGCTTTAACGACAGCTTCATTAATTGAATGGAGGCCCATGGGGACAAAACCATGTTTTCCTTAATGACCTGCCTGATGATGGATTTTGGGGGTTATATACTTTACTCTGAAAAACTTCAGAGGAAGGAAGGTCATTTCACAACTGAGCTTGACCAAGAGACCTCCTGGGGTCTTGATGGTGAGACAACACGATAATGATGAGGTAAGCTTGGCAGGATAGGGAAGCACTATGGTATCATTGTTAGGAGCCTTACTTCTTAAAGTGAGGTTCATGGGCCAGTAGTGTCAGCATCACTGGGAAGCTTATTAGAAATGCAGCATCTCAGGCCCCACCCAATTTTACTGAATAGGAATCAGCATTTAGCAGCATCCCTGGGTGATCCTCAGGGACATTAGAGTTTGAGAAACACTGGTTGGGAGCACAAGATTTGGAGTCTAATGAACTTAGGTGAGGATGCGAACTCCACTTACTGCTGACTGCAAATAAGGCTTATTATTTAGCCTGTCTCAGCCTCAATTTTTCATCTGTAAAATAGATGTAATGGTTTCTACCTCATAAATTTGTGAGGATTAAACAAAATAAGCAATTAGCATATGAGGCCTGTCCAGGAAAAGTCCAGCCATTGTAGATATAACAAGAATAGTTTGTGCCACATTAATATAACCTGGCAGCCAACCCTGATAAAAACAGAGGGTGGACTGGAATGCGCATGCATGAACAATGATGACTTCCCTGTCCTAGTTGGTGGGGGCAGTTGATGCCCTTGAGTGAGCATGTGTACTGTGTGGCTATCACATTCAAAATGATTGAACAAGTGGGGCAAGGAATCTACATCAAATTTTGTGTTGAGAGTGAACATTCCTCTGTGCAAACTATTCGGATGATTCCAAAGGCCGCAGCTGTGGGCAACTGGTGATTGGCAGCTTCATCATGACAACATGCCCACTCATGTATCACCTCTCCTGCAGAGTTTTTTGGAGAAACATCAAATCATCCAGGTGACTCAGCCTCCCTACAGCCCAGACTTCTGGCTTTTCCCAAAACTAAAATCACCTTTGAAAGGGAAGAGATCTCAGAGTATGTAATTTCTAGGTATGTAATACATGGTGAAAAGTGATAGATAACAGCACTATTGTGGCTGTTTCTGTCCATTCCATTTTGGAGAGGAAGTATTTTGGAATCAGAACTGAGTTCAAATCCAAGTTTTACAACTTAATAGCTATGTGATCTGGGTCATGTTATCTAACTTTCTCAGCCTCTGATTCTCTGTCTGTAAAATGGGTATAATTTGTCAGCTAAAGCCTCCCAAGTCTTAAGATATGGAGCAAACTGCACAGCCTAGAAAAGTCATAAAACTTCCCAAGATTTCTGCTACCAAAGGGCTTCCCCTCTCTTACACTTGTGCTGCATCGACAGATGCTGTCCTTGTTCCTCTTGGAGTCTCTCCTGGAGCAAAGTTTGTACTCTTCAGCAGTCTCTACAAGAAATCCACTTATTCCATATGTTTTGTAAGTTGGGTGGAATTTTCTAAAGATTGTGGGTGTGGGTCACAAGGAAGAATCATATCACATATAGTACAGCCTTATGTCACTTCCTGACGTTTGCCTTTCTTCTCTATTCTCTCCCCTCATCACTGCCCCCCTCAGGAATAAGAAAGGGCCTCCCCCTGTCATCCAGGAGAAAGCTTAGCTTCAGCAGCTGCAGTGGAACAGCCGTGAACACAAAGCAAGAAAATGTGTTCTCATCCCACTACCACAGGTTCTATTTACTCTTTCTGGGCCCCTATTCCTCATCTATAAAATAGGTCAAGAATTCCTCAATCACAAGGGTGGCACAAGAACTGAAGGAGATCTCATATTTGAAAATACAGAGTGCTATTTTAGTTATTATTAAGCCATGGTGTCTCGGCTCCAATTTTCCCCTACTCCCCACTGTACTTTCTGATGCTGGGGCTGAGCCTCTGCAAACAGTGATTTTCCTGTGCCAGATGGCTCCTTGTTAGGCTCTGCCTAACATCAGGGATGCCTCAGGAAGCTGGAAGGCTGGAGGAGGGGAGAGAGACTTTCTTCCTTGTTTGCTTTCTGTTCTGTCAGCATTGCGCCAGCAACATTCTTCACCTTGGCAGCTGCTGGTGGTTCCAGCAGTGCAGGTGGTTCTAGTTCACTGTCCTTCCACAATCTTAGAACCAATCTCACTGAGCCCTGCAGACACACAGCACCAGCCTCTGGCACCTCCTCCTCCCAGGAGCTCAGAGCCTCAGCTCCCAGGAGCCTCATCTCCAGGCTCCAAGCCCCCAGTACAAGTACCATTTGAGCAGCTCCTCCTCCTCAGAGGGCTGAGTCCCAGCTCTGCAGGCCCCTTCTCCATGCTTCTAAATTTCAGTAATCCTGACATCTTCCCTCTGTTCTCCCATCCCTAGGGGAGGCAGCTGCTTCCTGCTGCTAATACCTTTGTGATACCTTGGCACCCCTTTCCACCTGTTCAGTTCTATTTGGAAAACAGTTCTCCTGACAGTAAATTCTCTCTACTGAAGTAATAGCATGGTTTCTGGCCCCTGACAGAACCCTGACAGATATGAAAAGTATGTAAAAGATACTAGTCTCCTTCCAAAACAAAATAAAAACCTACCTTCTAAATAACAAGTTTTGCCACCAATAAGGAAATTGAGAAGGACATGCCAATGGCTTTGAAAAAAAATTCCAAAGAAAAATCTCCAAATTATTTTGGGCCCTGAGAGCCTCATTGGAAGAGAACAGGAATCCTGAGAAGTTGGAATAAAGAATCAAAACATGTTTCTAGGGAAAGAAAGGCAGTCAGACACAACTGGTGGCAGAGCTGATGCCCAGTGTGGAGAGAGGCCACTGTGTAGAGCCCAGTGTAGGCAAGGAAAAGAGGGAGGGGACAGGAGACAGGGAAGCACCCCCATGAACCAGGTGCAGGATGTCATATGTCCAGAGATCAAGAAGGTCTCGAACCACAGTTGAAATGAATGGGATTTTGAAGAACTCGGAAAGGGCAGTTTAGTTAATGGTGCTTTAAAAGTCTGAGCTTAGTTCTTAGCACTTAAAAAAATCTGAGTTGACCATGCTTTAATAAGAAGTTGTATGTTGAAGATGTTGGCCATGACTTAAATACAAACTGAAATGGAACTGAAAATAGTATTTTATTTAATTAGTAGAGATAAATTGAAAGTCATAGCCCTCGGGGTGGGTGATGTTGCTCCCAAAAAGGCACTATGTATACAGTTGCTGCAGTGTATATAAAACAAGAAAATAATAGCTCGAAGTAGTCATGGTGATATTCATCTCCTTTGACCCAGTCATTCCGTTACTGAAAATTAACCCTAAGGGAGTCGAAAGAATTTTTAAAAATCTATATCTGTGAAAATACTCATTGAAGTGTTATGTACAAGTCAGAAAATAGCATCCTATAAAAGGAGAATAATTAATTTGTATTTATATTCACTTGTCGAAATATTGTTACAACAATTGTGAAGATCATGTAAAAAATGAAAGATTTCTGTAGTGTGATAGTAATTGGGTTAAAATCAGAATGCATAATGCAGAGGAGACTGTAGAAAGGAGTGCAAGAAAGACGTTCAGTAATGTTACTTTTGTTAGCAAAGGGATGAGCATATGGAGCACTCTGGAGTCTCACGCCAGCACAGTGTCAGTGAGAGATGGTTGGGGCAAGTCAGATGCGGTAAGAAGCCATGAATGAGCCTTCGCTGCCCTATGGATTCTGGACTGGAATAGATATCTTGATCCTAAAATGAAGAACCATTTTAATAATCCTCAGGATTGCATGTGTGTTTGACTAAAGATTAGACAATTTTGTTACAGCCTGCAATCCTTCTGTTGTGTAATAAAGCAACAGAGTTTTAAGATCAGCACTGAGGATGGTTTTGCTCCAGAAGCAGGAGGAAGGAGAGAGGATGAAGGGCAGAATCAGAGGTAGACAGAGAAGACATCTGTGGAAGATTCGGTAGATCTGAAGTAGGGAAGGAAGAGATAGACCGCTGAGACCACTGAGACCAAACAGCTAGTCAGTGAGAAAAAACTGTAACTGTAACAGTTAGTGCAAGAGACAATTGGCTACAGGTGGTAAATTAAGAGCCAAGGCTGGCCTCCGACCAAAGGGATTTTTCCAGGTCTTATTACTTGACCTTCCAGGGGCCTTGGCCTACTGTAGAAAGGCTTGGAGGACTGACTTCCTGGAAGCCTTAGAGCCCCCCGGAGTTGTAGAGGACATGTGTAGCTGGGTTGCTATATAAGCCATAGAAGGAGTTATTGCAGATAGAGGAAGGAATGAAGTGATGGTTTCCAAGTATAGAGAGAAGTACAGTTTCCCTGGGGTAGTTGCTATTACTGCAGAAAATCTATGGAAGTTGGTTTGTTCATTGAGATTATCCATCAGCCTGTATAGAGGGAGAATGACCAGGGTTGGAAGGCCCCATAGGAATGAGCTGGTTTTCTTGATTGCTGAGGGATTAAGAAAATGAAGAGACCCAAATGAGTGAGGGACCTTCCACAAAAAAATACCCATTTGTTCAGCAAGTATTTGCTGAACCTCTGTCCAACCTGAGGCCCACATTCCATTAGGGGAGATAAAAATTCCAATAAGAGGTCCAAATTCAATTAGGAGAGACAATTCCAATAGAAGGTAACTGCTTTTTATAATCACATTAACATGGCTTCAGAAAGAAAAGAAAGGCTAATTTTTTTTAGCAAGGGTTTCTGGGGAAGATTCCTAGAAGAGGTACCATTTGAGCTGACTTTTGAAATAAGAATAGATACTTTCTCAACCAGTACTGAAGTTTTGTGTAGCTGAAATGTTCAGTATGAGGACAGTAGAAAAAAAGATGATGTCAGAGATGTGGTCCTGGCCAAGGCCATGAAGGCTCTTAACTGCAAAGTTAAGAATTTAGACTGTATCTAGATGTTGAGAAACACTAAGAGTTTTAAGACAGTAAACAGGTGATTAGACTTGTGTTTTAGAAAAAGGATTCTTGTCTGTTTGTAGGATGGAATGGAGTGGGACCAAGCCAGAGGCAGAAAAAGTAACTGGTGGACTCCTGCAAGAGTCAAGACAAGAGCTAAGGAGCACCTAAATTAGACGATGGCCATGGCAAAGGAAAACCTGCCTCCCCCCGGCCCAACCTCCCTCCCCTGATGCAGCTGCTCCATACCTTCCTCCCAACTCTAGCAGTCACCCTGGGATCAGACACCTGCCTGCCTGCTCCAGGCTTGCTGCCAGTGGTCTGGCCCTGGCTTAGGAGATAGATGCCAACACATGGAGGGGTCATGTGATGAGACCAAGAGAGACAGGCTTGGGAGTGAGAGGAGAGGAAGTCAGATCCCAGCACCAGCATCTTATAGACTGAATTGTGTCCCTTTCAGATTCATATGCTGAAATCCTAATTGCCAATGTGACTCTATTTGGAGATAGGACCTGTAGGGGAGTAATTAAAGTTAAATGAAGTGCCTTGAAAAGGAAGGGGACATTGGAGAGACAATTGTGCTTATTCAATAAAGAAATCACATAGAAAGACAAAAGGAAGGGGGACATAAAAATAAAGGTTAGCTCTGGCTGGTGTGGCTCAGTGGATTGAGTGCCAGCCTGCAAACCAAAAGGTTGCTGGTTAGATTCCCAGTCACAGCACGTGCCTGGGTTGTGGGCCAGGTCCCCAACTGTGGGTGTGCAAGAGGCAACCAATCAATGCATCTCTCACACATCAGTGTTTCTCTCCCTCTCTTTCTCCCTTCCTTCCCCTCTCTCTAAAAATAATGAAATAAAATCTTTTAAAAAAAAAGTTAAATGAGGTTGTAAGGGTAGGACCCTAGCCTGATAGGATTAGTGCCCTTATAAGAAGAGGAAGTCACCAGAGATCTTTTTTTCCCCACAAGTGCATAAAAGAAAGGCCATGTACGGATGCAGTGAGAAGGTGGCCATCTGCCAGCCAGGAAGAGCATCCTCACCAGATACCAACCTGATAGCACCTTGCTCTTGGGCTTCCAGCTCCCAGAGCTGTGAGAAGATAAATTTCGGTTGTTTAAGTCACTGTAGGGTGGAAGAATATGTCACCCCAAAATATGCCACTTTGGCATAAGGAGAGCTGAAGGCAATTGAGAAGAAGCAGATATAAGACAAGATCTATATGCTACCCCTATTTGCCTAAAAATAGAACATACATTTCTTCCTCTCCCTACCAGGGAAAACAAAAGTTAATCACTGGAGACAGCTTTAGACCCTTATCAGCCTGGAAATGGCACCAGAGGAATCTATACAACATACTCAACTAACTAGTCTTTGTCTACCATTAATTTCCCATATATTTGCCTTCCTCTTGCTGCCCATAGAGACTCCATTTGTTTTCCTTTGTCTTGCCATTTCCCTAGAAATGTGTTGTTTTCCCTTTGCTGCAATGCTATGTAAGCCCACATTCTAATCAATACTTCGAGTTACTCATTTCTGAGTGCTCCCATGTGTAAGTACAGTGCATGTGATAATAAACTTCCGTTTTTCTCTTGCTAACCTGCCTTCTGTCAGCCTGATTATAGTCCCCAGGGTAGAGGACTAGGAGGGCAAAGGGAAAAACATTTTCCCTTCCCTACACCACCCAGTCTACAGTAATTTGTTCTGGTCACCTGAGCTAATACACACAGTTTGCAGCTAAGTCTTGAACAAATCATTCAAACTGATGGAGCCTCGGTGCCCTCATCTCCTAAAGAAAACAGTAAAATAATAATAATGCCTCCTTCACGGGGCCCTGGTGAGGATCAAATAGGCTATACAATTAGCAAACAGAGCTTGTTTGAATGCTGTTTTTTAAATTTGCTTGTAAAATAAAATAATAAATATTCCTTCCATGAATACCCTGGACTGATAAAAAGATAAAATATTTTCAACCACAACATTAGTTTAATTATTACACTTAACTATAATATCTGTCTCTTGGATATATTTGAATGCGTATAATTAGGCAATAATCAAAGGCTAATTGATCACAGATGTCTCAAGGGCTCTCAAATTCAGTTCAAATTCAATGTTGGCAACCAGTGCCAATAAAACCATTTGGAGAATTTCTATGTTTTTATTTTTAAAAAACCCATAGAGTTCCAAATATATGAAGTACCCCAAATACAGTGTCTTTTAGAGACTTCTTTGAAATGTTTAACATCTGTAGACGTATTCAGAAAGCGGAATCTTGAACATTAATTTAGTTTTACTAATATTTCTGTTACATGGAAATCTATTAATCAGCATAGACAGAAAGATAATCACACAGAAACTATATTTGTAATCAATATGAATATTCTTTTTATCTTAGGATCATAAGAGTATTTTTCAACCTTGTTTCATTATTTAAATAAGAAGCCTAAAAAGTAGCCTTTTAGTCAATTTTTTACACATCCATGAAATTTTAATGCCATAGATATACTATAAAACACATAACCAAGAACTAATTTTCACCCCCTTGGGATGGCATTGCCCCTGTTGAGAATGACCTTAAGGTGATTTGTATAATAAAATATCTAATTTCTCCACAATAAAGCTGATAGAAAATGCATTCAATCTGAGAAATGAGCCTATTTCTCAGAGGGCATACCTGGACATAAAGAAAGACGTGGCTGAAGGGGTCCAGCCTGAGGCCCAGCTCTGGTTACCCAAGGACATGGCTAAACTTAGAGGGACTGTCTACTGAGAACTTATTTGCACAAGAAGCCCAGGAGTCTTCTGGGAAGAAATCCACCCTGAAGGTAAAGAGCACAAGTTTGCTTCAGAGCCAGTGAGCCAGTGGACAGGGCAAGCAGAGGTCTGTCTATAGCAGGGGTTTGTTGTGTAAAAATTGTCCCCTTTCTCAATGAACTCAGGCAGATTCCTAAGGTAAAGTGCTGCAGTACTGCCAGAGAAAAGCTGAACTATCTTCCATGCTGCCCACCTACTATTCCCTGAGCTCACCGAGAAGCAAGTCACCAGCAGCAGCACCAGTGTAAGGGCTGCACATGTGCAGGGAGGGCTCTCACTCCTCCTGCGGGTAGGCAAGTGTGACTTGCAACTGTTGTCCTCACATCAATCTCCAGCTCTTAGCTGTGTGGCCTGGGAGTGATGGGTCAGAACCATATTACAGTGGGTGTTGTTATGCCTGCCCAATGGCATGCAGACATTTTAGCACATCATTCAGGGCTCTTTATGAGAGGGGCCGAGCCTATCTTTTGAGCTCTGGTTTTAGAGCCAGTTAGACCCAGATATGACTCCTTTTTTCTTCCATCACCAAGCAGGCACATTGCTTAGCCTGAGTTCAGCATTCACCTCTGTAAAATGGGGATAACAATAGTATGGAGGGGGTCACATTAGATCGGGCATGCAATGTGCCCTGCACGCAAGGCCCAGCACACAGTAAACACTCAACAAATGTTAGCCGTTTTCAACTCTTGACCATGATCATTCCACTCACGATTCCAGCTGCATGAAAATGGTGAAAAATTCTCAAATATGCTTCTGTGCCTTTATACATGTTTCTTCTGCCTGGAATGGTTTTTAATGACATTTATCTGTCTGGAGAGTGCCTACCCTCCCTTGAAGCCCCAACTCAAATGTCATCTCCTCTGAGAAGGAGATTTCAGAAAAATCAATGAAGCTCTCAGCAGCTCTTTACTAATCCTCGGTTAGAGCCCTAATCACACTGTAGGTTAATTCCCTTCCTCCCCTCCCCTTTACTGGACTGTGAGGCCCTTGAGGGAGTGAGTCTGTCTCATTCACTTTCACATCTCCAGGGCCCAGCACAAAGTCTGCACCAAGAAATAGGCACAAGGATGCATGATGTTAATTCTATTTCTAGAGCAATACCTGACTCTGCTGCGCTCTCTTTGCATAGCTCACTTTTGGCTTCTCTCTGAAGCCTCATAAAGCCTAAGCCATTGGATTTTCTACTGACTTAAAGTCTTCTAGCCCATTTAAATGTTTCTCTTCTTTCAAACCAGGATGATACGCAGCTGCATGCTGCAGAAACAAGTCTGTGAATGTTAGACCATGCCTTGACATCAACAGGGTGCAAATGCTGTGTTTGATTTCTCAGACACTTATTAACTACCTGCTATAGTCCAGACCAGACACTGTGCCCTTTCAGGGTCCAGTTTTGAGCACTGAGGCTCCGAGAGATGAAGCAACTTCCCCAAGATCACTCAGCAGCAGAGTGGAGATTCACACCCTAGATCCTCGCCCTTCTGTTATGTCACATTGTCCAGCTCTGACACTGAGGCTGACATAAGAACTGAGGAATGGTTGTGCCTCGCTGTTTTAGGAAGACCTCTGAGGGGAGGGTGGACATGTTTCCTACTCACAGGACTGGTGTTACAGAGTGAACAAGTGATGATGGGGAGTTCCCTTCCGCATACCTGGAGGGCTGCCGTCCTTTCCATAGACACGGGGCCTGAGGCCTCCTCTGATCTCTCCTCACCTGTATCCGCATCCTCCCCAGCCCCAGTGCCACACACACAAAATTCAGGTAAAATCAAAGAAAGAGTATACCTTTGAGCAAACATCCTCTGTCAACTCAAATAAAGCGGAATGCACTTCCTATCACAGGTCGTAAGGGTCCTGCTTCAGTGAAAAGACCAGGTTTGTGATGAACAAGAAACGCGTGTGTCATCAGGGGTGTCCTGAGAGTGAGGGAAGCCGTTTGTTTGGAAGCAGGAGGCTCTCTGAAGCAGATCAGAGACCTTCCCACTTACTTCTCTTAGCGTATTTAATCAGCCCAGCAGTACCTTTAGTTAGAAGACACACACAGTGGAGAGCCACTCTCTCCTGGGCAGTGGAGGCCCACAGTGATGTCTCAGGTCGGGGTGTGCAGGCGCCTCCCACAGCGATTCTGAAAGGGCCACTGCACTTGTGAGCTGTGCACCAGAGAGGACTTCTCACAAAGCAGGCAGAGTGAGGCTAGCTGCCCCCACCCGGGCCCCCTTTCAGGCAGCTTAGCTCACAGCCATATGCCTCTGGGAACTTTCATTTTGTGGGCCTCAGGTGGACTGCTGGTAAGACACAGAGTGGAGAACAGGCAGACCGAACCCCAAATCCTGGCAATGCTACTTAATAGCTGTGTGACCTTGGCAAATGACTTTACCCTCTGAGTCAGTTTTTTCGTCTCTAAAATAGGGATATTAATAGTATCAACTACTTGTAGTTATTATGACAAGGGCATGCTATTTTATATGTGAAATTGCATAACACCCAGTGTGCAACATAGCAGCTGAAATTAAATAACATTAAAACCAGTACAGCACACTGCGAACATCTCCCGACCTTCGTGACTCACCCACTCACCTCAGCCCACAGCTCAAGAAGGCTTCAGTCTCCTCTGCCTGTGTGTGACTGTCCCCACGCCGACGCTGGAGGTCATCGCGCACAGAATCGGGATACATTTCCACGAGCAGCTGCTTTGTCCTGTGCTGTAGTTCAGGAGGGCTTGGCTTCCCCTGACTCCCCCACTCCCCTCTGAGGAATTAACACCAGACTCCATTGCAGCAGAAAAAACTGATGAGGGGGGGAGTGCCGCTGAGCCACACCAGGGCCCCTGGGGAAGCTGGCATCCCCTTGAGACAGGGGTGGCAGCACTGACCACCCAGCCCAACCATCCTAAGAACTCGTGCACCTACTGCCCACCACCTTCCAAGAAGAGCTGCCTCTCAGACCACCTCATTGTTTGCAGAAAGCCTGGGAGGCATTTCTGAACAGACTTCCCAGCTTATGATGCATGTCTTCGGCAAAGCATCTACCCTGAGACGGGAGGGTGCTATGTTTGTTTGTTTGCTTGTTTAACTATGGTAAAATATATGTATCATAAAATGTACCACCTTAGCCATTTTGAAGCGCACCATGCAGCGACACTAAGTGCATCCCCACTGTTTGCAGCCATCACCACCACCCATCCCCAGAACTCCTTCGTCTTCCCGTGATGAAGCTCTGTGCCCGTTAAACAGCAGCTCTCCACCCCCACCCCACCCCCGCTCTCAGGACCCTGGCAACCACACTCCACTTTCTGTCGTCCCTAGGTACCTAGGATAAGTGAAATCATGTGATATTTGTCCTTTGTGACTGGCTTATTTCACTCAGCATAGTGTTCTCAAGGTTTGTCCATGCTCGTGTGAGAACTTCCTTCCTTGCTAAGGCGGAAGTGTGCTCTGTCATGAGCACAGGCCACATTTTGTTCATCCAACTGCCCATCACAGGACACCTGGGTTGTGTCCTCCTTTTGGCTATTGTGAATAACGCTGCTGTGAGCCTAGGTGGACAAATATCTGTTGAGATTTCTGCTTTCAGTTCAATTCCAGAAGTGGAATTGCTGGATCAAATGGTAAGTCTATGTTTAATTGTTTGAGGAACCACCATACTGTTTTCTGAGGTTACTTTTTTTCCTCTTGATTTAGAAATTGTACCCTTTTATGCCTCTACTCTCTATGCCTGTCCCCCACCTCAACAGGGCTCCTGGTGGTGTCTGCTGATACTCACAGGCGCATCCTCTCCACTTTGACCCAGACCCTTGCATTTCGAGGATCCTAATCTCTAAGCCAGTTTCTTTTCTGCCCTTGGGCCACACCGCTTACTTCATACAAGTGAGCCCCAGGACTCTGACCCTAGACTTTCTGCGAAGGCTAACACCCCAGTACCTTCAGACTGGTGAAGGGACAGTTTTGGGGAGGAATTGCTCAAATCCATGGCTCAAAACAAGGGCCCAATAAGAGCAGCTCCAAAAAAGCAGCCATCCTGTTTGTCTCACTTGGGGAATGATGGGCAATGACTTTTGAGCTTCCCCATCGTGTAGTAAAACTGAATGTAAAGTAAACTTAGCCTATATATCTTTTTGTAAAATAACTAGGTTCATTTATAGTTGTTCTTTATCATGATGATCCTTTCACTTATCTTGGATTTTCAAATGCCTTGCCTTTTTCGCACTGGTAGTGGCCCCACAACTGCCTCCATTCTGCCTCCATTCTAGAGCAGCGATTAATTAAGAATTGACATGAATTCAATGTCCAGGGAACTCAGCCTCTATTCCATTAAGTCAGACCAAAGCAAACCAAAAAGAGAAATGCACTTGGGGGAAGGAGCTTCTGACGGAAAAAGAAAGCATATTTCTTAACAAATGTCACAAAATAATGACCCAAGGCATAGAGCGCTTGTGCAAAGTGTGTGTTTGGAGACTTTGTAGGAAATGCTGACACCGTTTTAATGCCAGCTGCAGGAGTCGAAGCCCAGCAGTATTTCCTCCTGGAACAATTATCTACTTTCTTTGGATTTGTAGGAGACAATTAAGCAAGAGCAGCAGAGGATGCTGTCCTCGGGCACCTTGAGATGGAAGAAATGGGGTCAAGGAAAGTCCCATGCGGAGTTTGTGTCAAAGGGGACCCCACCCGTGGTGGGCACAGACTGGCTAGACTGCCACCCTCTGTAAGAGAGTAGATGCTTCTGTTTGCCCCTCCTGGGCACCCAGATTGTGATTCTACAGAGAAATTGTGTTGCTCTTCTTACTGATACGTCTGCCAGTCATTGATTCAACAAGCACTTACTGAACATGTGCTCTGTGCCAGGGGCTGAGGCAATTACGGCCCAGCTAGCACATTCGTTAAGTGCCAGGCCCTGTGTCCACACCTCACATTACCCAGTTAATCCTCAGGACAATGCTGATTGCTTATCATTATCCCCATTTTACAGACAAGGTCTCTGAAACCTGGAGAGTCTATGTAATTTGCTCAAGGTCACCATGGGAATGGCAGAGAGAGAATTTAACCCAGGTACCCACCTGGAGAGCCCATGTTTTTAACCACTTCGTTAGCATGAGGACAACCATTTACCCTGCCCCCTGCCAGGGCGCTCAGGGTACCATCAGGAAGAATCAAGGCAGTAATATTTCAATACTGCGTGGTTGTTCAAGATATATGGTAGACACCAAAAGCACAACATAAGGAAAAAAGCAATCAGTTGGACTTCATCAACATTTCAGACTTTTATACTTCAAAGGACACCATCAGGAAAGTAAATAGACAATCCATAGATTGGGAGAAAAAGTGCAAATAGTATATTTGGAACTCATATCTAGATTATAGGAAGAACTCTATACCTGGAGTCTGTATAGCCTAATGATTAAAGTAATATATCAAGTAACAACAAGACAACCCAAGCAAAGTAGCTGATTAGGCATTTCTTCAAAGAAGGCAAACAAATGGCAAAATAAACACATGAAACGAAGCTCACCATCATTAGCCATCAAGGAAGTATGAACAAAACCCCAATGGGATACCACTTCACACCCACCAGTATGGCTGTAATAAAAAAGACCGAGACCCCCGACAGGTGTGGCTCCGTCAGTTGGGTGTCATCCTGCAAACTGAAAGGTCGCCGGTTTGATTCCTGGTCAGGGCACAGGCCTGGGTTGCAGGTTTGGTTCCTGTCGGGGCATGTGTGAGAGGCAGCTGATTGATGTTTCTCTCTTGCATCAATGTTTCTCTGCCTCTCTCCCTCCCTCTCTCTAAAAATAAATAAATAAAATCTTTTTTAAAAACCGTAAGTGATTGTGAGGATGTAGGGAAACTGGAACCCTCACACCCTGCTGGCAGGAATGTGAAGTGCTGCTGCTGCTTCGGAAAGCAGTCTGGCAGTTTCTCGGAAGATGAAACTCAGAGCTGCCATCTGACCCGGTGTTCAGGCACAGAAACACTTGAACACAGACGTGCATAGCATATGAACATTCATATTTATATGTTAATCTTCTTGGAGCCAAAATGTGGGAACAACCTAAATTTCCATCAACTATCGGATAAATAAAATGTGTTTCATCCATAAAATGGAATATTATTTGGCAATAAAAAGAAATGAAGTACTGATACATGCTCCAGCATGGATGAGGCTTGAAAACATTATGTTAAGTAAAAGAAACCCGCTGTGTAATTCCACTTCCTGCGAGAGGAGCAGAAGTGGCAAGGCCACGGAGATGGAAGGCAGGCTAGCGGTGGCAAGAGTGGGAGACTGTTGGGAGGATTGGAGAGGCTGAGAATAAGTACAGTGTCTCTTTCTGGGGCGATGAAATGTTCTAAAATTAATTGTGGTGATGACTGCAAAACTCTGCGATATACTAAAACTGGTTGAATTATACACTTTAATTAGGTACATGTATGGTTTGTGAATTATTTCTCAACCAAGCTGTCATTTTAAAATAGAAATGTTGGTGACAAATGGAAGAGAGCAATTGGGAGAAGACACATCCACTGGGAACATCTTCATTCAGCAAAATGTACTAGGGGGCACCAGGGGCTGTGCTGGGCGGCACACAAAGGAATCAGATGCCAAGTCTGCCCTCTGGTTGGTCACATTCTGGCCAGAGGGCAAGGGGACTTCAGGGAACTGTGAGGAGGTTTGTATTTGGTGGGGCAAAGGGTACATGAGGCCGTAGGGGCCCCTGGGAGAGGCAAACCTGACCTCAAGAGTTTGGAGTGAGGAGTGCAAGGTTGCCTCCTGGAACTAAAACTGGAAATAGACAACCACGTCGGAGAGCAGAGAGATGCCAAGTCATGGGGAGCGGGATGAGTCCGTGCCTCTGAGCCTCAGCGGGAGCTCATTTCAATGCATTGCTGTGTCCACAGCAGTGGTTCTCCAAGGGGGTGTATTGGCTGCCCAGGGCACATTTGGCAATGTCTGAAGACATTTTTGATTGTCACAGCTCCAGAAAGAGGGAAGGGCAGAGTGCTACTGCCAGGTAGTGGCAAGGCACAGGACAGCCTCCCAACAAAAATGAATTATCTGGTCCAAAATGTCAATGGTGTCAAGAGCTTTAGAATCCTGGTCGGATGCAAGTAAGCATTGATCAACAGGGAATGGTCAGCCACAGAAAAGCTTGGAAAACGGAGAAGTGCAGCAGCCACCTTCAGAGAGACGATTTGTTACCAGTCTAATAGTTCCTCCCGCCAACCAGACATGTCGAAACCCTAATCCCCAATACTCCAGAATATAATCTAAGTCAGAAGTAGAATCATCACAAGTGCATTTAGTGACAATGAGGTCACAATCAAGTTGGGTGGGCCCCTGACCCAACAAGACCTGCATCCTTGTAAAAAGAACGTCATGTGAAGAGACATGCACAAAGGGGGGCATCACGTAAAGACGACAGTGGATATCAGGGTGATGCATGGACGAGACAGGGAAGGCTGAAGATGGCAGCAAACCACAGCAGCTAGACAAGAGCCATGGAATAGGGTTTTCTCATATCCTCAGGGACCAACACCTTGATCTCAGACTCCTAGCCTCCAGAACTGCGAGGTAATAAATTTCTGCGGTCTAAGCTGCAGAGCATGTGGTGTTTGCTTATGGCAACCCCAGCCAACTGACAGAGCGTCTGAGCACTGTTTATGGGACTCTGCCCATCCTGGGCCCCCAGGAGCATCATTCAGCCCCTAGATTCCCCTAATTCTGTTTCCAGGCTTACCAAGTTCTAGGTCATTATGATAGTCACTCCCTCCCCATCCCAGGGAAAGAACAGACTGATTGTTCAGCCCCACTATGCCAGCCCCGATATCTCCTGAACATTGACTGACAGGAGGGAATCTCTGTGTCAGAGCAGAGAGCCAGGCTCAGCTGGCCTCACCCTTGGCAGGCGGTTTGCCGTGTACACAGATTGTTCACAGCAAGGAATGGATGAGACCACCCACTGCAATGCAGGAAGGAAATATTAGGCATTATTTAGAATTTTTTTATTACAAATAAATTAAGGTCCAATAACATTTCATGAATGAACTGACAAGAAAATCTGTAAATAATTCATGAATACAATTTCATGTATCATGGGTTTGTGTTTTAAAAAATGTCAGCGGTGGTCACTGCCTTAGACATGGCCTTCGATAACATCACTGCCGTTTCTCTAACCTGCTCTTGCTTGAAACTGATTCATAAAAGACCTTATGAGAATTTGGTTTCTCTCCTGTGGGCTGTGAAGGCTCTCAGAAGATTTTAAGTGGAAAAGAGATTGTAGCAATTCTGGGGGGAGATTAACAGCACGGAAATTTTTGTGGATTCTGGAACCAGCTGCATAATTTACTAGCTGTAATACGTGTTTAACCTTGGGCAAGTTATTTGGCTTTTTTAAGCCTCTGTTTCCCAGAAGGGAGGGGAAAGGAGGATAATGGTGGGAAGACAGGGAAGGGACTAGCCAAAGAACATGTGTGAATGGCCCATCTGCATGGACAGCAGTGTGGGCACTGACTGTGGGAGCTCGGGGAGGGGGTTGGGCTGGGCAGAGGAGGGCAAACTGGGACAAATTGGGACAGCCGTAATAGAATAACAATAAAACAAATTGTTAAAGCCTCTGTTTCCTCACCTGTAGACCAAGGCTAATCAGAGTAACCACCTCTTGATACTGCAGTGAGGATTAAAGCAGACACTACGTTCAGAGCACCGAGTCTGGGGCCCCTGGCACAAGGCAAGCCAGCGGTAAGTGCTTGTTGTGATTCTATTCTAGAATATCACTCTCTTGGACCCACATCTCAATGTCAGATTCAGACCTCAAACAGCCACATTCTAGAACCAGCTCTTCAAATATAGGTGGAAGCTGCCTAAAAAGCAGTATTTGAGACACAGAAACTCTTTGGCTGCAAAAACTCCTGGTTTACTCAGTCCTGAGTATAATGGCTTTGGAGGCCTCTGATGACCTGCTAAGGCATGTCTGGGAGGTACAAGCCATTATATGTGGCCTTTGGGCACAAGATTTAAGTCCAAGCCTGCTGCAGTGCTCCAAGCTGTCTTTTTTCTAATATGGTAGGCTTTAAATCTAGTTCCTCCTTAAATGCCTTATTTTTGTTTTTCATTTCAAAATATTATTACTTCTTGGCTTAACATCACAGGCTATACCTGCCCCCACCGCTAATCAGCATTAATTGGATTTTGAAAATCCAAATGAAAAAAAAATGGCAGGTGGTGTTATGTTCTTCACCACTCGACTTCTAGCTGGTTTGAAAATTGCATTCCTCTCCCGCTCAGAAAATCCAAGTCCTTTTCCCCTTTAGGAAGGAAGTTTGTGCAGGTGCTAAATTTGCTCTTGTAGCTGCACCAAATTACATTCAAGATCGCCATCTCCTGGACAAAGTTGAACATGAAAAGAAAAGGAAAGAATCAGCAGGTGCCTAAATGGTCTTGTGCATTTAATCAGGGGCTTAACTACTTAACCATGAAAATGAGCTTCCCAGGGTGAATGAGAGTTGCCCGATTTGCAGAAACTGGGTGTTTATTTTTATAGCACAATCTTCCAGATGCCTGCATCCTGCGTCTTTTACGGTGTGTAGCATCTGCTTATACCGAGTTGCTGGTGCATATGATTTTGCTTAAAGACCCGTCCTGGATGCTGAGGGGTATGGCAGGAGCTAGGTCTCCCAGGTTTGAAAATTGGATTCAGGGATCTAGGAAAGCTTCTGGGTTCAACCTATTAGGACCCAGGAATCAGATACAAGTATATTTTTATTTCAATAACATACCCCCCCCAAAAAAATCATAAGAAGACAGGTTTAACTTTGATGATACCATATAAAAGCAAGAAAATGAGTGAAAACTGAAGCAATGTGGTCAGCACATCTATGGCCATCTATCACTCTGCTCTCTCTCCCCCTTTTTTTTTGTAATGCCAGTGTTTCTGCATTAATGAGATGTATGTGTTCCTGGGACACTAGGGAAAAACACACGTTTTGCAAAATGGAAAACTAAAAATAATAAGATTTATGGAGAAAGTATGATTTAGACAGACAATTCAAAGCATTGCAACTTTAACTACAGCACTAACAAAAGGAATAGCAACCTTTGTTTAAAAATACCAGCAGAGTTTCAAAGGACTGCTCAGCTCCTAATAAATAAAAACTCTGCAGCAAACAAAAGCTTTGCTTTAACAAGGAAAAAGAAGGAAAGGCTCATTGATGGGAGGCAATGTAAGAGAAGCTGTAGTCCTGACTCGTGTGGATAAGGAATCCAGGGCAGGTTTGGGAGCCCCGCCCAGCGGGAAGCACTCCTACAGGCACAGGCACAGTTTACAGCTCAGCTGAGGCAGCAGGGAGAAAGTAAGCGCTGTGACCGCCCTGCCTCCCTCCTCAGCCTGCTGTGTCCCCGTACTTCACCTTCACCTTTGGACAGGCCAGGAACATCACACTCCCAGCCAATGCAACTTCCAGTCAATGCAACTTCCACATCACTGACATCATTCCCCCACTTTTCAACCACATCTGAGCTAATTTATGTTAAAAATCCCTCACAAACACACAAGTGTTATAGCAAAACAGACTGAGTGTGGGATTCGTCCCTGGCACACATTTAATGCTAACCCCTGCTGAAAGGAAGGATCTGTCAGCCCTGCTTCCTCCTCTGGCCTGCCTCCCTGCAGTCTCGGGGTTGGATTCACAGACATCCCCACCTCCCAGCCGCAGAGGCCCTGCAAGGCTCTGGGCTCCCAGGCTTCAGTTACGTCCAAGGTGCAACCAGGTAGTTAGCAAGACAGTATATATTTGACAAGCTTATTTGGGTTGCTGGTGAGTGAACCCAAATCAAAATTGTCTTAAGAAAAAAAATATTCTGCTAACCTGATAAAAAGGCCAGATGTAGATGTGACTTCAGGCTTTGCTGGAGTCGGGGCTCCAATTCAGTCCCTATCTGTTTTTGCCACCTTCACTCTCCCCACTCTCTGCTTCCCTGAGTAGTAATGTAGTTCTTTGCCAGGCCCTCTCCCACTGACAGCACCTGGCTCCTCTATCTAGCTAGCAATCCCAGAGGAAAGAGAGATTCTCTTTGCTAAGAATTTTTGAAAAACAAAAGACAAAAACACAAAAAAACCCACAACCCAGGAACTGTCTCCTTGGCATGGCTTGACATCCGTGCTCCCTGCCCTCGCCCTCGTCCACTGTGATTGGAGGATGAAGCCTCTGACTGGCCAGGCCAGGGCTGTGGGCTGACCTTTGGATTCAGGGGCAGAGTCTGCTGCATCCAAATGCATGTAAGTGCAAAGAGAAGTCCCCAAAGGAGATGCCGGCCTGATACCTGGAAGGGGGAGCAACCCAGACACCCGTCTCCCGTGGTGGTCCAGCCAGGCACCCATCTAGTAGCTTGTGGGGTTTAGAGAATCTGGTTTCTGATGAACACAACATCCGAGCAACACCATTTACCTTGGACTTAAACAAAGGAACAGAAAAGGGTGGATCCAGCCTGCTCGTCTGTTTTGTTTGGCTCGACAGTGCCTTTTTTTTTTTTTAAACTGGCTGCCAACAGCTTAGAACCTGCAAAATTCAGGGCTTCTCTGAAACTGGAGCCACACTGTGTCCATATCCCACATGGTGACTACAGGCTGAGCTGAACAGCGGCTTCCCCTTTACTGAAGAGTCCTCTCCGGCTCCAATATTCCCTGCGCTCTTCCTTCCACCCCCAGTTCAGTCTTTCGTCCCTCACCTGGCCCCTGGAGCCCTCAAATTTGCAGTCTGCCATGTGAGTTTAGTTCCGGCCACCCAGGCTCTGCAATGGCACTTCCTCTTGGCAAGTGTTCCCTGGTCAGGAGGAGCTGGGTGAGGTGCCTTCCGTCCTGCTGTGCTGTCCTATCATTATGGTGCTTCTCACATGCTTGAAAGAGAATTGATGGTCAGGAAGTTAACTAGCAGGTAATTTATGGAGGTAGTCATTCTAGATATTCCCCCAGCTGTAGGCAAATGAAAAAGTGAATTTTTCTCTCCCTTATTTCTGGAAGAACAGCCAAGTGTTTGTGCCTAAGAGATCTAAGTGACCTTTTCTTGTGGGAGAATTAACAGTCTTTTGTTTTCAAGGACCTAGTCACATAGAACCTAGAGCTGGATTATTCCAGAAAGTATTCCAAGGGCTGCCAAGAGGGTCAATGGCCAAAACAGAAAATAATTACATTCTTTGAGACTCGAGGATAAAGGAGAGAAGCTGGATTGATAAATGACCTTGACCTTCACCTCACCTAAGTTTCCCCAAGAGGAGCAGGATTCAGTATCTGTTAGGATTCCTTCTACTGTGAAAGACAGAAGACACAGCCAAACAGGCGTAAGGTGGTGAAAAAAGATGAAGGAAGTTGGGTAATTAATTTATTGGTTAGTTACTAATCTCAGGTATGGTTTGATCTAGGGATCTAAAGTATATCCCAGGGACTATTTCTATCCATTTTCCACATTTCATGTCCCTCTCTCTGTTGGTTTCGCTGTCAGCAGCCGTGTACTCTGGCCGCAGCAGCTGTCTCGAACTACAACAAAACACCGTCATGGCTTCGAGATAGAATGCACAGGGCAGGGCAAAAGTACATTTACAGTTATTCGTATGGGAAATAATACAATAACTAATAAATAAGTAATACAAAAATAAGCTCTACATTTCATGTACTCAAAACTGTAAACCTACTCTTGCCCCGCCCTGTATGTCAATTGCTATCTGAGCCAGTCAGTCACTAAAGCCATGAGACAGAGAACTCTACTTAGCCAGTCACATGCTTCTCTGAAATTGAGAGGGTCAGGCACTATAACTAGAAGAGGCGAGGACAGATGCTGAGTAGTAGAAACCTACTAGAAACTCCAAGGACACTGGGCACCAGGAACCAGGATTTAGGAATCTTGGCAAAGGTCTGTGTCTGAACTTGTTATAACATGCCCGGGGCCACTGCTTCTGAATGGATGCACAGAACGGGGACAAGGCCTGCCAAGAGGTGCATCCACCTGCAAGGAGAGCCTTCTCTGGGGGACGTCTTGCACAGTCAGTGGGCAGGAAATGGGTGCATGCAGGCATCTGCATGTGCACACATGTGTGCAATGCACAGGCACCCACAGTGATAGTCTTTGCTTTTCTTATTAATTTTTGCAGATAAAGGACTAAGCCAAATCTCTTTGTTTGGGAAAGTGATCTTTGTAACACCCAAATGACCATAGTTGACTCATTTCGTCATAGAGACTTTTTGCATCTGATCTACTGTCTCCTTCCTGCAGTCTCTTAACACCCGCAACTGTATTCCATTACAATCTCCTCTGACTTCTTTCATCTGCTCTACGCCAACTCTCCCCAGGGCTCCTCCATCACCAGGCACTACATTTCACTTGCCACATCTGTCTTTGTTCTGCTGGCATTAAAGCTGGCACCCCATGCAGTCCTGGCTGATTTACAGTCTCATCCTAACCTACAAAGTCAGAGGAGATAGTTACATCCCTTCAAAAAGCCTCTTCATTTAGGTTAGAAAGAATTATGTTTATATTATGTTCACTTATGTTGGCCCCCTAACCAATACTATCTCCAATCAGAGAATTTTAATATGATAATAAATATATATATGATAAGCTCTGCATGTGGCATTTAAGAACAGTATTTTTAACCGTTTTTAACTTCTTTCTTTTTTCCTAAACCCTCAAATCCCATGCCTTCTTGTTCTAAGTTAGTTTAAAATTTTAAACCAAATATTTTGCCCTGGCTGGTATGGCTCAGTGGATTGAGTGCCAGCCTGTGAACCAAAGGGTCGCCTGTTGGATTCCCAGTCGGGGCACTTGCCTGGGTTGCAGGCCAGGTCCCCAGTAGGGGGCGTGCGAGAGGCAACCACACATTGGTGTTTCTCTTCCTCTCTTTCTCCCTCCTTTCCCCTCTCTAAAATTGAAAAAAAAAATCTTAAAAATAAATAAATAAACCAATATTTTGACAAAAATTAAACCAAAAAAAGGATACTTTTATATCACACTCTCCCCAGAAAGATTCTGTGCCAGTGGGCTGGGAGTACATGCCCAGCCCTTGCACTGTTTCAAAGCATCCCCTAGCTAGGAGGGAAATAGCACAGACTTCACACCAGCACACACAGAGGTTTTACGGGTTCAACACTTTTTTAGGTCCTTTATGTACTTCACTAAAATTCTGCTGGCCAATGTTACACTGGAAAAACAAGGGTGGACGCCGATCAACTAAAGCCTCAACCTTGTGCATATCCACGTGTAGGTTGCATGTATGTCTGTAAATACACACCCACATGCATATGTACATATTCATATAATTTGTTCATTCATTCACTCGACAGGTATGTGCCCCACACCTACTTGTGTCTGACACTGCTGAGTCAAACAGCAAAAACCTCTTAAATTAATCTCTTGGAAAGGAAGAAAAGAAAACACTCACTCTGCAAGTTTGCACTGGAATATTCCATCTCTTGCTTAGACCAGCAACATTTTCTTCTTTGCTTACAGTTGAATATCTGCAGGCTTTGTCCCCAGCTCCAGAGGGTGGGGCTTCTGTCTAGAGCTTCAGACCCGGCAGGGAAGAGACCCGCAGGGTCCAGTGGGGGAAGTCAGTGAGCACAGAGTGGGGTGAGGAGGAACATGCTCGGGAGCATTTAGAAACAAACACGAGGGAGGCCAGCATGGTGTAGGAGACTCAGTAATGGGAGACTCATTTGTGGGGAGTTAAGTGGGATTAAGTGGGCTAAGCCTGGAAGACAGGAGACCAGTTAGGTCATTAATGAGAGACCAGGAGTGCTGGTTGGAGGGATCTGGGCTACATTTTGCAAGCAGCAGGATGGAGATTGATCTCCTGATTTCCATGGTGAGCACACTGAGTGGGGAGCGGCGCCATTTGCTGAGATAAGCGATGCTCAGAGAAGAACAAATCAGGGTGAGGGGGAAACAAAAGAGTGTTGACTTGAAGCAGCTGATTTCGGTATTGGAGTTCTATCTGCTCATGGTCGCAGTGTGTGCTGTCAGAAGAAAGTGAAAAGGCAGGAAGGAATTTCAGTCCTGGCTCCAGACCACCTACTACTTGTTGACCTTGGGCAAAGTGAGTGACCTCTTGGTATAACACCTGCTTCATTTGCAGGATTAAATGAAATAAAGTGAACTGGATTGCTTGGCTGGGTCCACAGCCAGTACTTAGCAAGTGAAATTAGCTGACACTCTACCCCAGTATTTGTCTGCTGGAATCAATCATCCTGAGAGGATGAGAGAGTGTAGGTGGGGTATGGAGGCCCCTAGGGGTGGGGAGCGAGGATGAGGAACAAGGTGAGAGAAGAAAATGCTGGCAGGTCCCTGGTCAGTTTAAGGGACAAGTTTTGAGATCCCCAACCAGGGGTGGAGGATGGAGGGTAGGAAGTGGTGGGGTGGGGAAGGGGCAATAGAGTCACCTTCAGTGAGAAGTGGGGTGAGAGTGGGGAGAGGGAAAGGGTAGGATAAGAAGATGAGGACATTCTGTCCTTAAAGACCTGTGTGCTGCTTCAGGAGCCAGGTGACCCTACATGATTCAGCGCTGGGGCGGAGGACATTCACACCACACCTGAACCCCTGCTGAGGGTGTAGGGCACCACCAGCAGAGGACAGACAGCTGCACCTGAAAGAACAGTGTATTCAGCCAAGGGCACCATTAGCAGGGACAGGAGGGTTTGCAGGCACCACCCTGTATCAGGGATTAGAAAATCATGAATGGACTCATCCTGAGCACAGGTGAGCAGAAGTACCTGGGGTGACTTTGAGACCATCTGGAACTCCTTGGTGAACAGATGGGACTCACAGCAATCAAGTGTGAGGTTCAGTGTTAATTCAGTCGTATTTTACACTCTCAGGCTGGCACAGCCAGGAGATCTGAGTGGCCAGCAAATGGTAGGTATGGCCTCTGTGGTTCCCCCACTCATTCCTTGGTCCTTTTTATAATACAAGCCCCTCTAGCCCAGATTCTACAGTTTGTGCGCTTCAATAAGAGCCCTCATTATTTTGCCCATTGACATTATCTTGCCTATAGCTCCCCCGTGTTACACTATGCATAATGTGCACATATGTTCTCTGTTGCCTGGCAACATGAGGAAAAGATGATATATGAGGCTGAGAGAGTGAGCAGGGATAATGATACGCATTCATTCATTCAGCAAATATTTGTCGAATATGTGCCAGGCATTGTGTTGGTTCCAAATCAAATAGTTTATTTATTTCAAAATAAACCTAATAGTAGAACTAGCACAGCTAGAATACGTTTTTCCTTCTGTATTATACTTTTTACCTTTCATATGAGATTTTACTGTTGGAATAACTAATATTTACCACTGACATCCAAGCACACGCCCCCACAAACCTTAGCTACTGCTGGTAAAACATCATAATAGCATGCTTTCCTACTTTCAAATGTCATTCACTTTTAAAATCATGGTTGGACAAGCTATCCCTCAAGGGGGTAACTGAGGAGCATGATCTAGGGTCAGACTCAATTCTGGGATGAAGTATGCAAAAATAACTCTGTCCCAAGAGAGCTTTACCCCAGTTGGAAAGGTGAGAAACGTACCTGAAATAACTACATTTCCCCAAGAGTCAGACCCCTCCCAGGCACTCAGTAGGACTACTTTTCTGGCCCCCTTGTGGAGGGATGTGGCCTTGTGATAAGTTTGGTGTCATTTTCAAGCCAACCACTTAATTGTCCACACAAGACCTTCCAGAACCCTCTTTCCCTTTGGCTCAATGACTAGCACTTTTGAGCTGTGGTAGCTCCACCACTTTGGGTCCCTGAGTGTTCACCACCAGCAGAGACCCTGCCAACCCATCATGGACACGTAGCAGGAATGAGAAACAAGCCCATTTTAGTTTAAGCTACTGAGTGTTGGAGGTTGTTTCTTACCACAGCACAACCTGGGTCATTCTGACTGAAACACTAAGGGGATGAAAGGGCCTAACCTCTAGAGCACGTTAGCACCTGGGGAGGATGTTAAAGAATGGAGACTAACAAATGCAGTGTTGTTGTTTTTTTTTTTTTTAATGGCATTCCCCAGTCTATAGGCTGCCAAGCTTGACATTGACTCTCTACAAGAGTCTAAAAGGAATAGCTGAAGAGAGTGGTCTCTGAACACTTTAAAAAGAAAGAAGAGACCATAAGGAGTCAGTGTGGTTCAATGACAATCACAACCAACTCATTTCAGTTGCTTTGCAGACAGGTTTTATATCAGTCAGGGTGTTGACAGGTAGCCATGTACTCAAATTACAATGTCTTTCCAAGAGAGCTTTATAGAGGGACTATGCACAAAGACTATGCACAGGATGTAGGAACACCACAGGGACTGGGACATGCCTGGGCTAGAGGAGTGGGGATGTCACCACCCCTAAGCTTGAAGGGGCGAGAATGCAAACCTGGAGGCAGAGTGGCTGTATGCAAACCACACCCTCTTTGATGAAGGGACGGGGCCAGTCTGAAGTAATGTTGTATTAAGGGAGCTTGGAAAATAAATATCCAGCTGAAGATTGTAAGGGAAATTAAATATGCCCGATGTACCTGGACCTGGGTGGGGTATTTGACAAAGATTGCTTGGAATTTCTTAAGAAAGCAATACAGGTCACGCCCTCTCCTGTGCTCCCAGGGCACCTGGCACAGGTACCATGGAGTGGGCAGTGGTCAGTATAGTTTCCTCAGCACACTGCTCCACCTCGACTCTGGCTACAGCACCGTCACTTTCTACAAGGAATGTGCCCCGCTCCCTGTGTTGGGGATGTGGTCAGTTGCCATGCCTCGTCTTCCCCTAATTCCCAGCTCTGAAGGGTGGGCACCTGAGTTAGTCAGACCAGAGCCCTGGGAACAGTATTACTGAAACTAGTGAAAAGACGCTATTCTGCCTTTGGTTTAAAGTGCTGAAAAGATACAATATTGGAGCAGTGGACAGCCATCTCCCTGAGCCCAGCAGAAGAAGCTATTTACAGTAAGGGTGTTTGTGTTGCTTGTACAAAGGGGAGCAGAAACAAGAGAAATCTAAAAGATGAAGAAAGATTGGATAATATTGTGAGTTTCTGAATTAAACTGTTCCTGAGGTCAATCACCTCTAAATTTCTCACTTACAGCACTAGCTTTTTCACATTTGCTAGTTAGAACTAGGTTTCTTTTGCTTACAATAGAGACCTCTGATTAATCTACCTGTATTATCGAGCTTCCAACTTTAACTTCATAGTGTTACCAAAGGTTACTTGTTGTAATACATTTCGATCTGATTAATAAAGGCTAGTATAGGGATAATATCAACTACTGTTGTTGAGTGCTCAGTTAATGTCCATGAGATGAATGAATGTCACCAGAGTAAATGAGAGCCTCGTCAAAGGCAGAGCAGGGCTCAGCTGAGGCTACCTAGACCTGTGTCCTTCTGTAGCAATTTCAGTTCCTGCCTCCCCCAGCTCCTCACGTAACATCTGCCACAACAGGAGAAAGGACGGGAGGAACCCAAAGGTCATGTCTGTGTCTTCCCTTTGCCTTGCCCCATTGCCTCCTGCTCCTTCAAGCTGCAGTTTTGGGCTATCCCCCAGGTCCCATGCCAGGAGGAGCTACGGATATGAGGAAAAGTGCAAGGCTTTCCATACATAATGTTTTAATACAGCCTTAGGACCTTCTGGGTGGCAGGGACCAAAGTACTGGTTCTTCCTCTCATGGAGTACTTTTGTGGGTTTCTCAAAAAAAGAAAAGAAACCCTTCAGGGGGTCTCTCCCACTGCACACCCTCTGCTGTGAGTGATGCAGGCTCGGGCAGACTGCTCCCCCACGGCCCTCGGCCCCTGCTCCTTCGGTGTGTTTCATGCAACCTCTCTGTACTGGCACGAGGTCCTCTGGGTTGGCTCCTTCAGGGCGACAAATGTCCCTGGAGAACATGCCCCTTGCCCTGCCCTCGGCACAACCCACCTTATTCGCACTGCGGCCCTCATTCCTTGCTCTGTCTGACACCAGGCTCACTTCTTGGCTTCCGTGGGCGCCACGTAGTCCAGCATCACAAGCTACCCTTACGTTGGCTCATACTGGAGGAAAAAGAGTACCCTCCTCTCCTCCATAGGTAGGGAAAGAATCACACAGCACTTCAATAACTCTTTTCCGAGAAATCCCCACCCCCAGTTCTCTTCCTTCAAACCCTACCTCCTCCTAAAAATGCTCTAGACATTGAAGGCAGGCTAAGACTCACAAACAGGTGGGAGACCCCCAGTTAGCAAGACCCACCTACATGGCCAAATTGCTGTCTGTAGAACCTGAGCACCCAATGGGGCGGCCACGGGCCACACGTGGCCCTGGAGCACACAGAGCATGGCTGATCCAAGCTGAAGTGTCAACTTATTAGCATGAATAAAAGAATGTAGAATATCTCAGTAATACTGATATTTCCTCTTCTTCCTTGTTTTAAAATGTGACTATTGAAAAATGTAAATTGCACATGTGATTCATGTTCCATTTCTGTTGGACAGCACTGCATTAAACTGTGGGCATGAGGCCTGAGGGCCTGGCCCAAACTCTGAGACAGGAAAAGTTCGTTCAAGAGTGTTGTGTAATGTTTGTAAATCCCTTGGGCCTCTGCCTGGAACATGTCAAGGCTGTAAGGGTTAAGCGAGAGACCTGACGTGGAAGAAAAAGAGGCGTTCTTTTGGGGGTAGTGGCCGGTGTTACGGATGTGATTCATCTCCCTTCGCCCATCCGCACAATAATGACAACTGCTGCTTTGCTGACATCACAAGGTTGCAATGCAGTTTAAGTGCATGAGTGTGATTTCGAAGCTCTTTAAACTGTAGAGAGCTGCATAAACAGCGATTGTCACGGTAGCAATAACCATGGTGGCTGCGGCAATATCCTTGGCTCATGCCAGGAATGCCGCCAAAACCGGCCTCAGGAGCCCGGGTATCACAGCCGAGCGCTGGGTCGCCGCCAGGTGGCAGTGGAAGCCAAGCTGCAGTCTCCGCCGGTCCCCACGAAGCGCATGCAGCCCCACCCTGCCAAGGAAACGCTTTGCTTCCCTGAGGAACTCTGGCGAAGCTCCTTTTGCATCTCAAGCTTGATGTTAGGCACTAGGATGCATACAAAAAAGCTTCTTAGACATGGTCCAGCCCTTCAGGAGCTGCAACTTAAGGGAAAAAATCGACCCCCAAACAACCTAATGATGGAGATCTCTGCTTGTCAGAGAAAGGGATGGCTGCCCCTCTAGGCCAGAGATGTTTGAGCTGGGTTTTCTTGATGGAGGTCTTCACATGGGAGAGTGGGAGTAAAGATGGGAATTCCAGGCAGAGACCCAGCAAGTGCAAAGAGCACTGGAGTGTTTAGAAATGGATGGTAAGGGGGTGCCTGCTGCAGGCATTTAGAGAGTGGGGGCCAGCGAGGTTGGATGTCCAGCAGTATGCAGGACAGAGCAGTCATGTGTGACTAAGAATTGTCCTGCCCTGAAGTGGCAGTAGCAGTCCCACTGAGGACTGACAGTCTGGGTGGGGCAGGGCAGGCGTGGATGTGAGATGTAAGGGGAAAGATAAAGTTGAGAAGGGCCTCACGGATAGACTATGGGCCTTGGACCCTCCTGCAGAAGACTCAGAGCCACTGAATGTCTTCCCATCTGCAGGGAAAGAGCTTGCACTGTTTCTGAAGGCCAGCAGGCCCCCCTGTGGGGCTCTGGAGGGAGAAACTGAGTGGATGTGCTCCTACGGTGCCCAGGTGTGTTCTTGAGGCTCACTGTCTCGACCCCTTGGCCAGAGGCTCTTGCTCAGACCCCAGCTGTCCTGTCCCTGGCCACAGCATGATGCCATCCTCCTTGAGAAACTCCAGACTAGGAGTGGACATAAGCAGGCGCTTCCAAAACATGTGCCAAATTGTTTTCACTTCCAAGACCTGGTGCATCGGCTCCCTGAGGGCCACCCCTCATTCCATGGTGCTCTTGTATGTTAAGTAAAGGTGGAACCACTGGATTGTCAGAATCTTCGCTCTGAGTCTGGATGAGGGTCTTCACCCCAAGAGGGGACCGAAGACTTGCATAAGAGCTAGCATTTACAGTTGTCCCTCGCTATACCACAGTTCACTTACAGTGGCTTCACTGTATCGCGGGTCTAAAAACCCCACGTTACAGTGAAGCCGCAATAAGTGGACCGTGATATAGCAAGGGATGACTGTATACTTCACTGGTGGGTACCCATATAGAATTATATATGTTGCTAAAATGACGTAGGTTTAAGAGTGTAGAAAGTGTTTAAGAGCATATGTAGTGTTTATAAGAGTGTGGGAAAGGTTTATAAGAGAATGGGAAAGGTTTATAGGAGTGTGGGAAGGGTTTATAAAGCCTTAAAATACATATAAATAATAAAATAAATATAACGCTGCTACTTCATGGATTTTCACCTATCATGGGGGTCTCTGGAATGTAACTCCTGTGATAGGTGAGAGATCACTGTATTAATAAGCAAGCTATTTTGAGTCAGGCATTGTCCTGGATACTTTACATCCATGATTACACTTCATCTTCACAGTGAGTCATTTTACAGGTGAGAAAACTGAGTCTCACAGAGGGTAAATGAGTTGACTAACATGCCCCAGTAGCAGAGTCAGGCTTTCAACCCAGATCTGTCTGACTGTAAAGGCCTTTGCTATTTCCCCTATACCAGCCTGTTCCTCTCAGTCACAACGACATGGTGGTCTCTGGAAAGGGGCCCAAGGCCAGGTAACCCCCAAGCAATAAAGACAGCCACCTTCTTTCAGCAACCTAGGCAGGGTGTCGTCTGCAGAGGGCTGCAGTGTGTTCCCTACAGATGGCGTTGGGGGCTCCCACTCACTGGTCTCCGGGCCTCAGTTCAGATGGGGCCCGGGAGAGCTGTGAAAAGGAGGCAGGAAGTGGAAGAGAGCTTGGGCAAAGTGTTGTTCTCCAGGGCTTCCCAAAGCTGCCTCTGGCCATTCCTAGCTTTGGGCTGGTGCCTTGGCTACACAAGAGTTAGTGACCTTTCCAAGGGGAAGAGGAGCTTGCACCTGTGGAGGGAGGCAGCACCTCGGAGAGCTACTCCTCTCTCCCGGGGTACCAAAGAGACCCTCAGCTCACAGCCGTCAGAGCCATCACACAAACCAGATCCATCACTGGTTGGTTGTGTGTGCACGCGTGCATGTGTGTGTGTGTGTGTGTGTGTGTGTGTGTCTGGGTGAGGGTCAAGTCTTTCACTGTCAGAGGGCTATTACTCTGCATAAAGAAACAAGAGAGATCAATTGCTGTTGGGACTGGCCTGTGCAGGTCTGCTGTGGCCCCCCAAATCCCCTGGATGTGGGCCAAGGAATCTACCAAACAGTTTTCATGCATCCACCCACCCACCCACCCATCCATCCATCCATTTATCATCTGCTATGTCCAGGCACTGTGCTTAACCTCAGGGAGAAAAAAAGGAGTAACAATAGTCTCAGTTCTGAGATTTTGGGATTCAGTTATGGGGAGACTGGAAATACAAACTCCATGTCCTCAGCCCTTAGCAGCTTGTGAATATAAATGGGGACTCATTAATTCAATTAACTTACTCAGAACATTGTATTCCTTGCACTGAGGGCCTGCCGTGTCCCTCAAGTATTTCTTGAAGTTCCCAAGGAGTACTTGACATATAGTCATGAACCCATCCATCAGTTTAATCACCCGTGACCCCTGCTCTACAGCTCACCCTGGTTGTCTCTCATCATGTGTTCTGTTCTCGTAACTGAATGAGGGAGCCTCCACATGCCCAGCAACGATGGTGCCCTTTCTGAAAAAGCCATGGCCTCCAAAAAGCACTGCCATGAGACTATATGCCTTCTGTGCAAAGCAGAGACAACTCTCCCTTGCTTTGGGTGGACTTGAGCCCCACTCCTAGTCCTTTGTCCTGGTTCCCACGTGCAGGTCACAATCTGTGCAACCAGACATGGTAGGGCTGGTGCCAAGGAGGCCCCCCCAAACCTCTAGGCCTCAGGGTGCCAGAGTGACACTGGGTTCCATGCCCAGGAGGACAGAAAGAAATCTCCTCACATGTGTATTGGACTTTTGTCACCCAGGGGCCCTGAACTAGTGCTGCTTCAGCCCAGAGTCTCACAGTCTTGTGACTCACAGCATTTCAAGGGGCTTTGCAGAGAATGAACAAATGCCTCCTATGAACAGCTGCGGTGTTCTCCCACTTCCCATTTTTCCATCTTCTAACCTCACATTACTTCTCCCAAAACTACCAGCTCATGCAAATAGAATCGAAGAGGGCGGCCAGTCCACCAATTCTGACTCCCTTTCTAGGCTCAGCTAGAACACTCTGTTGTATAAGTAGCTACCATGCAGCGGTGAAAAAGCTATCACACTTGCAAGCAGAGGACATGTAAACCAGACAAGTGTGTCGTGGAGAAGGAACATCAGAAGTGAGCCTCAAAGAGTGAGCAGGGAAAATTGAAGTACAGGGCTGACATTCCAGACATCAGAAACTGTACAAACCAGGTTTCAGAGGTGTCAGCTTGATGCTGCTGGAGCGGGAAATGCAAGGCAGGCAGGGAGAGGGGGTCCCAGAGGAGTTAGTGGGAACCAGACCAAAGGTCGTTTTACAGACTATGCTGAGGAGATTGTACTTTATTTTAAGGCAATGGGGAGCCATTGAAGGTGTCTAGCTGAGGAGTGAGATGATCGGCTGGGTGCTTTGGGAAGATTGTTCTGGTTACATAGAATGAATGCAAGGAGTCTCAGAAAGGAGGGAGTTAATCTACTCAAGCAAATGTTGGGGTGATCAGGCTAAGAGGTGAGAAGGACCAGAGTTGAGCAGTGGAAGAGGAGGAGGAGGAGGAGGAAGGGCAGACGTAAGAGGGAACCGAGGAGGAGAATTGACGCCACTTCACAAGTAGAGGAGCAAGGATGGTCCCCAGGTTTCTGACTTGGGCAACCTCGTGTGTTGTCATTAGCTAAGCCAGGAGAAGGAAAAATTGGAAGATGGGAAGGTGACCAGTTCCTTTTTTGAACTATGTATATCTTTGAGGGTTGACAGGCAGACCTGGAGATAGGGGTCTGAAGCGCAGGGGAGGTGTCTGAGCTGAGGATGCAGATTTGGAATCAGAAGAGGGAAACCCATGCCTGTGGATGGGTGGCTGCCAGAGAGCACCTGAAGGCAAGGAGTGCTGAAACAGAGCTTATGTAAAGAGAAGACAAAGAAAGCACCAACCATAAAGGAGATCAGGAAAACCTGGGGCGATTGTGTTAGGGAAAACCAAGGGAGGGAAAGAGAGTGAAGGAGAATGAGCAGTCAACAGCGCCAACTGGTACAGAGAGGTTAAGTGAGATAAGGACTTGCTGACAAGAATCTGTTGGCTGGAGTGCAACATGCTGATGTGTGGATAACAAGGGAGGTCACTGAGAGAGACAAGGACTCCTCTTTCGAGACTGGAGGTGACAGGAGAGAAGGGAGAAGGCATTAGCGTGAGGAGCTGGTGAAGGGAGTTCCTGTCTCTGGATGGGGTGCATTTGAGCAGGTGACTAGGAGAAAGGGAAGGAGGCAGACAAAGCAAGAGGTCAGAGAGAATCACTGATAAATAGGCAACCTGGGACAGTCAAGGGGAGAAGGGGGTTGGCGAGGAGAGGTCCTTGCACAGGGGTGTGAGGGGGGGAGATGTAACTCCTGAGGCTCAGGGAAGGGGGGCAGCAGTGAGGGGGAATCTGTAAGTGGAGGGCTTCCTGCCTGGGGCACCCCGTTATTTGGGGGGAAGGAGTCCAGACCGACGTAGGAGCATGTGGAGAGAGGAGAAGGCACCAGGTAACCACAGCAGGAGAGCAGTTGTGCTCTGTTGTTGTTTTATTCTTCTCTGCAGCCTAAGCGCAAGAAAGTTTGCTCTGGCAGAAATACACCAGCCTGAGCAATCGTACTAAGCCCTCCACTTTCTTTTTCCTTTCACTCTTCTCCAAAAGGCAAGTATCTTGATGAACCTTAAGCTGCCTTTTTCACATTCAGCAAGTGCCAGGGCTTTAATGGAAAACCTGCAATTAGCCAGAAATAATATTACTGCTGAGGCTTCTAAAAGACCTGCTCAAAGGCCACCTTCTGCTCCACCTCCCTAGGCCCCAATCGGGCAATGCCCATTGGAATATTGGCTGGAGACACCAGGCTTTCCGATGACCGTCTTTCCTCACAGCATGACCAGATCCGCTTGCGTGAAGTGGTGGCATAAGCAGATATGTTTCAGAGATGGGAACTGCGTTCTGCAACAAGCAGAGAAAGGTATTTCCAGGTTGAAGAGCTCTGTAGAAGAGTTTGGGGCTTCCCTCAAGCTCCCAAAATAGCAGAGGCCTAGAAAACCATGGCTGCAGCTGCTTGGAAGATGTGGGGCACCTCCCTTCATTGGGAGCTCGTAGTTAGCTCTGCCAGCCTCCCCTCTTTTGGCCAGACCAGCTGGGTCAGAGCTGTTCAAGTGAGAGCCTCCAGGGCATACGGGGGTTTCGGCTGATCTCCCTCTTTCTCATTCAGTGTGATTTTCTCTCTTTGAAGATACACTTGCTCTTGATGGGCAAGACCTCAAGTCGACCTCTTAATGAAGCCTTCTCTTGGGTGGGGACGGGGTTAGGGCGGGGGGCCATAGGAGCACAAGGGAATAAGGAACCACGAAGTAAGCTCACCTGAGAAAGAACAGTTAGAAACAGTGCCCCCGCACCCCAGGAGGAAGCCGATCTGCCTTCTCGACTGCCTGAATCCCTGCCGCTCCTGATCTGCCAGACGCCCTCACCCCACTCCACTCCTACCTCCGTGCAGCCTGTTTACTCACCCCACCCCCATTTCCGGATTCACTGCATTTTCTCCAGTCTCTCAAAGCTCCGCTGGAGCCTATACCCAGACATCTCAGGGTTTGGGGCCAAAAGGATTCCCAGAAAGCCCCCGGCCTCACTCTCCTCTGCCCACCGTGAACGCACCCCAGGTCTAGTCCCAGGACTCTTCCTTTGGCAGCTATTGCTAGCCCCAGCTTTGCTCATGGCCTCATAGCTGGTGCTTCCCACTTGCCCACTGGCTCTGGGCCCAAAAGCAGTGGGAATGACTGGGCTACTAGCAGAGGCCCTCTTGCTGTGGGTCCAATCACCTGCGTGAGTCACACTGAGGGCTGCTGTACCCCCCGGACGTCACCCCCACTGACTCTAAGGTCCTTGAGGACAGAGGGTGTTGGAGCCACAGTTATTTTCCCAACACCTGAGAGCCTAGTACAAGAAACATTTGGGAGTAGACACAAGGAGAGAGGTCAGATGGACAGATATATGGGTCAATGCCCTTCCTGCCCACTGGAGTCCCCCAGGTGAACCCTGCCTGGCTTGACTCCAGCAAGGCTGAATCAGTCTGGGCCTCACTACTCCCAGTTATTTCAAAAGATGAGTCCAGTTTGGCTCCAGAATTTCTAACTAGGAGAAGCCTAGGAAGGTGTTTATGCAAATCCTTGAGGGGTAACAGCTGTATACTCTTGAAATACGGATCTGAAGCTCAGGTGGTATCTGAATTGAGGATGGAGATTTGAGATCATCACAGGTGAACTTATGCTTGTGGATGGGTCACTGCCAGCGAGTGTCTCCTGACTTCTTACATGAGGAAAATTAGCTGCCACCCAGGTTTTGGGTATCTGCAAGTTGAAAGCATTCCTAATACAGACCTCATGCCTGAACTGAAATGTGCAAGATGGGCGAGAGCAGACAGTTTTGCAGGTAGAGGGACAGTGTGATAATGGTAGAAGAGTGAGTGATTAGGGCATGGGGAGCAGGAGAAATGTGAGGGATGCGAAGCCATTGTCCAGACCCCCATGAGCCTTAAAAACTGTTATGCAGTATGGACTGGATCCTGGAGGCGGTGGACAAGTGTGAAGTCACTGAGGTATTTGAAGTGTGGGGGCCTCACAGAAGCAGGTGTGTGATTCAGGAAGGTCACTCTAGCTGCTGAGAAGGGCATGCTTTGGAGATTTACCAGACTGAAGCATGGGAATAAATCAGATGTCATCAAAATCCAGCCAAGAGTTGGTCTCCAGACCATAGTGGGAGCCAATGAGGACAGAATTTAGTATATCCGATTACTGATGGAATACAGGAAGAAAATTTGGGGGGGGGGGTCGGTGAGAAAAGGGGTGCAGGAATGAGGTAATTTCCATTATGGACAGTGTTGAACATTCTTTTCCAGAGCTGAGCTGGTCTTAGGGCATGGGTGCATTATATTAAAGTACCACAACTTCACTCCACTGTCTGACATACAACAGAACCATGAGTGAGTTTGGGGGTGGGATGTACAAATAGAGACAGACAGACTGGGTAAAAATAAGTGGAAAGAGTTTTGGGAGGCAACGAATTTGCCTTCTGGATGTTGTTGAGCTGATGAAACCCATGAATTGAACCACCTACTCCATGGTGCTACACATGTGAAAAGGAAGGGATGATTCCCGTGGAATAACGGTGTGCCCGCACCAGGTACCAGTGCAAGTAGCAGCCACCTTGCAAGAAAGGCTTGTATATTTTTCTAGGACCAGTCAACAAGCTTTACTACACCACAGCTGGGGTTCTGAACTCTACCTGTGGAAGGTAGCACCTTGCCAAGCTCTAGATAAGGAGTTGTATCCAAGTCGAGTTTCAGGAAGGGACCACAAAAGCATGAGCAGGGCTGCAGCAGCCAAGGGACAGTGAAGCCCAGGCACAAGCAACAGTGGAGAGCTCCAGGTGAGGGGAGCTGGCAGATGCGGGGGCTCAGAGAAACGTGAAGCTGTCAGAGCAAGACCACCTACAGAAGCAGTGCCATGTGGTAGATGGACACCACCACCGTGCAACCAGAGCCTGGGATTGACAGAAATAAGTGCAAAGCCTCATCCTCTCTCCTTCAGTCCTTGGTGCCTGCCGGTGCCTCTCATTGGCTGAACCCACCTGGGAGCCAGAGAGCATGGGAACCCAATGTGTCATCCACAAAGGTCAGCTTGCTGTGGAAAAGAGCAGTGTGGAGAAGAGAGGGGAGCAGGTCTGCAGGGGCAAAAGACTCGTATTTAGCACAGGAACCTCCCTCCTAGGGAGGAGGGGCACCTCCAAAGGGCAGGCAGAATTAGAAACTCAATTTAAATAGCACTAGGAATTTCTAGCCAAGGAAAATTTTTAAAATATTTATTTTGTGAATGTATTGGTTTAGACTGCAATGGAAAAAAAATAATTTAAGCCTGGGGGAAGGGGGACTGGCAACTGAATGTGAAAACACTGTGTGTTCTTTGAAAATAAGGGGGATAAAGCTGTGTTCTGGAGCAGCAAAGACCCAAATCTAGAGCTAAGAACCTGTGATTTAACAATTTCCAAACACATGCAGTGTTTTTTCCAACTCTGCAGTTTCTAGTTGTCAGACTCTTCTGAAGATTTTTGATCGTAGGAGCCTCGCTCAAATAGGAAGACTTAAAACGTATTACATATGAGTGAAATGGCTTCCCTTCCATTTCAGTTAAGTGGGAGTTTGCTCCTGGGTAGTTTAAAGCTCTCATTACAGGCCACTCACCGTCCTTGTGCCCTCACTTTGTAAGGGCTGAGAACTATAGCATAGGGCTAATGGAATGTGAAATGTTCTAAGAGTCAAGTTATATAGTTAGAAAAAACAAGTTATACACTCATCTCTTTTAAATACAAGCCAAGAGGAGGGAAAATTGCAAAATGTTCATGGAACCCCGGTCAAATGCTATAAATCTCTCAACCCCAGAAAGACAAACTACTGTTTGTTTAACAACCAACTGAATACAGATCACTGGGGTAGAGAAAGAGGGTGAGTAGTCTCAAGATGTGACAAAAAAAAAGTCTGTAAGGATGGATGATTTGGGAACTGACCATCTTTAAAGAATTCTGCCCATGGGTGAAGTGAGAAAGTGGGAATTTTGTTCTTGGATGGGGAAGGTTTGAAGAATCCTCATTCCATGCTGGTGAGTAGGAGCTGTTGGTTGCAGAAAAGCCACAGTGGAGATGATGCTCAATTAAAGTGATAAATACTAGCATTGCAAGGGGAAAGAACTGATTTGTTTTATTCAAAATACTCAGAATTTGTACTTGATAGAAATGTGATAGAAATGTGATTTGTACTTGATAGAAATGTGATTAGAAATGGGAAATCATAGTATAAAATCAGAGAATATAAATTGAGTCACATTAATATAATTCTAACATAATTTACTGCATGGTTGGGGACTTCTTACTGATTTTGAGGGCATAGTTACTTAACATTTACTGTGTGCCACTCTTTGTATTCATTTGATCATTTAATCCTTACAACCACCCTCACAGGTAGGCATTTTTTACAGACATGGAATCTGAGGCTGAGAAGTTAACTGACTCATTCGTGGTCACACAGCTGGTTAAGTGGCAGTCAGTTCATGCCTAGTCTCACAGAAAAACTAATGTTCTGCTTCTCTGTCCTTATGGAAGAGTTTTGTTAAAATAGTATTTTTTTCATTTTAGAAAGTGACCAGGTCCTTGGGCTCTACAGTTACCATGAAATAGTATGTCAGAGATGCAGATATGGAGTACTCATTGACAAAAACAATCAGAACATGCTTGTACCGAAATGTCAGTGGAATTTGCTGAAAATTGCTAAAGAACTGCAATTTTGCCCATTTTTGTCATCTACTTTTGTCTTATTGGGTAAAAATTCCAGGATATTTTCTTCCAAGAGGTGCCCTGAGTTTGTCAGATCACCCATAAGGCTTGTTTATAAACACATGTGCCTGGTCCTCACCCCAGACCTCCTCTATTAAAAGGTCCGTTGGGTGTGTGTATAGAGCTCCTGAGATGATCCAGCTGCATACTGCTGGCTTAGGGGAAGGAAAAGCAAACCTCGGGTATCATTATAATCACTGGGGAAAGAATTTTCAAAATTCTCATCCCCAGTCTTCTCCTTAAATCTTAACTAATCAGAAACTCTGGGGTTTGGTCCTGGGAATCTCTGTGTTTAAAGTTACCCAGTTAATTCTGATCACAGGCCAGACATGGAAGGCCCTGGTTTGGAGGTTAGCAGAAATGAACTCTGCTGGTTGTTTGCCAAGAGATATGCATCATACAGGGAGAAACAGGATTTTCAGTTTACTCTTGATTTATGACCTGATTCTTTCAAAACTGGCAAGACTCCAAAGAATGTGAGCTCACCTGAGAACTCATCTAATTTAAATAAGCATGTTTGACAATTTCTTCCTGATTACTTTTTTAACATCATTTATATTTCAGGTAAGGCTCTGCCCTCCCCGCGTCCCCCCAAATATTCTTTCTATGGTAGCAACTTTTACTTGCTGAATTACCTGGCTATATATAAAAGGAAAGCCAATTGAGATATTAGAGTACTTCCTATACACATCACTGTATGACATTTTTCTCTTAAGTTCAGCTCATTTAGGAAAAAATGTAAGAGGTTAGGTCATTTAAAGTTCAAAATCTACTCAAATTTAACAGGAATTGGGGGCACTTTCAGTTTTTGACAAGTCACTCCACAGCCTATAGTGCATTCTGGGCATGCAAAGGCCCAACTGCCCCCCAAACCTCATCTTTCCTTAGTCATTTTAGCTTTGAGCACCAAAACCTTTCCTTCCTCGGTGCTCCTCACACTTCTTAGCCCTCGCACATCCTCTAACAGGCTGGAACACTGCCCTACCCCCTCACTTCTCCCAATCAGACTTAAAACCACAACTCAGGTGTCATGTTCGTACAAGCCCTTTCCTGAAACACTAACCAGTAAATCAGTCCTCTCTGCTTTCAGTATTTTGGTTTTTAAAAATGTTTTATTAAAATTGTATTTCCTTACCTACATTAAGCCATAAAATCCTAGCGGGTAGGCAGTTTTATATTTGGTTCTGGACCACTGAGAAGCTTAGGGTGGTGAATGGTAGAAACAAACAGATCATTGCCATATAAAACATAGTGCCTAACCTATAATAGGTACTATTTGTTGAATGGATGAATGCTGAATTTTAGAAAGAACCAAATAAAGACATTTTAGCACATTTCAGAGAACAACTTGCAATAGTCCAGAAACAACTGTGTTCCCAAGTGAAAAGCAGTATAGTGTGGTTGACAAGTGTAGCTTTGGAGCTAGGCTGAGTTCAAATCTTGACTCTGCCACTGTACCATGGGGGAAGTTATGTCATTTGCAGTTACCAAACTATTAAACATGGGTAATAGAAGTGCCATCCTCAAAGGATTGCTGTAAAGCCTGAATGAGTGAATACACATAAAATGCTTAGATGGTGCCTGGCACATAAGTGCTAAACAAAATGTTTGTTAATGTTATTTCTACAGTGTACAAGGTACAAGGCTGGTTCTCCTTTCAAGAAACCCAAAACCAAGTGGGGAGAAGTAACAGAAATCTGTGAAAGATGTAACATACAGCAGAAAATTAGGTATTAAATGTCAAACAATTAAATACTGATGAAATAAATACACAATCTCCTGGGACAACTATTTTAAATAAAAGTACATCCATCTGTATGTTTAAGTTCATGTGTTTGCTCAAAAATAAAGCTAAAAAAGCTGCTCTAGCCCTAACTGGTGTGGCTCAGTTGGTTGGAGCATCACCCAAAAGTTCACAGGGTCAATTCTCAGTCAGGGCACATACCCAGGTTTTGGGTTTGATCCCCCATCAGGGCCAACAGGAGAAGGCACCCAATTGATGTTTCTCGCTCACATCGAAGTTTCTCTCTCCCTCTCTCTCTCCCCCTCCCCACTTCCCCTCTAAAAGCAATGAAAAAAAAAATGTCCTCAGATGAGGATAAAAAATAAAAAACAAAGAAGCAACTTCAATACTAGGTTGAGTTATATGGAATTGTCTACAGGTCAAAGACTATCAAATATTAGCATTTTTATTTGGTTCAAACCTAACATTTTCTAATCACACCTTGCTCACAAAAACTGAAGGCAAACTCTCCAAAGATTTATGAGAGAAAGAGAGAGAAGAGGAGAGGGGCTGAGAGGGGAGGAGAGGGCAGAGGAGGGGGAGGGGAGGGGAGGGGAATGTCTGCCCCTCTCTTCTCTTGTATAAAATTACAGATATTGTCTGTGATCAGTGACAAAAGGAGCAGACACAGATTTATTCATTTGACTTCAAGCCTACAGTAAAGATATTAAACTCATACTTACCACTTTGTTTTTCTAAATAAATTTATTTGAGAGCCATCAACTTGCAAAGGAGCACGTCAAACTTAACTAATGTTACTCAAATTTTTCTTTAATTAAGAAAAACCAAAGAAATTAGTTAACAATTTTGCACAACTATGCTCAATTGACAAAGATGATTTGTTTAAGAATCTTAAGGATAGCAGAGATGTATTTTTAAAAAAAGACAAATTCATTCTAAGACTAGAAAATACTTGAAGATAAAAATATTAATTCAATAGGAAAATATTTCATATTTCTTTATCAGACTATTAATTTAATTAGCCCATTTCTATATCAAATTATGCAGTACACATTTCTGTCTCTAGTCTCCCATGCAAAAAATTAGAGACTTTTTCTCAAAATAGAGCAAGTCAGTGCTACTGGCTTTAAGTCAGGGCTTGGAGTCAGCCCAGAAGAGCAATCTGGCCATTTACACTCACCTGAACCTCAGCCTGATGCTTTCTCCTTTTATATGGTCAAACTCTATTCTTAATGAATGATCCTTACACTTACTCAACAGATAAATTGCTATTAAGTGTATCTAAAAATTAAAATGATATCCAATGTGGAGGAGAGTAGCTGGAGCCTAACAACATCCTGGCATTCTCCTCATCTCAGCAAATACATAAAAATAATACTTTAACAAAAAGTATTCATCCTAACTGTTTTCCCTAAAATGCTATATAAGAAATTTGGGATTAAATGAAATTAGGATACAAGAAGTAATGAGTATACCTGAAAAGAGCTAAGAACTATAAGTGAGGACTGCTTCCTGTAATCCTAACCACATTATCTCACTGGTAATTTCCAGGATAATTATTGTTAAAACACAGTAAGTACTATAATGAAAATATAGGGATTCATTTATTACTTTTTGGTTTACAAACAAAGGCACCCAATAATGCTACTATTTACTTTTTATAGAATCAATTTACATTTAAAACAAAAAGCAAAAAAAAGCCCTGAACCAGTTCCTATAGACAAACACAAAAAAAGAGGGGAGAGGGAGAAGAAATAAGATTTTTTCCTCCCTGCTTCCAAGTTTTATTATACAGATTCAAAAAGCATTTATTTTATGCCATCCTTTTAAGTCAAAGAATGCATTGTCATGCTTTTTTGTGCTGAGTTTTAGGACATATTAATGTTGCCAAGTCAAATTTAAATACAGTCACAATTGACAAATGCATGTGACAGAATTATAAGACTCTAAGTGAATGGGGGAAAAAAACAATGTTTTACAACACAGCTTTGTCTAGTAAGTTATATGAAATATTGAATTTATTTAACTTAATAGGCTATATTGTTAAAAATTGAGTATGTATAGAAATTATAATCAAATTGAACTAAAAGCCATTTCTGGCAAATGACAATCATAAATGATTCCCAAAATCTTTTTAAATTTGAGTTAAGCTTAAAGTCTAGTTAGTGGGGATTAACAACCTATGTGTGCTTTATACTAATTTTAGAACTTTAACTTTTGGAATGACATGTCAATTATTCATTAGCTTTCTCTGGACAACAGAATTCTGTTAAACACACACACAAAATTAATGCAGTGGCCTCAGCACCCTCCCAGATAGCATTTAAGTTAGACTATAAGAACCAGGACACAGTTTAAAAGACATACACCCCAAATGTATTATTTTACATGCCTGTCGAAGTTGTACCTGATTTTTTCAAGATATAAAGACAATTCATCTGATTCTCAGTATATTTGGCCAGAGTATAAAAATCATACAACTGTGAGCATGTATTCAACACATTATGGAAACGTATTTGGGAAGATGGAACACTCAATGAAAAGAGCATCTATACATGGGACACTTTAAATCAAAGGCATTATCATTTATTCCATCTTTAGACACTGTCATGGTCTCTCACACCTTAAACAAGGTATGGTCCTAGGCCAGAGATTTCAGTGTCATTCCAAAGAACTTATATATGTGTTTGTATGCACGCGCACACACACACACACACACACCCATGCTTCTTTTAAAATAATGCTTAGAAATTTTACTACAGAAAAGCTGGCTTCAACATGGAAGCATTTTTTCTTTTTAAGACTACACACCTGCATGTAAGAAGGTGATTTCCTTTATGCTTAGTTTTTTCACAATAACAAAATAAACTTCTTATATGTTACATTTAAATTGACAAAAAAAATTAAGATGTAAAGTTCTATATAACTTTTTGTATTGTGAACTGACCTCATTAAACACATTCAAGATATACTGTTGGTGATTTAAATATAGAACTACTTGATCGGCTAAATTAAAACATGTTATACTGAGCAATCTGTTAAACTACATGTTAAAACAGTAAGGAGAGTTAACTACTATTAAGGTTTAAAGGGAATCATAATGTATCATTAAAATATACATTAATTTTCTTGCTATTACTTGTTTCTATAATGCATCTCTTTTAAAGCTAAAACCACATGCAGAAAAAAAAATAAATTATTATCTTCAAACTAATTCAACAGTTTGCTACTTTATGTGGTATGTAAATAAAATCCTTTATTTAATTTTATACATATTATTTTATGCATTTTATTTTTCTTGAATGAATTCAACTCTTCAGGTCAAAAGTTAGTATGTGTTTACACACATGTGAGAACATTTTCTTAACGCTATGTCTATCTGCAAATATAGTCTTCCATAATAATGCACTTTCAGTTTTCACTGGGAAGACAGCATAAGCCTTTTGAAAGTCTTACTAATAAAATTTATAAAGGAAGGAGAGTACAAGTATGGTGAATCCCTTCCCAACCCCTCATTTACCAAAGTCTCAAGAAATCTTCCAGCTTCAAAACATGAATGACATCTCACACAGGACTGATTTCTATTTGGTTAAAACGTGGACAAGCAAAATGTATTCTTATTTTTGGATGCTAATAGTCTTATTTAATTCATTTTCATTTTCCTTCAAAAAACACATAGCATATATTGTTATGGATTTACAAACCCATTTAGATCCAGCAGGATCTTTAGAATAATATATAGCCTTCTGATTATGAAAGCAACTGATTGCTCATAGAAAAATGATATGCATCAGACCTTTAATCACAAAAAGAAAAATGATAACATATCTTTCATGTCTAGACCACTCAGTAACTTACAGGATGATGTGAAAATAATTTGGCTATAAATTTAACAAAACTTCAGCTAATGAAAAAAAAAATTAAACACTGAAGAATCAAATACCTACCAACTTAGCTAGTATTCCTGTCCAAATAAATGCTTTCCATTGTACTAATTATTAAAATTAGAAGTTCACTATATGTTAAGGCATATTTTAATTAATGTGTTCCAGAATTGCACAGTTATACTGGTCAGTGTTCCCATATCCCCACTTCTACCCTCACCCCACCCCTTTCCCAAGGGATCAAAATATTAAGTAATGGTTTTTGGTGGCTATTGCAGATCTGAGCTGGCATACCACAGTGTGTTCACTAGATTTTTATGAGCATAAACATTAAAATGTTACATAAAATGTACTATAATTTACTCCACACTCTGATCTAAGATGGTTTAATGTCTTGACAAAAGGTGAGATGACTTAAGTACATTTTACATTTTGTGCATTTAGACCACCATATATGCATAGATGTTCTAATGCTAAATTCTTTTCTTCAGTATCTCATAGTGCTGGATGCTCGGAAGTATGACAGAAACTTGTAACACAGACTAACCACAAAGTACCAGATGTTTCTCGCCATTTGTGATCTTGCAATAAAAATGCGCCAGATCAGGATCACAAGGATAGTATTGAAACCATAACGTATGTTCCTCAACCTAAAAGCAAATCAAGAAATGTATTAGGCAATATTTTCTAGAATAAAATATTGTTAAATGGCACATAATGCTCCATTTTTAACATAAAGTTCAAATCCAAATTAATTTGAAATTTATTTAAAAACTATAAATCTTTAAGTTATAAAGTTAGCAAAAGTCACACCTGACTGCCCATACTCTGGACTGCAGTCCATTAAACAATGTATTTCCCCTATTAACAATGAATAACAAGAGCTTTTTTATAACAGTATATGTGAGATGCAAATTTGTTCATTCAGCAACTACTGAACATCCATTTGTGTGCCCAGTACTGTGCTAAGCAGCAAGCACACTGTAAGTAAAACAGACATGTCCCTTACATACTTGGAGCTTTTTCTTCCTAAAAAGGTTTGTTCATTACATACATCATCCTACAGACAAAACAAACATCTCTGTAACATCTGCTTACAAGTTGTCAAACAAGTGAACTTACTCCTCCTATTATAGCTGATAGTTACATGATCACAGACCAATCGGACAAGAACACATTCATGAATGAACATGGCACTAACTCTATATAGGACCACACTTCCATTCTCTAAGTAACATGTGCTTTATCACACTCATGTTTCAAAACAAATTTATGTTTTTAACGGTGTTAGAAAAGAATGCAAACCTTCAGATATGCAGTAATGTTACATACAGTCCATTAACTTCAATAAGTGGTATAAGATAGGACAATATGTGAACAACAGGTATAGACAAAAGAGCTTTGAATTACATGCCAAAAGTCACTATTCTGGTTTGTTTTGCCACTTAATACAATATGACCTAGGCAAACACAACTTCCCTAAACCTTGATTCCTCACCTATACACCTAGGTGCCCTACAAAATCTCATAGAGTTGCAGGCACAAGAATAATAATGTGAAAGTCTTAAAACCTGTCATAAAAATTGTATTACTAAACTACAAATAAAACAGATTAGTATTAAAATTTTAACAGCATTTCTGAATGATAAATTAATAATGATTTTGCCTCTTCTATTTTCTGTGTTTTTTTTTTAAACAATCCACATGTGTTACTTTTATAAGATACGAAGGGAAATAATTATAACTTTTATAAACAAAGAAAAACTCCATGTTAAATGATGTATTACTGAATCTCTTTTCCTTTCAATGATATATCAGATAGGGCAAAAAACCTTTAAATAAATAAATTACCTCCAGTTTAAAATGTATTTTTATTTTCTCCTAATGTCTTTACTTCTTCAGGAGCAATATAACGGAAGATAATACTGATTTTTAAAACTGAATTATACCTGCACATTGTGCTAAGGAAGAGTGTAAGCTGATGAGGATATCAAGTTTCAATAATATTAGGCTAAATCAATACTACCAAAGTTCTAGTCCAAAGGTAAGCACTTTTACCAAATGCAATACATTATTAGCAGTATCTTTCATTCACTATAGCAGCTTACCAAAAAAACTCTACTATTTCATAGGGAAGAAAAGAGGAAATCAAATCCATGTAAAACTTACTTGTTCAGATGTTTTCTAGCTGCAGGGAGGCCAGACATTTCTTCATTCAAAACATATTTCTTAGTTCCCATGCAGTAGTTCTCTATGTACTCTGCCCAATGTAACTGCCGTACATCAATATTAAAGGTCTACATAAACAAAAAAATTATTGGTTACTTGCTTAAATTTTTAACACTAGTCAAAAATTTATGTTTTTTTCTAAAGGCTAATTCCAAAGGACATAATTACAAAATGTTTACCATATTAACTTTTAAAATCTTACTGCTATTTACAAAAAAGTTATTCCTATTCCATACCTTCCATTAAACACAAAAACATCTGAGAAGATAATCTGAAAACTCATGTTAGCATTTAAAGAGCACATGAAGTGTGAGGAAAAAGAAGCCGGCACCATCCAAGAAAAAAACAAATACAAAAGACAAAATCCCATTATCCAAATAGATCTATGTGTTCCTGACTACTTTATACATGTATTAATGCACTGATTTCCAGTTTGTGTCTGCAGTATCTCCTCTCTTCTTGAACATCCTGCATACCTGATAGATTGATTAATTTTCCTAGAGAACAGTACTGACATCAAGAGAAAGGATGTTATAAAGCTGGCTTAGAAGTTTAGACAACAGTAACCAGGCCATCTGCTGAAAAGGGTAGACAAATCTAGAAATAAAAAGCCTTAAAAAATGCTATTTCATGACAAAATAAGAGGGCTGTGCACAACTCAGTGTTCCTCCATACACTTGGATAAACAAATTACTCACTATATACCATCACTTACATAAACACAGTAAGTTCTAGACACCTCCCTCCCAAAAAAGCTACCATAAATCACTCGTTAAAGTAATATCACCTTAAAATGGAGACTTTAGAACATATGAGGAGAACATACATATGTATGATTGATCCCCACAGAAGAGTGAAAAAGAATGCAACAGAAGCGATATCTGAGAAGACTGGCTGGAAATTTTCCCAAAATAATGAGACATCAAGGCACAGATTCAAAACTCACATATACTATATGCACGTACGCACACACGCGCACCCCCCCCCCACCCCGCTAAGCATATCAGAGTGAAACTGTTGAAAGTCAAAGAGAAAAATTTTAGAGGACTTCCAGCCAACACAGAGGCACAGGTAGATATACTGTGCCTCCTCGCACAACCAAAACAAGGACAACAGTAAATTTAAAAACAAAAAATAACCAGAAATGCCAGAAAATCGAACTGTATGGAAGTCCAACAACCAAAGAGTTGAAGAAGAAACATTCATCTAGACAGGTAAGAGGGGCAGAGACAGGCAGCCGGGGGGCGGGGGGGAGGACTTGAGACATGGTGGCAGCCAGAGGACCAAGCAAGGCTGTGGCTTACGGACCAGGCAGTCCCACATTTGGGTGTGGATAAAACTGAAGAAACAACTGGGGAGCCAGACAGACCATGTGACCCGAGGTTCCAGCATGAGGAAATAAAGCCTCAAAACCTCTGACCAAAAAAATCTGTGTGGGTTGAGGCAGCAGGAGAAACTCCCAGCCTCAGAGGAGAGTTCATTGGAGAGACCCACAGGGTCCTAGAACGTACACAAACCCACCCACCCAGGGATCAGCACCAGAAGGGCCCAATTTGCTCATGGGTAGCTGAGGAAGTGACTGCAAGCCCACAGAGAGCTGAGTATTGTTCCCTCTCGGACCCCTCCCCTACATACAGCGCCACAGCATAGTGACAAGGGTTGTCCCACCCTGGAGAATATCTAAGGCTCTGCCCCTTACCATGTATCCAACAAAGCTATCATTTAGAATGGAAGGGCAGATAAAGTGCTTCCCAGATAAGGTAAAGCTAAAGGAGTTCATCATCACCAAGCCCTTGTATGAAACATTAAAGGGACTTATCTAAGAAAAAAGAAGATCAAAAATACAAAGAGTAAAATGTCAACAAACTCACAACTATCAACCACGGAACCAAAAAAAAAAACAAAAACAAAAATGAACTAAGCAAACAACTAGAATAGGAACAGATTCACAGAAATGGAGATCACATGGAGGGTTTTCAGTGAGGAGGGGGAGAGGGAAGAATGGGGGAAAAGGTAGAGGGAATAAGAAGCACAAATGGTACGTACAAAATAGACAGGGGTGGTTACAAATAGTATGGGAAATGGAGAAGCCAAAGAACTTGTATGCATGATCTATGACCAAGAACTAAGTTGGGGGAATGATGGTGGAAGGGGGTGTGCAGGGTGGAGGGGAATAAAGGGGAGAAAAAAATGGGACAACTGTAATAGCATAATCAATATAATATATTTTTTAAGAAAACAAAAGTTTGGAAGTCATCAGAAAAATACCATATACATTACCTCCAAAGGAACAACTAACAGTGGACTGCTCAAAAAAAGCACTGGGAAGCCAAAGACTGTAAGATGCCTTCCCAGTACTCCAAGAAACCAGCTGACACAGAATTCTACACCAACACAAGTATCTTGGAAGAGTACTGATGTTTCCAGAAGAATGAAAACTGAGACGATCTGACATCAGTGGAACACCCACACTAAAGAAATTATGCTGAAGGGCATTCTTTAGGCATAATGAAAATGAATCCAAATTAAAGTCTGAGACAGAGAAGGCAAAAAGAATAAAATGACAATTATGCAGGTAAATGAATCATTCATCTATATGAATACTTATTGCATAGACTGCAATGAGAATAAGTTATGAGGCATATAACACATACAGAATTAAATATGTAAAAACAAGAGCAGATAGTTGGTAGCTCTTCTATTTTCCAGGAAAAGGTGGAATTATCAATATTATACTTGATGCTGATAAGTTAAGGAAAGCTGGTATAATCTCTAGAGTAACCTACTAAAACAGAAAAGGAATATATTTCTATGTAACTAATACAGATGGGAAAATATGAAACTGTAAAACTAACCAAAGAAAGCAAAAAAAGAACTTTAAACAGGAGGGATCAATAGAAAGAACTGAGTCAGATTTAAATCCCAAATTATCAGGAATTATATTATGGATTAAATCCTCCAATTAAGGGTCAAAAATTGTGAGACTTAAAAAATCCATATGCTATTTATAAGAGGAATAACTGAAAGATAAGAATACAGAAAAGTTGTAAGTAAAAAAATGGGGAAAGATACACATTTCTAACAGCATTGTATGAAAATGCCCATTTGCCCAAGGCCCCACCAGAGTATGCTGACAGTCTGCATTTTTTGCAAATCTGCTAAACAATAAATATCTCACTCTAGTCTTAATTTGTATTTCCCTTTTCATGAGTGATATTGATATATTTTCACATGGTTAAGAATCATTTATGAATTATTTTTCTGTAGACTGTTCATTTCTCTACCCCTTTTTCAATAGGATTATTGACATTTTGGTTATTTCTATACAACATTTTCATGTAATATGAAATGCACTGAGATACCATGACACACCACTAAAGTGGCTAAAATTAAAAATTAAAATGCCAAATGTTGGGGAGGATGCAGATTAACAAGAAGTCTCGTACACTGCCACTTGGAAGGTAAATTAACACAACCACTTTTGAAAACTGGTGTTATCTACTAAATTGAACATACAAATACCCTTTGATTCATCTATTCTATTCTTAGATATATATCCTACACAAATGTGTGCATATAGTTCACAGAATTACCTGCAATAACCAAAAACTGAAAATAACTCAAATGTCTATCAACAAAAGAATTTTAAAAAATACTGTATACCATTTGTGTAAAGTCAAAAATGGATAAAACAGTATTAGAATTCAAGACAAATTAGGAGAGACGAGGTAATGATTGCAGGAGTTATGAGGGGATTCTTTTCTGCAGTTAATGTCTATTTTTTCTAGGTATTAATTTTCTTCAGGTTATTAATTTTCTAATCACCCATTGAGCAGTATACATTGTACAGTAAAATGCAGGATGGGAGGGCAAAGGGGTGGTGGAGGAAAGTATGGAATCAGCAGAAGCCATAAATCTTTCAACACAGAAATGGGTAGAGGAACAGCTCACTTGAGAACTTCTGCTATGCAGAACCAGCAGAATGGTTATCTGCACTATCCAATACATTATCCACAAGAAGCCACACCACCTCGTGGACACTTGAAATGTGGCTAGCCCCGGAACTGACATTGCTGTGAAGTGTAAAATGCACACTGACTTTTGAAGGTTCAGTGTGAAAACTACAAACTCAAATATCCTTTAAATAATTTTTAAAATTTTAAGTAACTTTTACATTTCTGCTCAAATTATACATTGTTATGGATATAATGGGTTAAATAAAACATATTATTTTTTAAAAGTTTTAAGTGGGAAGAGAAAGGAAGCTGGTATTGAAAAGATTTTTTTAAAAATCTCCTTTGAGACACTGTAATCATGAGCCAGCCCTAGAGTCTATTTAAGGCCTGTATTTACCTGAGTTATGCTAAAAATCTAATAGATATTTTAAAATCGTCTTGGCTTGTTAATACTACCTAGCTTGTTACTGCTAACAGTCACTAGGCTATTGGTGGGAGCATAGGTAAATCCTTATTGGAAAACTGCAATTTCAATGTAGGCCTCAAAAAATTCCCATAAAAATCTTTAAGGAATATGAATTTACAAACACCAATAAAAAACAAAGAAACAAGGTGTCATGAGTAAGACCAGGCTTAAACAGATAAAAGATCAGAGACTGCCCTGCCTGTAGAAGTTTGAATGATCTGAAATCCAATTTAGAACAATGTTTAAGATGTTTCCAGAAAAAAATTCTAAAGATTATTTAAGAAATGTCTGTAAGATTTAAAATATAAGTTGAACTTCTAAAAATAAAAATAACATTCAACTGGGTGGTTTAGACACAGCTGACAGACTGCCACAGAACTTTAATAAATAATCTAGATTTCGGGCCAGAAACAAAAAGATACAAAATATAAAATTAAAGGTATAAGACCCAGAGCAATGATCTAATATACACTAAAATTTCACAAGATAAGAAACAATGGTTAAGTATTTTCCTGAATTGCTAAAACACACCAAACTTCAGATCTAGGAAGACCAACCAAAACAAGATAAAAATTTTTAACAGTCTTTTCTTTTTCCTTTATGTTATTGTTGTTCAAGTACAGTTGTCTGTACTTCCCCCCTACCCCAGCCATCCCCACCTCCCTCCCCATTTCACTCCCCCCTTGGCTTTGTCCATGTGTCCTTTATGGTTTCAAATCAAGATAAATTTTTAAAAATTACACCCACATTCATAGTAAAACTGCAGAACATTAAGCACAGAGAAAATCTCTTGAAAAAGAGCTAGGATTGACAGATCATCTGAAAGGCAGCAGCAATTTAGACTGACTTTTCAACAGCAATAACATAAGACAGAATATGAAAAGAAAATTACCTTTAATGCTTAAATCATGTTACAAAAACAAGGGTAAAAACACGTCATACAATCAAAAACCTAGAGTTCACTATTAACAGACACCCTGCTAAATCATATTCTGTTACTCTGGGTATATACATATATATTTTAAGATTTTATTTTTTTTTATTTTTCAGAGAGGGGAAGGGAAGGAGAAAGGGAGAAAAACATCAATGTGTGGTTGCCTCTCAGGTGCCCCCCACTGGGGACCTGGCCCACAACCCAGGCACGTGTCCTGACTAGGAATTGAACCAGCCACCCTTTGGTTTGCAGGCCTGTGCGCAATCCACTGAGCTACACCAGCCAGGGCTACTCTGGGAATATTCTCAAGGCAGAAAGAAAATGATCCGAAAGAGAAGATCTGACAGCAAATACATTGGTAACCATGTAGTTAAGTCTAAATAAAACTGAACAAAAATAATCATTCAATAGATAACTAATGTATAACCATATAACCTAATGGAGGTTGTAATCACAGCTAAAACATTTTAAGGTCCTGAATATCACTGAGGAAGACGCTACAGAAATTGCTTAATTTAGATTTTGTTAGGTATGCACATTAAAATATCTAAGGTAAACTCAAAAAGAACACACAAAAAGTTAAAGTTTCAAATTAACAGAACTGTGGAATGATAAAAAGTGAAAGTGTACACAAAAAATAATTTCTGAGAAGAGGTTTTTCTCAAAACTCAAAACAAAGTATTTGGGGGGAAATGCTAAAGAAGCTAACATTCTCTTTCAACCTGACATTAAAATAAATAAGAAAAAAATGGACATTTCAATCATACTTTAAAAACAGCTCTGCCACAGCCAAATACTTGCACATTATAAATTCTAAGGTAAAGGAATTTTATTTCATCACCAACAATTATGAATGAAGTTCTTAATGAAAGACTATAAAAAGATCAATGACTTTCTTGTTGCATAATGGTTGTGAAAAATATGCAATTACTTCTCAGCTTGCAGATGACTGTCTAATTAGTAAGCTACTTATTTACTAATATAAACCAGAAAATACTTGCCTTTTTATCTTCAGGATTTAGTTGATTCATTAACATAATAACATTGTCAGTATTCCAAACCCAAGAATTACTTGTGAAATATTCAAGAAACACCATAGCTTTGTGAAGACGAGTTATTGTTTTCATCATCCTGTATTATAAGAAAATGAGATTCATATTTTGTATAGATTAGAAAAAAATGTCATCACCACCTGTGACATCAGTTTCTAAACTGGAACATTAACAGTAAAATCATAATACATCATTCAACAAATGTACCAAACTGACAGGTAATGAGAATATTTCTGTATTTGGAAAAATATTTCATAAACACAAAATCTGAAAATATTTTTAAGCAATGGTAAATGAATTTAATACCACCTTAATACAGGTCTTTTGATATATGGAATTAATTTTGAAAGAAAATACAATGCTTTAAGATCAATTTTCTTAAACCACATTGTACTAAAATTTTCTGTGAATTTGTAACATTGTATTACATTATACAGAAATATTCATTCTTTCTATCTGTATACATATTAAGTAACTTTCCTTTCACACTGACAAAGATGACTCTTGATACTCTGGTTGTGTCATGAAATCAATGACTCATGCTGAAAACTTTCTGAAATATTTACTCATTTTCCCAAATCCCCAATATTCATCCTTATAGATGAATAATAGAAATAAGGGCACCTGATACTATTTTGTTTCTTTTTGAAAGGGTGAAGGGCCTTAATCTTTCAATTTGTCATTTTATATATTGCTGCTCACTGTAAGCCATTGATATCATAACACTAACCTGAGCAGTAATATCCATGTAATCATTACCTATGATAAGTAGCTAAAGGGGAGGAATTTTTTGATAATGAAGCACACACCAGAAACTCCTCACCTCTGATAAACAGAAAAGTAATTTGTGAAGAAATACTCCCCGCAAAACCCTCAATTTATAGTCCCCCATTATGGACTAGCATTATATGCAATTTAGAGAGTCCTGAAATCAAGAACTTTAGAAACAGAGAAAAATCAGAATATTAGAAATGGGGGAGGGGGGAGTCAAATTAGTAACATAGTTAGTTAAGCAATTCTTTTGACATATTCAGTACATTTAGAAAGATACCCTGAATTCAGAATATTGAGAAAAATGAGGTAACATAGACTATGTAAAAAAAAACCCCTGTAGTTTATATAAGAAAGCAAGTACAAAACAAAACCTCCATTAAACATGAAAAGAATTATTGGGTCTCAAAAGGCTTTATTTGAACAAAAACAGTTCATATGGACAGAAAGCCTTGGTGGAAAGAAATTAGACATGCTACTTTTAGAAAAGAGATTAAACAATTTTTTCTAAAACAATGACAAAAACATGTAAGAAATTTGTGATTAAATCAATATCAAATGTCACAGCCAGTATAGTAGAAATTAATCACACATATACACATATTTGGCTAGCATGGCTTTCCAACATACATCTTATTTAAAAGTTTTTCTTTTTAACTCCTTTTTCACTGACAATTCTCACCTAGTCTTCAGATTCAGTCATGTGACAGAACTACCCTAAAACCAATCACTGTTTCAGCCATTCAAAAATAATTACAGTAAAAAATTAGAGTAGGAAAAGGAAATTTTAAAGGTCACATATGTGTCAAGTTCACAGACTACCAAACCTAAGGAATATAAAAAGAAACAAAACTTTGCACTGTCATTCTTTGGTTAAACATGACATAGGAACAAATGCCTGGGATGATATTGCCATATACTTGTATATTTAAGTATTTACTTATTCTTTATTTTGGTAACCCACAAAAATAATCAATCACAATCCTTTAAAGTAGGGCAAGATCTTAGTGGTCATCCAGCCCATGGTTTCTCAACCTCATCACCAGAGACATTTTGTGCCAGATAATTCTTTGTGGTGAGGGCTGTCCTGCTCATTCTAAGATACTTGACATCACTGTTGGTCTCTACTAACTCAATGCCAGTAGCATTTCCCCAAGTTGTTGTGGTAACTAAAAATACTCCAAATATTGTCAAATGTCCCCTGACTAAGGGGGCCAAAATTGTCCCCTGTTGAGAACCACACAAATATTAGGGCCAAAGAATTTAAACTAGAAAAAAGTTAAGCTAAATAACTGAAAAAACAAAACCATGGAATGATTTTTTAATGTCATTTTTAACAGTGATGAAATATCTACTATATTTTAAGAACTGGAGTAATTTATACTACTTCTACATGTACTATCATGCATCCTAGTCCCTAAAGAGTATTACCCAGGAATCTGTATGATGCATACGAGTCGTACTTACAAATTTACAATTATATCAATATATAAGCAAGTCAGATTTTTTTCTAGCTGACAGAATAAAGTAAATGAGTGAAATGGACACCATGAATGATTGACATTAGTTTAATGTAGAAGTAGGCATTATACTAAGACCCCAATATAAGGTATAAAGCCCAGTACCTTGCTCAGTAAATATCGGAACAAATTAAGTAATATAAATTGTACAACTTTGTATTTAACATTTATAAAGTTGACTAAATAAAAAACCTTTATATCTCTTTTTGCTTTTAGACTATAAACTCCCAGAGGTCAAAGATAATTCTTGATTTGAAAACCTCACACAGAACAAACCTCAGATAAGATTCTTTATTTGATGTTTCCTATTTGGAGTATATTTTAATTTCAAAGGTGGCTACAATATTATCTCCCATTCTACATGCTCACCCATAACATCACCTTGACTATCTTTCCCATCGAAAAGTGAAAGTAACTTATACCCAATAGAATGAGGTAGAAATGACACTGTGATTTTCAAGGGTAGGTAAGAAAAAGTGAAAGAGCTTTCTGCCTTGCTTGCTGTAACACTCACCCTTGAAGCCTTCAGTAGCCATGTATGCTGTCCAACTTCCCTAGAGGGTGTAACATTGTGAGGAAGCCCAAACTAGGCCATGTGGAGAGAGCACATGGAGAGGCTCTGAGGTGACATGAAGAGAAAAAGATACTGGGCCACCCCAGCTGCTCCCTTCTTCTCCTTTTCCCCTCCCTCCAGTGTACTTTCTCCAGTTCCTATCTGACTACAAACACTTGAAAGACTCTGGGACAGAACCACACAACCAAATCCTTCTAGAATTCCTGACCCACAGAAATCATAAGAGATAAAGAAAATGATAGTTGTTTTAAGATATTAAGTTTGAGGTGATTTGCCATGCAACACAGATAAAAGGAACAGATCTTAGTACTGGGAGTGTGGGGATGCTATAATAAAAATCTAAAACATGTAGTGTTGGCTTTAGGATCAGGTGGTAGACAGAATCTAAAAGGTTCTTGAGGAGACTACTGGTGAAACCCAGAAGGACCAAGAAAAGAATTTTAGTGGTATTCTTAAAGGGCTTTAATGAACCTGTTGGTACGGCCTTAAAGAAAATTGACATGGGAGGGAAGTGGGGAGGGATGGGTGGGTGGGCTGGAATGGGAGTAAAAGGGAGAAAACTGTACATGAACAATGATTAAAATGAAATAAAAAAAAAAAGAAGTGATTTCCCATGGAAAAAAGAAAGAAAATTGACAAAAATATTGTAGGGAGTCAGAAGAACAAAACTGTCACTTGTGGTAACATGAAAAACAGAAACTGCACTAACTTGATGATCTAGCCTAAAAGATTTCCTCAAAGAGGATGAAGATGATCTTTAAAAGTTGAACTATTTGTCTAAGTGGAATTTAGAGACAATGTAAAACATCAGCCGGGAATTCTTTTAGAAAGTGTCTTCTGTGCATAGGTCTAATCCATAACACAGATGTAAGATTTTGGTCAAGACCTCAAAAAGATCTAAGGTAGTACCTGAGGAAAACAGATAGAAGAAATAAAGTGGAATCACTATAGTCAAGCTGCTAAATTACTAAAATCAACTATGCTGAGCCATGAAGAAACAATACTATTCCTGTTTTAACTAGTCTGGTAACTTCAACTTTGAACTTTTCAGTCCTGTGTCAATGCCTGGATATACATAAATTTATTGTGTGTAACTACATGGATATATACCAGACCTCCAGACAACCCTCTGATAACCCCGTAAAGGACTCACATACATCCAGAGCACAGGACATCCACCTGACATCCATTATCCATATGACTGGATATAACCAGACCTCCTCACACTCATCCTCCAGATTCCAGACCAACCAATGTCTGACAAATAACTGTCCTGGTCCAATCCCAGGACTGCAGGACCGATTCTTCTCAACAATGTACTTTTTACTATAAAATCTCTTAACTTTCCTTTCTTCTTCAGAATATTTTCAGTATTGCCTAGTTGTTTCCAGTTTGTAAACCCTAAAACCCCTGAATAAGTCTTTATCATTTATTTCTAGCCAAAGTCTCCAGACTCTGAATTCTTTCAAAAAAAACCTCATAGAACCTTTCAAACAAAAGGCTTACTCCAGATCCTAAAGAAATGTCTCACAGAAACCCTACTGTTGCTCTGGCTGGTGTAGCTCAGTGGATTGAGCACAGGCTGCAAACCAAAGGGTCTCCAGTTGAATTCCCAGTCAGGGCACATGCCTGGGTTGAAGGTCAGGCCCCCAGTGGGGGCCACGTGAGAGGCAACCACACACTGATGTTTCTCTCTTTCTCCCTCCTTTCCCCTCTCTCTTAAAATAAATAAACAAAATCTTAAAAAACAAATAAAAAAAAAAAGAAGCCAACTATTTAAAAGGCAGGATCTAAGAGTCTAGTCTAAGGATCTAAGAGACAAGAATCTAAGATCTAAGGGTGTTATCCCATAAGTAATCTCATAAAGAACCCAAGACAAAGAAGGACATGTCTCAAAGAGATCTATGGGTATGGCTTTGGTCTAATGGAAACTGTTTTAAAATGAATACCTGGGAAACCTAGAGTTTTAAAAGGAATCATATCAAGAAGTCTTACTGGCCTAATGGATAAGGCACTGGCCTCCTAAAATGAATCATTTCAGCTTACACTTAAAGGGACAGGACAGTACAAAATGGAAAGAGGCCTCTGGATCAAGGATTAACCAGAGCCTTAGAGCCAATCCACCTGCTGGTGTAAATAAAGTTTTACTGGAACACAGTCATGCTTATTCAATCACATACTGTCTATGGATGTCAAGCTGAGTAATTGCAAGGTGAAGTCTACAATTAAGAGCAGAGTTAAGTAGTTGCAACAGAAACCATACAGCCCTTTAAAGAAGCTGATCCCTGCGCCCTGGGGACTCCAGCCTTTTCTGGGCAGGAATTAGGTTAAGAAGTCTACTTAGTTACCATCACAAGTTGAGAGGAAATACATTAAAAGAACTAATAAAATCACTGCTGCTGTTTTAAGCCACTCAATTTGAGATGATTTGTTATGAGGCAACATCTAACATAAATTATTTAATCAAGTTTGGTTACTCACTCATTTTTTAAGTTTACTAAGCATCCCCCCCTTTTTTTCTGTAAGGCATTGTGATATATTTATATTTAACCTGTTTTCCTTTTTTGATCTAGTTTTGACTTTTTGGTTCTAAGTTACAACTTTACTAATATCAAGAAAACATGCACTGCCATCACTCATAAATTTACAGCTGTTTTTTAGCCACAAAGAATGTTGCTAGGGACAAATATTGTACTTTTCAGATCATTCTAGAAAACCTGAAAATAACCTGCATATATTGGTGATCTTTTTTCCATTAAGCATTTCTTTACTAAAGTTCTTCAACAACCCTCACATTCAATACTACACATATAGAGTTAAGAAACATAATGTACAACTGAATCAACAGAAAATCCCTCCAAGTAACTCAGGTCCTTGATACACTATAAATGGTAGATATCTGACTTTTATTTTTTGAGCAGTTGATGGAAGTTCCAGAACCAGCATCTTCTTTATACATGAATATTCAAATCCTGAACTCCCCAATTAAAGAGCCCACTGTAATGTCAATGTAGTTAAAAACTATTTTATGAGACATTTCATTATAATTGTGGTAAAAACAGGAGGGCTTTATGTAAGTTTGTGGGGTTTTAATAAAAAAATAAAAGAAAGCAAAAAGGCTATATCAACTGTAAGAAAGTAGAAAGTTTTTGATTTGTTAACTTTTTAAAAAAATACTATATTTTCAACTTAGAAATTAGTCAAAAACTATAACATATTATAAGCTGAATGGGCAACTGAGATAATTCAAGCAATTAATTTTCTAGAAGCATCCTATGTTTTTCATATAAAACTGCAGAGTCTACTTAAAACAAAACATTTTACCCATAATCCCCTATAAAACTACCCCTATATTTTTAAGGGGAAGTTGATAAGGGCTCAATTTCAGCTTATAATAACAATGACAACCTTGATGTTGGACATTTCTAATTAGTATTTTGGAGGATCAATAAGCTGAGATCCATACTTAGCCCCCTCAAATATCCCCAATTTCTAAGAAATGTCCTAGCATCCTGATTGTGATTAATCAGGTTAGTAATTCTAAAAGTAAAGCTCATGCTAGCGACTTTTTGTCTCTCCAGCAAGCTTCCACCACCTTACCAATATATAGTGTATTTATTTCTATTCTTCTTACCACGGTTTCTGACCTGTCAACCTGAGTGCAAGATCGGTCAATAATGCAGGTAGTATATGTTTAACACCCTTCCAATAATGAAGAAGTAAGTTGTTGGAATAAAAGTTAATTTGGGGGTGCCTGTATACTTTGTTTAAAGGATTCATCTTGAAGGAATGAGCTAGGTAACATCCTGTAGGAAAAATAAGCATCAAAGCATTTTGAATGTTATGTTATTCAGCAAAAAATACCTAAAGTTAGACCTAGAATTCAGCACATGACAATAATTTATCATCCAAAATTTAGAATAAATTAGTGAATCATAACACTACCTTTGCTTTTCTGACAAAGTCTTAAATTCAAGAGTCTTCTCATTCATAAAAGGCCATTAAGCCTTGTCATAAGCATAAACAAATAGAGAGTTAATATGCATTTTAGTGTAAGCACGGGTTGTTTAACAGTCAGAGGAACAGATAAGACAG